>NC_086287.1:30982648-31644077 GCF_963924245.1 Chroicocephalus ridibundus
AGCGGTTGGGGTGGAGGAAAGTCTCTGAGCTTAGCTGTGCTGGGAATTTTCCACTTTCATTTCAGTCCCAGAAACTGGTTGTTTCCAATGTGGAAAGTGCTCCAGGCCTCTGCGTGATTATATTCATCTGCAGCATTTGGGATGGGACATTGCAGTGACAGATGCTGAGACTGGGACTTTCTGCTGGGTCATGACAAGGCTGCAGGCATTGTAATTTGGAGACTATTCATATACCAAAAGGGTTATCTCTCCCTCTCACTCCTTCCCCATCTCCCCTGTGAGCACAAAGGTAATCCTGGGCTAAGCACAGTGTTCATATCTAACATTCCCCTTCGTGTTTGAGTCAGTCACACAATTTTGAGAATGACCAGTAAGCCATGAAAGACGGTTTCAAGCACTATCATTCATTCAGCTTATGGTAGCATCTACATGAAAGACAGTGAATCCCATATTGATAGTGGTGATGATGATTGCCTTATTTGCTGTAAAGCAAGATCACAAGAAAAAACAATACACTTTGAAATAACACGGTACCTCTCACTGACAGCTGGTTTCTCTTTTTTCATCCTTCCCTCTGCCAGTCCTAGGATTATAATTTTAACTTTATGCTTTCCCTCTTTCTCTAGTATCACTATTGCACTTGAATGGGATTACTCACAACCGAAGGGCTTCTCTGCTAATAGTCTATCCTTGAAGCCTTTTTTTACCTTACCAGCCCTTCAATACTATGGAAGTCCTGTAGTCCTTCCCAAGAGCCAGTCAGCCATTTGACCCCTCTTGAAGCATTTAAGAAACCTTCTCTGATTTCTTCTCCTCTTTCTTCAGGTCATTATGTTTGTCTGCCTGTGAGGACACAAACTGAAAACCTGTCTACTAATCTATGGAGGAACAGCCCCTCCCAGCTGATAAATGGAAAGAACAAGTCCTCTCAAACTAGTACATTGAAGCCATCCAGGTGATCTGCTGTGCCCAGCCGTGGGCAGAACTCAGCCCTCCCCGGCCTGCCAGTGGGTGTGGAAGCTGCCTGGTACTGGCACGCCTGGAATTTCACACGCAGTGCCTGACACTTGCACCGTCAAGCCCAGGTTTCCAGGTATTTTCTTTCTTTAATTCCACCACCATGCACTAGAGCAAGTAGTATCTTATTCGGCAGTGAGTTTCACTCAGTCTTAGTCATGAAGGTGGAATTGTTCCCACACCACCAACAATAATAATAGCTCTGTACCTGAGTCCTTTCCAACACTCCCTACACGGCCTCCCCGTCACAAAAGCAAACAGAAGCTCCCAGAAAGCAGCAGCAAGTTCAGAGAGATCTGGCTTCTCACCAGTTTGAATTTTGCCAGGTGGTGCTTGCTCCAAGAGCTTGAGCTGTAGCTTGAGCTATAGCGTTTCCTTTTTAATATTGAACTCCTGGGAAGATGCTAACTCTTTGATGCAATGGAGAACTAAACACTTTTAAAATAAAGTTATCTAGTGGTTAACAGCACTGACTTTTGTGTATGCTACTACTAACCTGAGTCTGCCTAGCCTCAGCTTTCAGAAACCAAAAATTAAAATTACATCTTTCAGGCAAGAAGTCTCTGTATTTGATAACAGGAGTGGATTACAGCTCTTGGCTCAGTTTCCCACCTCTCTCCCCCCTACCCTTCCTTCCACTCCTGTATTGAAGTCTGCGAGACTTCAGTGGACATTGTGGACACTGGGGAAGAGGACTCATGCCTATCAGCAGCTACAATTACTTGAGTACCTCAGCCTGGTGCGAGGTGAGCCAACTCAGGCCGTGTGTAACAGCTGAATAATTGGGCGTAGCACCTCAGTAGCAGCTGTCTCTGTGCGCAGTTATTCATCCCAGGTGTTTTTGAAATAATTTTCTGATTTTTTTGTTGCCTTCCATTTTGGTCACATCCAGCTCTATATTACAAGGTGCTGAGTAACCACAGCTCATGAACCCTATTAAATAATGGCTCCGGGGTTTGTTTACCAACATCCACTAGAGACTCCAGCTTTTCTGTAGAAAGAGAAACTGAGCCCAGGCTTATCCAGGTATCAAGCTGTCACATTCCTTGGGGCCTGCAGAGCAAACTGGCCTTTGTGAAGAATGTTTACCATGACTGTAAAGCAGCTGTGTTTAGAGAGTCATTTCAGGAAAGTCTAGAAATAACCAGCTGGCTTTCCACAACAGATTTGTACCTAATGTAAGGGAAGAACAACCGTTCATCAATTGGAGCTTTGCATCCATCACAGGTAATACAATGAAATGGCAGTGACAAGGCTCAGAGCCACAGTCAAACAAGGATGTGTGGAAGCCTTCAGCGTCTAAATGTCAGCCGGCACTCAGCTCTAACTCAGATTTTAATTTATCGATTATTTCAGGACCTCTTCCTGAAACATTAGGAGAGGAGCCAATTGGCATAATCCTAATCTCTGTGCCAGTGGTAATCACTCCCGCTCAGTGGGACCACCGCTAGCTTTAGACTCTTGCTGTGTGAAGGCTGTGCCTACAGCCCATTTTTTTTGCAGCAATTAGCAGCTTCCAACTTAGTAGTTGTGGAAAGATATGCTGTCAGGTTTAGGATACAGGAGAGAGCTGGTCACAGAGAGGTATCCCTGCTTCGGGACAAGAATAAGTTTTTAAAATAAGCAATATCCCCTCTGTAAAGAGTTCTGCCCATTTTTTCTAAACTGCAGCACCTCTCCATCCTGAACATCTCCTTTTCCATGCCATCCTCTGGCACCAGAGACAGGCAAGCACAGCACATGGAAGAGGGTTGAGCAAACCTCGAGGGAGCTGATCAAGAATGTGCAATTTACTTTGTACCTCTATGGAGCACTGACTCCGGACTACAGTGCCTTTAACTCACCCACTCGGGTACTATTTAGCCCAGGCAGGACAGGTCTTTAATTGGACAAATAGATTAGTTGTATTTTTGTTTTTCTTGGGGGATTTTCTTTTTTGCTACCAATAGATTCTGTTTGTCAATGCCTTCAGCAGACTTTGGGGGGAATATCTTAAAGCTTAATTTAATCACCTCCTTTCAAAGGTGAAACCCTTCTCATCTCCTGTGATGAACCCAAACTTTCAAAATTTTCCAGACCAGGAAGTTGCAGAAAATTCTAATATATGAATTCTTAATAATTCTGTAAAATCCTTTGCCATTTTTGACATCACTGACAATGAAAACTCTTGTCTCCCTGTGACCTTATTTTCTACTTTTGCTGCTGGTGTTTATTTATGACTAAAATATTAAGTTATCGTTAACAGCAACACTGGTTAAACTAGCTGCAAAAATGGTACTTACTAACTGAGGGAAATATCCAGCTATGGTGATAAACTGATGAAGTAACTCAGATAACAGATTTATTTTCTCTGTATGACTGCAAAGTGCAATATTTTAGAAGCCAGAGGGCCAAGTTCTGCCTTATAATTCACCTGCTCTGCTTTCCAGAGAGGGTAGGAGCTACCAGAAAGTATGAAAGAGGCTTTATACTCCATAGCAGATTCCAATTGTCTTGTTAACTCAAACTCTAGCAGCTTCTGCTTTCACTCTGGAGTTCCTTGAGACAGTTCTTTGATTTATGATGGCCCAAATGGTAATTGGCAAACATGCACATGCAAAGGAGCCACAGGAGCCAGCAGCAGCCAAACACACACAACTGAAGGCAGAAGTTTGTTTATGAAGTGAAACTACAAACACTCCTTTCTTTTTTTCTTTTCTTTATTTTTCTTAAGTAACTACAGTTCAAGAGATGGTGGAAATACGGGAAGGGAGGAAAATTAGTTCTCAGCTGTTTGTGCAGGCTTTCACTAGGAGGAGCCATACCATACGTAATGAATGTGCAGAGCTGTTTGCAGTTAGTAAACATCAGATCTGGTCCCAAGGCAGCATTTTCGCTACTGCCATTTATCTTTTTAATAAGGACTTTTCAAATAGATCAGGAAGTAAAACTGACTCAAGCTATTGTGATCCTTTGATTTCTCAGTCGGTTATTTTTGTAGACTTCATTCTGCCACCAAGAGGATAGTAACTATAACTACCACATCACGTACACGCTTTATATAAGACAGTACTGTTTTGTAAAAAGTTTCTATATCTTCCTGTAAGTTTTGTACAACAATGAGCACAACTGGCATGATCCTGCCTGGGGCTTCACCTGCAGTAGAAACGATAAGCAATAATAATCCTATGGGGAGTCAGGAGTGGGAGTGTGACTTATTACTTGAGTTCTGCAGTTGTTCATCCCAAGGAAAAGCACAACTGTATTTTTAAGGTACTGAAAACGTCACAGAGCCACCCTCCTCCAGGCTGGAAAATATAGGAAAGGAAAGGTAAGCAATGAGGCAGACTGCCTGTGGGAGGGAGCCCTCTGGGGTTACTGTCACTGCCATGTTCCTTCAGGAAGCCCAAAGTCCCTGTGGGCCTGGCCTTGGAGAAGATGGCTACAGCTCAGCCTCCTGTTTTGCCTCTTGAACTGCTGTGCATCCCCACGGCAAATAATGCTGCGCGCCTGCTTCTGGGTGCAGGAGTAAAGGTCCATAACGTGTAGGTTAGGAGGTCCTACACTTCCGTGTAGAAATTTTCGTCAGGAAAGAGTAATCAGTTTTCCCAGCCTGTAGGCTCATGGTAGACGGGCGGCAACACCGTACAGTGAAAGTACAGCTGCCAGTGTCTCTAACCTTGCAAGCCACATACCAACATCTTCCGATGGCTGAGTTACACTCTTCAGAGAGTGGAGGGAAAAGTCCTCCGTTAGACTGATTCACAGTGATGGTAAAGGGTCATTTACTCACATGAGCTAGGAGTACAACCTGTGTGGGAACCTGACCCTACGGAGGACCAATAGACACCAGCCTCAGGAGCCCCTGCTGGGTCATCTCTACCCACCATAAGGGACTTGGAAAGCCCAGCGGATTCCCCACCAGCAGAAATCGTTCTGCATTTCTCTGTCATAGGAAACACAGCCGAACTCTTCAAAATCACTGAAGTGTTTCCTTTTCAGTTCTCTACTGTATCAGGTGTCCAAGCTCAGCTAATAAAGGTGTAAGAGAACAAAAAATGAATATCCCATTTGAACATTTCCGACGAGCATAAAGTTTCTCGCACGAGTAGAAAAAAAGTCACATATTTGTCTCTTTGAGTCTGGTTTTAAGGAAAAAAATGCCACCTTTCTTCAAAAGTAGCATTTAAACATTTTCCATACGGTGTGCTCCTTGCGAATGGATGCTGGGGTCTTAGATGTCACCCTGCTTAAACCTACTGTAATAATTCTGTTTGCAGACTGACTCCATTTAGATCTCTGTGAAATGAGGGTGACCTGACTTACCAGCATCAAAGGGGCTGTTGCAAGAATACTAGCAAGGAACTGGAATACGGGAGGGACCGGAAACATTCCTGGGAAGGTTTTAGCCCAGTGATTGAAAATAGGTTTGTGTTATTATTTTAGCACAAGTGTCTTCTATAATGCTAAGATTTGCTATCAAACACAATATAAATTGCACATCTGGTCGGAGGAAATAAATGCAATAATGCTTCAAAGACTATCTGTCAGGCTTAAAAAGCAAAGAGAGGAGGATTTATTGGTGTTTTTATTATTAACAGAAAAGCCTTGGGATCTCAAAATAGATCAGGGTTATAGGTAAAATGGGTTCTCTTTCCTTCTTTGTTCACCTTAACAGGCAATTAACATCAAGCTAAAATAAGATCATCTGAATGCTAATATGCTGACTGTGTACATTTAGATAATGTTAGCTTCATCAATATATAGATGAAAAAGACCGTTGAAAAAAATATCCATCATAGGCATATTTCACATCTTAAACATTTCAGACAGCGTACTATTCTGGAGATACTATTTGCTTAAGAAAGCCCAGTCTTACCCTTTTCCAGTCTTGCAAGACCTTTGGGAAGCAACAGTGGGCTGCTTCTGTGCAAAGGCTTAGAACAAATGTCTGTTTGCAATAGAATGAGTGGTGAAGGAAATAGGAACTTCTAAAATACATGCCTTATAAAATTATAATTTGAGGGAGTTGGGGTAAAAATAGCATTTCCAAATGAGCAAATCAAAGGCGGCTTGAAGACATACACATAAGATTTCCTGCCTGAGTTGCTGGTGGCTTCAGCCTCCTTTCCAGAAGAACACGGGTCCATGCAATGGTGGTTAAAGCCTCGCAAGAGTCCCTGGGAGGTATTGGAGGGAGCTGTACAAATCCTGGCCCCCTCTTTCTCCTAAAAAGTGTCTGCAAGAGCTTCTCTTCTGCTCAGTCAGGGCTGAGTTCAATCTTTCATGGAATTTAAATTAAATTCTTATGGTAACCTCTTTATTGAATTTATAACAAAATCTGACCCATGCTGTGTTAAAGCGAGGACACCCTTTATTTTGTTGGGTTATTCCTTAATTATTAAATAAAGAAATATTAAGTACAAATTTCATGACTCATACAATATTTCAAAATGACATGTAAAGTCCCATTTACATCGACCATATTGGTGCTTAGCTCACTTTCCATTATTCCTGAGGCTATTAATGTCAGTAATTACAGGAGGTAACATGTCTAATATTGACTGTATTGTGGAATAAAGCGATGTTGAGCTGCTAGAGTGTGTTTTATATTAAGTACAAAAAGCTTCTGATGCAGTTAATGTAACTATAAATCTTAACTCAAATGCTTATATGTCTCTTTTATGACCTGAATAAACTCCGAGGTAGAAGCAGGGCAGCTGAATAGCCGCTCGCTGCCAAACCGCATATTCGGCTGAATATGCACTTACAATATCCTTTTCATATTGAATAATAACAGAAAGACAGAAAAGGGGCTGAATATTTTCTCTAAACGACGTATTTTTTTTCCAGAACACTGAGTTTAATGGTAAAAAAAATTCTCTGAATAAACACGAACTTTAGAACCATAAATATATACATAAAACATAAAACAATCAAAATAGTGTGGGTTGTGGGGTTTTTTTCCAGTGGAAATCTAGTCCATGCTTATGATAAGAGGTGCTCTACTGATTTTGATGTCTTAAATATCGAACACCTGGGCACCCTGCAGCTTGGGGGATGAGCATCGCTCTACCCCTCTGGGGAGGCTGCCGGGCTGGCTCGGGTGTGGAGGTAGCCAGAAGCCACGGTCACCTCTGGAAGCGCTGGCATTTGCTGTCTGTGCGAGCTGCCAGAGGAAGGCTGGGCTGTGAGGGCGAAGAATATTTTGGGAGGCTCAGCTGGACACAGCTGATAACATGATTTGACCTGGCTTTGTGCTTGCTTGCACTTGCTGATGCAAAACCCTGGAGCACAAAGCCCACAAAGGAAAAGCGCTCGCCGGGGACATGGCAAGGACCAGGTAAGACCCTGCCAAGGCTCATCCTCACCCCCATGTCCCCCCTAAGACATCAGTACGCATATGGTGAGGTTTCAGCCCTGGTGTCCGCAGTGCGAGAGCGGCTGCAGCATGGGAGCCTGCGGGGTGAAACAGGCAGCAAAACAGTTTGACCCACAAAAAGTAAGATTTAGGTGCAAGTTGCGGAAAGTCACAGAACTGAGCTCAGAGAGGGATCAACTACCAGAAAGCACAAACCCTACTTCAATCGGTTCCCACCGAATTCAACTCCTTTGAATGGGAATTTTTCTCCTTAAAAACCTTCAGTACAATATGACCCTTTAATATTAAGCATGTCAACATTTAAATTGATGATGCTAATTTTTTTAGAACTATTTACAAGGGGAGTATTTCCCTATGAATTTGTAATAAATCATGTAAGACATCTTTTCATTCCGTTCCCCTCTAAAAAGACATATTTGGTAGTTTAAAATGTTTAATGTAGTGGAAAATCTAAAGGGAAAAATAAAGCATCAATAGGCTATTTCAGCAGCAGAAGCCATTTGGGACCTGCTTAACCTCCTAAGCTCTTCTCCAAATTTATTTGGAAAGGGGCATATAAAGAGCTCATCACTTTCCATCTCCATTTTCATGTGTGGAGCATATGAAATAGTTTAGTTTCATACTCACACTCCAAGCTGATATTGACGGTGGGCTGAAGTAACTTGAGATCACTATTTCTTCCTCCTTATGACAGTTCTGGAACATTTGGATGACTAATTACCTTGTTACTAGTCAGCATTTTTTTTTATATATATTTGACATTATTTATGAATGTACATGTCTGTAAGGGTAAGCGCCACACACAGACGATACCATTTTAAAAGAGAGGATTATTACACCACCATGTCCCCCGGCTTTCCCTGTGCTTGTGATGGGAAAACTACACAGGCACAAGAAAGTTTTACTCACGCCCAGTGCTTCACCCTGTCCGTTGCTCAGTACAGCCCAAACTGGAGGACTGACACAAAGATGTGATCAAGGTCTTCCTCAGTTCAGTGCAAACCTTCCCCTGACTTCAAGGATTAATGGACAAAACCAGAAAGCACGAACAGAGGGCATCAGGCATTGTAGGATATCCCCTCCTCTTCTCCTCAGTTTAAATCGCATTTGTAATTAATGAACCTGTAAGAAAAGGTTCTTCAAAGCCCCTCTAAACATGACAGCCAAGTTCAGCTTAGGCTGAGGGACTTAACATAACACTCCTTTTGCAGACAACACTCCCATTACCGTCAGTAACAACCAGCCAAGCAAAAAATGCAGATTTAAAACCTAAATTAATTATGAGGATGCGTGTGGGTCAGTGGCTGGCTAAGTCTGCATCTGTATCAGTGTCCCCGTATATATATGTATGTATTTATTTATTTATTTACCTCTTGTGTTGAAGATAAAAACTTTTAACCATAAGCAAACTGTAAAGTGTTATTTCTAAAAGTTGAACCCCTCCAACAGCAGTGTGTGCCCCTCTCCCCCTTCTTTCTATTTCTTTTCGCAGCAACGCCCGGCTTGGCAGACCCTTGCAGGAGTCTCTCTTCTGCGTTCTTCAGAGGCAGCTCAAGCAGAAATCCAGGTGGCCACCCCACCTCCCTGCCCTCTCCTGCAAACCCCTGCTGAAAGCCCGGTGAAAAGCTCCGTGACACTGAAACACAGCATCGGCACTAACACTACGTACATCAGCATTTACCCAGCCAGAGAAAATTACGTTCCCTAAAAAACAGATTGCTAGCTTCTATAAGGTTGAGTCGCATTAACCTGACAGGCTGCTTCCAGAAAGAGCAGCGTAGCTATAAGGGTAAGAAATGTCTCATTTATTTATGATAAAAATGTAAGTGGACCCTCCTGAAGGGATGTAATTTTTTTTAAAAAAAAGGTGTCTGGAGCAGGGAGGGGAGTCATGCTGGATGATGACAGGAGGTTTTATCCCAGCGGAAGGTTTTTTACTTCAGCACTTCTTGGGAGGGTCTGTGGCTGCAGGGAGGCAGAAGAAGGTGATGAGAGAGATACAGACCAGGTATCAAACATGACTAGAGAGCAACTGGGTGAGGAAACGGGGGTAAGGCTCTAAAACTAAGCACGTGGGCAAAAACCTGGAGCTAAGAGGCTGTGTTCAGGAGGTGAAGAGCTGGGTCTGGGGACCTAGGGGCAGCAGGGCTTGAAAACCAGATGAGAGAGACCGGCACCTTCAGGTAACAGGCTGGCAGGGAGAAAGGATGAGTGATTGAGACTGGCTGGGAAATGGGAACAAGAACCGGGTGAGAGAGAAAGCAGCGGCTGGAAACAAGGATCCAGAGATGAGGAAGGAAGAAGACTGGGACAGAGGAGGTTAGAGAGGAGTAAAACAGAGCCAGAGGAGGAAAATGTTAGCGACTACGGACACTTCACTGGTTGTTCCAGGGCAGGGAATGGAGCATGAGGCCCCTGGGTTGTGGCACTACTCTGGTCTCAGCCCTTAGCAAAAGTGTCCTCTGGTCTGCAGAGGAGTTAGCAACTTAGTATTGCTACAAATTACTCTCAGTGGGCAGAAGTCCATATGGGGAAGCTCAGAGCTAACCCAAATAGCGTGAGGCATAAAGGTGTTAATATGATGCCACATAATAGAATTTTTGTTTTTCCACTTTGCTTCATTAAGAACCTAGGAAATTACCTACAAACACTCTCTTAAAAGAACTCTGTGAGCTGCCAAAGCAAACACACAGAAGTTGGAAAGCGCCAGACCTGAAGTTATCTGTGCAGGTTTTTTTCCCCTTTTCCATCTATGCACTGGGAACAGAGGAAGCCCATACTCTTCCCACAGAGGTGTGTCAGCCTGTGCTCAGTGCTGGTCCTGCTCAAGACGAGTCAGGATTGTGTAACGAGAGATGCTCAGCCCCCTTTTCATCTGTTGCAGGTTGAGTGGTGTGCTTTGAATACAGCTGAGCAGTTGGGGAAAGCAATGATGACTATCTTGCTTAAAGCTGTCGAATGCCGATCTGAAGAATTGGATGCATCCCTCCCTGCTCGCGCCACATACCTCTTTTAAGGCATCAGTAAGTTCTTACACCAAATTTTGCACATGTGGTCACTAATTGCACGGTCCCAGTTATACCAATACCTGGCTTGAGACTCCAGGGTCTGATTTGGAGAAATGCTGAGCACTCACAGCTGCAGCAGGACTCAATGGGAGCTCTGCTCTGAATATCTGAAGAATTACATAATGGTAAGTACCCTGACAAATTACGTCCTGGAGTCTTAAATTGGGCACCCAAAATCACCGCACCTCTCTGTTCTTCTGTTTTCCAGCTGTAAAACAGGGATGACAATCATAGGGGTGATCTGAAAATAAATACACATTTGTGAATTGCTTAGAGATTGCAGCCGTTAAGACTATGGGAAACTTCCCAAATTATATTAAAAACTCTTTCGTCAGATCAAGATCGACTGGTCTGTGGTAAATAGGGGTTTAGGCCACATGTTAAACACATGGAAAAAGCAAAATATTGAACGACTTTTCAATAAAGGAATGCCACCCATCCTGAGCAGTGAATGAGGCAGGGATCCTGTGGGAAAGTCACAAAGTGGTCATGGATTTAAAGACAGCATCACAAGCATGCATATAGAGGGAGCATATTTAGACTGCACACTCCTCAGGCTGGCTTTTCAAACTGCTGCACGTTTAATGTCACAACAAAAATTGCTAATATGTTTTTTGTGTGTGGAGGGTTGGGGATAATAGGTGCTTTGGAATTGTCTTTTCTTTTTGGGGAGAGATTTTCTGATTGAAATCAAGCTAAATGTGGCCTGTATGTGCTATTAGCCAACCCTAATCCAGCTCAAAAAAAAATAAAAATGTGTATATACTGTTACAAAAACCTAATAGGAACTGGGTGACTGCCATATATTACCTGGCACACTGAAACTGTAAAGTCTGCTTTCACCATCAGAGTGTGACTTATCATCTGGAAGTGATTTAGTTGCGTGGTTACCTTTGGACTGCAGTTCTTTTCGGTTCTTTACTAGCAAGCAAATAACGATGGAGAGTAAGACTTTAGCACTGTCAAGTAAACAAATAATTGGGCTGCAGATTTCAAAACCAGAGGTGAGAAGTGATTTTGAAGCTTGTCAAAACTCTGCAGGTTTTATCCTCCGTGGTTGTTATTAAAAGTAGTTATAAAATCCAGATCTCTGCCCTCCCTCGCTCCCCAGCCCCCTCTTCCCTTTACTACATGGTACGCAGGCAACATTGCTTGAAATATACTGCTCCTCAGCTCTGCACGGTCCATGTCTATAAACTGAGTTTGTTTTCTGAAGTAATTTGGACTGTATAGATCCATATTCTCCTCTAAGCGCATACACCTGTAATTTCCATCAGCATCACTGGGAGCCACTTGTATGTAGTGAAGGGAGAACGCGTGCTGCACTGAGGACTTCACATGAGAATCTCCAAATGGGTTCACGTTACCATGAAAAGCACCTCTGATAACTTTCCTATGGCTGGTTCACATGGCAGGTGGCCCTCCATCAGAAATAGGACAGTTATACCTGATGCCCCCGATATTTCTGAACCGATGACAGAAATCTCAAGAACATATCAGCCCGAAGGCATCATTCTGTGTGGGATCACAGCTTTCATACCTACTGCATCCCCAAATGCTTTTGCAGAGTTAACAGGCACTGTACACTTAGTAATAAATAAACACAGAGGAAAAGAGAAATTAAAAGGTGATGACAAGATACACGCTCATGGTCAAGGCTGAATTAGGTTGAAGTGAGGGAGTACTGGGAGGAACTTTCAGATGGCAGGAGCTCCAGGGGGTTTTGCACAGCACCGGCTGAGGTGAAACTGTAGGAAGGGCCAAAGGGGATGCCTCAGCTACGGTAGCAGGAAGAAGGGAATGAAGAGGGGAAAGCATGATAAAGACAGGCAGGTGAGGCTAGAGAGTTCAACTGGTAATTTTAAATGTGACATATCACATATATTACTCTTTAGTGCTTCCATAAACCCCCATTCTCATGTACTCACTAGAAATTATGTGGGAGGAGCATCTTACGCTACCCCGGCAGGGGGAAAAACACAGTAAGACTTGGAAGATGTTACAGACACACAGTGCTGAAATCACATTTTCTGAAAGCGTTTCCAATTAGTCTGCAGAAGAAGAAATAAATCTTTAGTTCAGATTATATTTTAAGAGACATTTCTTTCCTAGGAGGATAACACAGTGCTGGAAGCCGTAACTCAGGGGGGCTGCAGATTCTCCATCCAAGGAAGCTTTCAAGGCTGAGCTAGAGACAGCCAGGGCTGACCTGGTCTGCTGCTGGGGGTAGTGGGGAGTGCTGACAAGGAGGGGCAGAGCCCTTGCGGTCCCCTATTTCCCATAACCAGCGGTGGTAAGGGGAGCGGGGACCCTGTGTTTTGCTCTGTGGAGGCCCCTCTATGGCTCTGACATCAGCAACCAACAAGAAAAAAAATTACCTTGAACTACACCCCCTGAGAAAGCATTGCAGGTCACAGGAGAAGAGTTTGATAAGTTTTAGCTGACACGTTTCACATTTGCTTTCAAAGCTATGGCTAATAAGTAACATGGAGAATAGCTTCAGACCCATCAATTTTTTTTCAGTTTTGAAACGTAATTAAAATATGTCTGACATTAACAAGGGATCCTTGAGGCTGGCAGTGCTAGGAAAAGTAATGCCGCCTCAGGCCCTCCCCATGCCTGCAGGAGATCAGGGATGCCAGGCAAGATCGGCGAAAGGATGCTCGGTCTGTGAATCCTGTGGGGCTTACATGGGAGCTGCTTCCTTACAGAAAAGATTTCAGATGATCCTCTTCTGCCCAGCAGGGGAAGTGTGGGCATGCAGGGGATTTAGGCAGCAAGTGCAAGAGGTACCTTCAGGGACAGGAACCAGCTGTGAAGGTGAGGAGGGGCACGTTGTGAAAGCCAGCGTTAGGGGCTGCTGGGCACAGGAGCTTAAATGAGCAGAAACGTAATTACAGCCTGCCCCATATAGTTAATATTCAATATAAATCTGTTCTGGGACAATTTTTCATAAATTATTCCTATCTTTATATGTACTAATGCCTCAGACATCTTGGGGTACACTCTTTTTTAACTAGCAGCATCATTTCCTGGAGGAGAAATGGGCATGGAGTGTACCAGCATCTTGTGGTCAGCAATTCTGCTATTGATACCCATTTCTTAACTAACAATCAGACAGTAGCTGAGATCATGCGCAGAGTAACCATCCCAACAGCAGACCCAATCTGTGTGATGTGGTGTCCTGACAAATCCCATGCAGCTAGCAGAAGAATGAATGTCAACAATAATGCAATCAAAAAAGACTCACAGAAGGGCCAAGAAAATCAGTGGCCTGGATTTCTGTTGCCTCTCACTGGAGCCATTCAGAAGGCTTACATTCCTTTTTTTCTAAGCAACTGGTCCCAGGCCACCGGCCACTGGTCCCTTCCACCCTCTGACCTTGCCTGACCAGCACAATCCAGAGCCAGGGAGACATTAGGGTGCGATGAGCCCAGCGTATGAGACAGCAGGGCAGTGGTGAGCTGGTATGAGTGGAGCCCAATGAATCTCACATCCAGAGCATGAGCTTTACCCTGTGCATCTGTGACTGTCAGGACAAATAGGCTTTTCTTTCTTTCTTTCTTTCTTTCTTTCTTTCTTTCTTTCTTTCTTTCTTTCTTTCTTTCTTTCTTTCTTTCTTTCTTTCTTTCTTTCTTTCTTCTTTCTTTCTTTCTTTCTTTCTTTCTTTCTTTCTTTCTCTCTTTCTCTCTTTCTCTCTTTCTCTCTTTCTCTCTTTCTTTCTCTCTTTCTCTCTTTCTTTCTCTCTTTCTCTCTTTCTCTCTTTCTCTCTTTCTCTCTTCTTTCTTTTTTCTTTCTTTCTTCTCTCTTTCTTTCTCTTTCTTTCTTTCTTTCTTTCTTTCTTTCTTTCTTTCTTTCTTTCTTTCTTTCTCTCTTTCTTTCTTTCTTTCTCTCTTTCTCTCTCTCTTTCTTTCTTTCTTTCTTTCTTTCTTTCTTTCTCTCTTTCTCTCTTTCTCTCTTTCTCTCTTTCTTTCTCTCTTTCTCTCTTTCTTTCTCTCTTTCTCTCTTTCTCTCTTTCTCTCTTTCTCTCTTTCTTTCTTTCTTTCTTTCCTCTCTTTCTTTCTCTCTTTCTTTCTTTCTTTCTTTCTTTCTTTCTTTCTTTCTTTCTCTCTTTCTTTCTTTCTTTCTCTCTTTCTCTCTCTCTTTCTCTCTCTCTTTCTCTCTTTTCTCTCTTTCTTTCTCTCTTTCTCTCTTTTTTTTTTTTTTTGTCACTCTCAAAAGCAGTTTAAGTTCACGCAGGAGAGACAGTAAGTCAGTTTTATGGCTGGGTTTGGATTGGTAGTTGTGCAGTCTAAAGTACTGAGTGACAAGTGACATCCCATCAGCTGAGCTGCCGTAGCCGGGTGTACACGCACTCTTAGCACACTCCAGCTGCCAGGGATGACGTGTTAGGTGCTAAGACGTCCTCATGAGCACGTGCAGGGCTTCAGCAGCAAAGAAAGAGCTGGAAATTCTTCCATCCTTCTTCCCAGCATTAGAGAGAGGAAATTGGCAGGTACAAGGAGACAGCTCATTTATGACTAATTGAATTATGATGGGATTTACTTTATCTTGCGGAGCCAGAGAAGAGTAAGGTGGTTTAACCCACCTTACCTGACCCACAGGTACAATTATTTTGTTTCTTTTACTTGCAGAGACAGAATTGGATCTTCGATTAAGTTGCTTACCAGAGATACAGAGCTAGCAATATTGGGTTAGTTATTTCTTAGAAAAAACTACCCAAGCTTGACACGATGTAGGTACTTCTAACTGTTGTATTTTAGTGCTTCCAACACCTGTATAAGATATTGTGGACAACATACCAAGAAATGCTTTTTGGTCAATACAATATATTTATATATACAGAAAATGACCAAAGAAGGCTGATGCCACAGATTCCCTTCCTCACATCACTATTTTATGGCAAAGCCTAATACTTACAACATTTGCCCTAATTTGCCAAGAGCGTCATAACTACGTGTAGCAGTGCGTAAGATTATGCCTAGAACACTGGCTGATACCGTAGGAACACCTGTGTATTGCCAGCTTCTGTACTTTTAGTGACCAGTGAAACCTCCAGACGTGTCCTTTCTGCACTTTTTTATTGGTTAAGTTCACAGAAAACCCACTTAATTATTGCATAATGCCTTCATGAATCAAGCTTTTACTGTGCAATTCAAGTTGCAGTAAAATGTGTGCTTCATATGTTAACAATTACAGGCTAGATTTATAAGAGCATCACACACTGTTTGCATTGGCTTTTCTAACTACTTTATTCATAAAACAGTGTTAATGCACCTAAAATAAATTCACCTTCCTTCTGAAACTCATTAAACTCTCGCTTCTCTGCACAGATAACTCTTTAGTCACCGTGGGCCCTAGGAAAGCGTCATGTAAAATAAAGAAGGCATGTTCCTGCTCACACTCTTTTACTGTTCGACCAGGCAAATGTGTGAGTTGGACATGGCTGGAGCCAGGTCTAGGCTGCTCCTCACGGGGTTTGAAGTTACAGACATGAGGGATCATCCACAACGGACTCAGTCCTAAAGAGCAAAAGGATGAATTACAGCAAGGATCTAGCCCACTATAAAAGGACACCAAGAAGAATTTTGCTTTGAAATTCTAATCTGTGCTGCAAGTTCAAGTTTGCTCGGCTTCCACTGGCTTCAATGGATGTCAGCTGTACTCACACAGCTGTAAAATGTTATTTATACCTGCAAGTCTAGCAGGGTCAGAGCAACGCAGAACTGGTGTAAGAGAAGAAGCCAGCGCGTTGCCTTGCTGTGAGTGAAGGCAGGATTGTCTGCAGTACAAGGCAGGCCCCTAGCAACAGAATTGTGTTTTTACAAGCCATGTTTCATCTGGATGGGAACTCAGATTTATTTTGTAAGAAACACTTATTTTCTTACTTAATGCAATCTGACCTTTCAAAAGCAGTTTTTGGTTTTGCACTAATAAGAAAAATAAAATTGCTTTCTAACGGTTCTTGACCCTTTTTTACAAAGTTTGATTGGTTGTTTTTTTTTAATATGGATACACACACTTATATATATTTATTTAACATTTTGTAGAACATGATTCGTAAAAGAGGCAGTAAGGAAGAAGATGTTGATGGAGAGGACTCTCCGCATAAGCAGGACACCACTGTTTTTTGACTCAGCCTTCCTCTGAAGACCCATAGAAACTGTAGTGTTTCTCATGAAATGAACTCCCTGATTGGAACATGTGATCAGCTTGGAAAAAGCATGGTTTTGTGCAATCTGTTTCCTGCCCAAGTACAACTTTGCCTTTGGCTAAACTAGCACCACAAGTCATAATCAATTAAAGTTCTTGTTTTTCCTTTTGGAACCGAGCACTCAAGCTTTTCGTGTGAAAGTCTTAATGGTGGGTATATGTGTAAGTGTGAATGTTTTCCTATGTCATTCATACTAATGAAGGCCTGCAGGTGTATTTGGAACACATTTTCTAAAGTAACTCACAGAATTATTTTTTTTCTTTTCTTCTTCTTTCTGGAGACACCATCCCTCACCCCACCGCCCCAGCATCTGCATACAAAATCAAATTTCGTGGCCAATCTGGAATTCCATAGCCCCAGTCACACCATGAACTCATACCTAGTTTAATCTCTTCTCTGGAAAAATACTCTAGGAAAAGACTCAAACCATTTATTCTACATTACAGAAGAAATACACTATTAAACAGGGCATCGAAGTACTCCTTCAGATTGACCCAATCAAAAAGAATTTGTTTCATCTTCCTACACTTGAGTAATATATCTTGACAAAGCCACTGAACGTTTTCGCTCCAAGCCTAGCTGAAATTTCTTTTAATGATGAATATGAGATAAATGTAACAAATGTGGCTCAGCCTTGAGCAGCAAACTGAGAATTCCCGCTTAATAGATGACACAGCAGCCACTCGTTACCCAAGTTTCTGAGGTTTTCTGAAATGAAAGCACAGAAATCTGATAGGAAGGCACACGGTATTTGCCAGAATGAGTAATCCCAGAGAACTCACCAAGCCTACTGAAGTCAACTGAGATATTTTTCATCTTTTCTCTGGAACTTGCGCCAGTGTTCACATTTTCCCACAAGCAGTGTGATTCAAAGCCTAGGAGCACCTCTTCCAGGACTGTTAGGAAATCCGAGACCAGGAATTTAGAGGGAGTAACCCAAAGGTGCTCGCCTAGTGAGGCTCTTCTGCACAGCATTGGTAAAACAAGACTCACTGTGTTTAAAACCCAGAGATTAACAAGGAATTAAATTCCAGTTGGAAACAGAACAGCAAACTGAACTCCCCTCAGGAAAGATGAGATTTAATGGTGATTTAATAGCATTTACAGACTGTAACCATGACCTCAGTGAGCTAGGCACTCTGCAAACACAGCTTTCCTAAAGCCGTTGCAGAGACACCCTTACTTTTGACTGCCCAGGCTGGAGCGCAGTATGTGCTCTTTCCTTCCTTCAGAGTTGGCTTTGTTGGGACACATGATGGGCTGCTGCTTCCCCTCCTGGTCCCAGTTGTGTTTTAATGGGCTTCACGGTTTCCTGGTCTCACAGCACACTGAGTCAGCGGTGCTACATTTACTGGAGTATGAGGAAGAACAATTCTGCATTAGACCAAAGGTCCAACCACCCCAAAGTATCACGTCTTCAGCGGTGGCCCAGAATAGCTGTATGTGGAGGAACACAGGGAGAGAGAGCTCATATGACAACATGTACCCAGAATACTCGCCAGATCTTGAGCAATCATTGGGTTAGGAGCTCTCTTGCCAGAGGTGACGTCTTGTATTTAATGATGACCATAATTTACCATGTAAGAAGGACTCACGGAGTTGTGAGCATTTACAGACAGCTTGTGGAAATTTAGCACCACGAATGACTCTTATTTAATATATGCAGTGCTAGCGCAGAAGAGACAGACGTGTGATGATCACTATATGTCAAATGCTCCTCTTCCTCTGGATATACCTTTTTCTTTGCAGTCTTTTGCTTCACAAATGTCTTGTAGCAACATCAGCATGCTCTGTCTCATCTTTGCACTACAACAGTTGAAACACAGGAAATTCCATTTAAACATAAGAAAAAAATTGCTGTGAGTGTAGTCAATGAAGGGAACAGTTTGCCTGGAGAGGCTGTGGATTCTTCACAATGGAGATATCCAAAACCCAAACGGACACGGCCCTGAGCAATTTGCTGTAGCTGACCCCGCTTTGAAGAGTCGGGTTGGCCCAGGCTTGGACTAGATGATCTCCAGAGGTGCCTTCCAACCTCAACTAGTCTGTGAATTCTGTGGCCTTGCAAAAAAAGGGAACTAAAAGATGGGACACATACCAGAAATTTTCCTTTTCCTCACTTGTTTCAAACTTTCTGACCCTCACGAGAACAGGGAGAGTAAGGCCCTGTGACCCATGCTCACAGATCTGCACACTTTGATTACATGTCCATAACGAATTCCTGCATCGTCAGGGCAACGTGTAACTTAAAACTCGCACCAGAAGCTGTTCAAATGAAACGTACACTTGCACATTTTTGACTGCGTATTTGCACTTTGAGAATCATATTTTGATGAAACACCTTCTTTCAAGGCCTTTCTGTCCTTCCAATCATGACATCCCTGTTTGTGTCCTCCAAATTCATGTCATGCCTTAACATTGTAACCGTGCTTATTTACTCCCTCCCCATCCTATTCTGAACAGAAATCAACAGCAAAACTCACCTTGACTTCAGGGGACATCGGGGCTGCAGCAGCAGAACCTCCTGAAAAAATAAAAAACTCAAAAGCTTAAACTCAACACCGTGCCGTCTTTTTGACAAATCCATTTTAACACAATAATGTGAGTTTTTGCATTGTGTTATTCCACATGTGTTTTAGGGAAGGTACATTATGGGGTAAAACATCTCTACAGTTTCTTGTACCTCTAATCATTTCCAAGCCACCATCTTCAGGTGGGTTTGCAACAGTCACGCAAAGTATTTCCACGTCTGTATTGGTACATGTCCATGCATAATAATTGTGAAAACTGTAGGTTTCCTGTGCCACTGCAGGGTGCCCGTGAGATGCTGGTTCTGTTTGGGAGAGTAGAGCTCAGAGCAGCTCAGCTATAGGGGGAGCAACGTATATATCTATGTATGCGCTGTGTTTCCTAAGGGCTTGTCAAAACTTTGCAGTCTTGTGATTAATGCGCAAAAAACCCCAATATAATTATTCCCTTCAGGCACAGGCAATGGCTGTATGATTTAGACTGAAAAAAACAAGGCAAAATATTAAGAAATATTTTAAAAGCCAACTATTTGGGGTGGATTATTTTTTATTTTTTTTTTGCGCCGCGGACACTGAGTCGGAAACCTGGTTCCTCCCCTGCCTTTTACCTTTACTTTTTACCGCTTCTGACACCCGAGCAGAGGAGCGTAATTTACGGTCCCCCTGAACGGGCGGTGAGTTCGCACCCGCTTCGCGCAGGCGTACGGGATGCCTACAGGTGGGAAGCGCTGAAGATGGCATAATTCAGTCTCCGCAGCAAGAAATCCAACCCAAGCCCCTGCTGTACGGGTGCTGTGGCAGCCAGGAGAGCCTGGGCCACTGCAGAAGCTTCGGATAAGCCAAGGGCTTTTGCTGATGAAGGTGCTGCAGAGTTTTACCTCTAGAGGGGGGTAGATGCCCGTGTAGCGCTCCCAGCCCGCGGCGGGGACAGCTCGGCGACGGCTTCACGGGGGCAGCATCTTCGGCCAGATTCCACGTAAACGTTACCGAATCACCCGGCAAATACGGGGTGGTTTTTGCCGGAGCTGGAGGCACTGGCTTGTGAGGAAGCCTTGTAGCAATCCTTGCTCCGGTACCAACTGGCGGCGATTTGGCGTCGCCTGATTTCGTACTTAAGAGCGTGTGGCTGCGGGCTTCGAAACTGGGCAGAGCTGACCAGGGGGACAATGCCTTGTCCCCATGATCTGCCCAGTTATAACTGCTCCTGCGCTGTCCCCAGAGCCCCCCCTTCGCTGTGACA
Organism: Chroicocephalus ridibundus; assembly: GCF_963924245.1. Classification (NCBI taxonomy): domain Eukaryota; kingdom Metazoa; phylum Chordata; class Aves; order Charadriiformes; family Laridae; genus Chroicocephalus; species Chroicocephalus ridibundus. The sequence goes on from NC_086287.1 coordinate 31,003,077, forward strand.
CTGCACAGGCCAGAAGGCATCACGCGTTCTCCTGCAATGACAGCAAGGCAAAAACCAAATGAGGTAAGGACAGCACATTTACTGCGCGGCCACTTGCCTGCACGGGTGCCCTGGGAGTGAGGTAAAAGTTGGGGTTATCGCTCGGAGATGAAGCAGAGAAGAGGAGGTGTCGCTCCTGTGGGAAGGTCTGCCCCGCAATTCCACAGAAATCCTGAGTGTCAGGAACGTAAAAGATTCTGTTTATGCAGAATATAAACAGAAGTAATGAATATAAATAATTCCTCTTGCCTTGCTCATTCCTGCCTGTCATTCAAGAGATAAGGGAAGAGCACGATAGCTAGCACGGGCGTTGTATATAAATGGTCTCCAGATGGAAAAGGAATTTAGCCACTTATTTGGAGTTTCCAGATGCTTGGAAGCCCTGGACAACTCACATGGGTACATTAACAGTGCAGACCATGCACCGGGTGTCTGGAGACCAAAGCGCATCTCTGCTGTCGGTTTTCTGCACACGTAGGGAGCCTGACGTATGCGCAGTGTGCTGCATGCACCGCGCACAGGTTGCTCGTCTATGCCCCAGCTCCTCGGTGGAGCTGCTCAGCCCTGGAAGTGCTGGTGCTCAGATTTCGGACCTGGATTCCCCCAGAAGAAGGAGAAGTCCTCCATTTGCAGGCAGCGGAAGTAGCAGATTTTTGGGGGGCCTGTCTTGGCCGCGGGTAACATTTCCAGCTTGTGTTTGTTTGGGAACCTAAGCTGAACGGCAGGTTATTGGTGGTACCAGTCAAAACACAAAACTAGAGATTTTCCAAAATTTTAAAGATACTAATGGGGAAAAAAAAAATATCACCTTTTTCAGACCCAGGAAAACAAAAAAAACCCCAAACTATAAATATTGAGAGAAAAATACTTATTAAAAATTGAAATCAGAATTCTTTTTTTTTTTTGCCTCTTCAACACAAAAAGTGGGTTATGTATGATTTAGTTAGCATTTAGAAGCTCCTGCAAGGTATAGTTTTCAAAAAAATAAAAATGATAACAATGTAAGACAGCCTGGGACCATGGAAAGAGTTATGCTGCACGTGAAAGTACGTCAACAAATTCTTTTTCTACTTACATACCTCTAGATTAAGAAAAATCTTACATTAGAAAATAGAAAATTTAGTCTCAGTCTCTAAGCCTTGTGAGTATAGGAAACAAAACATCTGTAATAAAATAAGTCCTGAAATACCATTTTGGAGGATTGAAATGCAGCAAGAGTAGCATCAATTTAACTTTAAATTAAAAAAAAAAAAAATCAATGCTTGTGCAAAGAAAAATCATATAAAATGTCATTTCCCACCTTTTTTATTTTTCTTTTTCAGAATATCCAATATTTACTGTCAGCTCACAGGAATGAAATAAAACGAAAGAAACGACCAAGGTTTCCTCCTAGTGTTTGGTTCTTTCTTTTCCTACAAACCATGACGTGTCAGCTCACACACGTGCAGCCCGCATTCTGCATTGCTTTCCCTCCCTGATGCCCGGAGTTCGATACCTCCTGCTTCTTCCCAGCAACCTCCATTTCCTTTGCATGTTCAGAGCGCGGTCCTCTCGCTGGCAATGGGGGCCTTCTGCCCGTGTAAGAAAGTGAAGCTAACATAATACACATGCTGTCAGAGTTGGTATTTCAAAAGTCCTTCTTCAGGATATCTTTGTGTCTTTATTCACCCTCTTCACCCTCCAGTTACTCCCCCCACCCCCAAATTAAACGGTTTGATCTGGCATCAATAAGGAAGGAATTTTATGGCTTTAAACTGATTTTATTAAGACATGAGCAGGACCAAAGAGGTCTCCCTTACTTTTGTACCGAGGCTTTCATATTTAGTAGTTCTCTCATCTGTGCAGTAGGTGCACAGGTTGTGGACACAGTTAGATTGGCTGGTTTTGGACATAGTAAGATTTTGAATCAATGATCCATATCCACAACACAAAGATTTCCCTCCTTATCTCTGTACCTGGCGTGTCAACTGATTTCTCTCTCAAAGGTCATGAATTACCTTACAGAAATCAGGACAGATGTTTGGCTACATTGACTCCCTTGATCCCGATCTGCTCAGTTGAAATTCTCAGTTACGGAGAACAGAATGGCTGTGGAGTTGCAGAAATTCACAGTATCCCTTCAACGTTTACTTTTGTGACCTTGAAAGGCCAAGAAGACACATTGCAATCAACAACAGCAAGAATTCTTAGGCTTGCTAAAATTCTTCCTAGGAAGCAAAATAGTTACAGCATTTCTAAGTATTCCCAGATTTACTTCAGAATTGCTTGTGTTTTCATCATATACGTGCTTTTTTTGATGCGTAAAGCAACTTGAGATGAACAGAAATCAAACAAAGGTAAATGGGGTCCAATTTATTTTAAAGTAGTGCTGATTCCATAGAAGCTGCAACTGCATTTAAGGTTTTAAAACATTTTATTTTATATACTGTTTGTTGGATTGAGTCATGATGAAATTAGAAGAGGGTGAACCAGCTGAGGAAAAACATACACCTTTTTTCAATCACCTGCAAAAGGGTTTTTCACCCCTCTGAAGCCTAGTGACCTGCAGTCAACCACTCAGATCGCTGGTTCTCTTCAACTGATAGTTGTTTTTTGGAGCAATTTCTTTTTTTTTTTCTGGAGAGAAAAGTCTAGAAAAGGTTGGGGGTGTAAGTTTAGCCTTTTCTGGGCTGTGAGAAGGCCGGTGGCCTGTGACTCATCTATGTAGCTTTGCTCACTTGAAGACAAAAACCAAGTTAAATGTCTGCTTTGGCTCTGAAGTAGTTTATCGAATACGGGGATGACATGAGTTTTCTTGCCATTTCACTGGAAGATAATTTCACGTGACTCAATTGCAACCTCTAGATCCTTCTGGGACAGAAGTTACGTCACTGAACAAGGCTGGGTTTGACTCCTGTGCGTGCTCTTGAGCTCTATATTTATCCTGTTAATTGCAGAGACCTTTCAGGTGCCAGGCATGGACTTTAGAGCTTACTCAGAGTTACCCAACCTGCCTCTGGATGGTCTCACACAGGGCTTGGGAGGAGAGGCGGTCTGTCAGGCTCACACACTGGCACCGTGGCATGGAGGTGGGTGATGGGGAGTTGGGCAGCATGATGGGGACAAGGCTAAAACAAAGAGGGAAGACCATTGACCATTCTCTGTCCGCTGGATGGGTTCCTGTGGTTTGGGGATCCTGTGACCACCTGAGATGGGAGAGGAGCACATGACACCCTAATGTGCGTGGGGGCCAGACCACAGGGCTGCGTGTTTGTATCTCGTGCTGACACAGGGAGACCGAGCTACCTTAGAGTTCATTTTGTTGAGTGACGTCAGTTTTAAGCACTGTTTTAAACCTGAGAGGAGTGTGGTCAAGCAAAGACAAATGCAAGTTTCCACAGTGTTTAAAAGTGACGGTAAATCGACTGTGGAGAGCAGTTCTCTTGCAGAAACCCATCAATCTATGTATTATGGTCAATGACAACCAAAAGACTAAATTCTGAAGGAAGCAATTATATTTTTGGCATGAGTAATCGGTGGTTGGACAATAACTGTTTTTACTAGAACAGAACAAAATTTGAAATTTCTGTTTCAAACTCTCAGGGAAACTTCTTTTCCCTAAAAAAAAATAAAAAAATAATTTTCCTCTTGCTTAGAATCAGAATAAAAAGTCAAAATTGCTCATGTCATGAAATACCTCAAAAAGACACTCACAGCAAGCTTCAACCTTTTTGCATTGACTTCAATGCTTACAGTTTAGGGTATTTTGTTATTTTGCTAAAGTCAAAATATTGCAGCTGAATTGAAGTGCTTCAACTGGAGAGAAGCAAAGCACTTCAAGCTGATGAAATGAGATATTCTGATATTTTTCCACTGAGCAATTTAGGTAAAATGTTAGAATCCTAGTGAGTCTCCAGACAACAAAGAGCCAGCAGCAGGCTACTGAAGGATGCAAGGAGGAAGAGCAGGCTGTGGAGCCAGAGAAATAAATGGAGTGGAAGGTTGACAAGAGCTTTTTACTTGTCAGCCTTAAAGGACCTTGTGTGGGAAGGAAAGACGCTTTAAAAATAAGCATTGCCAGGGTTCCCTTTCTCTGTTGTTGTCTCTATGCTGCCATGAAATATGTCAGGTTGTTACAAAGAAAGAAATGCAGGAAGGGTGAAAGCAGACTGCTGTCTTCACGTGGCCAGGTCCCAGCAGCTTATTTATCCCATGTATGAGCCTCTAACATGTGGGTGATTTTTTTTACTGTTTATGTTAGTTGTCTGCCCTAGAGAAGATGACTTAATACCTGTGCACAGAACATATACAATAAAAACCTAGATGCGTTTCCACGAGCTCCTTATTGTCTTCTGGTAAAGGGAACTGGTCAGTGGCATACATGCTGCTGGCTCCATTGTTCACTGGGCCATTAATACTCCACTCGCCAGGAAAAGAACTGTTTCCATTAACTCGTTTTACTGAAGATCTCAAAAACGTGCAGCTTAGTTTTGAATCACTGTCAGACTGGATTGACCTCCTTCATCCCACCTGCCATGGGACTGAGCATCAGAGGACTATGGATGAGCTTCATTCACTGAAGGATTTAATGGTGCTGCTGTAGGCTCAAGCCAGCAGACTTAGGATCTTTTTCTCAGCGCATGGCTTTTGAGGCCTTAAAATCGTCTGTCAGCTCAATTTCTCTTTCTGTCTTTCTGAACAGGATGAAACAGCCAAGTCGCAGGAAAACCTCAGCCAACTTTTTCCTTCCTAAACCCATAGATTCACATTAAAAATCACTGTCTTTCATGGCATTTTGGGCTCAGACAATATTTCCAATTCCCCACTGCCTTTTAATTTGAGCCCCCCGAACAATGTTTATTCTTCAAAGCTGGAATGTGATACCGTATTACTGTAAAAGATAGAAGTGCAGATTGTTATTTAAACTAAGGGCCTCGCTTTGCCAATGAACATCAAAGTAAGTTAAAGTGGATACAAACACAATGCAGATGCCTGGAAAGGCATTTTATATTGTCAGAGCAAAGGGATGAGGCCTTTGTAGGGTCGGTGAGTCGCACAGATTTATAGTAATTTGATTTTTTTCCTTTAAAGCCCCAAGTCCTGACATCATAAGAACATGAAAGAAACTCATCTTTCCAAAAAGGTTCATTTCTAGCTTTTGTGTTTGCAGGATATCATTTCACAAAAGGACCTTAGAAGCCAGGTTATCTATTACAATACGATTATAATTAGTTCATGATTAGGGGCAACCTTATAGCATGGTTTTTTGTATTATATCTGAAAAAAAAAAACCAAACCACCCAACATTGAAAATACTTGAAAATATTTACTTGCGTAGTGGCCTTAAAAAAAGATTACAGTGAGGATAATGCATTGTTTCTGACGTAAATATATCATTTTGAACTGTGTAACTCCTCTAAAACATTGATGCCAAATGCTGATTATAGTGATTCTTTTTAATCGGCTAAAATACGTCTCAGCTTACATCCCAGGCAAAGAGATGAAGAGGAAGAGAAGGTCAAACCTACAGACACAGCAACCATGCTGCTTACTTGCTGTTTACTGCGTTCTCAGAGAAAGGGGATGGTTAAGTCATTTGGAAAGACCAAGAAGATGGTAGGAAAAAAGCGGGAGCCCTGGCACTGTCCTTTCCACTGGTTGAAGGGACATAACCTACGGCCAGTACACTCCGGAGGTAAACTCCTACAGGCTGTGTCCGGACTGCAGCCTTTAATATGTTGTTATTGCTGGTTTGGTGCCCAAAACACCAATGCAAACGCTGCCTTTGCCAGCTCAAGTGGTTTTATACCTTTTTAATGACAAGCATATCTTTCAAACGGCTCTTTAGGAACAGACAAACATGGAGGATTTTTCAATATAAGTTTATGGACCTGTATTATTGTGGACTGTGGGAGCTGCAACCTGGTACCGTGTGCCACCTGTCATCCCGTGGGATGGTTACATACGACACCAAATGGGGAAAAAAAAAAAATAACAAAATAAATTTTTAAAGGGAGCAAGGGAAGTTTCTGAATTGAGAATGGAAACTCTATTTAGCGCAATCCTCCTAAGATTCTGTAGAGTCTAGGTGCTGTAGTGCCCGATTCTCTTCTCTTCTCTGTTATTCCCATTTATATGATGCAGTTTTCTGGCCAGATGAGCCTGGCTGGGGCACCCAGCCGGGCTGGGAGCGGACAGTCCGTGCTGGAGTGCTGCTGGACGCGGAGGAGCGAGCGTTAGCTCTTACCTTCCCTGCTGTTTCTTGGCACGCAGCCTGTTCCCATGACATTATCTGCAGCTAGTCATGGAGGTTTATGGTTTATTTTTATAGCAATATTTTCAAGCAATTATCTTCCAACTTGTAGCGATAGACCTTTATACTCTCAATCTAGCAAGGGCTTGTTTCTGTAAATCCACTTGTTTAAGATTTCCCTCATGTGTGCGCACTAAACACATTGTTAACCTTGACGAGCAGTTAACACTTAACCAGCACTGCAAAATTTCAGCTCATTTTCAAGTGTTGTAAGCCTTCATTTCTCCTGTCTGTTCTGTAAGCCTGGCATGGTAAGGCAATAAAGGAAGGAATAAAATAGCTAGAGACAGCAACTTAACTGGTTTAAATCAGCGCAGCTCCAAAAAGTCAACAGGGCTATAGAGATATACACACACTCTGAATCTGGCTTTATGTAAAAATGCCTCAGTACTCACCAAATTTCATAGGTCTACCTGTACTTCAGTTCTCTCTTTTTGCTTCTGGGGAGCTTCTGCTGGGGGGAGGCTGTTTTGTTTTAAAGAGAAGACATGAAAGCGTACTGGCAGCTTATTAGTCAATTTTGATTTATGGTGTGTTTGAGTTCTCATAAACACCTGGCATAAATGAATGCAATTACCTTATGCTAATAAAACCTACTAGAGATCATCCTGGCCAGTGAGTTTTACATCTTCACAATGGACTCAAAATCCAGATTCTGATTCTGTATCGCACTACTGCGGCTTGTAGTTGGTGTAACTGAAGTGATTGAGCTGGAGATGCAGAAGAATAACCTTAGATGCACGGAGCCAGGCTCCCATTCACCAGGTGTGGTACCTAACGAGTAACATGCATTTCACATGCTGGTCATAGGCTAATTCTGGAGCCTGAGTTTCTGGATCTGGAAGAGGAAAAGGGAAAATGTTGCCGTAGCAGTTACTGCATAAGTGAAACACCAAACAGAGCATATGAGGATCAAAAATGAGGCAGGAAGAACACAAACTTAAACACTCTGTATACAAAGATTAATTACATAAAATAAAAGCTGGAAGAAATAAAAGAGCCAAACAAGGCAGCACAGGAAATTTCTAAAAATGTTGCTGTTGACACTAAAGAAAGACAGAGAATATTCTGCCTGCAGCTGCAATACAGCTGTCGCATCCAAACAAATTAAAACCCTCTGAGGACCAAAAACCACAGTAAACTGTAACATTATTTAAGCGAAGCAGCATCTTTTCTCTGCATCCCAAGCCAAACATTTTATTTAGAGTGTGGAAGAGTAGCCTGGGAGCACCCAGTGGCACAAAATACTTTTCTAGGTCCAGGGAAGCTTCAGATCTGCTTTTGTGGGTGTTAAAAAAAGATGTGTTCTTACTGTCTTGCTGCGACTGTACAAATGAGACTTCTGCCCTGTTTCACCATCTTCATTTCAAGACTGATGATGGTAGATTCTGGCGACCCGAGCAATCAGAAGGTGCACGTATACAGTTCTCAGCTGAGCGCTGCAATATTCCCTGGCAGCCCGGCTTATTTGCTGCGTGACGTTTCAGACAGTACTGTACAAAAAGCGCAGCCGGGACTCTCTGTGCTGCTAGAGGTTTCCTCACAGGACCTCCCCCCCCGCAGCCTCCCAATCCCATCTCAGTTGCACTTGATTACCGAGAAAGTTTTGCATTCGTTATAAGGTGCTTATGCTGATTTACAAAGCCGCTGAAAAGCAGAGCCCAAGTCACCTTTCTGAGTTGGTGACTCTTTACGCCACTGGTCACAGGCCGAGGTCAACTGATAACAGGTCTCTGTGCATCTTCAATACTGAAACGCGTCACTTTGGGTGGTCGCTCTTTCAGCCTTTGTGCACGTGGCCCCGCTGCCTCCTGGCAGCACCGGCGCTCTACCTTCCCCGCCGCTAAAGTCCAACCGCGAGACGCAGTTGTGCTCATCGGCCATGAGCTGGATGCAAATCATTGCCATTTCTGAAGAATCATTGCTGGCGCCAGTTTTGCGGTCATTTCTTTTTAGTGTTTTGAGGTGTGCCTGCGAGATGAGGCACTGAAAAGAGTGTTTTCTTTTTCCCCTCGGCTGTTCTGTTTTTATTTTCTGTTTGCAAATGTAATTCCCCCCGCAGTACAGCAGAGTAGCGTGCGTAATTGTGGTGGGTAACTATGTGAGCACAGACGAACTTTTTCCTACCCTAAAGAAAACATTTATTATGGTCCAGAGCACAGAAGAGCTTTACAAAGCACTTCTTTGATTAAATACATAAAATAAACCAGCTGCTGCTGTAAAGAAACATGAAATATCTATCAAATTAAAATATGGATCGTGCAATCTTATGCTGACTGTTTAACCTTAAATGCCTACTAAATCAATGCAACAGGTATTCTGAATTCACAGAAGTCAGCCTTCTAAAGCCATTATTATTAATCATTACATTAGAGTTCTGTAAATCTGTTTGATGAGCTGGGGTTTTAACTGGGTTGTTAATCAGTAGATGTATTGTACCAAAAAAAAGCATATTGTAGCATAATATAAAGCATGTTATAAAAGTTATTTAAAAAAAAAGGAAAAAAAAATTGGAATGTGTCTGCTCCAGAAATAGTAAAGTAGCTTTGTTTCATTGATGTAACAAATTCCATCATATGAAAACTATTACACAAAGGTTGCTCATTATTAAAAGTATACCACAAAATGTCATGGTAATAGAGTGGTTGTCATGGGATAAATATATCTCACTTTGAAATATTCTCCATAAATGCCTCAGTCACCACAACTTCCATTTAGCTGCAGAGGGCTGGCAGGAATGTTTTGTTTTAAAATTAATCATCCACTGTTCTTCCTTCCTGTTAGCAGGCTTAAGCACTGCAATATGAGGGAGAAAATCTTGGAACTGTTTTTTTATAGTCATCCAATGCCCAAGACCAGAGGCAGGAAGGGGTATTCCCAAACCTGATACGGGGAATAACATAACTTTGAGAATTTCTGTGAGAGCTCTCACTTAGCTGCAGTACCCAAAAACAAAACTGCTCTGACTCTAACATAAGAACTGACTGTTTTAGTGTGGTTAGTATTTGTCCTGCAAAAAACTGAGAGATTACCACAGACGAGATGGCCAGACATACTAATTCCAAGTATTTTAATTTGGGAAGAATGTTAGCACACCGTCAGTCGCCAAAGAAGCTGTAAGATTATTCAGCTGAGTTTAAAAGAGTATGTGTAGAACTAACTGAAGACTCCTAAAGCAAACAGCTGACGTACAACCTTACTCTGGGACCAGCTTGAAAAGGAGGGCAGAGATGGGGAGGGTCAGCAGTCATTTATTCACTATTAATTATTGTGTGTTCTTCCAGCCCTTTGGCTTTCTGTCCTGCCTTTTTCACGGAGCCTGTGTGTTCAGGATTTGCCTGATGCCTGAGCCGGCTCCTTCTGTGAGAAGGCTGCTGGGGGGATTTGCTGGCTGTGCTTGTAGGACGAGAGGCAGACGCAGACTCTGCCCTGCTGCTGCATCCGCAGGCTTTCAAACTGCTCCCCAGCGTGCACGGGTTAGCAGGGCCGCCCCTGCTGACCTCCACGGGAGTACCTGGCTCTAAACCAACGCACAAGTCCACTCAAAAAAAAAAAAAAAAAAGAAAACAAAACAAAAAAATCCAAAACAAAAAAAAAAAACCACCAAAAGTATGCCTGTGAGTATCCACAAACATTAAGTTCTCAGGAGGCAGCCGGTCGCGTGCCCAGCAGCTGGGAGAGGAGCGCGCCCACGAGTGGGACCGAAGTGGTGTGAAAGCAAATGGGATTTTCCCACGTGGTTAATTGCTGCCCGCCAGTAAAAAATTCTATTTCCTTTTTTAACAGTGTTGCTGCCTGGCTGAAAACTTTATGAGAAATCGCTCCTGGATCTTTTATGGGAGCTTCAGCAGTCACATTTTGGAAGCTGCTACTTAATATGATGTCACTGGGTCTGCAAGTGAGTAAAATCCGAAAATAACTTTTCTTTTGAAATGTTCTTGTGGCAGCTGTTTCCACACGATTCATAACTTCTCTGCCTTAAGAACCGTGGCCATTTAAATAGTTTTAGTGAACAAAAGCACACACACACCAGTCCAGAACAAAGCACGGATGCTTTCAATAGCGCGGGTTTAGCAGTGAGTCCATTATGAAATACCTGTCGCCACAATCTTGTATGAGTGCTTATGTAGAATTTTTGACAGCATTTTATATGGTTATTGCGCTGTATGGATGCACACTAGTCACACCATGTACAACCACAGCAGTTGTATGAGACAGCTGATTTAATACAATCTGACCCTATTTTATAGGCAATGAAATAGATCAGGGAAGCGAAGCGACACGGGATGAGAGTGGCAGCACCAAAAATAGGTATTAGATCTTCCTCCCTCCTCATCTAACACATACTCCTTCAGACCGTGTTGCTGCCTTACTGAAGTTGGACTTTGATAATTACTGTGCAAAAGAGCCTTTGAGAAAATAATTTGGGGAGACATTCATATTCTCACTATATATAAAGGTAGATGCATAAACTGATTCTCATCTGATTCCAATAAATGACTAAATTTCCCTATCTGACCCAAACTGTGTCTGCCTGATTGGAGTCCTCATCGCCCTTTGGGGCTACGAATGTACAATGACAGCAGAATCGGGCCCAGTGACTTTACCAGACTCTCTGATCACAAGCTTAAAATAAATCATGTATGAAAACATGCTTTCAGATACTGTCTCATAATCAAATATTCCACTCTGGGATTGTTTGGGAATGTTTCAAAGCTTTGCTGTTCGGTTTTCGTTATTAATAGCAATTAAAAAACTGCAGCAGGATTGAGAGATTACCACGTATTCTCACAGCTTCTTAATGCAACCTCTGAGAGCAGGGTATGTTCGGCACCTGATGTTACTGTCCGAAAATGACTGCAAATAAGCTTCAAAATGGAAAATGTGGAGAGAGAAAAATGAGGACAAAAAAAAAGAGCTAAATCATGGGTTGAGAAAAGGCAAGAAAACCAGAAGAGAGCTGTGGGGACGGACGCCGAGGAAGAAAAGAAGATGAATCATCTACTGTGAGGTTTAAAGGCCATTATTATGTGATATAATTAGCATTAAAAGTGTGTGTATGCACTTTCATGTATAAAATGTATACAGCTGGATGGGTGTTGTTTGCTGATTCTTAGCTTGGAAGTTTGTTGTATGTGAAAAAAAGCTCTTGCTGCACAAACCTGAAACGGCCCTCTTTACAACATACATTTGTAGGGGAAATAAAAAAAAAAGGCAGCCCAATATCAAGTCAGAGCAAAGCTGAAAAAATTCAGATGCAGATTTTCAATTACATTTGGAAATGGGGACGTTCGGATCTGGGCTTTGGCCCCTGTACAGTACAACATAAAAGCCATTTTGTATTGCTATAGACTGGAAGTGACTCTTTCCCAGCAAACTCCCTCGTGGTGACTTCGCGTCCAGCCAAAGCCGCTCTGTCACTTATTGTGTGGCCACACCAGAGCCAGCACTGCTTCACCCAGCTGAACGCTCTTGAAGTCAGCAGAGTTGCTTTACTCAACATTTTGGAGGCAGCTGTAGTCACCAGTGTGTAAATGAAAGGAGAACTCAGCCCGAGAGTGGCAAGAAGCAGTGGAGGGCAACTGTAAAATCCACTTTTGGTGCTTATATCTTTTTTACCTGCCATATCAGGGACAAATTTTTCAGTTTTGGAAGCAGCTATGAGACACCTTTTCCCTAATATTCTTGGTTGGGAGCTGCAAGTGACTTTTTAGCTTGATTTCCCAAAATGCAAGGCTCACACAATCTTATTTTCTGCCTGCCATCTGCAAAAAAAAAAAAAAAAAAAAGCCTCAATCGAATTTGATAGATGGTCGGAAGTCGCAGAACCAATTATGATCACAGGATGTTTGTGAGACCTAATGGCTTGAGAAAAAGCCCAAAATATTGGCTCACTAACAGGAAACAAATATTTGGCTTGGCAGCAGCCTGCTCGCCAGCCAGCGTATGTGACGGCCAGTCAGTCGGTGTGTACCCAGCCAAAGAACTGCTCCCTCCTGGGGACTTGGCGTGTCACAGAGGAAGAAAATAATGCCTTACGAAACTAATAAAAGGATCTTGTTTAAGGTTAAAATTTTGGCTGCCAGTTTTATTCTAGTAGAGGTTATGCATCAGATTTTAATATAATTTTACCAACAGAGCATATTTATCAGAATTTAATGACTACTTAAAAATGTAATCGATATGTTACAGTGCAGGACAAAGAATTATACATTGAAATCCAATATATACCCTTGTAAGCTGTCCAAAGCACAAAATGCCTTTTGCCTTTGTAAAGGTGTGTTGAAGATGATGGCGGTGGTGACAGCACAGTGTCCCTCAGGGACACTCCTGTCCTCTACTGCAGTGTCTCAACAACTGCTTAAAGACTTCACTTTTGTCCTACCATTCCCCCCGTTTTCCCTGCACCACCCACTTCAGTTTTGGGGCCAGACTCTCAAGGGGCTTTAGGCACCTAATTCCCACTGAAATAAAGGGGGGGGGAGGCTAGTGCCTAAACACTAGGTGTACCTGGGGCAAGGTCACTACCTCTGCTCTAGAGCAGCTCCTTTCAAGGTCATCGATGCTACCGACTGCCCTCTGGGCTCCAGACATGCCATCTACACCCTTAAGCCTGCACATCTTGCACAGATGTGTTACAACCAGGAGGGGAACGGGCCCCACACTCCAGCTAGAGCAGCTGAACCTGGGCCCGAGGGAGAGCACCCCCCATCCTGGGAGCACTTTGCCCTTTGGCTGGAACTTGGTATCGCCCCCCTGTACATCCCGTGCGGGCTGAGAGTGTGGGATGAACACGGGGCGAGGAGGGAAACGGCGTTGCAGCAGTGGTAGGTACAGAGTCTGCCCTCCAGCCAGCTGTTAAGAGAGCGACCACTGCAGTTTCATGGCCCAGGTAACCCCAGTGGCCATTCCTCGCTTGCCCAAGGGGAATGCGCTGACGAGGAAGCGACAGCCCCGTCCCCTCAGCGGCTCCTGAGAGCTGAGCTCCAAGAAGCCCAAGGGAAGGAAAGCCCAGGCAGCTGGGCAGCCCCGCTCATGTCCACGCCGGTTGGGCTCTGCGCAAGCTCATCCCAAACCAACTTAGAGAGCAGGGAGGGCTTGTCCCTCGCTGCTTTTTCTTGCAGTCAATTTGCAAAATAATTCCTCTGGGATGATCACAGAGAGCAAATGAAAAGCTCAATCCTGAATCCTCCACTGCTGTGGGTAATCCCTGTTCCAAGGAGTAAAGTCTCTTGTTTAAATGCAGAATAGAAAACTGAGAGTTTCAGAGAAAGTGTAAGCCTCGGATAGTATGCTTTGCACGTATCAGATTTAATAATTATTATTTACTTTTAATTAATGAGCTCTGTAAAACCAAAAGAAGTCTGATAGCAGAGAGAGTCGTGGTTTGGGTGGGTTGGAAGTTAGCACATCAGAGAGTAAGAATCTTCGAAACTGGCCATGAAAGAAAGAAGTTTAGTTTAAGTTTGTTGAGGTTTTTAATAGGTTAAAGTTGATGTATGTATGTACTTATACTGGGGAATAGTCATGAAAAGAGGAAATAAAGGAGCTGTAGAAAAAGGTGTAGATTCTTAGGAAGTATTAGGAAGTGGAAAAAGCAACAGCCAAAAGCAAATTACATTATTCTACCAGGAAAAAGAGACAAATACAACACACAGAAGTACATAGAAACCAATCTTTCCTATGGGAAATATTACACTCCTTCCACAATGTTGCCCTAATTAGAAAACATACCATAATGAACGTCCGTTGAAAACCAAGAAGACAAAGAAGACCTTGTAGTAAAATTCAAAGTTCAACACTGGTTAGAGTGAAAGATATTATTTTCAGGAGATGATGAAGGAAAAGAGTGTAAAGTTATGGAAACGTTTATTGTTGGAAAAATAAAGTAGAGGATTATTTGTTTTTATAGAAGGGTGGAATCCTGATTGTTTTCAAATCAATTGTAAAATTCATATTGAATTCTGTGAGGTCAGGTTTTCTTTTCAGTAAAGTCAAAGTACTGATTTAACTCCCTCGCAGATAAGTTGTATACAGATTAAATTGTTAAAATCCAGTATTTAGAGAAAGGAAACTGTTGGTCAGGGGTCCATTGGCCAGCTCTGGTAAAGGCTTTTTTGTGATGTTTGCCAAGTCACCCATTTTCCGTGCCTCAGTTGCCAGTCATGAACCGACCCGCGGCCGTGAGCCTGGCGAGGTGTGTTGTCTCGGTAGCTTTTTTTCCCAGGGATTCAACCCAACATTGCAAACGTATCCAGTCCACAACACAGCCTGGAAGCTTCCCAGCCAGAGGGCTCCTGGCTGTTAGCACTGCCCCACGTTCCCCTGGCTCAGCGCTATGGAGAGTTCCTCCTTACAGCCGGGACTACACCAACCAGAGCTAGAAGGACGCTTGTATGGATGTAAATTTTTTTTTCTTTTTTTTTTTTTTCCTTACTCTCCTCTCTCGAGGTGTAGACACAGACAACTGTTTCAGGGAAATGCTCGATTTCTGCACCCCACATACATCGATTTGGTCGATCTGCTTTGCAATCCTCCACTGAGCACGATAAATGAGCCCATTCAAAAAAAAAAAAAAAAAAAAAAAAAGGGAAAGAGTGAGGGGAAAAGCCGCTATTTTCTCAGGTGGTCGGAGGTGTTCTTAACAGCCCGACTTTCCCGGTGGGGGCCGGTGGAGCCGGGCAAGAGCGCGACGGGAACCCCGACGGGACGGTCCGACGCGGCCCCGGGTTATCCCAAAGGGCCGGGCCGTATCTCGGTCTGGAAACCCCCCCGGTATCCCTCAAATCCCCCGGTCCGCCGGGGTGAGAGCAGCCCGAGGACGGGCTGCCGGGTTACCTCCAGCCAGGTGGCCGCGGGTGGCCGTGGGGCCGCGGCCGCGCAGCCCCACGGAGGGTGGCGGCCACCGCGCCCCCACTTCGCCCGGCTCGGGCCGCTGCGGGGGGGACGGGGCCGGTTCCCCCAGCTCCTCGCTCTCCTGCCCTGCTTCATATGAGCAGCAACCAAACACGGTCAAGCTGAAAAGGGCGCTGCGAAAAACGTGGGAAATAAACAAACAAACAAACATTTTAATTATTTTTTTTCTTTCTTTACCCCCTTGGAAGCGGGAAAATTCATTTAAACGCACGGAGGGGGACACCGAAGTGCTTCTGTGGGTTTAGCTGGAGGGACGGGGCGGCCGGGCACACGCAGCCGTCCCCTGCGGGCCCACGGAGAAGGACGTGGTCTCACCCCGTGGGCCCACGGACACAGGCTCGCCGCGGGGCGGGGTGTCACCTGCTGTAGGACCGCCCTGCGGGTGGAGCACACGCGTGGGGCTGCCGCGTACGTGTAGCATCCCCGGGGAAATGCCTCCTGCCCCGTCTCATCCCCGTGGGTGCCGTCGGGGAAGAGGCGGTTCTCGATCGGCGGGGCTACCAGCCGGTCCGGGAGCACTGCGGGGCAGCAGGGTGGCCTGTGCAGAGGGGCGAGTGGCAAACCCACCCCTCGGTCGAAGGATGCCGTCTCCCCCAGGGGGACCGCGGGTCCGGGGTCCCGTGGGGGAGAGTGGTCCCCCGGCCCCACCGCCAAAGTGTCGCGGGAGAAGGTGAAACCTGAACCGGCAAACGCCGAAATGAAGCCGGGCAGCCAGAGCTGAAAAGTATCCAAGTCAGTCCCAAGGAAAACAAGAGATGAAACATTTCGGGTTATTACGTTTTCCCTTTGAAGCGAACTATTTCCCGCAGATAACAATGCGTAGGTATATTTAGACAGCTCGGCTCGTCCAAGGAGAATGTGTCTTGCGCTATTTGAGAAAAACTCTAAGAGTAAGTGCAAATATTTGATGCTGAAGAGCTCTTAAGGCTTGAAGAGTACCATTTACTTATTTCTACACATCAGTATGGGCTTAGGATGTTAAATAGATTAAAAGGCTAAGAGAGGTCACTGAAGTAGACTCTCTTTCTCTCATCCTGACTTTTTTTCCTTGCAAAGTTTTTTGCACTTTCTTTAGAGGGTCCTTGGCAAACTCCTCATAAGAGCCACCTCGGATACTGTATAAGTTTGTGGTTCTCTGAACGCCGGCCCCCGCCCCTCCCCTGGCCGCCCCCCCCCCCCGGCCTCCCCCCCCCGAAACTCCGCTCCAGCCCAGGCATTCAGCAAATGTTTGCCTGCGGGGTCAAGATATTAATAAGCACTTCTCGGCCTCTTTTTATACTGGGGGCGGCCGGGAGCGGGGGGCAGCGGTGGCTCTGCCCGGGGCCCGCCGGGCGGGCAGGTGAGCCCGGCCGTACCTGTCGGGGTGTGTGGGGGGGGGTCGGCCCGGCGCCCACCTCCCGCCGGCCGCGGGGTGCCCCGGCGGTGACACGGGCAGCCGGTGCCGGGGGGGGGTGGGTGCCAGGGCGACGACGGGAGGATCCGCTCCGCCGAGGACGGCCACGTCGTTTCAATTTAATCTCATTTAAAAAGACATAACTAATAAATTTGTATGGACGGGGCTGCCGGAGACGTAAAGCAGAGTCGATAGTGGTTCAATCCCATTGAACCCTATTGAAAACCATGACAACAAGGAACAAGCTCCGATTTATCCCGGAGAGTTAAAGCACATTGTGGGAAGGCGTCAATCACCTATTATTCCAGATCTGAACAAATGCAAAATCTTGACTGGAACAAATGCTTCCAACAGGTCCGGGACATAGGGCTACATTTCCCTTTTGTTCACGGCCTAGCAGTTGGCATGTATTTGTGCTCCCCTCGCTCCGACCACCCAGGACGGCTGGGAGGCTGTGCTTGGAGCGGGGAAGATAACTACTGTCACCAGGCACGCTTGATAGGTGGCTGCAGTAATCACGGCCTGGGAATCGGTTATATGGAGCCTGTCCAGTCCCGAAGAAATATGCGGGAAGTTGGCCAAATGGAGCCTTGTGCCCCCTTCATCTCGCCCACAAATCTCGCCGATATAAATCTCGCCTCCCCCCTCGTCGTTATTGCACTGTTGACGTTTTCCCCGTAAAGTGTAACCGCTTCCAGAAGCGGCAACGCCGAGCAGAGCGGGGAGGGGCGGCGGCGGCCGGGGGCAGGCGGGGAGCGGGGCTGGGGGGCGAGAGCGGGGCTGGATAAATGTGAGCTATACACAATAGCTCATAGATGTCTGTTTGGACAGGGAAATTTGAACCAACAAAGCGGCCGGCCAGAAGAGTGTCCCCGCGTGTATCTGGGTTTCTTATTTCCAGGCGCCCAGCGCATCATCACACGGTTCCACGCCGTTTAGCCCGACGGGGCCGCGTTGTGTGTGCCTTGGCCGGCATTCAAGGGAAAGCGGATCTGCCCGGGGGAGGCTGGATGCCTCCCTCCTTCCCTCCAGGCTTTCCTCCATCCAGCCGGATTCGCCTCCCACTGTTTTTTCTAGACGGGCGCCGGGTCTCTCCCGCGATCCCGGCGGGAAGAGATGGGGACGGGCGCTGCGGTGTGCGGGTGGGGAGCGTGTCCCGCCCCCCGCCCTCTGCGGCCCCCCCGGCTCGACACACGACCCGCGTGAAACAGGCTGATCGCCCCCATCAGTCCCGTCTGCCCCTGCCCTGCGGCTGAGGACCGAGCCCTGCCACTGCAGCTTTGCATTCGAACGGCTCGTCAGGCTTCTTGCTTCCATATCGTATTTTTTTTATAAGTCCTCGGAGGCCACCGAGGCTGGGGGAAACCCGACCGCAGCTTGGCGGGGGGACGGGGCCGCCCGGTGAAAGGCTGCGAGGAGGCGTTTGTCCCGCGGAGGGGACCGCGGAGCTGCCCAGCCGATGCCCGCAGCCTCCCTCCAGGGGGGGGCCCGGAGCTCCGGGTCTGCTGGCTGCTGCTTTCGGCACGATGAAGCAGAGCTCGGCGGGGACGGGAGGCGGCTGATAAATAAACGCGCCGTGTTTGATCTTTTCTCCCTCTCTCCCAGCTGGAATCGTTTCAGCCGCTCACACATAGCGCCCAAGGGGGTATTCCTTGGGTTAGTACAACGCAAAATGGTGCTAAAAAAAAATAAATCTCCCCTACCCCTCATCCCGACTCTTGCTTATGGACCGATTGTGTCGGGCTCCCCGCGTTTCCCCAGCCAAGCTCACTCCGTCACCCTTCCCGAAAGAAAGGTGCACCTTCCATCCACCGTGCCCAGGAGAGGCAAAAAAAAAAAAAAACCAAAACAAAACAACACAAAAAAACCCACAAAACCCAACCCAAACCAACCAACCAAACAAAAAACCACAAACCCAAAGAAAAAACCCATCTCGGAGATCCCATCCCCTCAACGCACACACCCGCCAGCCTTCCCCGCCGAGAGCTCAGCCGAGGTGTGAAAAATCCCCCGTGGAGGGTAAGGAAACCTGCCAATGACAAGTGGGAGAACTGGAGGTAGCACGGCAAAACAGCCCGGGGAAATAAAACAAATAACGACTTAAATTCCTTCCAGGTTTAAAGAGAGGGGGGGAAATAAAGAGGGAGAAGCGGGGAGGGGGCTCTCGACAGGCTCTGCGGATGTCCTGGGAGGATTCACTTTGTCTGCGGATAGAAGGGACGCTGGTGGCTTTGGTGGCGGATGGAGGGGGGTGGTTGTTGGTCATCCACATGCCACCCAAGATGTTATTCACTGCTAACAATTACCATTATCTGTCCCCACTTTTGGCTAATCAGACAGAATATGTAATGATGAAGCCTGTTTCCTGCTGTCTTTGGGAGGTAACGGGTTATTCTCTCATGGGGGTGGCGGGAGGGGGGGTTACACCTACTCCCATTAGGGCTTTAGCACTTGACTAATTCAGGTACTTAACATCCTATAGACAGGGACGGTTTGAAAGCAGGCAGTGTTTGCAGTGGGGAGGACTGTTTATATAAACAGGACACCTCTGTAAACGACACTAATATTTGGGGTTAGGTGGCGATGGAAGGGAAGGTCCTCTTGAGCCAGGAGATTCCCCAGTAACTGGGCGCAGTCTTTTCCTCGCAGCCTGTAAGGGAGGGGGTTCGGGGCTTTGGGACGATATTTTTTGGGGGGTGTGTGCGCAACCTACCATGGCCACATCTGGCAGGATCAGTTTTACAGTGAGGAGCATTTTGGATTTACCAGAGCAGGATGCTAATAGCATAAAGCAAGCCTCTGACCATCACCACTCAGCGGAGAACTACATCGGCTCGCCGTACCGAGGGTGGACAGAAACAGACAGAAATCACTATCCCTGTGAGTATGAAACGGACAGGAATTCGCCATCTCCGCACAGCTATCTTTCATTTGTTTCCCCCCTTCCTTTGGGGAAGATGTGAAGAAGGGAATCGCCAGCGTGTGTAGCCTACAGGATCGGGGGGAATCCAGGCTGGGAATTTTATAGAATATTACTGAATTGCAACAATGAAACAGCAGGAACAACCCGGCCACGAGCTTAAGAGAGAAAAGATTTTTTTTTTTTCCCGTAGGTCTGTGCATGTTCCCAGCTATGTCAGAAAGCAAAACCTCAGGCTGTGTCCGTCCTTCTCTCTGCGCTTATCGTTTAAGCTCGTTTCCCGGATTCTTTTTTTTTTTTTTTTTTCCCCTTTCACTGTTGCAAGAAATCCTGCCTTTTTGTGCTGGAGGGGTTTCAGGTCACCCCACGCACGGCAGAGGAAAGCCAAACACACGCCCCGTGCCTCGCCTCACCTCCCCCCGCTGCCGCCGAGCGCGCCCTGGGAGCCACCGCCTAGACCCACGCACTCGCCACCGCGGCGAGCAGGCTCCGGCTCACAAGCCCGGCTATGTAGCACATCGCTCTCACTTCACACATATAAATTGTGCCGCAGCTATACGGCGTTCAATCCATACCTGTGTGTGAGGAGGGGGAAACCGTCCTTGGGATGGATGCGGGAACCCCATCGGGATAAGTTAAATATTAAGGTAACAGAGCGGCTGGAGAAAAGCAGCAACGAAAGGACTGGGCAGCCCGTTATTACGTTTTAGCACCGAACGAGAGCACAGACGCTACCAGCCCCCGGGCTGTGCGCTGCGGAGGGGCCGTGCCCGTCCGGGGATTGAGCCGCTCCCTGCGGGGGCGAAAACCCGCTCCGTCCCGTGGGCTAGGTTTAATGTATTCGGGGTTGCGGGGGGGGTGTGTTAGCTCACATCGCTTGTTGACTGTTGGGATTAATCGGGTCCGGTAAACAGCCGGGGCTCTCCCTGCGGGAGACGGTTCGGCTCTCGACGGCCCGCCGCCTCTTCCGTGCCGCCCCCGCGCCCCGTCCCCGGCCGCCCCCTCTCTCTAACCCCCTCGCTGTCCCCAGCTTCCGACGAGAGCGGCCCGGAGCTGAGCCTGCCCGACTCCACCCAAAGGTCGCTCCCCGCCCGCGGCTCGGAGGCCGAGGAGAAGAAGAAGAAGCGGCGGGTGCTCTTCTCCAAGGCGCAGACGCTGGAGCTGGAGCGGCGGTTCCGGCAGCAGCGGTACCTCTCGGCGCCGGAGCGGGAGCAGCTGGCCCGGCTCCTCAGCCTTACCCCCACCCAGGTGAAGATCTGGTTCCAAAACCACCGCTACAAGATGAAGAGGGCGCGGAGCGAGGGTCCCGGCAGCCCCCCGCCGCGCCCGCCCGCCCTGCTGCGCCGGGTGGTGGTGCCGGTGCTGGTGCGGGACGGGGAGCCCTGCCGCGGCTGCCCCGCCAGCCCCCCGCCGCCCGCCGCCCGCCCCAAGCTGGGCTGCCCCTTGGCGGGCTGCAGCGCCCAGGCTGCCCTCGCCCTGCAGGGCTACCGGGCCTGCCCGCCCGCCTCCGCCGCCGCCCTCGGCGTCTTCCCCGCTTACCAGCACTTAGCGCACCCCGCCGTCGTCTCCTGGGGATGGTGACAGCGGCGACTCGCCCTCCAGGGCCGGACTCATCCCACGGGCGCGGGGTGTCCCCCCCATCCCCAGCCCCGGGCTCCTGGTTGCGGGGAAGGCACCGGGGCTCGGGCGGGCCGGGCGACGGAGCGGGGCGGCGGGCAGGCGGGCAGGCGGGCAGCGCGGCCGGCCGGCCGGGACGAAGCTCGCCTGGGCCGCCCGTCCCTCCGCCGGTCTCACCCCAGGGCGCGGGGGCGGCTCTATTTTTGTCAAACCTCCGCTCCTCTTTCTCCTTTTCGAGAGGTTCCTTGTTAAAAAATTAATAATAATAATAATAACAACCCTAGCGACCTAGTTTATTTTCAAATAGCTGATTCTTCCAGTGACTAATAAAATGATTTTTGACAAATAACTTTTTTCCCGGCGGAGAAGTGTATTTTTGACGATTGGGGCTTTTTTTGTAGGATTTACCTCCTGTGCCATAAAAGCTTAAATAATTCTCTTGTATCGCGCCAGCGGAATCTCACTTTTCAAGTTCGTTGATTTTACCCACGTGCGCCGGTAAACGGTGAATAAAGTTCGCTGCAAGAATCTCGCTGTAAACCTGGGGATATTTCCTACGGGAAGCATGAGCCTGGAGCACCCTGTCTCTGCAGGTTCCCTGACTTTTCGTTTTGGGCGGCGATGCCCGGCGCCGGCCGGGGCTCCGGAGGCTCCGGTGGGGGTTTTCCTCCGGCCAGCCCGGCCGGTGGGCGCAGCGCGGGGCCGCGGGCTCCCGGCGGGGACACGGCTCGTTGTTGTCTTCTTTAGAGCCCCTAAGGCAGGATGCGGGGTTAAGGCAATCTTCCCGTTCGCCTGTTGTCTGTTCCAGAGATCGACTGGGGAAGGGCAGCCGAGAGAAAACAGTAATGCCTTTTAACGCCCAGAGAATTATGTTTTGAAACGCTTTGCGGGACTATTGATTTTATTAATTGGAGGGGGGGGGGAATATTATATAATTGTTCTGGCAACGGCCAGTGGGGAAAAAACCTTCAAAGCCCGTCCCAAACCCAGGTTTCTTTGAAATATAGACTAGAACGGCTGGCTCTATCCCTCCGATGGGAGCCGCGGATCAAGAACGCGGAGGGAATATCCGGGGGCGAAGATCCCGCGGGGACTGATGCAGACAACCTGCCAACCAAGGAAAGGCTGTCGAAGGAAAAGGACCCGCAGAAACTGTTTAGTTTGGGTGTTGGGGCTTTTTTTATTATTCCCTGGAAGGGGGTTACTTCGGACGAGATGTGCCCCCGGGATGTGTCGTGCCGCCTACACATCCCGGGCAGCCCGCGGGAGCGGGGCCGCGACGACGGCGGCGGCAGCATCGCGGGGAGGATGGAGTGACACTGGTTCTCCCACCTGCATCCCCTTCCCTGCTTGGGCAGGGCGCCGTGTGCCAAGGGGGAGATGCAGAGCGGACCAGGCTTCTGGGATGTGCAGGAAGGAGCAGGGGCAATACAGCCCCCGTGTCACCTGTTTTTTTGTTGTTGTTGTTGTCTTTCCCCCCTTCCCTTTATTTTTCCCTCTGCCATCCGAAATCTTCTTTCCCCCTTTTTTTTCTTTTTTTTTTTTTCTTTTTTTTTTTCGTCTCAGCTGCTGGCCACCTTGTCTCCCATATGGATGGGGTTATCTTAGAAGAATCTCCCAGAAAATCGCTCCTTAAACCTCCTTTTGTCTTGGGGGTTGAAAAGAGCATTGTTGTGCATGAAAAGGACCTAGACAAAATCCGCACTGTTTCAATTCAGGACTGTTTAATCAGTCCCTAGTGACAATTTTATGGGTTTTAGGCGGTACAATAGTATCTTTTAAAACCTTGTGGCCTTCATGAAAACAAAGGGCTTGAATTTTATGGGCTTACAACTCCAATTAGAACAGTGCCAATGTGTATGGGAGATTATCAAATTTGTATCATAAAACCCCTTTATAATAAATGATTGCTGGAAGCTGGGGAGGGGCGGGGGAGAAGGGACCCGGACTTCAAGCAATGGACTTTGTCGCATGTAGTTTTAAAATGCTGCTCTCCGTTTTAACTCTTTGCGACCCAGCTATGCAGCAGGATCAACCGTGGAAATAGTGTGACATCGTCATTAGAAACGGAAACAAAGACAAAAGAAGACGACGACCCCTCCTCCTCAGCCCAAATCTACCCTCCGTCAGGTTGCCGAGGGTTTTGCAGCATCCCAGCCGGAAGGCTCCCTCCTCGGCTCCTTGGTTATCTGGGCTGCTCTCCTGTCCTGGAGCCTACACATGGCCATAGGAAACGTCTGTAAAATAGGTGGTCTTCATTTTGTTACTGCTTTTACCAGTTATTGGTTGTACAGACGATGACAGAGGGTGCTAGGGTTTCCCTTCCCAGCCCTAGGCTGCATTGATTTCCTCCAGGGACAGGCTGCAATGTCCCCTCCTGCGGACTTCTTTATGCAAAATGTGCGGTTTGTGAGCGTTTCCTTTTACCAAGCCCAGAGAATGGGAAAGGTGTGATTCCTGGGTGCTGGCAGAGGCTAAAGTTGTGCTTTTGCAGGCCGAGGGGAAGTCACCGCAGCAGGGATGCAGGGAGGATGATAAAGTCAGGTTCAATTACTGAGAAAAGCAACCCCCTTAATTTGATACATTCAAGTAGAAAGAAGAATGTATCTAATAATGAGTCAATTCAATGGACTAAAGGAGATTTACGGCAAAAAGTCTTGCAAGGAAGATAGGGTGGGACTGAAAATATTATTTTTCCTGATAGAAACAAATGAATCCATCTAAACTTTAAGTGTATTTAGCAAGGAAAATTGATTTGTTAACCTCACCAGTGGTTAAGCCGTATCTAAAAGATACATCTTAACAAATGACGTTGATAACAGCTTTGAGGCAAAACAAACTTACTGCCTTTCAGTGTATTTTCTGTTACTTTGTCTTGGTTTTTAATAAGGCACAAAAATCATCTCCTTTGTTGGTTTGTTTTTTTTCTTCTCCTCAAAGGGGTGAACGCACACACAATCTCTGCCTTTTCTCCCTTTCTTTTGCCTCACCAGGTCTCACTGCTACTTTCAGCCTGCAAACAGGCCTGTGATTTCACCGAGCCTAATGAATAAACATGCCATGATCATGACTTAAATGCCATCTTCAGCTAAGGAAAAGCATTGCTAACATCTTCAAACATCTTCCCGGGTGCTCTATTCTTAGTCAGCAAATAAACTATTGACTTTGCAAAGTCGGGGCCCTGTTTCAGTGTGAGCCCCTGGGCACATGTTTGTTAGAATCCAGGCATTAAAGCCAATCACTAGACTGCCTCCAAAAAATGGACAATAGTTCTGAAAGAGCGTATAATCGAGATTCTTTGCAATAATTTATGAACGAGCTGAGTGTGCCCCTGCCAATGCATGTCTTTGGATGTACGCACTATACATTTTACAAATTGGAACAGATGAAAAACGTCACCTGGCAGAACTCTGCCATGCACCAAAATAAATTCTCTTATCACTGGCTTAGGAAAGGCTCCTGGCAGCCTTGCAGAATGTATGCCTGGGTTAATAACCCATCTGCTCTATGCTGTTAACTATGCGCAAGTGAAACTCTTTGGAGTTTTCAGCCCCTCCTACCTCATAGCACTTTATAGGAGTAAACCCTCCTCCCCTGGTCAGAGCTCAGGTGATGCTGGAGGGGACAGTGACCTCACTTTGCCTTCAAAAACCAGTGGTGTCCAGCACAATCTATGGAGGAGCACAGGCCTGGCTCTCCCTGTACTCCGTGCCCTTCATAAGTCCCAGTTCATTGATGAAGGTAGTGTCTTACTGGACTCAAATGACTGATACCTGCTGCTTCTTGAGAAGATGGGAACAGCTAGGATACAAGAAATAGCAGTTTCTGAGCCTTAGTAATGGCACTCAACGCTTTCATCAAAAGCCTAGACAGCATATTTTCCTTTTCCTCAGCTGGTGCTTCCAACCGTCGAGCACTGATCCAGTGGCCTTCAGGTAGTCCACTCTTTCTGGAATTCCTGCCATGACCTGACCAAAGAATTGCAAAGCAAAGACTCCACTCCATCTACTTGATGTAAAAAAAAAAAAAAATCAGACGAACAGTCAAGTGCCACCACCATCAGCAACGACAGAGGGGCCCCAGGCACCTCAGGTAGGAGGCTTCTAGCTCATCTTACTTAAAAGGGAACTTCCTGTGGCAAAGGAGGCATTCGATGCGGAGTTGCTCATGTCAGAGAAGTTGCTTTATGCTCCTCAAGCACAAAGCTCTGCTCAAGTATCATGCAGGAATAGACTATCTCAGATCAGCAGTAACTAACATTATTAATATGATTAAAAAGTCACTTACGCATCTACAAGGTTTAATAGGCATGAGAGATCTCTGCCTGCCACTAAGTGGAGATTACTGAGCTATGAGATCAGGATTACTTTTCATCATGTTCAGGCTTACAACTGCATTCTAAACAGTGAAGGCAGTCAGCTCTCTAGACTGAGGGTGTTGGAGTTGTGCCCGTTTTCATCCTGTTTTCTCCAGTCCTCTTCTATTTAAAAGAGGTCACGAAGTATGTTGTAAATGTACCCTCCAAAGTTAGGTCTCCCAAGGAAAAACTGGGACACCTTTCTCCATAGCAGAATTATACCTTTCTTAATATGTAGGACCAATATGGATAATGAGTCCATTTCAGATATCCACAGGTCCCAGACTGTTTTCCTGAACAAAAGGAGACCAAATCTTTTAGAGACGATGTCATGTTAGTAACTTCTTCATGAGCATTTGTTCCATCTAATGCTTAAACTTGGGAGTTGGATATCCTCTTCAGAATCTGACAGAATTTCGCTCTGGATGAGGAGTACTTTAACAGAGAAAAGGAACAGAGAGAAATGGGAAAAAGATGTAGGTAAGCCAGTAACAAAGAAAAGAGTAAATCTCCTCACCAGTTCTGGAACACGGAGGGTGTGTTTCCATGAGACTGTCCATGCTGCTTTCGAGTAGTCAGTCAAATTCCTCAGGGACATCTGACATGCAGAACAGTCCTGCTCACTAGTTCATAGTGTCCCTGAGCACAAAAATAATTTCTTGACATTCCCAATAGCCGCAGTATTTTCCTTTGCAATATTCATTGGCAGGAAGCATCAGACTTTGTATGCTGGGAATGCAGGTTTCCTCTTCTCTCCTTATTTTCCTGTTGTGGATGGATGGGAGATTTGGTACTAAGTTAATAAATTTATGATATTCAAGACTAATCATGGTTTTATGAAATCATAAATATAGCTGCTTAAAAATATATAGAAAATATAAATCTGCAGAGAAAAAAATCCTTATTTTTATAAAATAGATTGATTTATGTGGTTACATATGAATTATATAGTTGAATTTCAGTATATTGGTGCTATGTTGGGGTGTTTGCATGCCTTACCCCATACACATTACATGTGTTTAAGTAAATCATGTCTTTCTGTAGCTGTGATAAAAGGGCAATTGAGAAGAAAATATGCTGCTGATACTTCTCCATATCTGAAAACTGTGGAAAATGACTGAAGATCACTGCCACCTGTTGTATTTTTTCTCGGACGTGTGACTATTTGTGTTAACTGCCGTTTTCATAAAACCTGTACAAAGCCTTTTACTTCTTTTTTCTACTACTGTTGTCTTTCTATAGGTTTGTATCCTGTCTTGGGTATCTTCTACACCTGTCCCATATGCTCATGACTTTCCAACATTGCCAGACAAAGTAAACTTCCCTGAAAAGGCTGCATCCCAGTATGGAAAGGTGCCCAGTAGCTAGTGCGGTGCTTTTCTGGAAACTGTTGATTTATGTCTTTCTGTTGTTTGTGTGCATTCACGTAGAGCTCCTAATTGGACACATCTGCTCTCTGCAAAATACAGTATCATCCGTGATGATTGCTTTGCCATCACACTTCAGAAAATGCATCTGCTGCTGCTAGCTGGGCACCAGTTGGGGGCTCCTCCTGATCTATTCTGTTTCGCAGTTGCTTTCAGAGAGCACCATGTTATTCTGTGCTATTTGTGCCTACAGTTAAAAGGCGGACATGGCTGCTTCTACTCAGCTCTTCCCTTTACCACCCCTGCATTGTCCCCAGGATGCCGCACCAATGCTATTGTTTGTGTTTTCAGCATTGAAGTTCTGCCTTCATCACCACAAGTACTTCCTCTGTGCTGCATTTACCTGCCTTCTGCTGGAGGTTGAGATTGTGTTAATATTCTTGCCTTCCTCATCTTTTCTTTTTAACCCGGTAATTTAGCCCTCCATTTTCTTCACTCACATCTGATATAACAATCTTGATGAATTAGTTGTACCACCGAGTAACCTTCACACCCAGTTATCCAACCAGTTTTCACAGTACCGATGTGTATGTTTGTGATTACTTTAACATTTGTCTATTCAAATTTGTCTTCTGAAAACTAACTTTATTTATGCTTCAAAGTAACATAGAGTTTATTGGTTTTGGCTTTGAGTACTTTAGGTTTTAAGTGCTCCTTTGGCAACAGACAGTTGAATTTCAGGCACACTGAAATGTCAAGCTGCTACAGGAATACTGTTTTGGTGTCTACATTGTAAGAAAGATGTTGAAGGACTCAAGACCCACCATGCAAGAGCCACAGGAAAGGCGAATGCTTGGCAATCATCCTGTGGGGTGAAGGTTGGCGTAGGTGTCCTGTGGATTCTAGCTTACCAAAGAGACTGAAGAAGCAACCTAAGTTAAAGCACTCACGCAGTAAACATAAAATTCATCATAACAGAGTCTTCAGTTTAGCTGGCAAAGTTTAACGAGGTCCAGTAGTTAGATAAAACCTAGTTTGAAATCTGGCCTGACTCCAAATCAGTGAGAATAATTAGCCATTTTTATCACAACTTAGCGGCAAATTCCCTGACTCTGAAAAGTTCTAATAGGACATTTAAACAAAAATGTTCTAGTTTAATCATAGATGTTGGCCTTGTATTGAGAATTAATTCCAGGGATCCTCACGGCTCATATTGTATTAGAGATGACAGTGTTTGCTCAGAACAAGCCCTTTTGACCTTAAAATCTGGACATCCAAATCTGCTACCCTGGTGGACTTCAGGTGCCAGAACAGCCTCTGTCATCAATCCATGTAAATTAACTCCACCCTTCAGCTACTTTAATTTCAGTTCATCATGAAAGACCCCAATCAATCATTATCACAGAGGTGGTTTTGAGCTGCACCAGGTATAGCTGGAAAGCTCTTCAGTGCTACGATTGTATAAGCCAGCTCACAGGGAACTGGCTTGTCTAGAAGAGTTGCTGAATTTGGGGTAGATGCAGCTGCGAGGGCGGTCGTGGAGCTGAACAACAGCATGGGCTTTTCTTTGTTGCATGGCATAGCCCCACAGCCCACACTGCTAATGGCAGGCACCGGCTCTTCTGGGCTCCTCAGAAATCTGTGCCCAGCCTCACATGACGCTCTCTACGTCTTTATTTCTAGCAGCACCCACCTACCAGTTTGCATACATCCTAGGATAGCGATGCTACCGAAAGGTCAGATCTCTACCCCTCTCCCCAGCACATTTTCCCCTCTGCTATGGCAGTATGAAGATCACCCAGGCTGTCTTAGGTCTCCTTTTGGTGACTGTCCTGTCTCCCTCTGGCACTGACTCCATAGAAAATGGGGGCTGCTAAGGACATCTTCAGACTAGGTTCCCAAGGGCACCTTGTAACAGCGGGGAAAAAGAGCTGAAAAATCAGGAGGCTGACGAAATATATGTGTGAGACTCTGTTGCTTTTTATTCCCCTTTCTCTTGTTTTCTCTCTCCACCATCAGGCTATGCCTGCTATAGAATCAGGCCAGTAGCTGCTCCTAACAGCTTCACTTTGCATTTTTCGCTATTGTCACTGTACCAGCCAATCATGTAAAAAATGATATATTGACTTGGCAGGTGCTTCTGTTTTGAACATGATTAAATAACTTTTTATTGTCATCTTCAAAGCATTTTTATGGTCATTTACTGAGTGAAAGGGGCTCTGATTTTGTGAGCATCTGCCAGAATATGTTTGATCCTGTCATCATTTCTTCAGAAAATCACGCGCCTGTAGCTAGAGTGCAAGATACGGTAAGTGCATGAATTGTCCATTGCACTCTGCACTTACAACACTGCCTTCATTGTCAATGATAACAACAGCAGGGGAGAGATCTTGGGAGTTAAGATACCTGCTGTTTTCTCCTTGATGTTTGAGCTCTTGGATGCTGTATGAATCTCAGAGATGCAGAGTGCAGCTTCTTTGTTGATGCCCTATTTTATTGGTTATTTAGACGTGGTACGCTGTTCGTAATTAGAGCTGACTAGAAAGGAGGATTTCCATTTCACAGGAGATGCTGGGTGTTTTGGTGTGTACCAGCACGGCACTGTCACAGCGCTGATGGAGACCTGGACCGGGCTTTGCTGCTGCTCATGGAGCTGCTCTGCGGACCTCCGCCGGGCACCCAATTTTAAGCTCCCATCGTGTTCCCACACATTGAGCAGAATTCACACGTACCCCTCAAACGTCCCAACTCCACTGAATCAGCACTTTCCTGCGGAAAACCAGTTAGAGCACTCAGCATTATCTATCTATGCAACAGCCTTCATTGACCTTCATCTGGGCTTACAGTCCCTGTGCACATCAAAATAGAAGTACTTCTTGCTAGCTGAGTTAGGCTAGTAATATTGTGTGGATGAAGCAAAGAGTTACAAGTAGCACATCTTTGTTTAAATTTAGCAGTAACCAGCTGGCCACATTCTGTAGGAAGCAGGAAGGGAGGATTCATAGGGAGGGAGGGATCTGATGGAAAATCAAGCAGAGGCTATATAAAAACATTTCTCTAAAATGGCAGCATAATGAAAAAGGGATGCCAAGCAAAGAGCTTACTGATCATCTGTGTATCACTCTTACACCCCAGCTAGCTCAGCCCTCGGTTCTGAGGGGGCATGCAGGTGTTGGGAAGGATCGCTTCCCACACATGGTATTTTCTGCAGGATCCTTTTCCGCAGACAAAACTTATTTCTACTTCGTTGCCACCCTCTGAGACAGGCTGTTAAACTGCAAGGTGAAAAAGGCAAAAAGTTGAAGAGATTGGGAGTGCCGGTATTCCTGAGAACAACCAAATTGAGACCTACAGCAGAGGCTTGCTTGACTTTCAGAGGAAACCTATGGACTAACTGGTTGCACCTTCCCCTCATTTTCATACCCCTGTGTCCTTCAGGACTGCTGCTCCTCAACCATTTGTCTGCCATCTGTTTTCTTTCAATGCTGGCTGTGCCACAATGCCCTCCTCACCTTTGACAGCCATTACCTTTCCTCTCACAAAATTGACAATAAAGAAATGAAGCTCATATAAAACCAGTTCTCACGGAACAATTTGAAGGACAGATTTGAAAGACAAAAGAGGCAGTAACATTAATGTCCTTTGATATTGCAAACAAAACAGCTCCTCACATCAGGAAGGCAAAACCATTTGCTTTCAGGACTTCTTTCTTTTGATTGGGAATGCCAAAGGAAAGGAACTGTAGGAGATATCTAACACTCTCATTAATATCTCTAATGAGGGAATATTTCTGGCTATATTAATGTATTTATGCTTATGAATCCATGCCACATTTTCAGGACTATGCCACACAAGTATTAAAAATCAGCGAATCAGATGTCAAAACTCATGAAGCCAGTGTAAAGAATCATGAGATTTAAAAAGAAAGGGATAACCTTTTTTTGCCTGACAGTTTCTTTTTGAAGAACTATTATGTTACATTTTAAGTGTTTTTGGATCTATTTACTCTTTTCAAAAGAGCTTGTTAAGCTTAAAGAGTGCTTGTACACTTCATCATTTGACTTCAAGAACTGGGACACTGAAACAATGGCAGTAGCAGCCCTGTGAAAATCACGAGAGTTGATGAATGCCGCATTTTCAATGGCAGACCCACGCTGATGTAAAATAATTTGTCCCTCGTGTGGTTAATGGTGGTGGAAAGGTCCCTTCAGTTCTAGCCCTACCTTTAAAAACATCATGAGCCAGGCCTTCAGACAGTGTTTGTCACCATAGCTGCAGGAACATCCCTATGTCCAGATAAGGGTCTGACCCGATTAATTTAATCATCTGGGATTGATACATACACATTGTATGTTCTCTCACCTTCATGTTTACACAGCTCTAGTCCATAGTCTTTGACTAACCTACTATCTTTATTTCTCATAACTACCCCCTTGACAGTGTATGCTTGCCAAATTAGGCACAGAGCTTTTGAAACAGTGACTCCCCATCCATG
The DNA here is from genome assembly GCF_963924245.1 of Chroicocephalus ridibundus. NCBI lineage: Eukaryota > Metazoa > Chordata > Aves > Charadriiformes > Laridae > Chroicocephalus > Chroicocephalus ridibundus. The sequence continues at coordinate 31,034,473 of NC_086287.1, forward strand.
TATTTTCCTCCAAAATCCATGGAGTTGCAGGCAACCATGCCATAAATGTGGAAAGATCCAGAGGACTTGCACTATGCACCTTTCACAGACCAAAAGCAACATGGTATTCCCCAGAACCCGTAACACCTAGCACCCCAGGACACTTGTACATTATAAAAGTGTTAGATTTCTTACATGAACAGCTAATGCCCTACTGTAAAAAAGAATGGAATCAAGGGGAGAGAGAAAGCAAATGAAAGCGAGAAACAAGAAGAGAACATGCACATGGAAAGGGACAAAGCAGGAGTGCATTGGCATGGGATAGCTATATACAGCTCTTGAGAGACCTAGAACCTCAGATGTGACCACTGCAGGGACAGGCGATGTGCAGGTGAACTGGCTCAAGTATCACAAGAAATGCAACCATTGACTGCCTGATTTGGTGTGCTCTGTAACTGCGAGGCCATGCCATGACACTAGTGTCCTTCAGACATGATCCCTCAACCTGATCCTCTGCTGTGCTGCAGAGAAGGGCAGCACATCCACAGCCCACCCACTGGGGCTGGTTGGGAAGCGAGTCTTCTCCTCATGAAAGCTGAAGGTGATGGAGAGATTCACCCTGGCCTTCCAGGGTAGAGTGCCTCAGCCCACAGGACTACCCCAAACAGATTTCCTCTTACTTTTTTGGTCACCGTTCTGGGTGTGTTTGGCTATTTGATCTGACTTTGTGAAGCCAGAGCAGTGTATATAGGGCAGGTCATGTGGAGGAAGAGCCTGACTCAGAATATTTGCTGGATCTGATTTCTTAACTGCTAAATATTGTACAGAGTGAAAACGTGGGGGGTTTTCCACCTTGCTAATCAGGAAAGAGGTAGATCTTAGCAATGAGACAATTATGAAAATCAGGAAGCAATTTAATTGTCTGAAAACAGCTTAATTAGAAAGAATATAATTTTCTTAAATGATAGTAATCATTTTCCTGGGGATTAAAGAATAGCAGATCTTAACTTCAAGGAAAATACCTTTTGCTACCAGAAACCAAATGACTGAAAGAATAATGGAAATAAATAAGTCCATCTTCTCCTAGGTTCTCTTAAGCATTATTCATAAGGGAACGTTTTCCTTTTTTTTTTTCTTACTATGTAGATAAACCATCAGTATTTATCTATAGCACAATAGCGTCTAAGCCCCTCCACAGGAGGAGGGCTCCACATTGCGGTAGAAGTTGTCTAAATATATGGCAATATACTATCAGAGCCTCCCTCACAGGCCAAAAAAGGGGAAAAAACAGTACAGTAAGCAAGTTAAATGCATTGAGCCATCCTTGACTGCTTAAAAACACCTGAACCTATTTAGTTTATTTGCATAGTAAACATTAGTTTTCAGGGTCAGAGCAGTGGAGGAGTATAGAAGATACCTGCATAGGGGTGAGGCATGTATTGTAGGCAGATTAGCCAAGGAGGAGAGTGTTGCTGGACACTTCATATTTCAAAAAACTAGCCCTTGACACCACGAGGGGTCATTAGGAGTGTACTTGGAAGCCTAAGTATGCAGTCTAAAAACTCCTACATTGAGCTGTAATTTTAGAGTGATAGTTAGGGTCTGCCTCATTCAGGGAAAAGCTTAAGCACCTGCGTAACTTTAATTTAAAGTTCATGGTGTGCCTCATGCTTATCCAGAGGCTGCTTCCTAGGGGAGATGAACAATAGTGTTACATATGCAAATATATTTAAATGCCTTTTTATTTGCAAAGTCAAACCTTCAAAAGCCAGGATGTTCCAGAAAGATGGTAGCCCCTTGGGCTTATTTACTCTGACATAGTCTTTTATCAACTGATCACACTGAATTTCTCCTCTGAAATCTCTGCCTCATTCAGCACGCAACACGGCTGGAGTTCCTTTAAAAGGCAAATGCTCAATGTTTTTTATTTTTCCTGCTCTTCACATTATTTTTCTCAAGTTAAAGCATGCATAGATGACAGAGAACCTTTTCTATATCCCGTCAATAACGATGGCGAGATGTCCGAGCTAATCTACCAGCTTGTTGCTGCTGGAAAGGGCATCCTATTCCCTTTTCTTTTCCCATCCCTGGCACCCCAAGTGTAGGGCAGAATGTGAGTGGGAAAGGCAATCATAGAAAGCAGCCCATGTTCCTTTGAAAGATGAGTCTCTAAAGAACGCATTTGAATACTGCCACAGGAAAGCGGTACGTCAAGGACTGAAACATACTACAGAAGGAATAGGGAAAAGATAGTTGGGAAGCCCTGAGCCTGAAAGAGATCTAGTGAACCAGTGGAAGCTGACAGTGCAACTATGCAGTACAAAAAGGCTAGTGTAATCCTTGGATTTTGAAGAATGAGTTGGAAAGCCAGAGAAAGAAAGTGATTTCTCTCCCCCACTAGCTCTGATGAGATTGGTGCTAGTTCACTACGTCTACTGGCTGTATCCATATTTTCAAAACACATTGCAGGAGCGCAAGCAAACAAGAGACAAAAACTAATTCAAGAAAGATGAAAACAAAAGGATAAAAGACTTTAAAAATTTATTTCTACTGGGTTTAGCAGAAACAAGATTGAAATGATCATTATAGCATAAAGATTTCTTCCCAGAGACACATGGGATTGCTATGCTGATTATTATGTGAAGAGACATATGGGATTTTATTGCTGAATCTTCTGCAGTAAGAGGGCTGATCCACAGGATCGGCTGTGCCCTTGTCTTCCTAGAGGCAAAACGCTCTTCCATCTAGCGCACAAAGGCATAACAAAAACGGAGGCTGAAAGCCAGACAAATCCAAACTTGGAGCAGCGCACACCATTGGAAGCGTGAGAGCAATTAGCGAAGGTAAGGACCTTTTAGTGAAGACTGGAGGTCCCTCTGCAAGGCATGTTTAAATCCCACTCAAATCATTCAAGGCCCAAGACAGGTCTTAACAGTGATATAAAATGGCTGCTGATATGTAGGAGGCTGGACAAGATGATTCATTGCTTTCCAGTTTTATTCTCGTCTGTGTAAATCAGTGCAGAGGCCAAGCTAGTGATAGGTCTGGGGGGCACAGCACGGCTCCAACTGTGCTTAGCAGGCTGGACCCTCAGAGCAGGCGAGCAGGAAGGCTGTGAGGAGAACTGCAGAAAAGAGGATCTAGCCCTGCTTTCCAAGGCAAATTCTAACTCAAGCGTTGCATCTTAAATCTTAACCTTCCCACTCAACCATTGTGATTGGAGAAGCTGTTGTTTTGGCTTGTATTCCTTCTTGTAAATCACGTTCTTTTTCAGGCTGAGTAGCACCTTTCACCAGCAGTGCTCAGGCTGAGACTAAACATCCTACTTGTAGACTAAGTCACTACTTAATGCAAGAATGGCTGTGGCAGAATCTGGCTGCAGCACTGCTCTTGTGTTGAGGAGCACTTTAGTCACCATCAGCCCTTGTTTGTTTTCATCAGAGAATCACTTATGGAGTCAAGAAGTTCTTCATGCAGGCATGCAAGATATAGGAAAATATATTATGTAAAATGTGTTTTAAATTACATCGAAAGGAGCCTTTTTAAGCCACACAGGTGCTTAACCGGTTATGTGCATGCTGCAGTCTAGCGTTTATCCTCCATGACTTCTTCCTGCCTGGGGGCAGCACACCAAGCTCAGTGGCTCAAGGCATGAAAAGCTCCTCTGCCACCCACTCGGCCTCGCTGAATTCTTTTTAAGACACCAGTGCAAAGGCATTGCTTTGGGTTTTCAAACTGCAGTGGTGGGATTCACACTTTTTTTTTTTTCCCTGGAGTATTTCTAATTCTTTAACTCCTTTTCCAAGTAGACCAGGCTTTTTGTTGGTATTTTGGAATTCCTTGCAGAATACGCATTCCCAAGCACAACAACTTATCGCAAAGAAGTTGCTTGTGCGGAAATCGAGGAAGAAGTACAGTTGTAGGACCGAAGAGAAGTGTAGTCCACTTTTGGTTGCCCATGCCTCAAATGCTAGCTGAGAATGTACGATCTCCAAAAGCAAGTATGTCCCTAGGGAGCCGGTGCAGCTGCATTCTCAAGTCACAGACAGGCTGAAAACCATGGTGAGAACTGCTCTGCTAGTGGGATGTACAAGGATAAAAAAAGCACGATTAACTGACAGACAAAACAGACAACCTGAGGACATCTCTGGGGATGTTAGACTTCCACAAATAACTTTGCAGAAGCAAGCCCTGGCCCTTTACACTCTGCTGGGACTGGCACAACCAAGGATGGAAGATGCAGAGAGCACCTGTGCTGGCACCTCCTGATCTGGAGGGTCCCAGTCCAGAACCTGGGGAAAGGAGTTGACAGCCGTTTTTGCAAGGGTTGAACTGTGCAATCAGAGAATGCGATTCCCACTGAACCGTGGAGTTGGGCAGCCTGTAAACCCAGCAAGAACAGCAATTTGCTGTTAACCTGCAGAGAGGTGAGTGGGAACACGTGATTTCCAGACAGTTCATATTACATGACCATGGAAACTGTACACTGCGATAAGCATGGGCGGTGAAAGCAATGGCTATAGCTAAAGAGCAATACTAGAAATCTCTTCCTGTGGACACGAGTAACCTGTGAGGACACCTCTTTTTGCCTTGGTGGAGATAGGTTAGCACAGAAAGAGCTATTCTACCCCTGGTGGAACATACCTCCAGGTAAACGGAGCACCTACACAAACCCAGAACAAACCAGAGACTTAACAGAGCACTCAAGTGAATTTCCAGTCTATTACAGGACGTATTGCTCAAACTGCCCAGGCCAAATGTTTCTCTGGTTTGTGACCCTAAGACAAGGTTCTGGCACATCAGCAGGTAGACAAGTCATTGGGCCACTGCATCACTGCAGGACAAGTACCATTCCATGTTAGTATCAGTGGTTACTGGTATTTGTAAAAGAAGCACCTACCAAGGAAGTGTGAGCTAAGGTATAAAGATAGCATTACTCCTAAACAGAGAATTGAATATGAGGTTAAACACGCACTTCTGAGATTTTGATAGGATGAGGTGAGAATCATCAGAGACTCAGGAAAGCCAGTTATTGTGGAGTCGCTGAGCATAGCATGACACAGCTGGACCACTAGAAGTGGAAGCAGAAACCATCAGTGTGTCATGGACTACAATACAGGCTGTACAAGCCTGAATAAAGCAAATCATACAATAGGGCTGTACTAATCAAAGAAAAAAATGCTGCAGAGATGGCTATGGCCAGGCAAGGAAGCATATAAGAGAAATTTTGCCTAAGAAGGCTGAACAGTTTACCCTCCCAGGTATAAGAACAACCTTTATAAAGTGGATACAGACTTTAAAAGAGACGGAAGCATGGCTGAGTGAAACTAGAGGGTGGGTAGGTGAATATCTCATGAACTATTAGCATGGAGCAGTATTAAGTATGCCAAGATTGAAGTGAGAAGCCTGATCATGTAAAGCTGACAGCTCTAAAATCTCATAAAAGCCCAGTGTGATGCTGGGAAAAGGCCAGAACAGACTGATTTGTTCGTAATTACTGTTGGTCACAGCAGACCGTTACTCCACTGCAGGGAGGATATCAACAAGAAACCGGAGGCATGTTGCAGTGCTCAGACCACTCATTCCACAGTAAAATTAAAATTAATCAGGGCCAAATGAGAGCTTCCCACAATATCTGCCTTGAAATACTGATGAGCAGGATGAGGGCAGAGTTGGCCAAGACGCTTACAGTCAAGTAAAAACCTAGAGGAAGGACTCATCCCCAAAGCATCCCAGATCAGGGATTTGTGAGCTACTGGACCAAGACCGTCTTTCCAAAAAAAAAGGAAACTCTGCTGCTATACGACCTGGCTGCTTCAAGAAAAAAAGCCAAGCGGCAAAGCAGATTTGGGTCCAGCTATCAAAGCACAAAATACAATAATGACCTGGTGAGGCACCCCCAGTTCCCAGCCTTGTTTCTTAATTCAATCTGGGCAGTCAAGATTATGCTGCTATTTTAGAATTAAAATGGGATGAGGAAAAGCCAGTAGCAGGATCATCACATCAGTAAGGAACACTGAAGGGGCCAAGAGTTTGATTTTTTGGAGATAATTAGACAACTAGATGTCTAGCCTTTTAGCCCTTTGCAGTAGGCTACTCTCCTTCCTTAAGAAGTGTTGATGACTCTGCAAAAGCCTGCAGGTTTCTCGACCCACCTAAAGGCCAATCTTAATCGTCGTCTTTCTCTTTTTCAAAATTTAATTTTCATCCTTATTTTCCTTTGTTTTACTTTTATATTCCATCAAAAAGCACTCACAGTTGTTGATATGGTGAGTTTGTTGTTGTTTTCTCCATTTTAAACAGATCTTTTTTTTAAAAACATCGAATGTGAGGTTATGTTTGATATACAAATATGTATGTTCTCCACACAGAGTATTTAAGTATATAAGTTTTCTTGTAATTCTCATGCAGTACCACCTGAAATCAATGGGAAAGTTCCTCTGATTTAACTGTATCGACTGGACCCTTAACAAACTCCCTGATGTAAAATGATTAATATCCTGTGCACGTGATACGCAGACCTGCATCCAGAAAGCAGAGACCCAATGCTAATTATGAAAGCTACTTCCCAAGAAAATGAATACTAATTACACTTTAAAAGCTAAATTATGAGCTCTGTATATGGATTATTATGTTCTACTGCAGTACAAAGGAAGTGATGTATTTTTTTGTGAATTAAAAAATGTTATTATGCAAAAAGCCCTCGCTATCTGCCTAATCCCCTAGAGGGCAGTATGACCTAAAAATAAATTAAACTCAGCCAGGCAATTAGGATTTTTCAAAGGCTGGTTATGTTAAATAAGACTGTGTTTCCTCCTTGCTCTGACAAATTGTCACAAAGGTGCAAGAAATAGGGAGATACTTGTAGTTTCCAAATTATATGAGAAAATCAATATAATAAAACGAGCAGTATCACATTATATTAATTTATTTAGCTCACATAATGCATATATTTAATTTTGCAAACTGTCAAAGCCAAGTACATTGTATTTAAGTATCCTCTCAGCTGATTTCCTAAGAGGGGTTTTATGGCTTCTCTTTCAGATGGTCTCAGTTCCCTGGGCTAGACTTAAGGTTTTGCCTGTCTCTACTACTGCATGGGCTTGATCCAGAATTAAATTAATTAGGGTACCCAAGTGCGAGGGAGGTAGGGAGCACTGGCTCATTAATCAGGCACTGCCAGGGCTTGGTAGTCTAAGGTAGCCCAAATGCTCACCAAACAGCTACATTGGCCCAGTCCTCCAGGTGCTTTCAGCATGTGCACGAGGGAGGGATTTGTGCCTGCAGCAAAATGAGGAAGCCTCCGTCCCATACTGCATAACTTTATATTATATAGTATATGAGGGTCACAAAACACCTTTACTTTGCAAGCATGAGCCTTCTGTTTGATGTTAATGGAAGTAATGAGGGGCAGGTTTAAACCACCTAGTGGCTGTTTGTCTAATAAATGTACAGCTCCCATTTGTGCTCAGGTCCCCGCCCCCTTCCCATCCAGAGCTCCACTTTCTGGGTTTGGGAAACTAAGGTCCGACACCCTTAATTGCCTGATCAGAGGGAATACACACACTCACACACACGCAGACAGGGCATGTTTGGCACACACCTTTCAACTATCGTTTCGTTTAACAACAGAGGGGAAAAGCTCCGAATGGACATGAGTGTGGGAGCAGACCCCAGCAAACACCAACATCCTTCCAGGAGCTACAACCTCACTGTCCACATGGACAATGCCGTCTCTTTGTCCGTGTTTTTTGGCTGAAAATAGGTTTTCAAGGGCTGAAGGCTATCTCCTGGAGAAGGTACCTCTCTTTGTCTACTTCAAGAAATTGCAGAAACTGAAGCCAGACGACTAGTAACAGTCACAATTTCCTTGAGCAGCAGATCCTGGTCAGTTAACAGGCTCCATAGGTGCAATAGTTGGTCATCGGGAACCCTTCAATTGAAGGCTTTTCCAGGTGGCTGAAAATAAGCTGGAGAAGGAAGGATAATGCTTCAGTATGATTTGATTTCAAATAAAATTGACGGGAAAAGGGACAAAGAAGCCTTCTAACAGAAAAGTGCTATATAGGTGTGCATGTTTTTATGTTGGTGTCATTGCAGAAAGCATTTTTGATTTGTACTTGTCCCAGACCCGCTTAAAGACGATTATATGGATTCTTTGAACACGGAAGAACAAAATATGTATATCTGTGTATAACCGAATCAAAAAAACAGGGTTTGGTTGTAATCACCAAGGACAGGGTGGATTAACTCAGTATATTCTGAACTACTTCACTCATTCCTCTAAATTCAACAGCGAAATATGTTTTGACACCAGTTATGCTGCATTCAGAAACACTCTGACATAATAGCTATTACGTTCCTGGAATACTCTTTTCATGAGAAAAAACATTTCTGAAGAAGTAGCTGTCAGTTACATAAAAAATTACTTACATCGCTAAGTGTGACTGTTGGATCTGATGACACGTTTTAGGTTAACTAGTTTACATTTCTTTTGAAGTGAATTTCCTAGCGACAATGTTTGCACTATTCACCTGCCTCATCAAGGCCTGTTTAGAATACAGTGCTTAATACAGTTTTTAACCCATTATAAAGCCATGCACAGATAATTTAAAATGATCATAACAACTAACAAACACGTAATCAAGGAGCTCTTAAAATGTATTAAAATTCAGGTCTCTCGCTATTAGCAAAACCGCTTCATTAACATATTAAGACAATGTTCATTTGATAATTAGCTTCTGTTTTCTTTGCATTCTGGCAGTTAAATCATCCCTGTGAAGCTAGAGGGGAAAAGTTTATGCTTCTACAAGGTATCTTTGGTGAAGTCTGGGTTGCCTCCTCATAAATTTTAATCAACTTCCATATTTTCTTCTTCTTGTACTCTGTTTCTGAAATGTTGCAGGTTAAAGCCCACTTCCACGGTGAATATGGGAGTTCACAGCTCTCAGGGCTCAGAACAAGGAAAACGATGGGCTCCTTTTCTCCTTTGGACTCATGCTACTCTGGTAACACAGTTCTCCAGGGAAAGATCTTGGGAATTCCTTGCATATGTCCTCCATGGCACGCTTGTGCCCCATGTAGAGCTCAGAGCCTGGCAAAGAAGAAAAACTAACGGGTCAAAGTCCATAGACTGAGAGTAGGATCATTGTTCTCCATCCTTTCCCTAGTCACCAGTTGTTCGTTCCAAACAGTATTTTTCAAGAAAAAAAAAAGGGGGGGGGGACTGTTATTTAAAATAGATTTAAAAATATTTCAATCCCAAGAATGAGGCATTTGATTCCAGATTTTTTCCGACACAAATGTCAGCTACATCTGCTGAGCCACCTCTGAGGTGCACATGCAATGTCTCATATGTGCAGTCTGTTCCCACTGCAGCAATAGCCAATGAAGTAGCTTATTTATAGTGAAGGAAGAAGAGGGCATGGATTATTTACGTGAAACTGCTCCAGATCACGTCCCAGATGCATCCCCTACCCACCATCACACCACCAGCCATTTCCAGGGAAAGCTCCTCATCCTCTCTCACCAATTTGCAAGGAATAAGAAGCCTGCCATTACTGGATATACAAACTAGGCCACGTGGTTATAACTTTCTCTGATATATATTTGATTTGAATTTGTTCTTAAAGCTGAATAGCAATTAACTGCACGTTCTACTCTTTGAAACAGCAGATACTGAATGCTTCGAGTATAGGTAGTAGTGTGGCAGAACTGTCCAGAAGGACCTTGCAAGACGGAGTGGCTGGGTACCAAATAACAGATGAAATCTAGTGTAGATGAACACTAAGTGATGCACATTAAAAAAAAATAAAAAAAAATCCTATGATAACTTCACATTGCTTCAGAGACGACTACTCAGGAGTGGAAAGTTATAACAGACAGTCCTATGAAAATGCCATCTCAATGCTTAGCAATGGAAACAATGCTAAAAACGCCGAGGAAAGGGAAAGAGCACAAAAGACAAAACATAATACCATTGTACAAATTCATTCTACCTCTGTATCCTGAACACTATGTACAGTTCTGGTTGCCCTTCTCAAAAAGGACATAGCAGAATTGGGAAAGGCTCAGAGAAGGTTGACACAGGTATGAAATTATTTCCCTAAAAGGGCACACATCTTCAGTCTGAAAAGAAATAGCAGAAGGAAAATATACTGGAGATGTATAAAGTCCTGAGTGCCAAGGAGAGGACAAATAGAAAATGATGACTGTCCCTCTCTCAGTACAAGAGCGAGGGGGCACCCCGTGACATGGGCAGATGGCAGATTATGAACAAACGAAAAGGAGATGGTTCTCCTACCCAATATTTTTAAGCAAAATAATTCTTTATCAAAAGACATTGTGGGTACTAAAACTGTGCATGAATTCAGGGAAAGACTGAAACAATTCAAGTAACAGAGACTCATCAATGATTAAATACCTTGCTTGGCTCAGGAGATTTTTGAGCAACAAGTTTCTGGAGAGTGGAAGGTTATTTTGGAGAAGCATCACTATATGTTTTTCTCTACTCTCTTGCTCTCTTCCAAACATATACTGTTGGCTGTTATAGCATATTGGCTAGGTGGAACTTTCATCTGACTTAGCAATGAAGTTCTTATAGTCTTGCAATCTTATAAGATTCTGCTCTGGGAAAGCCCTTACAGTAGGAATTTTGTTAGAGATACAATTACCCTCAGACAAATTACTAAATCTGTCCAGCTTAACAGAAATGAAGTGGAGCCACCAGAGAGAAGAAAACGCACCATATAACAAACCACCACTCACTGATTTTCATCTTTCTTTGTTCAGACCACTTTGTATTACTGTTTCATATATCTGCTGTAATAATGAAGAGATGCGATAGTGTCGCTGATGTCTTCTCCCGATTGGTGACTTTTTAAATTATATTTTTGTTTAGATTTTTTGTTGTTAAATTACACGCACTGAATTGCACAAAGCCCACAAAATTACTTTCATCCTACCACAACCACGAGCACAGACACTGACTGAAGTGAATAGGGAAGAGGTTGTATCTTTTCATATATATGGATGAAGCAGATAGATGTCAAGCAGAGGTGTTAGATAATCAGTCTTTGTATCTTTTACCTTAGAAAGTACTCATCTCTGCTTTGATATCAAGGGCAGCTGATATCCTTTTCACCCATCCATTTGTTTCTGAGATGTGTGGCAACAGCACTCACAGAAGACAACAACTAAGAAAACAGTACAAAAGTACATGAAAAAAGGGAAAGCAGTCTTTAAGATGATGACATGTTCCCTTCCTTTCTCCTGTCACATCATTAGGAGTCCTAAGAGGTGATCTGCTTCCCTCTTCCACAAGGTTTTCTCAAAGCCTTGCTGTGGGACTGACACACTTCTCAGGGCATGGAAACAGGCTTCCCTGTTCTACTGCAAGCAATCCTTGCAAAGCCCTGCAGGGATCACCCTGGCCACCTGCTCCTGCCCAGCTCAGGCTGTTAAACAAGGTCTCAAATCAGCAGGGAACACCCTCTGACCAGCATGCTCATGAGAGCCAGCTCTTTTCTCTTCCCGTGTCTTGAGTAGCTTTTGCACAGTTGCCTCTGTTTCTGAAGGAACCTGCGCCTTGGATGGGAAGAGTTGAATTCAGTGGCTCCTGGGAGGAGTGGAGATGAGTGTCTAGAGAGAGGAAAGGACTATGGGGAAGCAGGACAAACTCCATCAGGTCTTTGCCTCTCATGGTATGCTGTCTGGTTGGCAGCACTTGTGAAACTTACTGGCTCCTAGCTATTTATGAAACCTACTGGCTCCTGGTTGCCTTCATGACCACGGGAGGTTTGGACCCCCTGCCATTGCCTTTGGCAGATCAATTCAAATTCATCACATAGCACCCATTAGCACTGAGGTACTCACAGTGTGTTACTGAGACTACAAGTTTCAGGTCACTTTTGGTAATTTCATCTGGCAATCAGAATGCAGGAGGAGAACAAAGACTTTCCTCCATCTAAAAATGTAAAATACTTGACCTTGGCTGTAACAGAGCTTTGCCAGATGCTGTGATATATTTAACCTTCACTTTCAGAGTTTCAGAAACTCAGTCTTGAGGTGTTGAAAGCCCTGGATTTTTTTGATGGAAAGTGAGAGAAAACGGCAAATCAGCCACAGAGAAGGCTCTGCCGAAAACTGCAGCTGCATCAGTGTGACTGAGTAAAAAAAAAAAAGTGTTTTTAAAACAGAAACTGCTGATATGGCTTTTGGTGAAGCCTCTGCAGCAGCTGTGATGGCTTTTAACTTTGAGTTTTCAGTGGGGAAAAGACGATATTTCTTGCGTTGTCATTTTTATGAATAACACAGGCGGGTTTCAAAATGTCAGGCCAGGTTGAAGAGCAGATGTAAGGTTAGCTGTGCCTTGGATTGATCCGACTAGCAGGGGCCGAGCAGTTTGTTGGAGGTGATAAATACAGGGGACACAGAAGTTGTGAGTCCTCCAACTCGACTGGCTTCAACACAAGCTGGCGGTGGTGTTGGGTGGCAGCATTGACGCTCAGGAAGATGTCTCTGAGCAGCTGTCTCCCGGGGATGCCAAGATACCACATGGGGAGAACAAAGCAAAGAAATAAAAGTCAACTGTGAGAAGAGACCTGGTATCTCAGGGCACGGACAGCATCTTCTTCGCATGGCAGAACTGCTCAGCCTCTCGACACTCCACACAGGAGAGGGTTGCTCTGGGGCAGAGTCTCCCGTGAAATCTCTGAAAAAAGAAAATTACATCTTCCAAATCAGACTCTCCTTTCAGGCAAGACAGAGAGAGCGAAGCAGCTGGTTTCAGGCACCATGGCTCTGGATTAAAATCTGCTCCTGGGAGAACAGAGGGATGAGGAAATGCTAAAGGCTGGCTGAAGACCAAATGTCTTTGTGAAAAGTTCTGGTTTGGAGGAATGAACATTTTCAAAAGAAATTTTTCTTGTGGGGGATTTTCTGACTAGCTTTGCTTGAATCTCTCCTAAGGAGAAAAAGGAAAGGATCCCGCAACTCATGGGTGATTCATATTGAACTGTCAAAAAGATCCTGAATTTTCTCCCTGGGAACAGAAACACTCCCATGAGGCTATTCCCTGCCTGAGAAAGCTGTCAGTAATCTTTTCTTTTATTGAATATATAAGTTATCAAGAACTGCAGTAGGGCTATACTGCTGGAAACCATGATTCAGTTTTTTAGGGATGGTAACCTTGAACGCACTCTGTTTCCCCACTAAGATTTATTAGAAGTTTGATTTAGGATTTGTTCATGCATGAGCCAGGGTCCAGGAGTCCAGAACAAACTTCCCCAAGTAACCTTTTATTTTTCTCCTACCCCTTTCAAATTCCCTTTCTTGCTCTCCATGCAAGATTCTTAGCCCTGCAGGCAGCTGATGGATGGAAGCAAAAGTGTGGCCACTTCAATGCCAAGGACACACATCATCTATTGAAATGCAGCAAAGGCAGAAAGTGTCCTTTGTCAGTTGTTGTGGGAATAGATGTTAATGTTTCCATGGCGGATTTGTTCTTTATTGGCAGCTTGTTGAAATAAGAGAACTGGTCTATTGGAGCTGGAGTTCATCCTCGATGGGAGGAAAATGAAACATGGGGGCTGGCTCAGTTTCCCAGTTTGGAAGATCAGGAGAAGGCTTCTTACATTCCTGTACTTTGCAAGTGTTTATAGGAATGTGAAAAGAAATGCGCCACTGAAAATCAATGGATATGTTATGAGAACATCAACTAACCAAATCCAACACTCCCTCCCTGACCCAGTGCTGAGTCTTTGATGCTAAATTAAGCATTGTGCTGTGTAAGATGCTTACACTTAATGTCTTTTCTCGGTATCTTTGTTTAGACCATTTTTTCTGAGTCATCGAAGTGACCTCACTAGTGTCATGGTTTAACCCTGGTAGGCAGCTAAGCACCACGCAGACACCCACTGATTACCCCAACCAGTGAGATAAAGACAGTTTAAAACAAACAAACAAAAAAGCACACAATAAGGAGGAAAAAAAAACAAAACCCAGAAAAACAAGTGATGGAAAAAAAACATGTTTTGTGTGCGGTTTAATAATTAGGTATTAGGTTATCTGACAGCTGCTCAGGACTTCTTCTAGCTAGGTAGTGATTCTTATTCCAAATCTGAAAGGTATCCAGTTTCCCAGGCTCAAAAGTTTGCAAGTGTTACTTTCTTTCTCTAATAATTTTCTTCCCTGGAAAACTGGCATCAAAATATTTTGAAGAGTGCTGGGCTTTTCCTGAGTGTCTGGAGAAAGGAGGAGGAAGAAGGAATGGTTTTTCTTGTATAGAGCAGAGAAGAAAGAGAGTCGCGACCTTGAGGACTCGTACCCGCTGCTTTGTTCCAGGGAGCAAACCATCACCATTGGGATCTGAAGCCACCTGGCATAAGTCTTGCTGTGATGGCATCGGGGATCAGCGCAAAATGGATAGAGCTGGGGCTAACTGCAAAAAGGATTTATGGAACCGTCTCTGCTACTGCTGCAAAGCTCAGAGGAGAAAAAAAAAAAAAAATCCCCGAAATTGCTTACCATCTGGTTACCATCAATTACAACAATAACATACTTCAATAAATAATCAGGCAGCCTGTGGTTGAGATTTTACTGGACTATATGCAAGGGTTTCAGTGGATTTTCTTTAAGATCTGGTGGGCTTTTCAATACTCAGTAGATTGACCTGGATTTTTCAGGCTATATAACATGATCTAAACAAAGGGATAAATTTGATTAGGCTCAATGCTTCTGGATTCTTTCTTTCCATGCTGCTCATTCTGACTGGACACTGATTTGATTCTGTTTTTCTTTACTTTTCCCTGATTTTCTTCTTTTGTCCGCTGCTTAAAGACTTCATATTATGACAAATCTTCCTGAAAGGAAAAGTTTGTGCTGCCATCCTGTCAGGGACCAGCAAAATAACTCATAATAGGCTAACTTCTTTTGTATGGGATAATTTACCTTTCAAAAAAGAATCTCATACATTTGCACCACTGTGAACACCAAATGTCCAAATATTTAGGATCAGTCTCTCCAAAATATTTACACTGCCATCAAAATATGAACTTGTTAAAAACAGGGAATTTCTAGCTCTTTTTCTGCCTGTTACTCCTTGAACTTTGCATGTTCTGTCAAGCTGTCTGTCCTTTGTAGGTATGAGAGCAAGAACCTTGCCTTAAGAAGATAAAAGAAGACTCAACTGAGACAATCATATGTTTAAAGAGACCTTGGGGTCCACACAAAACTCCAAGTATCAGAGGGCTCATGTTAGGATGATGCTGAGAGAGCCTGAATTCTTTATTCCAGGTAATGGAAAAAAATATAAAAAAGGGGGGTGGGGGGGAGAGTACTCATGGGGTACTCAGTGCACTTCTTGCAAGACTGATGGCTCCTTCTCCCAGTGGCAGAAGTTCCCACTAAACAGTCAAGATTTGGTTGGAATCTAGCTGGAGAATCCGATCAGCAGCACAGAAGCAGAAACCATCTCTGTGTTGCTTGAACATGACCCTGAAGAGGGATTTGAACATCAGACCGGAGGCCTTTAATTTGAGCAGGAAGCAGGAGCAGAAGGCAGATCCCTCTGGGGCAGTAGCAGCCAGTGTTGTGTTTTTGGGTGCTGGAGAGCAGGTTGGTACCAGGACACATGCCATCCATTCCTTCCTCTCTGATTTCCTTCTTTTCTTTTTCCTTCCTTACTTGGCACTCTTCTTCTGTCCCTTGGCCCTCTGCACGCACTCTGCTGTGCAGGCTGATGGACCCATGAGTATCCTCCTGCAGGACTTGCCTCACCTTTTCTTTCCTGCACGCTCCAACCACTGCGCAGACTGGCTGGCCTAATGTTTGCCTTGGAACTTTCGACAAATGCATTTCTTGGGAGAGCAGGTGAAGGGAAAGGAAAAGGAGAAGGAGAAAAATTGGGTCTTTCTTTATCCTTCCTCGCTGAACAGGGTAGGAATTGAGCTGTAAGGTTTTGGGAGCCTTTGTTTCCAGTGCATTGTGCTGGGTTTTGTACATGAACCTGAATGAAATTCCACTGATGACTGTTTTTCCCAGCACACTCGGGAACAATATGCGGCCAGTACAATAGCATCCACCGCGGCCTCGTGAGAGCTGCAGCCCTATGAACATGTTCTGATCCCCTACCCTAGAAAGGGCTTTACTTCAGGGCATAATGTAGCACTAAATGGAGGAAAAGATGCAAAAATCCTTTAAAATTGTTAATGTTTGTCAATGGTTTCACATAAAGCTGATGATTATGTGATAGAAAAAAATATATATATAGGACAATGTCTTTTTAGTATGGATTATTTTTGCTTGCCTATGAAATTCTAAACTTAGCAGAAGACAAAGAAATTGGAAGTGTATGTGCACAGTAATGTTCATTAGCATGTACCAGACTTTGAGTTTCACAATCCAAACTAGACATCACATTGCATACACACGGAATGAACAAAATGGCAGTGGTAACTCCCAAAGAACCGTTTTTGCAAAAAGAGCCCTAAACCAGCATCTAAGTGAGGTCAGAATTTGTTTACTGAAACTTAAAGATCTTATAATTAAACACAAAAAAATGGTGCTTCAGATTTCTCTCTGACAAGAAAGCAATGACCTCTGGATACTGATGTATATCAAGAAACAGTATTTAATACTGCAGAAACATTAATGTGTACTCTTTTATTGCAAAGGCTGCTTGAATCATTTTGTAAAGTCAATATCATGAACTAAACATACAGAGAAATAAAGGTTTTTTTTAAAGAAAGATAAAATTTCTATTCCTTCATATTATTACAAAAGCTTTGAAAAACAACATGTTCTGGCCTTAAGTATCAGACTTACGTTCTGTCTTTTGTTATCACTTACAATAGCACTGCTGCTTGAATACCCAGCCATATCAAATGTAAGTTATTTGTATATCTCTATCCTCTCAGGAAATCTTGACCTTGAAATAGAATAAATATGTAACATGTTCATAGCTAACACCACCAGTGCTAAAAACCATAGACATTGAACAAAAACATGCAGAAGATGAGCTTGTGCAGTGCTATTTGACTCATTGTTGCAAAATGAGAAATTACAGTTTAAATGTTTTGCTGTCTTTGAATGACCCTTCATTTGTAATTGATTCAGCTCAACAGACTGCAACTCTGAAACCATTGAAATATGGAACTTGTTTGTCCCATGTTTAGAGTATGCTTCAGTCACTCTACCAAAATCAAACTGCACAGGATGGGACCTCCTCTATTTGAGAGCTTTCATAATGTGACACATTAACTTAGAGTCTGAGACAGCTGGTTATTCAGGCTGAGATTTTTAGAAGTCCATCATATTTAGCATTTGTTGACCAGCTCTATAAAAGGAAGTGGATTACACATAGAAAACCCAGCCCTATAAATAAGCCCACCATGTGAAAAATAAATGGAAATCCTTTGAATGACTACTTAAGGCAAGTCTGAAAATTCCCTGTAAGTAGCCTTACTTACAGACCAGTAAGATAACAATCCTTGAGGTACCTGCACTGATAACCAAAGACATGGTCAACTGCAGTCAAACTGGCAAACCTTGAGGAATGTGATTTTTACATGAAGACCTGAAGGCCTGTGTTCTAGTAAGGCCACAGCACAGACCTCTCATGGCAGGAGACTGGGGCAAAAAAGTTACAATATGTGGCTTGGGTCCTTCCTTTTGCCACTAGCTCAGTGTGAATATGGGCTGTAGCCTTACAGATACCCAAAACCAACAGACATCAACTTTACTTTAGATTGATAAAAGATGAAACAAGCAATGTTTGGAGTCAAGGGATCACATCATAACATGTTTGACACCTAAAAGGTGTAAAAGGCCCATCCAAAATCCTGCTCGTTGTCACCAACAAAGAGGAACCCAAGAGACACAGTGAGGACTCAATAACTTGTCTTCTTTATCTTCCCAGTCACACACAATTGGTCCTGGGGACACATACACTGTTGTGCTTGTGAGTATGTGGATGCGAGAACATGAGCAAGTAAAATCTGTGGGAGAAGGAGCATGAAATACTGTAGTCAGTTTTCTTTAAAACAAATAACACCCTTGCTTCCAAAAGGCCTGGAACTGTGTTTTGTTACATTAATTTTCTTCAAGAGCGCTAACACATGAGTTATAAATTAGCTGTTGGACTGAATTGATAAGCACTAATGTGACAAGCTGGGGAAGGTGCCTAGAGGGTTCTTACAGAGACCGAAGCTAGCTCTGATTTCATTTAATATCTTTAGTGTGATTAGAAAAAAAAGAAGATTAGAAACACACTGATGGCATTTGCAGATGATTCTTCCCTGGGAAATGTTCCCATCCTTCACTGGGGACATCATGTTATACAGATGTACAATATGAAAGGACTAAAGGAGTCTGGGGAGATAGCAATAAAAACACAAGATTGATCGAGGAAAAACAGAAGGTGCAGAATCTGGAGGAGGGGAGGAAAGCCCAGAACGAGCCTGTTCAATGGGGATGATGAATCATATTGTCCTCCTTGATGATGCATACATTAACAGTGGACAGAAAGTACTCGCTGAAACTTGCTGTCCAACTAATACTTCTCATGCTATATGACTAATGAAATACCGTAGCTGTCTTACTGATGTTGTGAACAGCAGGAGGGCCATCTAAGCTAGGAAAAAAAATGTGCTAATTAAGAAGCACAAACTCAGGAAAGGAATCTTACTTCTTAGTTTTGCATTTTTATTTCAAAGAATGGGTAAGAGAAGGGCAGAGAGGAGGGATGTGAATTTTCACAGCGATATACCACGTCAATGAATATAATTTCAAAAGCTACATTGCTACTAGATGGGGGGGAAAAAAAAAAGGAAGGTAAGGAAGCTTTGAATAAAGGCATGTGAGAAAAGGGACTGAGTTTCAATCTTAAGCAAAGAGGCAGAGATGAGCAGGGAGAAAGAACCGAGGGGTTAGCACTCAGCTCCCTGGGTAGTCCCACTCTGAGGAAGAGAATTTCAAAACACTGCTGTGCCCATCCAGCAGTCATTCTGCAAGGATGCTGCTGCTGACCAAAAAAAAAAAAAAGCCTAGATTCAACACACCTAATTGGAGATATCAATATGCATATTTCTACTCAGCGACAGCTATATAAACTGCTTTTCATGGGCAATACAGTGAAGCAACTATTTATAGAGTGAGTCAACTCACGACGTACTTGTGTAAAACAGGGCAAAACAGGACATCTGTAGCATAAAATTGTGACAGAGACAGAATATTCATGGCTAAAAGTGATGGAATAACAAAATATGTGAGTAAAAGCAGCTTGTGACAGAAATAAAAAAAGTAGTTTTAACACTGGAAAAAACAGAGGAGGGGGGAGAACCCTCAGGGAAAGCAGTGGAAAACACATCCAAGACAAGATAAAGCACTAGAGAAGGAAGAATCAGTCCTCCACTGCTGGAGCTATACTACTGGGTGTAAACCACACAACTGAGCCAGACACTTGTGACCGCGATTGTGTGGTCTGATGGAGTGTCTGCTGCGTTGGGCTCTGGTTGCCCCTGCTCCAACCAGTATATCATCTTCAGCAGAGCAACAGACTCAAAAAACGCCAGTGAAGAAGTGAGGTGCTGTCTAACAGGCACAACGGGGTGAAAGCACTAGCCTTTGGGCTAGTAAGCTTGTTCAGATCCCCTCAGGAATCTTGGTCCCCTAAAAAGGAGACGACTCTTTTAGTCAAGTTGTCCATCTAGCCCTGTTATTTTGTGCAATTTGCACATGGATATCATCACAAAAACCGGTACTGCATTTTCCAGCAAATTTACTGCTCATTAAAATTATATATTTGAGCAAGTGGAAATGGCAGAGTTCAAGTTTGTTTTCTCTTACTCGTGATTCATCTATGTAGACAAATAAATTAGGCAGTCAGTGGAGATGGTCAGAGCTACAGTCAGAGCTGCAGTGATTCGGAAGAGTTTATAAGTCTGGGCTACTGGAGAAAACAATTGCAAAACCAGGTGATGAGAAGGAGAAATCCAACAAAATATCAAAATTCTCAGCTAGTAGGAGCACGCAAACAATAAGAGTACTTTTTAAAAATTAACATTGCCTGACATATCCCATATTGTACCACAAAGCTTTAAACAATTGTGACAATAGGCTTTGCTTTGTTAAAAATAACTTGTCCCTGACTTTCCTCTCAAGTACTCCTGGAGTAACTACTGAAGTCAATACAGCTATATTCCAGCCACATACCCTTCAGACTCCAGCCCTTTGACTCTGCTATGCACATGGATGGAGACTAAGGAAACCTGCCCTTTTCTGAAAAGAAAAATGAACCACGTGGTGTGGAAAAGAAATGAGATGTGGCAAGAACGAATTTTAAAGAAATGATTGCCAGAAAGAAGCTAACCTTGAAATAAACATGTGAATATAGAATATTTAAAAGTGTAAAGCTTCTGTGTTCCTCTCTCATACAATCACTTTGAGAGGGACTTTATCATGTAGGTGGATACTGGAGATTTTTTTTTTTCTGGTGTTGGATTCTAACACTCAGGGAAAGTTTCAGTCACATTGAGTCAAGTCCCAGACCAACAGAAAAGGCACATTTTCTCTCAGTGTGCAACTAGAACCTTGGTTCCATAAACAACAAGCAAAAGGAGCATCTCCCCCTAAGTCCCCATGGTAGCCTCAGTTTTACTTGTATTTCGTCAGGTTGCTGGCTGAGAGTCACCCATATCGTCTCCTCACTTTGCCACATGCCTCTCATGCTCTCTGAGACGGACAATAAGCCATCTATCACCCAGTCTTCCAGGCTGTCTGAGCACAGCTGGGTTGGAGTAAAGGTGAATGGACACAAGTAGCAGCTACCTCACCGGGAATCAATCCAAAAGCTGTACATCGCATGTAGCTATACACTGGGGAGGAGCGGATGCCAGAGAGACACAGCTTTCAATGCTCCCTCCCCTCTTCAGTCTGTCCTGACACATGGAGCCCTCCAAGTACAACATCTCCCTTCCGCTGCACAAATGGCTGTAGAGAAATGTCCATACTTTCTACTTTCTAGACTATTTAGAGGCCCTTTGAGCAACTCATGCAGCCATTGAGCAGCCCACAAAGATCTGTCCCTCCAAAAAGGCTTTTACTCATGTGGGCCACTTGCTCTTTGACCCCTTTTCTCCGTGACTTGCCAGTTCTGTGAGTTTCTTACAACAAGTCGACATGCTTCTGGATTTGGAATAGAAACATACTTTGCAACTGCATAGCCTTTGTTGTCACAAAACTGTTTTCTTCTGGTCTATGACTTGATCTCAGCTCTGTGTCATAAAACCAAGAGAGAGAACGCAGGGATGGAAGGACAAGGGAAGGAGGAGACTTAGCACCAGAAAGCAACAGATAAAGGAAGTGGCAACCACAGAGACGAAATTTAATATTGATTTGATGAGTTGAATTTAAAATTAAAGAAAAAGCCAAAAAGATCATATTGTCAGTTGCGATGGTAGCCACTACTAGGTGTCTACCCTTTCACTACATGTGCACAACTCTGTGAGATCAGTAGAAGTTATGTGTGCACATAAAAAATGGAAGGATTTGAAAGTGAAGAGCTTTACCTAGTATTCATTTAGATAACTAATCCAAAAACAGACATTATAGTATACAAAGAATAATGCCCATTGTAAAACTTGGTGGAAAACATTTCCTGTGGAAAAAAAGAGAGAAGATGTTTACCTATGCATCTCTGGAGCTGCTGACTTGAAAATAAGAAACAAAGGAGCCTTATACGGCAATAGTAAAGTTAAGCTGGCAGATGTTTTATGACAATTTATATCGTGGCTATTGGTTGTCTTACCCCAAATATTCCACAATGCTCTGTTTAAAAGTGATAATGCTCTGTTTAAAAGTGATAGTACAGAATGGTCTAGTTCACATAATAAAAGGATAATAAGCGTGTCTCATATGGAGACATTGGGTTTTGTTCTTCAATAGAAGACCAAAATGCTAGGGGCATTCTGATTCCCTGTTGAAGAGCAGCTTTTAAAGTAAAATTCAATAATACTATAAAGAAGACTGAAGGAAACAAATACATGTGGAGGGAACAATGACTAAACAGAAAACACTACTACTTTTTAATTCAATTATTTTTAAACTAGTAGAGATAGAATTATATGTTTAAAAAAATCCTGAGACTCACACCCTAGGGACTGCTAGAGCAAAGGCAGGCACGTTTTCTAACTGGGCCTTGGGATGCCACCGCAGTCTCCGGTGCTGTGACTTCAGAAGACTCAGAAACAACCCTCTGGGAAACAAGCTAGGAGAAGCAGGATTCCTGCCTTTGGCAATGCCTCAGTCTTGCCACAACAGTGATAATAAAGTAGTCAGCTCAGCGTAATGATTATCTGAAGGCTTTCTAATGCAATGAAACAGTATGGCTTGACCAGACTCTGTACTGCTCAAGAGAGTTCTGCAGTCTAGACCATAAATGTGTCTATAAAGTGAGATGGTTAGTATGTAGTATCTATAGCTGTTGCCTAAAATTTGATTCTAGCTGTTTCCCAGCTACATCCGTTCCCAACTGTGTCTTCTAGGGCAAGAATTTCAGTCATGCTGGGCTTTGGATACAGAAACCCCTAATAGCTAAGAATGAAGCCCTTCTCCAACAGATAATGAATGTGGACAGTAATTGGTAAAGGAAGGTCAGACATCTTTCAATGCCTGGAAAGCAGTCATAACATTCCTGATGTGAAATAAGACACAGTTAGTCCTGCTGTGGTGACAACACAACTGATTTTCCGTTCTCATTCTGATAAACTACACAAGTGAACAACAGTTATTCATACGGGAGGGAAAAGATTGTGTTAACTACTTAGCTTGTGTGATGGAGCAGGCTTCTGCCAAACATTTCACGTTCAGATGCACAGTTTGAGAGGTTTTTTCCACAGCTTTCTGCTCCCCAGAAGGAAGCAAGCTTTTAGCCTTTCTCATGGGCTTTTTGTTTCTCAAAACCATTTTAAGAATTCAGATCAATTGGAGTTTTAATTTAAATTTGAGATGATTGCAAACTGAAATTTCTCTCCCACAGAAGAATTTGATACTTCTCCTGAATCCAAACCACTTATCAAAACATCTGAAGTTCTGGCGAAATTTCCGTCTCTGAAAAAAAACCCTTGACATTTGATATTTTCTTTGCCTCTGTATTAAAACGGAGAAAAGGAGATTTGTGGGAGAGAAAATTCAACTTCTGATAACGTCAGACTGTAATCAACAATACAGCTGAGGGATTGTGTCCACCTAAGGAGCTGGAGGACAGAGAAAAATGTGGGGAAGCAAAAGCCCTAAGGAGCTTCAATTAGATTTGGTCAAGAGAAAAATTTGGCCAATTCAGAAAATAATGTGTTTTCTGCTGAAAATTGTAAGCTTTAATCCAGCTTTAAACTTGCCAGCTTTAATTACAGTATAATATCTATCGATGACTCTTCACCTAGTTAAACGTCAATAGCTGTAGGAAATACACAATGAAAACATGATCAACAAATTTACATGAAAGAAATAAGACTCGTGATTGAAATTCACCCCACCTCTGATCCTTATTTATAGGCTTGACTATATGAGCGATAATTCTTTTGATTTTCCAGTAACAGTCACTGCATGTCTAAATGCCCTCCTCCAAACTTCTCAGTCATGGATTCTCCTGAGACACTTGCCTTAATTTCTCTCCAAACCCACTTCCACAGCAGTTTATTCAAGGTCCATGACGGTGAAGCACAGGGCCATTTGTCTCCAGTTTCTGTCGCAAAGCCCTACCATGGGCCTCAAGTGGTGTGAAGAGCCAATATAAGGCTACTGAGTAATATTAACTTTAAGGGAATAACCACTCTCGTAAGCTAAAGTGCAGCCAGGGCACTGAAGTGCCCCCACATGTCAGAATTTCATAATCAGAAAAAGAAGCCATTTCAGTGCTCAAAAGAATGTAAACTTTCAAATGACACTTCACTGAGGGAAGGATGGGAACCTGCTGTACTTGGTTTGTCATCCCCTCTCCTCTGCCAAAGGCAGTTGCCAAAATAGCACAACCGAAAGCACGCTGGATGTTGAATCATGTTTGATTCAGCAAAGATTGCATCTACTGAACTGACTGCATCATTTTAGGATAGCGCTTATACATTTACCCATCTACAGAAAATGCTTTGTGCTCCACAGGAGGAGGTATTTTTTTGCTTTCTCTCTGCATTTCATGTAGATGCGCCTGAGAACATTTTCTGTGGTCTTCTTAATATGGGTGTATAGGTGTGCATGCTATGTTCTGCCATGTGATTTCTTTCCCTTTTTATAACCATTTTTATATAAATAGTATTAAATGTTGATAAAAAAAAATAATCATCAACCAAAACATAGTTCTTGTTTTAAAAACAGAGGTAAGAGCCACTGTCTTATTAGAAAAGGAAGAAATACCTGAAAACAGAGCATTTCTCATGTGCATAGAAGAGGGACCAGAACTGAGCCTTATTTTCTAAGTAGCCAAGAAAAAAAATCATATAAGAATTCAGACCTCTGACCATCCCTGAAGGGGAGAGCTAATGGAAACGGCACCTCACTGGGGACATTACTGCATATCATCACCTAACAGTGACCCTGAGGGAAATGAGACTGAAGAGAAATGGAGCCGTGTGCGAGGGAGGTGGAACCGTTCTCATTTCTGAATCTGCAGCAGAATAGCCTAATTGGATATACAGCACAGCAAAATGAATAAATACCAGAGGAAAAGTATTTTCAAGCTTTGTAAAGAAATGACATGTAGATTGAGAGAAAGGCAAAGTCCTGCATTTCTAGCCATTTTTTAGTGAATGCAGGATACGTAATAACTTACTCAGAAAATGAAAATTTAGAGAAGCTCATCAGTTCAAGGGGCTGCACATTCAGCAAAGCGTTATGCCTTGCAAGGAACAGGCCATGAAGAGCTGAGCATCTGAAACTCGTGAGAAAGTTTCTACAGAAGCCAAAATTTCTCAGAGGTGTAAACAATTCAGACACCTTTTCTTTTTTTTTTTCTGAAGTGGTTGATCACCATTGGTAATTCACCATTTTCCTATGGAAGATCCTGCAGCCTGCGTACTGCTGCTGGCGCTCAAACTGGTCTGAGTGCTGTGTGGAAAGGTGCTCAGCCGGGAGGCTGGTACCTGTACTTGAGCTGTGTCCCACCGCCTCTGCCACCGAAGCCAGCTCTTGCCAGTACACTGCCAGTGCTGGTCCGCTGCTGAAAGTGCAACAGGAGGAAGAGAGCGGGGGACAAAGGGCCGTGTGGCTGGTTAGGATGCTTATGGTTGACATCCTAGCACTGGGGGAGAGTTGACAAGAGGCTGGGGAGCTGGAGGTGGGACGAGCAGAGGTGTAGGGCTGGTACCATCGATGTCAGGAGCCCTGGCCAGAGCTGACACCAACAGCTCCAGCTGCTATCCCTGCCAGCAGCAAGGGTTGCTGCAGCAAGCAGTACCCAAAGCAAGATCTGTTTGGAAACCCCTGCTTCATGTAATATGTATTTCCATTTGATGTTTCCAGGCTGCATTCAGGACAAAGCTTCTTTACTGAAAAAGCACCAAAATGCACTAATGAAAAGCAAGTACTCTTCGACAGGTTTTGCAGCGCAAGCTTTAAAGGCTGTAAGTACCAGAGACTCTTCCCACTGAATTTAAATGCAATCCTTATTTCTCACTCTGTGAGAGTCCTGGGCCACAGGTGGCAAAGTGGCAGGATGGACCCCTGCCTGCAGGCGATGGCAGCGTGTACGTGCTCCTGAGGCACAGCCTGCAGCCCTGTTTGCAGCCCCACAAGGAGGGACTGTGGAGCTGCTGGGTCCAGATGTTTTTCCTCTCGACCTTTTTTTTCGCTGCTCTGTACTCGGCGCAGGCACAGGGACCACTGGGGGCTTCATTTGTCTGCAGCAATGAGCTGCCCTGACTGTGCATGTACTTTTTACCAGAAACCCTGCCTCTCAGCCTCGGCAGCAAACTGTGCTAGCTGTGCTGCCAGAGAGGTCATTGTGGCAGTAGGTGGACTTGCCTCCATTCATTAGTCAAAACAGGTTTCTAGAACGGCACACTGATGATGTTGGACCCACCTATTTCCCATATGACCATGAGCCAAATCTTTGCCTCTTATGCCGTTTCAAAATAGGCATAAAATGCTTCTGTTTCTCACCCTAAGACCGTTAATATTTACGGAGTGTTTTGCGATCCTACAGAGAATATGGGATGGAGATGTCAAGTTTATTCACCTATAAAGCTTGTGTCTCAAAAGTGGACAAATCTATGATGCTCTCCCTGCCTTCTGGCAACTTCACAGGGCATCTAGAA
Source organism: Chroicocephalus ridibundus (assembly GCF_963924245.1). Taxonomy (NCBI): domain Eukaryota; kingdom Metazoa; phylum Chordata; class Aves; order Charadriiformes; family Laridae; genus Chroicocephalus; species Chroicocephalus ridibundus. The sequence goes on from NC_086287.1 coordinate 31,060,755, forward strand.
CCTGAAGCTGGCACCCCTGTGGGGTGGCAGAGCTGGCACAGCAAGTATTGTATGTAGATGGCAAAACGGCTTTTCTCCTTATCCCTGTGTTAAGTGCTCACTGAATGAGTTTGACTCCACAGACTCAAGGACAGCCAGCTCAGGTTGCTTCCTCCAATAATAATACGTAAACAAGTTACTCACTTGTTTTTTCCAGTTATGTTATTCAGAGACAGTAAAACGCTGTAGAGTATTCATTCTGGTTCCAGTTGTGGAAACGGAGCATGTATAATTACCAATGTGGGTAGCAGTCCATCTCATAGCCTTACTTATGCCAGTGAAGGATATTATCTCATTATATCAGCTTAGCAGCCTTCTTTCCCTGGAATTTGAAATAAGCAAGGCACATAAAAGAATGATGAAACAACTAATTACAAGGGACATTATTTTAAAAACTGCACAGTAGTCAAAATCCATTAATGGACCATTTTACATCATTAAACTACTTCCAAGAAAGTATCTAGGCTTTTTCAGCATAAACATTTCTACATTGAAAATGTAACTTGAACCTAACTCTATGGTTAGCTATTTTTTGAATGAGTATAATATGTGCTTTCATTTATGACAGGGCAAAGATGAGTGAAATTTTTAACTTCATTATGCCTATCATCCAAAGTAATTTAGAAGATAGTCCTGCTACATGGAGACTCTTCTGCACTAGAATGCTAATAATGACTAATGTCTGGGGAAACAGAAAATAGAGCTACTAGCAAGGACTTGTTTTAGCACATGTTTTAGGATTTTTATTTTAACAGAAATTGCTGTTCCAATTCAAAGGTAAAATACTTCTGAATCTTTGGAAACTTCTTGGGTGCATTTTTTAGGTTACAATACAAATAGACTTTGGTTTTGTTTTCCAACTCTTAGTCCTTCAACCCAACTGAACCTCAAGCGGAACTTCATTCTTTCCTTCTTGCTGACCAACTCCAGGAAGAAAGATTCTGCAAGGCTGAGCCCTTCTTTTGTTGTATCTGTGAAACATTTTGGTCAGCACTCAGTTGCAAGTGGAACCGTGCTACCCATCCCCTAGAAATACGGGAGCCAAAGAATCCTGCTCAATGGATCAATAACATGTCCGAAAGGAAGAGAGGTTGCTGCTGGAGGCAACAGAGAAAGATGCGAACATCAGCCGATTACAATAAGAGCAGCTCTGTTCTTCACACAGCCGTCAGAGTGGGTGAAAAGTCCCTTTCCAACTGGGTCCTTTCTTTGCCAGGTTACTGGTTCTTCTTGGGAGAAGGAAAAGGTGAAATATTTTGATGAACCCTTTGCTTCACCTGCCTTGGCAAGAAAAACATCCAGGCACATCCCATACTTTGTACTGTGCAGCTCATATAAACAAACACATTTGGCAGAGTGAATGTCAGAGAGTGAAAACACCGGTATTTGAGCAAGGATATGGGGTACGTGCAGTAATGGAAAAGCACAGACACCCATTGCTCCCAGTAGTAATTCAGTATTGCAAACAGTTGAAATTCACTATCCCTAGTCTCCATTTGTTGCATAAAATAGAGGGACTCCGCTTCCATAGATATGTACGGCAATATCAATGGCCATTGGTGCTGGAGTGAGCAAGCCGCATACTCTGGTTTTACAGCACCCTTTCAAAGATACAGTATTGCCAGGCAGTCCAGCTGATGGAGCCTGATCTGGCCTTAGAGGGAACGACAGCTGTTGTCAGCGTAGTCAAATTCCTTCCATGGCACACAGGTCTCACGGCTCAAGCAAAGCTTCCCTGCCGTGTATGCCATGCGTACATCTCACTGTACGATGAACTTTTGAGACCCGATCTATTTACAGCAGGAAACTCTTGAAAGAGCGGTACCTAGAAACTGAACTAGCTGAAACTAGTAACTGAACTGAACCCTTTCCTGGCAAGAGGAATGCACCTGTTACATCAGCGCCCGGGGCCATATATATGTCAGTAGCTGGTTAACAAAACCCAGACCTGGAAACAATGCTGCAGAGTGTATAGCTTTGTTAATGGGTTTGGTAGCAGGACCAATAAAGTTCATTGTTGAGTTTCCCTACAAATGGCTTCCTTTGTGCTGCAGCTTTTTACGTCAGCTTTTAACTAGACCTACCAGTTGTACTAGCCAGACTGAGGGCATGATCTTCCCAGAGACTCTGGTTCCCATGAAGTGAAAAGGAGACTTCTGAAACATCCCTAGAATTGCCCTTGGGCTTCTGAAATGGTCTTCTTTGCCTAGGAAACCTCTGTGTTCTCTGTCCCAGCAAAGAAACAGAAGAAAATCAAGGCAGAGTGAATTGTGAAATTTTTTTTTGAGACTCAAGGGAAATGTTGATTTTAAGGCTCGTGTGAGAAATAAACAAATCCACCTGCCACTCACAGTGGGCAGTTGAGTTAGTCTAGCCCTATCAGGCCTCTGCTTGCTGACATCTCAGCTCTACCTCTGAAGACTTCATCACCCGATGGCACAGCATGTTCACTCCCCACACTCAGAGAAGGTCATGGGGCAACCAGGCTGCCCCTGCAGAGAGGGGACTGGGCTCAGCCCTCTCATGGGCTGCAGGCTCAGGGGGTGGGAAGCAGGTGGGGAAGAGGCAGAGTCACTCCGGGTTTTGAGTAAGAATCTTTTGTGTATGTGACCATGAACTGTCAAGAGCACAATTTGAAACTGACTGTGCTGCTCAAAAGCGAACACTTGAAGGAGGCACAAATTATTAAACAGCTCCTCTTGATCCAGGAATGGGCGAATAGCGGGTAGCTTCTGAGAGAGGGGGAAGAATACTGCTCAGAGGCCGAGCTACTCTATGGGAGGGTGTTGAGGAGGAGCTGCAGCAACATTAAAAGAAGCTGATCCTTCCCTCTAGATCCAGAGCAACGCACAGTGAAGAGGGACGAATATACGCGTAATTACATCGGTCTCCTACGAGAACGGCTGAGCAAAATCCCATTCTGTTTCCTCATTTAGTTGGTTTTGTCCTGGTTAGGGCGAAATTTCAACAGCAGCAGCAGGTCGGCAGGGCCAGGGGAGCTCCACCGCCGGGGCCCTGGCCCGGCGCTGCACTTCCCCCGGTGGCCAGCGGAGGCTGCTGTGGGTCGCCTCGGGGGCCTGGCCCCGACGCGTCCCTCCCCGGACACGGCTGGCAGCTGGAGCCGCGGGAGCGCAAATGCAGCGTCCCACCTGCATCACAGGGAATCACAGGGAAGTGACTGCCCTTCCCAAGAGAAAAAAAAAAGCCAAGGGCACCACGGGGCAGCTGGCAGCTTCCTTCCGAATTGAAGCCCCTGGGGAAACTCAGACCAAGCCACAGGCTGGGGAACAGAGGGGAGTCAGAGGATTTGGGAGCAATGACCGGAGCGCTTGTCCACTCCGAAGTCAATGACAGCAAGGCAGTTCCGGACGGATCCGCCTGCGGCCGCGCCGTTTGCGCGGGTTCCCAGGCTGCCGTGGGCACGCCGGCGGATGCGCCGGCCTTCGGCTGGGTGGCCCTGCCCGGTTCCTTGGGGCAATGAGGAAGGACCGGGGCTCCTCGCAGCCCTCCTGTAACTTGCCCTCGAGTTTTGCTGTGAAAACAAAAGCAAAGCAAACAATTCCCTTCCCCCCAGCCCGAAAATAAAGCTCGGGCACCACCCGGGCTGGTCGAAAGGGCTCCATTGTCGTTTTTAAATGAGATATCTTTGCAACCGCTTGCCCCTCCCCGAGCCAGCGGGGAGCCGCCCGTATCCCTGGAAGCGAGAGGTAGCGGGGAACAAAAGGCAAACTCCGAAGTGACATTGAAAATAAAAGGGAGCTTTGGTTACCCCCAGGGAAAGGTCGAGGGGGAAAGGTCGCCTTCCCGCCAGCGCACGTACTGCCAGCGGGCGCGGGGGAGCGACCCCGGGCCCGGTCGCCAGCTCCGGGCGCCACCGGTCCCGGACCCGGCCAGCGGCCGTTCGCTGTCCGCGCAGCCCCGAGGGCGCGGGAGGGCGCGGAGCCCCAGCCCCGCAGCGCGCCCAGGGCAGGCTGCAGCTCCCCCAGCCCCACGCCGGTGCCCGGGGAGGGGCTTCGAGACCAGAGCTGGGGGCAGCGGGCAACGCGGCCCCCTCCCCGGACGCCGAGAAGGGCTGCGGTAAATCAAACCGGTGGTGCCGGCTGCCGGCCTCCCCCTCTGCTCTGCACCCAGAGGCACACGCGTGTCCAGCCCCACCTGGGAGCCGAGAGCCCCTTTCCCCGGCGCCGGCGCGGCCGCGGGCCTGGCGGCACCGCTGCCAGGGCAGGAGCCGCCCCGGACCCCGGCGGAGCCCACGGGGAGGGCGAGGAGGGGGGAGGGGAGGGCAGGGCGGCGAGGTGACCCACTTAAAAGCTGAGTTCCTTTTTGAAACACTTAGAGACGACAGGGTTGAGGACTATGAATGCGTGCGTAAATATATACTCATTGCATACCCACTGCCGGAGGTATGCACCCCACACACGTGTATGGATGTGTGTGTAGGCATGTCTGGGTATATATACAAAAGCACATAATTCCTAAGCTATCTAATGTAATATACTGATAGCTGTATGTAAAAACATACAAATAGCTCGATCCCGGGAGGATTCTGTTTGTAGGTATGTACCGTTAAAAAGTATTTGCGTACGTATTAATATCTATATAATCCATGCCTATATTTTTAACTATGTCTATAGAACAACTTCTTGCAAATTGTCTCAACAACCACCTTCCAGAAATCCTCTGCAGAAATCACCTCTGGCTTGGGTGTATCAAAGATGCTTCGGGGTGACGATAAGTCTCGTGTGTGTGTACTGGCAGTGTCGCGGCGGTGACAGCCTACTGACATTAAGGAAGCCAGATGTGGAGGCCATTATATTAATTGCTGATAATAATAACGGTGCCAGGATGAGGGGGTCAGGCAACCGTTCTCACATCGGGGCGAGTGCTGCCGCTGTCTAACCCCAGGCTGCCGGGGCGGCCGTGCCTACAAACAGCCCTGTCCCCCGGGTCCCCAGGCGGGGCAGCCGCGGCGGGGCGCGGTGTGGCCGCCGGGCCGAGGCGTGCCCCGGGGCCCCGCCGCCCCCGCCCTGGCACCGCGGCGGCTCCGGGAGCCCTGCCCTGGCACCCCGTACCTGGCCCCACCCTGGCCCTCTTGGCCGGGAACGGCCCGGCAAAGGACAAGACGGGGGGCGGGGGGGGTGTCGGAGGATTAGGGCAGGAGGGCTCAGCCGTCCGCCAGGAATTGGGGAAGGAGGGAAAAGGGCTGCGAGGAGGCAGCGCTGCCCTCGCAGCGGAGCCTTGCGATTGGGGCCGCCGGGGACGGGTGGCGAAGGGGCCCCGAGGAACCCCAGATGCGAGATGCTCCACGCCCTGAGCAGCTGGAGGAGCAACTGTGCGTGCGCTGCGGAGGGGTGAGGATTTTCGCTTTAGCCTTTGGTGGTTTCGCTTGTTTTCTTGGGTTCCCACGCCAGGGGAAGAGATTTCGACCGCTGTACTGCGGGGTTTCGCCCACCCGAACGAGACAACCAGGGCGAGGGGGCTTTCACGCGGCGGGGAATTCTCGCCATGAGCCACAGCAAGAGTTTTTCGCTCCCCGAGCCCTCTGTGCCTAGGGAGCTTTCGCAGGGAGCGTGTCTTACACGCCCAAGCATGTGCTTTCCAGGCAGCGAGCGGCTCCCAGCGCCCTGCCCGCGGCCGGCAGTGACAGCGACATAGGTCCGCCCTGCTCGGTCACTGCGGAAACCTCCGCTCCGCTCCCTCCTTCCCGGCGTGGGCTTTGGGTACAGTGTGTGGGGCATATATTCCTTTTTTTTTTTGGGGGGGGTGGGATTAGGGGGACAGGGGGTGTATTACACCGACATGCCCAAGAAACCGGCGAAGTTTCTATGAGCTCGCAGAGGGTGGATGGAGAGGGGAAAGTTGCAGCAAGCTGCCTCGGCGGTGCCCCTTTTCCAGGCGCGGGGCTTTGGAAGAGTAATTTAAATCTCTCTATGGATGTGTTAAGAGTTGTGATGATGACCAGGAGAGAAGAAAAAGTTCTGTCCCAGCTCTGCTTTTGCCCCCTTTAACTCAGGCGTCTCTAGGAACGGCTGTCCCCGCCGCAGAGCCCGCCGAGCCCCGCTCCCGCCGCAGGGCAGGCTGCGGGCAGGGCCGCCCCCCCGGGGCTGCGAGCGGGGGCGGCACGGCTGGGCAGGGAGGGGGTGCTTCGTGTGCGGGTGGCTCGGCGCAGCCAGACACCGGCCCACGGGGAGCGCGGAGCGGCTCACGCCTTTGCATCAAAAAGTTGCTCCTATAAAGTGTATCTGTTGTTGAGAAAGAAATTGCCTGCGGGTTGCGTGGGACCCTTCCCCTCTCCCCTCCGAGCCCAGGTGCACCCAAGGGCTTCAGCCGGCCCAGCCGGCCGCTCCCACCTAAGCACATGCTGAATCGGGGCCGCGCTCCTGCGTGGGCTCCGCTTGCGGAGGAAAGGCGTGGAGCCACGGCGGGAGCTGGACGTGCCTGAAGGAGGGGAGGGGGAAAGCAATGTGGGGCAAGGAGCCGTGTTGGGCGCCGGATCAGGCAGAAATGACCGACCCCCCCGCGCCCTCCACGGCTCCTGCCCGGCGGAATGGGTGGCAAGGCAGAGCCGTGGCTCTTCGGCGGCTCTGGCTGGCCGAGCACATTTGATTCCCCTTGGGGAGGCACAGCAGCTCGTATAAAAAAGACATTGTTGTGTTTGGAGAGCCCTGTGCGCACTTTCAAAAGCTGCTCCTTGAGTTCCCAGCCCCCGCAACCCAGTTGATGAGGAAACGCGCTGCGGTCTTGGTGGCACCGTTTCCATTGGGATTGGCACCATTTGATTGACAAAGTCTCCCATTCTTCCACCTCTCGAGTGTTATCAAACGGATTGTGTGGGGTCAGAAGCTATTGAAGGGACGTCCGTGTAGCCGCATTCTGCAAACACAGGGTGAAGACCGTGCCTTTCTCATGAAAATGCTTCCACCAGGCAAAACGCATCTCATCTTCCCTGCTCTCCTCCTTAGCATTTCCTTTTAACTCGAGCGTTTTCCTAAGCAGCATCACCAGGTAAACGGACACATCAGTAGAGGCAGCCTAGGCAGGACCCTGTCGCGGCGGCCACTCGCCCCGGGGGCTGCGGGGAGCCGCCAGCTCTGGCAGACGAAACTTGAGTGGGAGGGTTTGAAAGCAAAGGGTGAGCGGACGGGACAGGGCAGCAGCGAAGAAGCTTTCTCGCCACTTCGCGGTTTGACTCGCCCCGTTATAGTTCATTCGGGGCGGGAAAGGAGGAGAACAGGCTAACCTGCTTCCTTTTCGCTAGGTCGATCCAGCGGGGCTAAAAAGTGCTGTCGGGACCTTGCGGGGTGTAGCTGTGCCTATACGCGCGTCGGTGTATTTCTAAATAAGCGCTCAGACCCCCCCCAAAGGGAGTTTCACCCCGCTCCCCAGCGAAGGGGGAATGAAGAGCTCCCCCATTAACTTCCCATTAACAAGACCCAGCGCAGAGTCAAGGCTGGACTCGCTCGGGTTAATCTAATCGAGCGATGCTTCGGAGGCGATTTTAACCTGCGCTTATTCCAGCGGGAGGATGGATCAGCTCTCCCGGCCGCAGCCGGCGGTGGAAGGGGTCGTTGCCGGCGGCGCCCCCGGGAAGGCGCACGGCGGGCGGCGGGCGCCTCGTCCGCCCCCGCTCCCCGCTCCCCGCCGCCGGAGCCGGCCCTGGGGCCTCCCCACCTCGCACCCCCTGGAGAGAAACCGAGTCGCTGTTCCTGCCCGGCAAATTGCGCGGTCAGTCGCTGTCGTTCGTCTCTGATTTGAGCCGATCGCAGCGTCATTTTGGTGGATCCTGTGGTGTTCAATTATTTTTCCCCTCCATACACCCCCCTCTTTTTAAGGCTGAGAAAACAGGCATGGAGCTGATGTGCCTGAGAAATCCGAGTGGGGGGTGGAAAAAAAACACACCACCAAGGCAAGGTCGAGTGTCTGTCTCTGTAGGAACAAAACCAAAGACCGTACTGAAAAACGCGCAGAAAGGGGAAAAAGGGGAGGGAGGGGGGGGAGGGAGGGGGGGGCGGAAAAAAGAAATCTTCCAGGGATCTGGAAAGATAAAATCTAAAGATCTGGAAAGAAAAGAGGTAAAAGCAGGCACCTTTCTAGCCCAAAGTCGCCCTTCCCTGCCTTTGGTGACCCAGCAGACTCACAAGAAGCCCACTTCGGGGTGTTCAGCCTTGAGGGAGCTGGTGCCGAAAGAGGCAGCTGAGATGATGTAGGAGAGCTGGAGGCCTGATTGAAGGAAAGTTCCCCCGATTATATTTGTGTGGAAAAGCTCACCTCTTGCAGAGCTCTAAAGTGTAATCAAGGCTGAGGCTTACACTTGAAGGATGTTAACTCTCATACGGGAACCTACTTTCTCCTAAACGGTTTCTTGCCTAGTGAATGAGAGCCTCCCAATTGAAGCAAAATGATCCTTATGTACTAATATCAAGCACAGTCACAAAGCGACCGGCTATTTATGCTGCCACTTTAGACAAAGATACTTAGTTATTCCCGGGTAGCAAGTGCACTTTTGCATTTTTAAGCACGAACCAGCCGAGCACAAACATATTTACAAGTGCAATTACTAAATAGTTACTTGACACTTCAAAGTCACTGGGTTAACTGTACCTTCGCTGTAATTTTCTTAATATTCAGGTAATCGCTGTATTAAATTGGGTTTGCCAGGGCCGTAGGCCGGGGTGTGAAACACTCAGGGGAGGTTTCTCTCCTCTGCTCGGGAACACCCCGAAATATAAGCTTTGGAGACTCTGGACAACTTGGGAGATTTCTTCAAAGACCCGAGTGACATTAGCTGCTGGCTGCTCGTACGTGTGTGTGGCTGTGAATGGGCTCGCTTTTGTTTTCACACCGGATCAGAGAACAGATCCGAAAGTGCCAGAAATTGCAGTTTATTCGAAACTGCAGGGAATTCATTGGCAAGGTGGTGTAGCAGATGACCTGAGAGGTCTTCTCCATCCAGCTCCCGTGCTGTATAAATAACCTTAGAAAGCATCTTCAGGTTCAGAGGGACCACGAGAGCCTGTGACAGTCTTTGCCTTTGAGAATAACGAGACACATTTTGCGCTAACCTATTTTTTCAGCAGTCTCTCGCCCCAGGCAATTAAATTAGTGGTTGTTTTTGCAAACTTGCATCTTCCACCTCTCCCAGAGATTGAAAAAAAAAAAAAAAAAAAAAAAAAAAAGCCCTAGGTGAACGGAACTTATGGGTTTAAGGAGAGAAACGATCCTCTCACTGGGGGTCTCGCACTGGGGGTCTTAGCGGACATAGAGAAGGTTCCCGAGATGCTAAATCCCAAGTGCTGTTCAGCCACCAGCCGGACGGGATACCTGACAAGCCCGTGCGGGGAGTGCGGAGCGCTGGAAGCAGTGGCCAGAGCGAAACCTCTGCCGTCCCGGCGGCCGGGTCCTTCCAGAACAAACTTAGTGGGGGGAGAGGGGGCACTCAGTCCTTTTGCTCACCGGCATTCAGCCCCGTCTCCCCAGCTCTCACAAAGGTTGGGCTGACAGCCTTGCCACCCGGGAGCTGATTTTAAATCCTTTCACCCAGTGAAACGGGGGGTCTTTTCGCCTTGCCTTCCATTTCCCGTCCACGGTATTGCCACCCCCGAGAAAAATAAAATGAGTTGTGCTCACGGGGTCTCTCTCTCTCTTTCCCTCTCTCTCCCGCTCTCTCTCTCTCTTTTTTTTAAGACATAAAAAAAAAAAAAATCCTGACAAGTAAAACTTAAAGGTGTTTACCTTGTCATCAGCATGTAAGCTAATTATCTTGGGCAAGATGTAGGCTTCTATTGTCTTGTTGCTTTAGTGCCTATGCCCCGCCTCTGGTGGCAGCCTAAAACCTGGCGTCTGGCTAAAACAAACGAAAGGCAGCCCTGAGCCTCCACTCAATCCAATTAAGGCGGACTTCGTCCACTCGGTTACGTGTACATCCAACAAGATCGGCGTTAAGGCAACACCAGAATATTTGGCAAAAAAAAAAAAAAAAAAAAAAGATTTGCCTCCCCTTCCTTTTTTTTTTTTTTTTTTTTTCCCCAGCCGCCGAATCATGTCGATGAGCCCAAAGCATACGACTCCTTTCTCAGTGTCTGACATCTTGAGTCCTTTGGAGGAAAGCTACAAGAAAGTGGGCATGGAGGGCAGTAACTTGGGGGCTCCCTTGTCAGCCTACAGACAGTCTCAGGTTTCTCAGCCGGCCATGCAGCAGCACCCCATGGGCCACAACGGAACAGTGACTGCCGCCTACCATATGACAGCGGCAGGGGTCCCCCAGCTCTCCCATGCTACGATGGGGGGCTACTGCAATGGGAACCTGGGCAACATGAGCGAGCTCCCGCCTTACCAGGACACCATGCGGAACAGCGCTTCGGCGACAGGATGGTACGGCACCAACCCGGACCCCCGCTTCTCCTCAAGTAAGTCGGACCGGGGCTGGGTGGCCGGCGGGGGGGTGGCCGCGCACCTGCCCCGCCGCACCGCGAGCAACGGGCGCCGGGGGCTCCGCGCCAGGGCAAAAGTCGGTCCAAATCCCAGCCGCCCCCCCCGCCCCTTACGCCCCCCCAATTCCTCCTGCTGCCCCGGGGATCGTGCCCGGTCCCTCCTCCCCCGGCTGGTTTCATGGCAGCCTCCCGGGGCTGCTTTTGCGGGGGGAAGGGGGTGGGAAGCCCCGCGGCGGCGGGGAGCGGGAGCCCGGGGCTCGCCGTCCAGCGGGGAGGGAGCGGCACGGCCCGGGGGCTCGGGAGGGAGCCGGCGGTGCTCATCCGCCTGCGCGCCGCCCCGCACCGGGCGGGCGAGGGGGAAGCCGGATCCTCGGGAGCCGCGTCCCGGGAGGCGCGGGGGGGAGCGGGGCGAGTCCGCCCCGGCCGGCGCCGGCGGAGCCCCTGTCCCCGGCCGCTGCTGCCGCGCTGTCACATCAGGTACTTGCTCGGGGGTCACCCCCCCCGGCCAGGGCGAGGGGCGAGCGGTCGCCTTTATTCACCGGGGCCGGGCTGCCCCGGTCTGTCGGGGGGTCGGGGCGGTCGCCTCTATTCAGCGGTCCCGTTGCCCGCCGCTCGCCCCGGGTCGTTGTTTGGGAGCGGGGGCGCCCCGAGGCCGCGGCCGGGCTGGGCTGCCGGGGGGCTGCGGGGCGCCGGCGGGGGCGATCGGCGGCGGGGGCGGCCGGAACGCGGGGCCCCGCTCGGGCCGAGCCGAGCCGCCTAAAACGTGCCGCCTTCTCCCTTGCAGTCTCCCGCTTCATGGCGCCGTCCTCGGGCATGAACATGGGCGGCATGGGCAGCCTCGGCTCCCTGGGAGACGTGAGCAAGAGCATGGCCCCGCTCCAGAGCACGCCGCGGAGGAAACGGAGGGTCCTTTTTTCCCAGGCCCAGGTTTACGAGCTGGAGAGACGTTTCAAGCAGCAGAAATACCTCTCCGCCCCGGAGAGGGAACATTTAGCCAGCATGATACATCTCACCCCGACTCAGGTCAAAATCTGGTTCCAGAACCACCGCTACAAGATGAAACGCCAGGCCAAAGACAAGGCTGCGCAGCAGCAGATGCAACAGGAGAACGGCTCTTGCCAGCAGCAGCAGTCTCCCAGAAGGGTGGCGGTGCCAGTGCTTGTAAAGGATGGCAAGCCCTGCCAAGCAGGCTCCAACACACCCACAGCAGCTATCCAGAGCCATCCGCAGCAGGCGGCTACAACGATCACAGTGGCTACCAATGGCAACAGCCTCGGACAGCATCAGAGCCACCAGACAAACAGTGCGGGGCAGTCTCCAGACATGGGACAGCACTCGGCCAGCCCTTCCTCTCTGCAGAGCCAAGTCTCCAGTTTGTCTCACCTAAACTCTTCTACTTCTGACTATGGCACTGCCATGTCTTGCTCCACCTTGCTATACGGTAGGACCTGGTGAAAGGATTAGACAAAGGAAAAGAAAAAAATAAGGAGAAAAAAAAATCAGATTTTCCCAGTCACACAAATCTCTGTCCTGTCCAAACTACTGGGTGTTTTTCTTTCTTCCCCCCGCCCCCCCCCCCTACCCTTTTTAACGCTTTTTTCCCCCCTCCCGTTTTACTGAGCGGTTCTCTGAGGACCTCTAAGAAAGAGAGAGAGAGAGACTTTTTTTTGTTGTTCGGTTTTGTTGTTACTCTTGATGGTTTTGGGTCGTTCTTTTTTTTTCTTTTTTTTTTTTTTTTTCCCAACATTGTTGTATGGGGTGTTTAAAAAAAAATCTGACTATTAACCACGGAACAGTCTGCAGAAAGGGGACCATCGTTAGACATGGTCCGAAGGCTTGGATTTCAGATGTACACTTTGCCAGCATCTAGGACTTGCATGTAAATATAGAGATTTTGGGGGATGGGGTGGTTTTCCCCCACAAAAAAAAAAAAAACAAACAACGCATTCGCGTCACCCAGACACAAGAAGCAGCTTCCCCCCACCCCCGGTCTCCTCTCCCAGCCCCGCCGCCAGGGCCAGCGGATGGAGACGTGGAGTCATCAAAGGCTTGGCTTTTATTTTCCTCCTTACGTTTGGTGTGAACCTGTAGCTGTATAATGCTGTCAAAAGTTGGACTAAAACCATAGTTTTTAGTAGCCTGTATATTTTGTTGTAAAAAGAAAAAGAAAAAAAAATACAATCAACCAAACCAACGCCCCCCCCCCCTTTTTTTTATGGACACTGATCGCCCCGTCGTAAATCCTCTGGCAGTTTGTTATTTGCGCACGCCGCCTTTTCCTGTTGTAACTTATGTAGATATTTGGCTTAAATATAGTTCCTAAGAAGCTTCTAATAAATTATACACATTACGAATATTCTTTTTTTTTTTAATTATTTCCCTTTGGTTCCCCCTCCCGACCCTCCCTTCCCCACATCTCTCTTTTTTTTCCCGTTCTTTTTTTTTTCTTTTTTTTTTTTTAATTGATGGAAAAACAACCCAGGATGCTGCCAAACTCTGAAAGGCCCCTGCCCCTCACAGGGCCTGGACCCTGTTCCCGGAGGGGAGCTGCTCCAGGGAGTTAACGGGATACAGGATCGGTCCTCAGCGTGCTAAAGTGACAAGCAAACGCGTGGGATCCACAAACTCGAGAGCGAAAGGATCGAGTCCAAATTCATTAGCCCGATTATTGCGGGGGGTGGGCGGGGGCACCTCAGAGACTTCTTGCTAGAGAAAGCAAAGTATTCCGGGAGTAGAAATTCAAATGCCAAAGGCACGGAGGAGAAAGAAGGTAAAAGTCTAACGCCACTAGAAACAAATTAACGAAGAACCTGCTGACAGTATAGGACATGCGGCCGATTAAAAGAGCGTCCAGTTTTAATACCTTGTAAAAAAAAAAAAAAAGAAAAAGATAATTTCTACCAGGTTTTCCTATGTACTTGTATTTTAAGGGAAGTACAGTCACCTTATTTATAATCAAAATAAAAAGATAGTTTATTGCGTACGACGTGTAGTTTGAATTAACTTTCTTTATCAGGCTGTATTTAATTTTCTACACGTACCCACCCCCCGCCAGCACACACACACGACCACGCAGTTTCTCCTGCCCACGTCCATCTCCTTACCCAAGCGAGAGGTGAGCTGCAGGCTGCAGCTCGGGTTAACGCAGGTTGGTTTGAGTTTTGGTTTGTTTGGGGTTTTTTCTTTGTTTTTTTATTTTCTTTCTTCCTTCCTTCCTTCCTTCTTTTTTTTTTTTTTTTAATTATTTCTGTAGCGATTTGGGAAGCTTGCAAAGAAGGCGATGAGGAGCAAGTGCGTGTGCGCGCACGTGTGCGTGGGTGCGCGGGGGTGCGCGCCTGGCTGAGACACCGGGGGGCAGTTGGTAGAAGGGTAAATATTATGGGTAGCGCAAGGCATTTAGGTATTAACTTTGTTGTAAATATATAAAGCATATCAGGCTAAGCAGCTCGTAATCGGACAAGCCCGAAATACATGTAATTCGCCGTCTTTCGGGTTCCCAAATATCCCTTTTGTGAGTGTAACAAATTAAGAAGTCCCCCATCCTAAAAGACCTCGTCTCGTCTTTTCCTTCGCATCTGCTGCTCGATTTCGGTTTTTTTCTCCGGATCCCCTCAGTTAAACCACGGAAGCCACTCGCAGTCGTTGAAAGACCTCTGAATCACAGAGGTATGACGAAATGCTCATATTTTGGAAGAGAAAGAAAGCAGCTTGCCCGGGATGGAAACAACCCAACGTCCAGTTTAAGTAGCAGCTTTCGAAAGCTACAGTCTTTTATTTATACAAGATAGCCGGTGTTACTCGGACACCAAGTGCTAGTTTGGATGGAGAAAAAGGGAAATAGACAGAAGAAAAAAAAAGAAAAAAAAAAGAAAAAAAAAGATTATCGGATTCTTTCTGCCTCCCGCCCCCCTTTATTTCAAACTAGAGAACATCACGTGTGTCAACAGGAATTTCGAGACCTTTCATTCTTTACATTATGTCCTGCTTTATACAGCGACATTCTCAACTAACCCAAAGAATATTCCTTCTTTTCTTTTTTTTTTTTTCTTTTCTCTATGCAGAATATTCGTTTCAGATCTATAACATCATGTTAAGGATGGCGGGTGGTGGTGGTGGTGGTTGTCTGGGCTGTAGTGCTGTTATTTCTACTAAAAGAAGCAAGTATTGGGAATCCCTAGTCCGTGGCACAGCGCTGCCAGCTCCTGCCAAGGGAAAGAGCCCAGAGTTAACTCTACGGATTTTTTAAATTAGGGTTAGTTTCTCCTGGAGTTAATATATAAGACCGAAGGGGAAAGTGCTGTGGTTAAGTCGCCATTTTCCCTTCAGACGTAATTAATATTTGCATCCTTTCAAACACAGGAACGTTGAAAAGTTAGGAGCGCTGGAAGGCGTTAATGCAGCCGAGAAATATTATTCCACACACACAATATTGGAGTTAGCATGTTCGATAGACATCCAGCCAGTGACTTTTCATTATAGACTTCGGGGGAAATAAATGAATTTTATTGTGTCTCGACAACCTCATAAACACATATTTGGTGGTGGGTGTAATTACTGTAATGGATTATTATGTACACTGACTTATCTTTCTTAAACTAGATTTAGTTTCGATTAAATAAACTCGTTTCCACTTTGTCTGATGTCGGCTTAGTTTAAAGTCTGTTTACTTGTTCCACAGAAAGGTGAATTCATCTCTTTATTAAGCACTAGAGACCGAGCAAACACAGTTCAAACTGTATTTACATATCAATCAGGAGAAATGCAAACAAACTGCTCTTTAACAATTTTATAGAGGTTTTTTTATGACATTGTGTTATAGCCTTTTATCATAAAATTCTTTGTATAAACCAGTTATGCCTTGATTGGGATGAAGATATTTCGGGGGGGGGTGGGGGGTGGGGGAGGGAGTAAATACATTTTAATCTCCAGTCTCCCTCGAGAACACTCACGAGAACTTAGTCACTGTATAGCTTTTCTAAATTAAAATATGTGCCTCCGTCTAAACGCCTGCTTCTTCCAATATGCTGATTTTTCAGTCTCCCAGTAATCAATGCAGAACTTGGATAATGGGACGGCGAAGGGGAGGGGGGTGGGTGGGTTTGCAGCACGATTCAAATCTGAAATGATGGCAGAAATGCACGTTTCCCAATATAACTGCTCCTCTATCGACGTGAGACTGTGGGCACCCCGTATTTTGAGAGATAAAGGGATCTAGTGAGGGATGGCTATTCCCCTCCACTCCCTGGCACTGCCTGTAAGTGTAGGAGAATCGCGGAGGGCATTTTTTCCTGCTGTAAATAGGAGTTCATGCTTGAGTGCCATGAAGTGTGCATGTAGTGGCACAGCAGGCTGTGGGGAAAAAAAAAAAAAAAAAAAAAAAACAAACCACTGCAAAAAACCCACAACAACCGACAAAAAATCATCACCACCAACACCACTACCACCGCCACAACAGCAGCAATAGCAAAAGGCTTCTTCATATTTGCTGTTTCATATCAAAACGGGATGTAGGTTGGGGTTTTTTTGGTTGGTTGTTTTTTGTTTTATTTTGTTTCACAGCAGCCTGTTAGTAAGAGGGATGCTCGGAAGGAATAGGCTCGGAGGAGCCCGCGGCGCTGGGGCCTGCACCGGCTGCGGGCTGATAGAGCAGTGCGGAGTTGTTACCCTACCTACGCGGGGGGGGGGTCGGGGGGGGAGGGGGGGGAAGGGGAAACAACCCAAAAAAACCAGCGATGGGGAGCTGATCTAAAAATATATCGCCTGCATCTGGGTTCAAAAGGCAGTGCAGGGCCCTAAGACAGTGTTCAAAGTGCAGATCCCAAACAATGTAATCTGAGACAGCTCTGAGATGACACCAAGAGAAGTTACCACAGGGGGGGTGAGGAAAAAAAGAAAAGTATTTTAGAAGTTTTGTGGCGGAGTGCAGGTAGAGGGGCCTCGCTGGGAAGGCAGCCCCGGTCCAACTTGTCGTGACGGCTGCTTTTACAAAGGGGACCTAGAGGTAAAGACTGAGTGACTTCTGAAGAATTTCAGTCCTTTCATGGCCGTGTCGGGAGCAAAGCTGAGAAATATTTTTTTTTTTCCTGTCTGACCCGCTGTTCCTCTCTTGATCCCCTTCAGGGGAAAAAAAACAAACCTCCAAACCCTAAGTAAATGGTAATACTGTTTATATGTATGAAATGTGTACAGAGACCTGACCCAGTACGGCTGTTCCTATGAGGTAGAGAGATTACCGTCTCTGGCAAAGTGGTGAATAATACGAAATGACTTTTTTTTTCTTTTTTTTTTCTTTTTTTTTTTTTTTTCTGGCTGCAAGCACATTAGGGAGCAGGTAAGGTCAAAGTTTTCTATATCCTATGTCTTTCTCTCGAAGGCTTCTGGTCAGCTATATAAATAAGACGGTGAATAAGATGTATTGATGTAGAAAGAAACTGAAATTCGTTTTGATGCTTAAAACAACTTACTACGCAGAAAATTTCTTGGGAAACCTAGAGATGAAAACGTTAACTATGACATTTAATCTTCGATGTAAAGGTTTTTGTTAGGGGGAGGGCGGAGAGGGAAATTGGTATTTTTTTTTTTACAATGACACAGACATTAAGAAGCAGACATTTACAAATGGCCGAATGTATTACCTATGAAAGACGGTACGAATCCACTGTCCTGAGCCGGCGTACAGAAATGGAAAAAAGTTAAAAATGTATATTCTAAAAATATTTACCAAGTGACTAACGATAGCCAGGTCTGTTTTTACTGGCTAGCACCATAACTCATGCTAACAACTAAATCTGAATACGACGGCTGCTGTTTTCTGGGTTGTATTTCTATTCGTTAAGCAAAGCCGAACTTTCCGAGTAATTTTAAATTAGTTTGTAAGTTGTGCTTCTTTAGCAAGTGAATTTACATCGCTGATTTTAGTGAACGTGTACGACTTATTGCATTCATTTGATGAGGACTCCCCACATCATTCAGAGTAGCGCTTCATCCATACAGGGGCTCCTTAAAGTGTACAGGAAAAGAATAAAGCGCATGTACAGATGAGGCTGGGGTTTTTTTGTGGCGTCTTTGTTTGTTTGGGTTTGTGTTTCGGTTTTTTGTGTGTTGTTTTTTGGTTGTTTTTTTTTGAGGGGGTAGTTTTGTGTGGTTTTTTGTTTGTTTGGTTGGTTGGTTTTGTTTTTTTTTAAATAAAAGGATAGTTGCAATGCTTAGAAAACTAAGCAAGGTATGAGATCTTCACTTCCATCTGTTCTGGTGGATTTCATCGGAGTCCTTCTTCTCGATCCAGTAAATTTGGGCAAGTAATAACGTGCTAGAAGGCGGCAAGCTTACACACACCTGGGATCTTGGAGGGAACAGACTTTTTTGCTTCATATCAAAGGTGTTGCTGAAGTGGCTGAGTTCATTTCAGTGTGTTACTGACCTAATAATGTGACTCTAGGACACGGTTCTTTCGGAGTTTCTCTCGGTGCTTTTGTTCCTTAAACTTTTTGTTGTCAGTGCTGCTGTTTGTCAGAGAAGCTCTTAAAAATATAATCTTTTTTTTTTCTTGAGCACCTTCTTGGTCTGGGCTTTCGCTCTTAACCTGCGCGTTACTTCAGCAACGCGCTGTTGCTGCTGCGAAACGGAGTGCACGAAGCTCCCCATCCCCTGCCCCTCTCTCTGCATTAGCTCACCGCAGAGGAAAATGAAAAAACAAGTGGATGACCGATGCGGAGCGTTTAGTCTGTATATGCGAATCTGTATACGAATTATACCTATAGATGTGTGCATCTGGTAGCGTATGTAGGAGCTGCTGTGTGCCCGGCATGAATCGTGGGGTCTGGGCAGCAAAGGCGGGCAGGAATGGGAAAACACTTCACTTTGAAAGAAGCGTTGCCCGCCGGCCTGTGCCTCCGCTCCGCTCTTCATTTTACACCGAGGAAATCCTCCCGCGACTTGCCGCCTTTGCCCACCGGCGGGACGGGACGGGACGGGACGGGACAGGAGGGCGCCGGGCTCCCTGTGAGCAGCGCCGCAGACCCCAGCGGGGCTGAGGCTGCGCTGCCCCTCCGCCCCCCGCCTCCTTCCCTAAAACATACAACCCCGGCACGGCAAAGTTGCGTGGTGTGGCGGTTCTCCGTCGAGGGGAACGGGCCTGATCCTGCCCCTTTGCCCAGCGGGGCTCCGCGGCCGCGGGGTCTCTGGCGTGCGGGGGACAGGCTGGGGGACAGCCCCCGCTGCTGCGGGAGCCGGCAGCAGCCCGGCAAAGTTCCCCCGCCCGGGGGCTACAGGCGACCGAGGGCAGTGCCTGTCTCGCGTTTTATTTTTTTAAATGCCAGCTAAGGCAGCCTCTGCCTGCGCTGCCAGGCTGCAGGTGCTGCCGGGCAGATCCAGCTGTGCGCACCCACCGCCTCTCCCGTCCTTGGCAGACGGGGCGATGCCCAGGCTGCCAGCGCCAGGCCAGAAACCCCTTTGACTTTCGTCCAAACGCTGCTCCCAAACGCCCTGACAAGGTGTTGACCGCCTATGGCGCCTTGCCATAGCTAGGGCGAGTGGCATGGGGCTCGGGGACCCGGTACTGCCCCGTCACTGCAACACACACCACACTTGCCTAGCGGGGTAATGGCAGGGAAGTGCGTGGCACCTCCGCGGTAACCCAAAAAAGATCGAGGACGGGATGCGGCCGGATGAATTTCCGTCTTCGCAAAGGTACTGTGCAAGTGCGGGGAAGGACGGAGGACAGGTCCCAGCACTGGCATTTTTCCGCGCTGGCAGGGCTTTCCCGTGCAGCCACTTTCGCGGGGGGCGGCCGGGGGGTACCGGGCCGCCGTTCCCTTCGCGGTGCCCGGCGGAGCGGCGGCCCCAGCCCCTGCCCGGCCGCGGGAGCTCCCCGCGCTCCGCCGGGCACGCAGGACTGGGCACCCCCACCCCCTCACAGCTCGGGTTTTGTTTGGTTGGTTTAGCTGGGGGGCGAGTAACCTCCGAGGAAGCACCCGAGGAAGTTTGGGCGTGCTCGCCCCGAGCAGCGGCGGCACGGCGGGGGTGGGAGCGGAGCAGCCCGGGCCGGCGCGCAGGGACGGGGCTGCCCCCTCTTCCTCGGGGGGCGCGGCGGGGGAACCCCGCTTGCTGCCGCCGATTTCTCTCTCCCCGGGGCGCGGGGGGCTGCCCGCATTCTGCCCGGTGCAGATCTGCTTTTTCTCTCCTCGCTTTTTAATTACCCTTCTGAATTTGAATGGATTATTCTTTGGAAGATATGACAGGGTTTAAGGCTCTCATTACATATCAATAGACGGAACCTTTGCACGGAGGTTGTCCTCATTCTTCAGTGTGTGAGCAAGAGCTGCTGCTCCCCGGCTCTGGCTTTTCCGTGGGCGCGCACACAGATACTGGCTGTCTTTAAATAGTGGCTCACGAAGCAGAGCGCAGACGTGGGAAGCGTGTCGCCCCGTGGGGCTCAGGAGGGTGCTGGTGGATCGTGTGTTTCGTGGCTGGTGTCACGGGGAGGCTGTGCGTGGCGGCGTCGGGGCGCTGGGACGCGCCGTGCTTGTGTGGCAGTGGCAGGGGCCAGGCGCCGCCGTGGGGAGGGCGGGCGTGTTCGTGTCGTGGAAGTCCGGGCACGACGTGGGCTGTGCACGGAGCAGGCTCCACGGTGGTGGCTGAAGGTGTATGCGCTGGGGAGGGGTGGCGGGGGAGTGAGTGTGTGTGTAGCGGGGGAGGGGGTGTTTGTGTGTCAGTGCATCGCTCTTCCACAATGGCAGCGTAATTATCTAGCTGAAACATTCTCAAATGGCAAAAAGTTGCAAAATAGATCGACCTCCCTGAGATGAGAAGGAGCCAGTTTCAGAGCTGTGCAACCATCGTGCTTTTTTCAATACATTTTAAACAAGAGGATCTAGCGGGTGATTCCGATTCAATACACATAATCAGTTTGGAAGTCCTATTTCCATTTGAAAACAGGCCTATTTGCAATCATGAGGGCCGGACATGCTGGAAGATACAGAACGCATTCAGAGTAGGTAGTAGGTGAGAGAATCTACAGACGAGCACCAAATATTTTCTTCCCGCTGCAGACCTTTTATACGATGCTTTAATCACGATGTATTTTTAATCTAATATTCTCTTTGAAAATATGACTTAATTGCTTTAGAAAGCAAGGTTTTGACCTACAGCGAGACTCCCTGTTGGGAAAAAAAAAAACAACCAAGAAAAGAATGGTGATTGGAAAAGCATGTTGATTGTCCTATCAGTCTCTTAGGGTTAACAGTCATTTAATCAAGAATACACCGGGTAAATGACTCCGTAGAAAATGATAACTTGTTTTTTTTTAAAAGTAAGGCCTGAAGGAAAGACAGTTGCACGGGGGTATAAAGAGGAACAAGCGCCCGCCGAGCCCAGAGCCCGGCAGCAAAGCCGGTCCTGCCCCGGAGAAGCCCCATCCGCCGTTCCCCGCAGCAAACCGGGGCTGCCCGCGGTTCTGTCCCCCGAGAGCCGCGTCCCGTCCCGCTGAGACAGTCGGGGAAAGGATGCACAAAAAAAAAAAAGATCCCAGACCGCAGAGCCAGGGGTGTGATTTGGCCACAGGGATGGCAGACCTCCCCTTCTCCCCCCCGCCATCGCCCCCCGCAGCAATCCCTGCTCCGAGCAGGCACGGCACTTCCCCGCCTCTGCTTGCTCTGGAGCATTTTCTTATTCCTCAAGTGCCCGAAGCCAAGAGAAAGCCAGGAGACCTACGCGTCCCCCATCGTAATCATCCTGCAGGAGAGGAGCGGGCAGGGAAGTTGAGGCTCGCCTGCGGGTAACCAATAGCGAAATAAAGGCTCTCCCAACACCGCACATAGCACATTAATTGGCATTTCCGATTTCCCTCATTTACTTGTTTATGTGACTATGCGTGCCGCTGACAGCGCGCTGTGGCTGCAGGCAGCGTCCCAGCCCCGGTCCCAGCCCTCCGCCCCGTTTTCCTTGGATTTTGAAAGCAGCAGACACTTGCTCCTTGCAGCTCAATGCCGTGGCCCGTCCCAGTCACAGCAGCTCAGCTTTCCCCGGCTCCCACCCTCCGCCGCACTGTTTTATTCTCTTCCACTTCAAAGGGCCAAATCAGCTCTCGGGAAGGGGGGGGAGTAAATAAATAAATATTTGAATAAATAAGGAAATGTCGTAGAAAGATGAATTAGCCCTCTAAGAGGTACGGACTGTTATTACTGACTTGCGAACCGCACGCACGCCGACGGGGATGGCAGGTGGGTTTGTGCAGAGTCCCGTCCTCCCCGGCACCGTTTTGGGGGGGGGTCCCCCCACGGGCAGCCCGGGGGCCCGGCCCGGAGCGTCCCCCCCTCCCTGGCTCCGCGGGAGGTGCAGCTCCGGGCAGAGCTCTGGGTCCCCGCTGCTCCCCCAGCCCCTGCTCCCCGCGGCTCCCAGCGCCTCCCCCCTCTCCCCGCCCCCGCCCCGTGCAAGTCGCCTTTTCGTCGGCAAGCAAGAAAGAGCAGGGAAACTTCTCTCCATTGGGATTTCTACCTTGCTCTCCCCAAGCCGCCAAGGAAGGACCCCGCACTCCCCCCTCCGCGCCAGCTAATTAGGTCTGAGCCCTAATTAGGGCTCGGGCCAGACGGCCCGGCAAGGGGCCGGGTGCAGGAGGCCCTGCAGGGCTGCGCTCGGTGCTTTGAACCTTTTCCTGCCCGTCCCGAGGTACCACAGTGATAATAAACCCGTTCCTTCCCGTGTCCCGCCCCGAAAACACCACCCCACCAGCAAGTGAGCATTGATCGCTCGTGGCACCTTTCCCACGTCCAGCCGGGCGCTGGGGACAGGGAGCTCATCCAGGCTGACATCCCACGAAGCAAATTTGTGGGTGGGAGGGAGAGACTTTCTAGAGACTTTCTAGACGGGAGGAGGGACGGGGAGCGCCAAGCCGGCGGGCGAGCGGTGCCCGCCGGGTCAGGGCTTCCGAGCCGGTGGTGTCCCGGAGCGGCCCGTACCGCCCGGCGCGGGGTGATGCACTCGCTGTGCAGGAGGAGGGTTTCGCAGTCGTCGCTGCTGTTTCCGAGGGAGAGCAGCTTTCCTCCAGCCCAGCGGCTGGGGCCGATTCTCCCACGAAGATCATGGGGTGGGGAGGTGGGCACGGGGGGCAAAAAGAGGAGGAAGAAAGGGGACCTGTTCTGCTTAGGAAAAGTTATTTACCAGCCCGGACACCGATGGTTCTATTCAAAAGACTCGTCCCACTGAAATCTATGTGCTAATCACGGGGGAGCAGGTTTTGGCCCCACGTGTTTTTCTCCTCTCCTCAAGCCATGCCGGTTCGTTGGTTGTTCACCCCGCTGGATCCTGCCGAATTTCTCACCGCTTGGGAGAAACATCCCAGGGCTCCCACCAGAACAGGGAAACGATTCCGATCCGATTTCCTTTCTACACAATTCCTAAAGAACAGGGTTTTTTTGTTTGGTTGGTTGGGGTTTTTTGGTGTGAGTCACCAAGATCTGGAGATACATTACCCGTTGTCGGGGGTCAAATCTTTACCCACATCGGTAGCACAGCCCCGAACCAGAAACAGTCATGTCACCTCCAGAAGCATCATCTGTTCTCCGAAACAGACTCTAGTTCCCCTTGTCATTTAAGAACGACGCCCCCACACGCCGCACTTCGTCTCCCCCGATGTATATTGCGCTCTAAGAAAACTCGCAGTCCATCAACAAGTGACCCGTTTGTTTTATTATCAGTGATTTTTCAAGGGAGAAATGGAAGCTCTGATCCCATAGCGGCTGGGCAGGCAAGATTCCCACTTAACCCAATCGGCGCCTTGCGAGTGGGAGACAGACTGCAGGGCTGCGACCTCATTTACTGACACGACCGGGCTACAGGCTGCTTGCTCGGAGCCCTCTCCGGGCAACAGGAACGGGCGAGCGTCTTGCCAATAAAAGTAACTTAAAATTAGTGGTGCTACAAATGTGTGTGTGTGTGTATCCCCCGTATTAATACAGATTTTCTGCCAAAGTATGATGTGCGCGTACACGTTAAGGTGTGCGTAGATGTGTGTTTGCAGCTGAGTGTCTTCGCCTAGAAAAAGTGACGACTTTCGTGTTAAATTTGAATTATTCAAATGTACAATAGAGAGCCTCGCTAAATCAGGGTGAGATTTGCCGGGAGATAGAGGTGATCAGTATATAGCGAGTTAGGAGAAAAAAAAAAAAAAAAGAGAGAGATGGTCTCATTAAAAACAAAACTTAGGAGAGAAGAGTATCCTGAAAAAGGCTGGCTATTTCTGTGTATCGTTTGCCAATGCGCAGCCGGACTTTTTATTCCTATTTATTTAGATATTCGTTTGATTTAAATATGCGCTCCTGCACACTGGTCAAACTACCGATAGGATGGAGACATTTCAAGGTATTTTGACAAGATACCGACCGCTGTTCTGAGGTCCCTGTACGGGTTTTTAAATGAGGGATCCTGAAAAAAAATAAAGCGAAACAGCAGCCGTCCAAATAACAAACGTTTTTTTTTTTTTTAATTCTGTTGCTAATATTTCAAAGAACAAAGGGATGGCTAATTCTTTTGCTGAATGAATACAAACTAAATACCAAAGCATCTTTAGGAACAAAAAAGAGCAGATGATGGATTTTATTAAATATTTCACATACAAAAAAAATTATACCTTTTATATGTACTTGTCCTTAACCTTTAAAAGCAACTGCTGTAAATACAAGACCCGTACTTTCTCTAATAGATTTTACTAGGAGCTGGTGACAGAGAACTGATTTCTTTTCTATTAGGCTTTAGTACATCTTTGTTGAAGGCCTGCAGAATGACCAGGGATTAGATTTGCATCTCTTAGACTCCCTGTGTGGTCTTTGTAAGAAGCTTGTAACTGTTAAAAATGACTTGTTAGGAAGCGTGTGGGCTCTCATCTCTTTCCTTTTGACAGAATGATTGTGAAATTCAGATTGTTCTTATAGGCTTTAGCCTGCAGATTCCACCTGAACCTTAAGCAATTAGAGCCTAATCTCAGTGCAATCATATTTGAGTTAGGATTTGTTGCACTTTGTTTACTTCAATTAAAAAGCTACGGAATATTTCGTAGCAGTTTTTAAGTGATATTCTCAAGGCATTAGCGAATTTTTTCAAACCCTGACTGCGATCCTCACGGCCCCAGCGCTCGGCGGTTTGGAGTGCAGAGCGCTCGTCGGGTTCCGCGGGCGGAACTCAAGAGGAAACAGCAGGAAAGAAAAAACAAGCTGAAATTCCCTGCCATGGCAAGGGGAGAAGATGTCCGCTGCATCCCTTTCCTCCCGCGGCCGGCGGGAGCAGCGGCGTGCCCCGGAGCCGAACTCCCTCCGCTTACAAGCGGGCGAATCTCGGGGCGGGGAGGGATGGCGGGGGTTGGGGGAACCAGCCCCAGGATCGGTCCCGGGGCTCGTTGATACTAAAGCGGTTGCGGCGGTGGCTGTCGGCGTTTGCGGGAGCCCGGGATGGGTTTGTTACCGAGGTGAGGCTCCAGCCGCCCACCTCCCGCCCCCGCCGGCCGCCCGGCGCTTTGGGGCACGCTTGTACCTACACACCCGGGCAGCTTGAACACACCGCTCCTGTGACACAGCTCCCCCAAAAAACACCCCAACAAAACAACACCTAAACACGCCACCTGACTGCAGTTGCCCGATACTTTTACATTTAGGATATAAAATGGCAAAAATATATACTCAGAGAAGTTCTTTTCTCGCTCGGATGACAAGTTTCTGTTTGTGCTCAGGTTTCATACGGCCAGCTTAAGAAGAAGGCTTTTTACTACCGACATTCACATAATTACGGTTTTCAAGTGCCATCCTCTCACATCAGAACTATTTTCTTTAAACTGAAATGCTTCCTTCCTTTTTTTCTTCTTCTCCCCGCCCCCCCCCCAGTTGTTAGGACTTTTCAGAGAGTCTTTACCAAGTCTCTGTGGACCAAAGCCGAAACTGTCCAAAACGCTTTAAAATTTGGGGTCATTCCGTTTAAAATTTGGGGACAATTTTGAGACATTCGCCATCTGTATCCTATGTGAAGGCGGTCTGGGCCCGATCCTGTTCCCAGTGAAGTTACGATGCGAGACGTCCTCCGGCTCTCAGCAGAATAGGATCAAGACCTTCCGTGCTAATAGACGTTTAATAGCATCAGCACATGCCCAACAACCACCAGTAGAACCTTGACCCGGTCAGGTGCAATGATATTACTCCTCCTAAAGTTATCCTGCATTTCCTTGGTGACTGCAAACAGCTCTTTATCACCTCTCACAACCCACAATAACCCACAGGCAGTGATACCAATAACCCACTGCTCTTTTGTCATTCTTTTCCCTCGGAAGCCTACTCTAATAACAGTAAAAAATAAGAATACTGTCCGTGTCTTTTAGCCGCATCAGCCTAACCTGCTCAGAACGTTTCAGCCCGATGGTGACTGTTGAAGTAAAAAGTCACGTTTTTAAAAGTGAGTTAGTCACCCTCTGAGCAGTCTCTGTCCTGATGCTGAGTGCGGAACTGAGCGCTGGAGTGGAATATCAAGAGCTCCTGTGTGTATCCTGCTCCACAACTTTGCTGCTAGGCTTGCTCCGTTTGACCTGAAAACTTCTTTACGGGGAGTGTTGGAGTAGTCTAGCATTATCGCTGTAAAAACTTTGTTTCAGGGCTGTAAGAGGGATACCAGCCAGACTTTTTTTTTTTTTTTCTTCCAGAAATGACAACTTTGCAGCAAGCAGTCTTGCAGGATTATTTTTAAACCTCAGATTTTCACTCCTTCCTTAGACCTGCAGTGATTTACAGTTTGTCTTTTCCTTTCAGTTCATAATGATGGACATAATTTTCCCTTACAAAACTTGAGGTTCAGCATGACATTTCCGTATTTCTGCAAAATAAAGTGCTCTTCAGCCCCTTCCTATGTGGAGATACATTCGCCAAATAATCGTTGCTCTAAGAAAAAAAAAATAATAGTAGAACAAGGATACTCTCTGCAGGATCTAGGATGGACCAAATCCAGTGATTTTAATGTTAAGAAAACTATTCTTATTAAAATGGTATCATGCAGGCAAATATGTTCTCTTCCTGCAATCTGGAAGAATGGGCAATTCTTCTTGTCTTAAACGGCTGTTTTACAGATGAAAGCAACTCAGTCCACAACTTAATCTGTTTTAAATCAGGCTTGAACCGGGTTGAATGAGTGATGGAATGACAAGATTTCTGGGGGTACCAGTCCAAGAGTCATCCAGCATCTCTGCTGCCCCTCCTCTTTCCCCTGCTTTCAGTGCCTGTGATTGAGTGTATGTGTGATATTCACAGAAATCAGAAAGCAGAAACAGATGAACTAACAGCACAGTTAATACAGCAAAGGCTCTACTTTGACAAAAGAAACCGAAATGTACAGTACTATTCCTGTTTAAGACAGAACTAAGGACTAGAGAAGCGTTAAAAGAGAGACTAAAGCTAGCAGGTAGAGCTGATACTTTTCTCAACATGCTATTAAATCCATGCATGTACTGAAAACTTTTTATAGACCGGCAAAAAACTGAGACAAGCCAGATTTTTTTTCTGACATTATCTCATGCAAGATTAGGATAACGAGAGGAGCTGCCATAAGAACGGAAAGCAAGAATGAAGAAACAAGACAGAGCAATGCTATCATGTGCAAAGCTCTGCAAAAACCATGTGGAAGATAAGAACAATGATCCTGTTCTCCAAAGACTCCTCATCCAGTCCTTATCAGAAACAGAAGGCAACTGATCAGACTGTATGCAAGTGAGCTCAGCTCACAGTCTATTTGGATTTTGGCAGTCCACTGTCACTAAGGAAGGACAGGCTTTCCAACACAGTAATGCAGAAAAGTTATGTACTGAAATTGAGGAGGGAGCAAAGGGATCATGGGTGATAAGTCATTGAATTACGCTTAGAGGACTACACACCAGCATGCTCTTTTGATATGAAAAGTGAAATACAACCTGCAATCAACAGCTTTCAAGGTTGCAGAGAAGGTTTTTCCAGCTACAGAAAGGGTGGACCCAGTGTTATCAAAAAGAGATCTGCAAAAAGTTTGAGATAGGGCTTCAAAATATCCAGAAATGGTCTTGTTTTGCTTATGCTGAAGTTAATGGAAAAGCTTTCTTGGCTTCTGAAGAAGCAATCACATAACTCCTCTAGTGAGTATTTTAGGGAAGCTCAGAGGTGAGAACAGATTTGACTGCTGCAGAAGCCAGTGAGGGCCAGTCACAGAAACCCTCACCAAAGCTGCACACAGAACAACACAGCGGGTTTGTGTTTTTTGTTTTTGTTTTGTTTTGGTTTTGTTTTTTATTTTTTTATTTTTTATTTTTTTTATTTTGTGCTGTTGTTTTTTGGTTTTGGTTTTGGTTTTGTTTTTCCCACTAGAGCTATTGCCACTTGGCCAGATCTGTTCATCTAGAGTAAAACCTTGTCCATCTAGTGCTGGTTTATAGATTCAATGCACTGGGGTTTCTTATGCAGCAGTGATTGATATGTCTGTAGAAAGGAAGACCTCAGTGACAAAAGCATTTCAGTATATTTTCCCATTTCTCTTATCTACTCTCAGAATCACAGAATTGTAGGGGTTGGATGGGACCTTTGGAGATCATCTAGTCCAACCCCCCAATAATTTAGTTAAGTGAAACTCAGGTCTCAAGACTGCTTCGCAAGACATAAGCTGCAGAGCAATCATCTCCTTTAGCAATATAAATAATGGAAACACATTATTTCTAATCCTTGACTTTCCAATATGCAACCTTTATTATTCATTGTTTTGAGCTGACGTGTCCAGAGTGATGAAATTAGTCTGTTTTTCCATATTTTTAAGTATAAAAAATATGCCTTGGTCACAACCTGAATTTCGGCAAATAGTGTCAAAGGTAGTTGCCTCATAAGAGGACAACAGATTTCAAAAATGTCTGTGCAGTTGGATTTCTTTTGGGTATCTTGTCCCACCCAGGAAAGCCTAGTCCAAAACAGTCATGAAAATGAGTGAATGATCCAGAGTCTGCTTTGCAAAAAGAGAACTTGCGCTGTAATGCACACTAGTTCCAAAGCTTTTAGGGGGAATGAAAGGGAGACGGTGTATTCTGGAAGTTCTCTGCCTAGACTCCTTCACTGGCTGAAGTGAGAAAAACTTCTGCCATTCATTTTGAAAAATGAGCCATAGCAATGAAAAACAGGCTCTCATGAAGGGGTAAGGCCCATGAGGATGTATGAGGATATTACAGCCTAGATAAAAATCCTGGTACTACTGCACGTACAGGAAAGAAGCGGGGAGGGTGTGAGTATTCAAAAATTCACAGATCCTAGAACGTTATCCAAAAAGCAATGGTTAGGCTTAGACAAAAGGTTATATAGAAAAAGCAATGTCAAATTAGACCAGTAGCTCATATAACCCAGTACCCTTTCTTCTGACAACAGTAGTACCTACTGCTTCTGAAACAAGGTGCTCAAAGTGGGTAAGTATAGAATAATTGGCTCAGAAAAGAGCTTTCTGAATCATGTCTGGTAGCTTTCTGAATTTCATTACTTCTTGGACTTTCCTAGGGCTATCTTGTGGCAATGAATCATACCACTAATCTATGACATGATTCACATGTAGAAGTTTAAGGTTCTTCCTTTCCTGAGCTCTTAAACAGGCAGACTCCATAGGGCAACTTTCTTTGTGGTGTACTTTTAAAGTTAGGGTTGCCCTTTCTCACAGTATATTTTGTACCTTGGAATCACTTCCACCATGATCTTCCCATGCAGTTTCTAATGCAACATTTTTTCCAGAGGCTGCAGTAAGTGGGGGGACCTGGAGAAGCCACTCTTCTTCCTGGTGACTCAGTAAGCAACACTGTTAAGACCCAAAGACCTGCTCTTATTTCTAATGTCCTCATTGCTGTTATTATCTCAGTTTAGAGCATGTGCTATACGTCACTATTTTGACCAGGACAAATGTTATCCTGAATAGTTAATACATACCCTGAAGAAAAAGAACCACAAGATTTTATAAGTCTTTTCATAGTGTGAAGAATCAACATCTGCTTGTTTAATTCACATAGCAACTGGAAACAAAAGTCTGTGCCACAATCCAAACTCCTTTCTCTCCCTACATGATGCTCTTAGGAATGTATTGTTTTTTAATTCATTGCAAATACAACCAGTACCTTCCATTTTGTTCCCTCTTATGCACTCCATTTCTACCACAATCCAGAACTGACATTTTACTTATATTTATTCAAGGAATATGAGAGGCTTTTCCAGTATATGAAATCAATGAAGAGTGTTTTTCCAAGGCAGTAACAAAGAGGTTGAGATGACACAGTCACAGTCTACATGTAACTAAGAAAAGATTTCCTATACTAGATGTCTCTTTAATTTAGTAGAAAAAAAGCATAATGGCACCTTACAGCTGAAAGCTCAGGCTAGGCAAAGTCCATCTGAAATAAGGTGCAAATCTTTAGTAGTGAAGGTGAAAGAGGGGTGTGATAGATCCTCCACCACTTTAACTCAAAGGTGTATGTCTTTGTGGGGCGTGGACAGAAACCTGATGTAGAAATTACTGGGTGACATATGGTGGCCTGCTATGCTCAGGCAGTAAGACAAGAAATACACACCAGCCCCTTCTCGTCTCAATTTCTGTGACTCTGAGGAATCCTAGACCAAAGTCTCTTTGTCCTTTCAAGGACTAAGTATTCTCCATTTCAGAAAGGATATTACTGGAGATCAAGAATATTGACTACTGAATTACGGAGTTAACACTGATAACCTGAGAACTGCATTTATGCTATACCCAACTTGAATCCCATAGAGAGAGAAGTTTGCAAATCCTTTACCAGAAAACGTAAAGGATTACATCCAGAAAACCGAAACATTGAATAGAAACAAATGTTTCAGTTAAAGAAAAACACTTCTGTCCCTATGTTAATGCTCAATATACATGGGGACACAGCTTCTCTGTAGTTACTGTGTCATACATCACATGTGTAGGGTCAACAAGCCAGAGAATCAATTCCCAGCCACCTCCCTTTCCAGGGAGAGGCATTACTTTCTCACCTCAGCGTGTTCTATTGACAAGTCCATCATTACCAGCCACCTCCATTTCATAGTATGTGAAATCCTGGGGCCTTTCCAATCCAAGAACCAAACATGGGTTTCTCAGCAAAACAACCCAAACCTGCTGTCACACAGGCACATGAAAGTACTGAAACCCTAATTGCCACTGAAAAGTCCACAAAAAAATATTAAAAAATTCATAGTGCCTGCTATAATCAGCTGTTACAGGGCTTCAGCACCCAGTCCTCAGACAAATGGGTTCAAGCTGCAGCAGGGTAGGTTTAGACTGGACATTAGGAAAAATTTCTTCACAGAAAGAGTGGTCAGACACTGGAATAGGATGCCCAGGGAGGTGGTTGAGTCACCATCCCTGAACGTGTGTGGAATTAATACACTGCTGTAGCTGTCCCTACATACCTTGTGTGTAGTTTTCAATCTAACCACTTCTGCAGGAAGCGAGGGAGGAAGAGAGCATAGGAGTCAGCTCTGCTGGCAGTTCATGATGGTGTGCCAGGAGCTAACTGGGGCTGAAAATTCTACCTCAACAGGCTGCTCCAATGAGCCTAAAGGCTCACCACCAATAAAAGGTGTTCTTCAGACCCAATACAGTCAGGGAAAGGAGAAATCCCAATTAATCTGAAACATGGGTTTCACTTTAGCCTTTTATGCTAAGAATCAGACTACCTTTTCTTACTCAATTCTAGTTTCACATCCAGAACAATATTATTGACATAATATTTAAAGGCTGCTTTTGCATGTCTTTGCTACACAACAATACTTCCAATAAGGGGACTTCTAGAAGAGAGCCACATGGTACTTTCTATGGAAAAGGTGTGACCTGCCTCCAAGGCAGAGCATTACTAGACCCAAGTTAATTAAAAAAAACCCCATGGTTTAGAGACCTGAGATGTTAGAGATATATGCTATATAATATATCTCAATGACCCAGTTGATATATTCAGACTGTACAGGAGTCACAGCCACATTTTTCAAATGCCTCCAACTCTCAGTCAACCAAGTACAAATATAACAAGCCTTATTCAATGCCTTCAGAAAACATGAAACCGAGCACACCTTCTTTTCCCATTGCAGAGATCATTTCAATTTTAGCTACTCTGTTGTCAAAACCTTAGCAGATAATGAGAGGAAGGAGATGGCATGAAAAAAAAATGCAGGTGGTAGCAATGGGAACTCAAATGGCTGCACAGAAAGAGGAAGATGCAAAAACAAAGGAAGAGCATAAAAAGCCAGAGAAAATAGAGAGGAGGCAGGGAGATAAGGAAGAACTGGAATATACTGGTTGTGCCAAAAGGTAGAATTCTTCTTTCTGAATATTTAATGCCATAGAAAGGTATTTAATGTAAATAGGTGATTGGATACTTATTTATTACAAGCGGTCTCTATTCTCTTCTTAAACCCCGTGGAAACTTCCCAGAAGGTGGGATTTCACTGCATATTCTTCTGTGGACTGAAAAAGACTGAAAAACTGACCATGATCAGAACTGGAATGAATTTCTGCTTTCTCCATGGATGATCACTGTCACACATAGGACCTGCAATGTTTCCTACTTTCTGGTGCAAAGGTGATGATGATGCAAACATAAAGCAGAGCTTAATCATCTCACTGCAGTGCCTAAACCCCAGAAATAGCCCCAGGCTCAACCAGAGGAAAAAAGGGAGAAAAAGCATAGATCTTAATGAGAAAACCAAGTTAGAGGGAGATGAAGAAACAAGCTCAAGGCGCTTCTGGAAGTCTGTAGCATGACAGGGAATGAGAAAGCAGCCTGCCAAACCGTGCAGCTAACATCTCAGTCACAAGTCTCTCCTTCCTCTCTTTGCTCTCAAATCCCTACAAGCAGCAGGAGCAGCGTAACAGAAACAAAAGATGTAGTATGGTCTCACTGACCCCCAGCCTGAAGAGGCCTCTCAGCTCCGATTCCACTTTATAGAAGTGTGATTTCATAGGGGTCCGAGAATATGTCATGGTTGCCTGAGGGGCATAACAGGGGATGGAGAGAAAGGCTGGGGGGAACAGCTAGGTCCTACCTACTGTCAGCGTAAAATACACATAGTATTTCAGCAGGGACTGATTTCTTCCACTGTCCAACAGCTGACAGCCTTCACTCTGGAGTATGTTTTTGCATGTTTTAGCCAACTGTCTGTCCCTCCGGTCCCGGCAGCCCTCCTCAGCATCAGGAAAATCCGATACCCCAGAGGGCAAGGAGAGTGGTGAGCACAGACTCGTCACAAGATACAGCCGCAAGAGATGATGATTCCAACTCGGATAGAGCTTCCATTGCAGACAGGGGACAGGCTCCTACAGGATAGAGAGCTGAACTGTTCACGAATTTAAAAATTTTAGATGACTCGTTTTAGACCCTCTGGTTTTAGATGAATATCTTGTTCTGATTCTGCTTCTTACGAGTCAGTACGGGCAGGAATGAAGAAACTTGTGGCAAAAATAAAACGGCACTTTTGAAACAAGGATAAAGGATTTGGAAAATGGAGTGAAGAGGTGATAGGTAATTTTGCAGCGAGTCAGATGAAAAATTACAGAGATCCTTTTTTTTTTTTTGTGCATAGCCAATGGGAAATACGAGATGTTTTTTATCAAATTATTTAGAAGTGCTGGTTTCTTTTCAATATTCACTGCACTGAACTTTCTCTAGATATTGAAATTTCAGTGGCACCAACTAAAGGCAAATCATTTCACACATCTTCAATATTAAAACAATCTGATTTGCACAATAACAAAATGCCTACAGCACTGAAACGGCTTTTTAGTATTCCAGCTTCTAACACCCTGAATGTATGTATCTCCACAGATATACAGAAGCAAATGTAAGATGTATAGGATAACAGCATTTACTTCTGATTCAAGGTTAGCTTCTATATGAGAGAAGAAGGGGAAATAAATCACTGATTTTCTTTCTGTTTTTTCTATGTCTAGGCTTGTTTTCTTTGTGTACATATCTTTAAAAATGTAGCTCTGATTCGGAAATACGATCACAATGTAGCATCTTTCGCATGTATATGTATAAGGGCACAATAGTAGAGCAAGTTTATCAAATTATGCTTAATTTTAAAACATAAAAAGCAACATGCCATGGAAATATTTCTAGTGTATCTACTAAGAACATTTTAAGGAAAAAAGGGTTAAAATTGTAAGGAGAATTCATCTGTTTTTAAGCAAAAATCTATTGAACAGCAAAATAAAAGGTATTGTGCTGTGTGTTCCTGCTTAAAACTGAGAACAACGCTGAAGCATCGCAGTTAATTAGCTCCAGTCAACATGAGATGCTTTACAACATTTCTCACATTGATGCTTCATCTGGGCTTCAGAATAAACATTTCCCACACTCCGCATGAAGAAAATAACTAGAAAATACATAGCTTAGTCATTCAAAATATGGAGGTATTTCAGACAGTCTTTCCTGCACAAGAGAAGAGATTTTAAATGATTTCCATAAAAACAGAGACTAAACCACTGAACAGCGTAGTTTGTAATCCTATTTGCTTAGCATTTGGGGGGGTTAATATCTATTCTTAATCATCAAATCATACATATTGCTTTTTAAAAGATCTTTCAGCCTTTCTGCATTTATTGTAATTTTTGTGTACTTTAGTTATCTGTTATGCAAGAGAACTGTCTGTTCTGTAAAGGCATCATATAAAAATCTCCATTTAATGCATTACAAATAATGAAGTGCTACATTATAATAATTATTTCCTTATTAACTGAATGCACAGCTGAGTTACCTGTATTAATCATCTACACTTTGCTTAATGCCTTTAAATAGCATCTGATTCTCTCTTCTTATTGCAACTATTCAACTAATGTTCTGACCCAGAGGAGGCTGTGGAGTTTACTTGTATAAGGCCAGTGACTTGCCACGGAGAAGCACCATATTTAGTGCATTTTATTTATTTAATATAATTTTGATTGTACAATATACATATTTAAAAGCGTAAGACTCTTTGCATCATGCATTTCAAACAGGCATGTAAAATTTACCGTATTTTACAGTCTCAGGAAGGCACTAAACAGCTTCCCATTTTACCTAACAGCTGAGATGAACTGTCTAAAATGCTTTCTTTCCAAAGAAGTAGCTGTAACTTCACTTTTGTGAAGAACACCAAAGCTCGTCTGTGGATTACTACAAGTAAATACATCAGAATATAGTATTTGCTTTAAAAGGTATAATTTTAAAATGTATGATTTATTATTCACGGTGTACATATTTATAAATGCATAGTGGTTTTTAGGTCAGAGGCAGCGGTTCCAAGCTCAGATGCCTGTTTTTAAACCAGGATATATATTAGAGAATGCAAAAGACAAAAATCTTTTGTCTAAAAAGCCACGCTGAGCAGAACAGCTTTCTTGTGAACTTTCTGAATCTTGGCAGCATATTTTCCTCAGACTTTATTTATTATTTGTTCACTGTTTGTTGCTCTTCACGTTGTAACAACAAATAAGTAGTACTAAGAGATTTTCTGCCCCTCAGTTGTAAATGTACCAGACCCAACCAAACAGGGGCCACCTTTATTGTAAAAGTGAATGGGGTTTGGGGATGGGATTAATTAGGAGTAGGGAATGTAAGGACTCCTACTTTAAGAGGCAACTACCTTGCACCATTAGTTTGCTTGTTTTTGAAAAAAAAAACAAAAACAAAAACAAACCCACAAAAAAAGCCCCAAACTCAACTCAAAACCCCTTGCAACAAAAATTGAAAGCAGAATTAAACTAATTTTCAAAGACTGCTCTTTAGCCTCTCTGAAATTTCATTTGTATTTAATAAACTATTACTACAATAGAACATATGCCTTCAAATTCTTTAATGCTCCTATTACAGGAGATATTCAAAACTGACCAGCAGGACAATTGTGCCATTCACGGTCATATTTCAATTAAACGTTTGTGAATGTGACGCTGCTTGCTTGTAAAGACCCCAATGTTCTTAACACTGAGGGCAATTTTATGAAAAGTGATTAATGAAAAATTACATTGCTGACACCATATTTTAGTAAATACAATGTCAGTGCTATAATGCCAATTTTGAATGTTAAAGTAGTCACGGAATTGTCTCTGAACTCACTGATTCTGAAAGCAAATATATCTCAGGGAAAGGTCAAATGGTTTAGGCAAAAATATTTTAATCCTTTGGTCAGACAAAGTTGTAAAGGGAATGATGTGAAGTTCTGGAAAGTTGGGATTAGGCTCTGGCTCAAGAGGATATACTGTATGAGCAATTTCTTAAACAAGTTTCAATCACAGCATTTGTCATCATTTTCAACAGGCAAAACTGTCTTCTGCTAATGAGGAGAGAATCTGGTGCAGCGTGTGCAAATGAAAAGAAAAACATTTGAAGAAAAAAAAAACACAAGCACAGAGCAGTCTATCAAACACTTCTATCTAGAAAATACTGGTACTTAATTCTGGTCTTCTTCATGCTCCTTGGCTGAGGATCAAAATTCTTATTTGGACAAAACTCTCACAGCTGTCTTTCTCTAGATTTTTGCTTAAGCAGAAGTGACAAGAATTTACCATTTTGTACACCAGCCTGGTTTTCTGCTCTCTCGTACAAATTTTAAGCCACTGGCTTCAGCTGAATTATTTTTGGTACACATTATTGAATGTGAAAGAGCTGATCCCTTGGATTATACATTTTATTTACATAATGTAACTGTAACTCTCTGTCTTTTCAAGAAATTACGGCTAATGAAGCCTAGGAAATTTATTGATGGACTGGGGAAATCTTTCTACCCTAATCTTCTCTTTTGTGTGTTACTTACTTATTGTAACAGAATCAATAAAAACAACAGAACTGAGAAAGGAAGTAGAAGAAAACTCAGAACTGCAGGAAAGTCTATTTTTCCATTAATGGCTAAGCATGCAGGCACAAAGGCACAGAAGACAGCAGCACAGGGATGCAATATTCTACACGGAGTGCAACTAGTCAGAATGAAATGAATGAGCCATATCAAATCCTGCTTCAACTTTTATAATAGTAGAAAGGAAATTGCTTTTTAAACTGTGCTGCATACAATTATCAGAAGAAACCAAAGCAGCGTAAATTTTAGTGTTACAAGTAAACAAACAAACAATAAATGAATGAACACCACGCAATAATCTATTTAGAAAATCTATCTAACTGGGCCTGATCTTGAAGTCTTGAAGCTGTTTTGGGCAAGATTTCCATAAATATGGTATTTGGCTGTAAGAACTGCAGGACTTGGACCCAACCGCTGTGCCTGCAATTCTTTAATTAAAAAGAGAAAGGAATATATTTAACTTTCAACATTTTCTTAAATAAAACAGCTCTTTTACCATAGCAAACTATTTCTCTTCCTGGGAGAAACCATCTCTTTTAAGATCATGCTTTTTTTTAACTTTTAAGGTCTTAAAAAGATTTCTTATGCAACTTCATGAACAGATACCCTAAACAAGAGGGGGAACCAAAGAGCAAGTGCTGGTAAAATACAGAACTCACCTATCTTATTTGTATTTAATAACATGAGACATATGGAAAGATGCTCCAACCTCCCTTTATTTGGCCAACCAATTCAACGGAACTACCTGCATCAGTTAGGAGAGCAGAATTTTGGTCAAATATGGGCTCAGCTGGACCTTTAAAAAGAGCACAGAAGGGGTGAAAACTCTAGAGAACTGTTTACCCCTGGGGAGAGAGTGGTTTATTGTCAAAGCACAAAAATTGAATCTGAAATCCACAGATTTTGTGTAATCAGATGAAGTCAAAGAAGTTCAGGTACACTGTGAAGATCCACTGATTGGGTTGGGAGGGGATGATACCTAGCTTTCTCCCAGACTTGACTGCAGACAAAAAACCCACTGAAGGACCCTTTGTTTGATCTCTGGTGGCTGAATATCCACCCTGGGCTTTCTCCTTACGTATGGATCTACTGAGACGTGCTGCTGCTGAATTCAACGAAATTGAGCCCTAACTATGATTGGGATATGAGGACACATAATTAGCTGTGTTAGAAAACTGACCCTCAGTCTTTCATTAAGAAGGAATTTTACCCTGTAAAATATGAATGAGTAAAGACATTTTAATCAGGAAAATAAAATAACCAAATGATTCTTCTCTGTTGTTATTTTTACACTGCAGTGAGACAATGGTAGGGAAACTCACTTTAGGTGATATCACTTAATTAGGAAAAGCATCCTAATCAGATCCCCCTCCAATTGCAATAACTGTAGGGAGTCAAGTACATTTCTCTATCAAAGTAGCAAGCTGCAGTGAAGTATAGATATTGATATTTTAAATTCTGATACAAAAGCAATAGCAGGGAAGGCACAAGCACTAAGAAAGCAAACTCATATTCTCTATATCCCCAATTTCAGGTTTGCCTCTAAGAGATATATGCTATAGCTCTTATGACATTTCTGCACCTCCACTTACTAAAATAATGTCAGGATCAGTGCTTCCATAAGCAGGACTCAATGGCTAATGAGGGCCATGGTACATACCCTACTCCCATCGGTGACTCAGTATGAGTAACTGACACCATCTCATTCCTTGCATTTTCCTGGTATTTCTGTCCATCTCATTTGGTATTACACATTACATACGTGAAACCTGGATCAGGATTTGGACACAGAGAGGATTTCTTGCTGGAAGGTCCAAGTCCTCACATGGTTAGCAGCTATATCGCCTGCTACTTTTGGAAGCACAGTAACCCCAAATCCTCTGATTCAATGCAGTACTTTTTTGGTGACTGTAGATTAATGGTATAGTTAAGCCTTCTATATTTATAAGTACGCTTACAGTTTCCCTCTCTACATTTATCTCCAATATTACGAGTGCCTATTAATGATAGCATTCCACACCATTCAATTCTTTGCATAGGAAAAGTAGCTTTGGCTTACAGTGCCTGATACTCTGCCTTCTGCACAGGACTAATGCAAAACCCAGGAACTTCGGAAATCCCCTTCAATTTCAGAGTAAATCTTAGGGTTTATTTCAGTGAAATGGGTTTTCAGCGAGGCACCTCCTCCCTAACTACAAGTAGCCATGCATAATAAAAGCCATACAGAATGGGAAGGGAAATAAATACTAAAGTACTACCAATTACATGCAATTAGTTGCATTGCCAACACCAGTCATTGAAAAGTTACAAAACAGGCTTTAAAATAACAATTTATAATGTATGTGTAGGATCCTGTTTATGCATTTACTAAATTTGAGCGTTTGGTTCCCCCCCCAGTTTTTCTAAGCAAACAGCAGTTAGTAACTCCAGGATTACTTTGAAAAAAAAAAAAAAAAATCAATGTTCATATATTGGCTACGAGTGTACAGCAGGTTTGAAAAAAAACAAAAATTAGAAGGTTCTTCACCAAAGACTCTGAAATTAAGCTGTTCTGGCACAAGAGGGTAGTTTCACTGCTTAAAGGAGAGGAATAAATGTCTAGCTTTTACCATGTTGATGAAAAATATGGAAGTAGGTTACCAGTACATTTTAGTTATCTGTCCAGAATACTCAAAAATGACGAGAAAAAAGGGAGTGCCATGAGAAAAGGAAGACTGTTGCTGATATTCAAGCTCTTCAAAAGTAAAGCTGATTATGGAGAGTTGCAGAAAGATCTTAAGACATTTAGTAAGTGGCCAGTGAAATGGCTGACCAATCTGATGTTGATGTATGCAAAATAACAGACCTGAAGAAAAACAGTCTGTGCAGGAAGGAGCTCTTGGCAGTGTTTTTGTACAGTCCTCTGAAAATATCGGCTCATTGGTCAGTAATGACACATGTGTTAGGTGATAAGAATTACTGGAGGGGATAGAAAAGAAAACAGAAAGTATCTCCATGTCAAGGAATGAGTCCATGCTGCAGCCACATATTAAATAACAGCCCTACAGTGAACCCACCACAAAGGAATATAGCAAGGCTACAACAGATTCAGAAAAAAACTCAAACCCACCTCAGAATTATCAGGATAACACAATTTCTTACTGAGTCTCAGTTTAATACATTAAGACTTGGAAACCGCTTGGAAACCAAGACCTGTAAAGAATGACATGAAGAAGGTGAATAAGGAAGAACTATAGGGCATCCAGCGAAAGGAAGAAGCAGCAGGTTTAAAAGTAACATGAAGAAATGGTGCATAATCTTATTGTGGAATTCATTGATGCAGGATTTCGTGGGGCCAGGACTACTAAAGGGTTAAAAAAATGCTAGACAGATTTATGGAAGGAAACTCTTCATGTGGTTACTAGTCAGAACATGACCTCAGTGCAACTTTGTGCTCAGAAAATCATTAAACCATTGACTGCTTAGATGTGGGAGTGACACTGCAGTAGTACCACGTTGTACTTCCCCATCTATTAGATTCTGAGAGTTTGCTATTGAACATTGTCAGATGCTGTGTCCTGGATTAGCTAGATCTGATCCAACGCAGCCACTCTCTGGTTACATTTTCTGAAAAAATGAAAGCTGGTATTTTCATGTAGCCACATGCTTGCAAAAACCAGAAATTTTGGGCAAACGTAAATATTAAGAATTTCCTGGTAAAATCGTAAGATGTGGAAATGCCCATGTGACAGTCTTGAGAATCTGTACATAATGTATAAATTCTCATTGATTTTATTAAACTGCTATGCCATTGCTTTATCTTAAAGACTGCAAAATTGGCTATTTTTCATCATGGCTCTGCCATGTATCTACCTGATGAGAAACAATCAAAAGTAATTTTGAATCAATGAAATGGCCATATCCCGGATGAAACCATTTGTTTCCAACCTTTTTGAAGGATTTGGAAAGAGGACAGGAGCTAACAGGACTACTTTTAAGCTACACAGTTTGAAAGACTGCAGGGTCGCTCAAAGGTAACTTGCACACAGACAAAGAATGCTGGGGCAGAACAGATGGGTATACTTCCAAAGCAGAATGGTTCTGTTTAACTGCAGGATCAGCTAAAGGAAAAAGAAAATGGATATACTGAAGAGAAATTCTATGATTCAGGTAAAAGCTTATGAGAGCAGGAGAGAGAAAGCAAAGATTTCTGCAGAGGTACTCTCACCTGAATGCAGAGGACATACATACAAGACTGATGAGGTGAAGAAAACACCTGTGAAGGTTTGCTATTTTTTTGTCTACAGCTGTATTAGTCCAGGTATAGAGTGACTGATTTTGAAATCTTCACAAACTTTGTGTTGTCTTACTTTAACTGTTACATATGCCCAGGAAATGATAAACCGGAGCCTGGGAAGCTGGGTCTTAGGGTACTCACTTTACTGAAAAGCCTGGTAAGCCAAAGCAGCTCTTGCGGGCTTACGGCAGGTGGCCAGCAAGAACCCATTTTTGTAAAGGGATTAAAGACGGAAAGCAGATGCCTAGGATACGTGTCAGAGATGTCAAGGAAAGAAGCAGTGCTGCAGCTTACTCAGACTAAGGGAAGCTTAAGAGCAAACTGATCCAAAAGGCTTGGACCCAATCACGGAGTGTCTGGTGGGATGAGCTTTAGTAGGACTGAATGACAGTCAGTGAAATAAAGATTTGAACAGGGGAGAGCAGAAAGCTTTGAGGACTGGAATTCAACTGCCTGTTTGTATACAGCCTGACAGACTGCAGTGCTAATCTCTTCTAGCCTACAGACTGAAGGAGAAAACGCAAGCCACTACTGACTGTTCCTGCAGTCGGTGGTCACCTTGGGTGTGCTTGGCCAACGCTGGGAGAGAGCACCCTCCCCTTTGGCTTCCAGTGGGCATGGAGTGACTGGTGCAGAGCGGTCACTTCGCTCACGCTCCCTGTACATCCAGACTGCCAGGTTAGTGTAGGAAAAAACACACTTTGCAGACCCTCTGCTCTACAATGAATTTCACCTTGGAGTCAACAAAGCTGGTTTTATCACTCTAACGTTAAAAGTGATGTTCTGCAATGTGTACGCTACACATATATTTTACTTGTAGCATGTACTGAATAACTGATGCTTTGAGGTTTTCAGTTTAAGTAGAAAGATCTACAGCTCAATCCAAATCTGCAACTCAGTTATGCCTTATGCAGAATGACTGAAGGTTTTTTTTGTCAGCTTTTCTAACCTCACACATCTGAAGCATCTTCTGCATAGGCTGATATTCTAAAATATCTTTGAAGATTCATCTCTAAACAGACCATGATTTCCACACGTTCATTTACAAAGGCATGTTAGTTTGGTCCTCTGTATATTCTAGGTCAATACAAACATGTAATGTCCATGTTGTAGCAGTGGTGGTCTAAGGGTGTAAGTGAGAGCTGATGGAGCTGGCAAAAGCATAAAGCTTCCAAGCGCAAAGCCTTGAATTGACTGTTTTTTTT
The DNA here is from genome assembly GCF_963924245.1 of Chroicocephalus ridibundus. Taxonomy (NCBI): domain Eukaryota; kingdom Metazoa; phylum Chordata; class Aves; order Charadriiformes; family Laridae; genus Chroicocephalus; species Chroicocephalus ridibundus. The sequence continues at coordinate 31,102,552 of NC_086287.1, forward strand.
CTCAATAGTGGGAGTAATCAAGGATACTATCTCTACAAATCCCACTGCACACATCAGAGACCTGTATGCTGTTACACTGGAAAACACACTTTTAAAAAGTAACATTTCCTAGCTACAACACTTATGTATTTTCATGCTTCTTTTTGTTGTCTCAAAAAGATGAAACCATAAATAATATTTTAGATCTACACTAATCTCAGTAAATGTATTTACTGTATTTTATGAAGTTACTAGAAAGTCTTTATTTGATTTTATCTAATTATCACATAAATGCAGGAACATTAAGTGGGCTGATGTCAGCAATCAGGACTGCTTGTTACACAACATCAGTAACAGGGGCTCAGGTATGAAACAACTGTAATTATAGGTATTTAGCCAAAATGTATGTCAGTCTAACTGATTAGCTGTTTAAGTCTTTATAAGTAATGGAAATACTTTATAAATAAAAATTGCAAACTTAGCAACCAACAACATAGACGTAATACAGAAGTTTGATTGATTGTACAATGATACTTAATTCTCTTTTTCTTCGCTTTTGCTGATTGTTGCAAGCTTGTTCCTTCTTAGAATTTCCCTATTGGGTATTTTTGTCCTCCTCTTTTTGTGTCTTTAGTTTGTTTGGTTTGGGATTAACATAATGGTTAAGGGAAGATAAATCTACGTAACATTCAGCAGACATCTATCTTGCATGCCCATTAAAACTTGATTCTAACATGGCAGGCATAAAAATAGTGTCTCAAAAATATTTCAGCATGGTTTCCTCAAGCTCTACGGTACAACTAGCCTGTAATTTTCAATGGACTTATCAGCATGTGCATCATTCTGTCAAGTGTTGTGTTGCTAAGGAGCTTATCCATTCAACACCGTGTTGTGGCTATTGCCAACTGATGTCGCTAGCGTGGTGCAAACCAACCTTTACCGATATTTAAGTAATTCTTCTCTTTCTTAGGAATAAAGGTTAACTGTTGCTTTTAAACCAGGGATCCAAAAGTACAGACAAGGTGCAATGAGATATATGCCACACCAGAGAGATATAGGTATATTGATGTAGTATCAAATACTTATTTTCCACCAAGACCAGACACATCTCATCAGCTATGTGATCGCATTAACTGATGTATAGAAAAATGTTTTTCTCCGGAAGGCATATGAAAAATATGTTTTGGTTAATGTCAGTTACATCACATTTTATAACCACACTGAATCACTGCATGTCACATAGGCCTCCCAACAAGAGTCTTGCAGTAGCTCCCTACAAGTATGTGTTTTGTACCATACATAAAACCCTCAAACTTAAAGCCCAGACTCCTGCACATTTGGTTACTCCTGCATGTGCAGCAGAGCAGGTTTCCACTGCTTTGGCTGCTGAAACACGTAACTGCTGTGCACTTGTAACAGTCTAATGCTACACTGAGAAGAATGAGCTAAAACAGCTGCAGTCTGTGGCTACGGTGAATGTCCCTAATTTCTAATTAATTTCTAATTAAGCGGAGTATGAAAACCATCATCACACACTGCTTCCCGGCATCATCACCTAATACCATTTGCCCACCGACAAAGGACACGCAGCCGGGTCTGGTTGCTTGTGTTTGTTCATAGCTTGTTCAAAATATTTAATTTAGGGTCAAGACAGGTAGGGCTATGCACAGGTGCTGAAAAGTTTGCCATCAGATGCCACTGCCACTGCCAAAGTTGAACCTCCGGCCATTCGTGCGATTAAGCTGTCTGACCTGAAGTGAGCTGTCACAAATTTAAGTATGGCAAAAAAGCATGACTCACTGCTATGTGCAGTTCCGAAAAGCCCTTAGTAGAGGAAAACATGTGACTTTGCACTTGCTAAAGCAGGGCCACTCTAGAGTTTACAGCTGCTATCAGCCCTCAAAGCTCTTCCTCTTCACAAACAACGGCGCTTTATGCATGAAGACTGTCTCGAGAGCAAGACAGAGGAGCTCTGATGGAACCATATTCCATTGAAATGTGCTATTTTATCAGTTTACTTCAGAGGAAAAACTCTGCTTTATCATTTACACTTATCATCTTAAGCACATGAAATGCGTGTAACAGAGCTGGGATCGCAGGGGGATAGTGTTCCCCAGACTGTACACTCATCCAACAGCTCCCTGCCCCCAGCAGTCCCCTCCCTCCACATCACTTACCTCCTCATACAATGATCCTAGCACCACTTGTGTTGCCAGGGCAGTGCTAAAGACCTGGTGCCAGCTTCAAGGAAGAGAATGTGTGGATTGAGAAAAGCCGACATCGGAGGCATCAGATGTGTTGTAACTCTGTGCTGTCCTCCTTTACACACAGCCTTTGTTGTTCCTCTTGAGGGCACGTATTTTCACAGGGACACAGCCTGAGGTACCCATTCACCATGTTTTCAGGAAGCCACAGTGAAAATCTTCTCTCCACCAGTTATGTTGACATTGGACTTCACCCTTTCATTGTTGGCTGTGAAGGAGCCAAGAGCGGGTTACTGTGACCATGGGCTGAAGAGCAGGTGGGGGACATGCTGCATGCCCCAATCAAAACCACACTGGCCAGTGCATAAAGGGAGTTTAATCCTGTTACACCTGAGTTTTCTTTTTCCCCTAATTTTAAATTTCATCAAACGTAAAGAGATTTACATGTTAGATACTCTGGTAAACCTTAGAAATGGTCTGGTTAGGCTAGTTACAGTAACAAGGTGCCCTTCTCACAGGCCAAAAGCAGGCCCGATGTACGGCTGGCCCCGAGGATGCTCTCCTGGCACCTCCAGGCACAGAGGAGTGGGACAGGGCTGAACGAAGGGAAGCTCCTATGACAGCCCACACCCTTCCAGCAGCTCAGGCGAAAAGCCAGTCTGTCTGGGGGACTTGTCTAAAACTGCCTTTGGTCTCCTCCTGAACCCTCTCCTGCGCCTGGACTGTGGTACGAGGCCCCACAAAGGGCTCACCTGGACTGCAAAGAGCATCACCATTAGGTAGGTGATGAGGAAATGTTGGGAGGGGACTCTTTCTTAGGCAGGACACAGAAAGTTTGGGACTCCTGTTGCTTAATCAGCTCAAGGATGGACCCTGTGGTTGGCGTCCCAACACGTGTCCCTTGTCCTGGCGAAGGCTGGGCAATGGCGCCCCAAAGGCAGTTGCTCTTGCCTGAGGTGGCGAAATGGACGCTGTGAGGTGCTCCCCTGTCTGAAGCTGGGGAATGGCGCCCGGGAGGCACCCACCCTGCCTGAGGTAGGATCGTGGCTGCTGTGAGGTGCTGTCCAGACAGGAGGCAGCCACCCTTGCCTGAGGTAGTAAAATGGCTGCTGCGCGGTGCTACCCTGCCCACGGCTGGGCAGTGGCGCCCAGGAGGCAGTCTCCCAAGCCTGAGGTAGTAAAATGGCTGCTGCACGGTGCTGCCCTGCCAGAGGCAGGACAATGGCAGCCAGGAGGCCCTTGGCCTGAGTGAGAAAAGGGAATACCACCCGTGCAGGGCCCTAAAATGGCAGCCCTTCCTCAGGCAGCAGAATGGCGCCTGTCGGGCGCAGGGCGGGGAGGCCCAGTGGCGGCGGCAGGGAGGCGGTAGCACCGCGGCCGGGGCACCGCACCGGGCTTCTTGGCTTCCCACCCTCCCCTTCTGCGCTTTCCGTTTCCTCCTAGTTAAATTAAAGAATATTTTCGACCAGCGCGGCGTTTTAACCGGGGCGGTGGTGCCGGGCGGGGGACGCGGCCCGGCCTCGGCTTCCGCGCCGACCCTCGAAAGCCGCGTTAAAGGCGGTGAGGAGACCCTTCGCCGGGGCGAATGTCGCTGTATTAGCAGCTGAAGCCGTCGGAATCCAAAAATTTTCGGGGGCGATAAGTTTGTGTTTGTTGGTTTTTTTTGTGTGTTTTTTTTTTTTTTGTTTTTGTTTTTTTGCGCTCACAACGAACCCAAAGAAATTGCCGCTCTGGGGAATTGGCGGGGTGGGGAGTTGTGGGGGGGGGGGGGGGAGGGGGGGAGGCGAGAACGCGCCGAGCCGCTGGCGCTAATGGAGGGTTCTGTTTGTTCCCGTGATTACAGTTATAAATAATAATAGTTTAAAATATATATATATATATATATACACGTATAATAAAAATCCCGACAACTTCGGGTGTTTTCATCCTCCGCGGCCCGGGGCGGGGGGGGGGGGGTTTCCCGTGCGCGCCGCCGGGGCTGCGCGCCCCCGCGGCGGGCGCACCGGGCGCCGCTCCCGCGGTCGCCGCGGCCGCGGCGCCCGCGGGAGCGGCGCCCGGTGCGCCCACCGCCTCCTGCCTCCGAAGCATCCCGCTCCGCGGGAAAGTTTGCCGTTCCGTCCCTTTTTAAGCCGTGCCCTACTTTGTATTGGCTGGCGCACAAGCCTGAAAATGGATATTACTGCTTTTTATGATATAATATCCCTCTAATTGGTGCTTCATAGGGCCGTGGCTGAATTCTTTTCAATTAAGCCCTAAACCACGGTGACTGTTTCTCTCGGTGCGCGCTGGAAAAGCCATTCAGGAGAGAGGCGACTGGTACTGCACAATTCCAAAGTACCTTTAATGTGTCAAAAATGTTTTGCGAAGAAAGCAACACTGTAAATGCAATCACCTACATTGGTGTCCCCATTGTTAAGCGGGAGCCAAAGTATTGCTAATTGTCCTGCGTTTTAGCTGGGTTTTTAGAGCATTATGTAGTAAGTACACCGAAGGGTCAATTTGTGAAGTGAAATACTTAGCATGCAAAGCGTAATACAAGATGCTGTGTAATACTTGACCTCTCAGCATAATAAATGTAGCAGTGAAACGCTGTGCATTCAGGATTCGCTGAATAGAGCCTCCGCAGAGGAACAAAACCAGAAAATGTTCTCTTCATTCCTTTTTTTTTTTTTTTTTTCACTAAGCGAAAATTATTCTTTATAATGGCCATTGCAGCAATTAGCCAGCATTTGGGGAGAATAAATGTGCAGAAATAGCAATTTCTTATTTTAAATGAGATTTTTGTATGGAGCCTGCAAATTACTTGGAGGTATATGAATAATTGTTGCCTTAGTTTTATGCTACAGAATAGGGTGTGGGTGGGTATAAAGATTTCCTATTTGCAGTTAAATGTTTAGACATTTTATTATTTTAATTTCACTCTCAGTCTGTCTCGATTGACCCTGCTTTCCCCACTGATCATTTCATGTATGCCAGGAAGCAAGTACTCAGATGATGGAAGCTTTCCAATTAGAGCTTTATGGTTTGGGGGGGAGGGCAGGCGTTGTGAGGCGGGGGGGGATGGGGGGGGGGGGAGTGTCGTTCCTTTTTTTTTTCCTTTTTTTTTTTTTTTGGTTGCTTTTTTATGAATGTGACATGTAAGTGTAATCAGGTTTTACTCTGGAAGCTACTACTGTGTTTTGAATTTAGCCTGCTAAATCAAAACATTTTAAGAATGTAGCATATTTGATGGGCACTTCTCATTATCCTCTAGAATGGTAAACCTAATTGGTGCTTTATTTACACATTTTAAAGGTTTTGTGCTCTAAAAAAAAGACATGCAAAATTCTTTCTCTTGGGCCTTCCAGATTCCTGCATTGAGTTTTAAGTGGGCTGAAATTTTTGTACTTCACTTGCTAAAGTGGGAGAAGTTTGTGAATATGAAATTAAAACAGTTTCAGAGGAAGCATGGGAAATTCTGACAGCTAGTACCTATTAGGAACAGTTTTTTTCAGAAAAATTAATAAGCTTCATCATGCATTTCTCTAGCGCAGTGCTGGAAGTTTATGCCCTGAATAGTGGAACTTCCAGTATAACCCTCTAAACATTTGACCAAGAAAAAAGCTTGGATAATTAATTTAGAATATATAACTTCCTCTTGATCTAAAACTTTCCTCTGCTGTGTGAGTTCTCTCCCTGCACTCTTATTCCCTCCTAGCCACCTATTCTCTCTTCTCGAAATTGCACGTTAGCAGAATTGCCTCTGAAAGTGTGACTTCTTGGGGAGCGGAATGACATAGTCTGAAGACAAGCACCGGTCTCTTAACCAGTCCATAAACCAGAACGGCCTCAGAAAAGAAGGATTCTATCACAGAACTTATTCCTGTTCTTATAATAATGTCAAATATTTTCCACAATTTTTATGCTTTAATGGTGTTTGGAGCTTTTTTTTTTGGTAATAAATACAGTTTCTTTTTGATTATATATAATCAAAATTTAAAATTAATAATGCAATGCTGTTATCTGGTTTAGACCTGATCCTGCAGTTAGTGTGTATTTCAGAACTCCTTCCACTTTGTCAAGGTGTCTTGTCTGCAGGGATTTTTGGTTGCAATCCTGAGTTAAACACAGTCAGTTTGTATTTCATGTATCTTTAGAAGGAATTACTATAAAATAAAATTTGCTGGTGGCCATAAGAAATACAGTTACATCATATTCTCTGTTAAGTCATACTCTTTTTAGTAACCTTTCTTTTTTGTTATCCTCTAATACCTACTTTTTAATGGATCTTTTTGACAGAGGATGAACAACTATCCCACAAAATGAGTAGAACAAGTGTAGAAATTACCAATGAACAAAACTATAGTTTTAGATCTTCAGCAGCTTCTAGAATGAGTATTTTGTAAATCAAAAGTATTGCTATTAATGCTGCATACAGAAATTTTTCTCTTAATTTATTCAGTGATATTAGATTGTGTGAGTTTATGTGGTGGTAGAAGCATAGGCTCCACATCAGTGACAGTAATAATGTATTACACTGCGGTGTCATATTTACCATGTATTTTTGGCAGCATGATGTGCTCTCTGCCTACCATGATCTTTTCTGTGAAAGTTCAGATCACCTTTGTACTTTTGAAAGAAACTAATCTACCACAGAAGCATCCCCTCTAACTCAAACCTTGTACTCGTTTGAGTACCAGTGTGTCCTCATCCAAGTTGGAGAGTGGTCACTGTTTGGTCTCCTCTAAGTTTGCAGGTCTCACATTGCGTGAACACCTAGAAAAAAATCTTTGGCTAGGTTCTCTGCTGAGCTATATTCTCTGAAGCCAGTTACTTTGCACCAGCAAACTGTTTGTCTCCCAGAGATTTATATTACTGGAAAATAAAAATTCTAGCTGTACCAATGGAATCCATGGGACTAGCTTCTAGCTTTCAACCATCCCAAGATACTAGATGAAATCAAGTGCGTTAATTGCTATGTGAGCTGTATGCCATTCAATTTTTCGAGGTATACATAATTAGATTCACAGTATAAAGAAAGCTCCTCTTAGCAGGAGAAGACAGAGAAGACAGCAAACAGTAAATTATTCAAAACTCCCCAACATGCTTAAAACTTCTACAATTCAAAATATAAATTCAAAAGATCAAGTAATAATTAATTCACGCAGCATATCTTCTGTATTTTACTCTTGTCTTTGCTGGCTGCTGGGGAGTGTGGTGATGACTTGTTATACTAGAGCACTCGTGGATAGTCTGTTATATTAAATGAAAAGGTCGACTCATTTTTCATTATCCAGTGATGACTAGTACTTTCATAATAATAATGGTAAGAAAAAAAACCAACTGCCTTTTGTGTTAGTTCCACACAAAATGTTCTCAGGTAACACGTTTTCAGTATATATTGTAAAAGCTCTAGTACGAAAAGGAAGTTTGTAATGGACTTTTGTTTCTGTCAACTTTGGGAGCAACAGAGAACAAGCCACTTCTTCACATCTTTACTCTGTTGTGCCTGTTAGTCTTTAATGTGTTGTATTAGGAAAAGTAGTCAAGGGTTGTTAAAAGCATGTATTTTTAAATCAGTGTGTGTATCTAGGAAAACTAAGGGCTTAGCTAAAGCAAGCCCTGACAGCCATCAGTAGTATTGTTCAGCCAAGAAGCTTAAGTGAAGGAAACGCAGTTTCTTCTACCTCCGTTTGTTCTTGTACTGTTATTACAATATTACTTATACATTTCTGTGCTTCCATGGTTAAAATAATCTAAACAATAGTCAGCCAAAGTCCTTAAACTTGGTAGATGCTTCCAAATATGATGTCACTAATAATTTCTGGATCCAAAAGCAACGAAAAATAAAATTCTGTATCTTTGCTGCTTCAAAGGTACCACTGATAAGCTTCAGAAATATGGAACCTTAGAACTAGATGCAGGGGCAGCCAATAGCCTGATGTGATACTTTGCAACATGTGTACAGCTAAAACACGGGCATCTAAATCACTGTTTAGATCTGATTTTCAAAATAAACACACGTTTCTCACCACTTGAGAAAACTTTAACTTATTGCCATAGATACCTTCAGGGGTCTTATTTTAGACAACTAGTCTTCTATTTGTATATGCTTACCCATTTCTAGAAAGAGGGAACTAAGTCCTCTGTTGAGGTCAATTTATTTGCTGGGAAAAAAAAAATCCCTCTTCAGCTATGATAAGACACATCTATCTATCTTGTGAATTAAATTCAATTTCTTTCCAAGGATGTGCAAGGATGAATGTGGTCAAGCATTGCCTGATAATATGACATGTATGTTTACAAAATGATTTAGCAGACAGAAATAGTTTTCTTTATCTTCCATCCAGTAATTTTTTTACACATAGAAAAATGATTTGTTTTGGTGTGCTCTATTCTTTAGTGGCTCCTGCTTCTTGTAAAACAGAGAGTTATGGCTGGTAGGCACGATGGTGTTCTTTGGTTCATTAACTTACTGCTAGATGTTAATGAGGAGTTTTAAATTTGGAGAGAAAAAGGCAGCTTTGCAATTGCTGTCCATAACTGCCTCCCTTCAGTGTTCTTGCAGATTCACCCTCGTGTGTAACTTTTCTCCACAAGCAGAGTTCATGCACATGGTCAATTAAGAGACGGAATCAAGTATTCCATTCACAAAAATAACCCATACACTGTGACCTCCTGGCTCTTTCACTTAAGCAGATCCATAGTGTAAAGAAGTATGATCGATGGTGTACTTAACAGATTCGATTCAAATTTGTAAGAAAAAAATATGTCTAAACAGGTGTCAGAAAATTGCATAACAGAGCATTAACCCGGCCTCCAGAGGTAACCAAAGGACATGTATTTTACAAGACAGGATGGAGGGTTGGGAACATATAAGGTGAAACAAGTTAAGGAAGATCCATCTGGCTTGCTTTGGGTGTTCTACTGGTTGTTTTCCTTCCTCCCATTTCTTCTTATCTTTTTTTTTAGCCATTGAACTGTTGAATTGACTCATTTTGCACAAATTACAACATACTCAATCGATGCAAGTCATTCCAACTCTTAGTTGTACTTTCTGATGTGTTAATACCATATGTGATATTTTCCTCAACATCTCTGTTACCTCCATACATAGTCCAGATAGTGCTATAAGAAATATAATTGCTATACCAGAGGTCAGATTTTTCCTCCAGTTTTATGGTGTCAGCTCTGTATGAAACCAGCAGGAAATGTACCTGCATGACTGAGAATGGAATTAGCTCCAAGGCCTGGAAAAAGGACAAAAATCTTCCAGATATCAATGTATATGAGAAAAAAGGGAACAATGCAGAGATACATATAAAGAAGCAATTGCATTAGTTTTGAACTAAGATTGTCAGTAAAATGAAAAATTTAGCAACGACTATAGAGCAGTATAAGCGGCAGCTGCAATAAATGAAATGGGAAAAAAGTGAAAGGCACTCAAAGGTGACGGTGTAAAATTGCTCAAGACAAATGGAACACAACTGGAAACTGGGGTAGTTTTATTTGCCATGTCACAATAAGCATATTTAGATGTGTGAAATTTGTCACTTTCAATCTTCTGTCTTTTTTTTTTTTGGTGGAGCATGGTAAAGATGTTTACCCAGGCTTTTTCTGTGAATTTGCTGTTGAATCCTAGAATTACAAATGAATGAGATCTGGGTTTTGAATGAGATCTGGCTTCAGGTTGAGATCAAGTGAAACCATTGATTTACTATTAATTCAGTATAAACACATAAGTCAGGACAGGTTCATCCACTAGAATCTGTGTATTTATGAATCTTGGCAAACTATCCAGGACTATTGAGTTTTTCATGAGATGAAATCTGAGCAAGTTTCCTTTGGCTGCAGTATTAACTGAGTATTTCACATAACTCCAAAATACTATTTTGTTTCCCCACATACATATATATATATGTGTGTATATATGGATAGGTAGATGTACGTATGCGTATGTGCATTTATTCAAAACTCAAATATATTTTTTCATGCATTGATAGCTTTGAATCTCTTGAGGAGGGATATATGTTACATAGTATTCATTACATACAAATAGAAAAAAATTCAAAAAAGATAGTGGTTACATATGTACCATTACCTTTCAATATATTGATTCATATCATGGAATTCATCAATAGATTTGAAGAAAAACTGAAGTCTGGGATTTTGGTCACATAATTTTTTCAAAGCCTAAAAATCACAAATATATTAATCTGTCAGATTGAAGTGGAATTTTGACCTATTGCAATAGGATTCAAAGCTATGTTTTTTTGCTTTTACAGCTACTAAAAAGCTTGAACTTTAAGGTAAGTGTTTTTACTATGAAACAGTAAGCATTGCACGGGTTAATTAGCTGTAGACTTCATTTTCCTCACATATTTCATTTGGAAAGCAAAAATTAAGGATCAAGAATTAATTAGCTATGTACAAACTATGAAAAATTGTTGAGGCAAGTGCTGTCTTGGTAATTCATGACTATATTTAGACATTGTAATGATTAGATTTTAAAAGAAACAAGCTAATTAGAACATTTTTCCAAAGTCACACAGAGGTCAGGGATGACAGCGACCTTATGTAAAATGGAGACTAAATATCTGCTATTCTGCACATTGTATGGAACTGGTACAGTAAGGCTAAAGCCCTTTCCTGTTCAATGACTTGGAATTAAACATGCTAATTTGAGATCTCCTTCAAGTATTTTATTTAACTACTTTGGCCTTTAATTCCTTTATATTGCATCATTTAATGTAATGTTATTTATATATACGAAGCACGTTATACTTATTAACCAATGTGCAAAAATCTAAAGTACAGATTTTATGTAATGGGCTAATTACAGGACTTTAAAGCCACCTACTGAGTTTTGCTAAGCTTAACAACAGGTTCACTGAACTGGATAAATTTATTCAAACTTGTGGAAATGAACCCCATTCTATGTGCAACCGTACTGGGAAAACACACAAATTATACCTCAATACCAGTTTAATGGGTCAAACAGTGAACCTGAATACCAAACTTATCTACATCTTGCTACAGCGGAGAAGCTATAGGCCCTGGGGGAGAAGAGGAAGTGCCCATTCATAGTTTCTTCCTCAAGTTTGTAAATAACTCAGACTTGGTATATGGGACGAGCCAGATTTTCAGTGTACGTAGAATTGGCTTAATTTTTCTTATGGTGGCTTTGAAGCCGCAGTTTTAAAATGTGATACATGTATCACGTGCAATTGTAGAATTGTAAAAGATACGATGCTTTGCTATATCTTCCTATTGCACCTACTATGTGCGTGTTTTGTTTATTTATTTATTTATTTGAATATGCTTTTAAAACCGAATTTACTTCAATCAGTGATTTCATATGCATTCATTAGGTTGGAGTTTCATCTAACTTGTGTGTTTGTAAATTGGGTCAAATTTAATCAAAGTTCAGTGACTGGATCTTTGTCAAAATGGAATGAAATCAGAGTTATGCCAAAAAATCTCTTATTACTATACTTTTAAGGTTAAGCGTTAAATTTTTGGCTTCTGAGGACTCTAGAAGAGACTTAGGTTTCCTACTTATTGTTAAAAGTTTCACGGAGGTTCACAAGGCTTCTACTTTCCTTGGATATCCAAAGTGACCTCATTGTTTTCCATCAAGTTAGTCTAGATTTACATCAGTGGAATTCAGCAAACTATGTCCCATAGTAACCCTTTTTTTTCCCCAACTTTGAACAGTATTCAAATAAAAGCAAAATGAGAAGGCCATCTTTCTTATTCTAGCCATAACCTGTCCTTCAAAAATGACAAAGCAGTTTGCTATTTTAAACACCACTATAGTCTAAGGTTCATATGTGATTTTTTCATTTGCATTGTTCCTCAAAAGTATTGTGCAGATTATCTAATAAAAATCTTTTCTCAGAAATTGAGTATTCTGTTGCTGAGATTTTATATATCTATGTTGTGTTTTGGATAACTATGCATAATCTATTCAGTAGCTGACATTTGGGTCTTGATAGATACATTCAAGCATGTACTTTCAGGAATAATAATGCCAGTGCACTGTGTTCTACAATGTGTGCAATGAAAATGTGCCTCATAAAGCCCATAATTGTTGCTTAAGTTACAAAGATGATTTTTTTTCCCAGTAAATGAGGAACAAGCCACATAATCTTGCTAACACTATATGCCCAGGAAAGAAGAGTTTAAATAAGAAATGCATAAATTTAGCAGACTGCTGTAACAAATGAAATGGTGTAGCATTGAAAACATTTGAGGCAATTAATCAATGCTGTGTTTGCACATATCATTAAATATATTATACTAAGTTTAGATTTGATTTCTATGCTTCTTTTATAAAGAGTTAAAAGAAAATACATTTGAATTCATGCTGATACTGAAAACATGCTCCTAGCTCCTAGTTTCTTGGATTTCGAATCATTTCCATTAACAAACAGCTATTTGCCCTCTAATAAAATATGTCATTATGCGTCATTCACATCACACAAAAGAATCACTGAAAAATCGCCCCAATGATGGCCAATAATTACACATTTTGCTCCTGCACGAGCAATGAAGAAATCTGTTCATTGGAGAAAGCAGGTGCTGGGGCATCATGCTAATAGTCAATGTGTGCCACAGTAATTAGCCATTGCAATTGCTAAAATTAACAATTAGCTAACATGCAATTCTCTTTTTGCAGGCTGCAGTTTACTTTGTATAATCCTTGTATGTTCTTAGTAATTATTCTGACAGCTTATTATTTTTATTTTTTCTGGTTTGAACACAGCTTTAACATTTGAATCAGTCTACCCAAATGTTCAACAGGCAGTATGAAACAACTGCTTCACTAGGCAATTTCGAAGGAACAAATTTGTTTTTATTCTCAACTTTGTATTGTTCAAGAAATACATGATTCTTTCGTAGAGTAAGAACTTCTCATCTTATTTGAGAGCTTGGGACCACAGCGAAGGTATTAAGGCTTTTTTACACTGGTAGAACGTAGGATCATCCCAACTTTTCAGAAAAATTACTATGAATTATTCTTTGCAGTTGGGTTCCCAATCATTGGTTCATGGCCGCTGGTTCTCTGTGGAGCTCTTGGTGGCAGTCTGTGGAAACTTGGCAGGTCACAAAGTTCTAATCCTATTTGTTGCTCCTGTCAGCTAAAGAACACAAAAAAGAATGATGGAATATACCAGCGTCTCACCGCTTTTCATGTGAACACGTGGTGGTATTATCCCTGGAGTTGATTGATTTACAAAGGCCTTCACAATCCTACTAGGGATCCTTCAGAATCTTCACTTTTTTGAGGCCTCAGCCTCAAAAAGTCTCTGAAACTGGCAGGACGTGCAACTGTGTAGCAGGGCAAGCTCTTTCTTCACATACATGTTTTTTCTTGGAACATCTTACACCTCATTCTAAGCCATTGTTACAGAGAGGCTTCCAGAGCTAGCAATACATGCTTTATAAAAATCTCAGTAATGTGCTGCAACAAAGATACCAGAGTTGGATTCTTTCCCTACATATTCAGGTCAAAATTCAGCTGATACATAAATCTGCACAACTCAGTTGAAATCAATGAAGACTGAAGTATTTACATAGACAGATCATACCCTGCATGTTATGCTTTGGGTATTTTTTTTTTTGTATTAGTAGATAGCTAGAGATAAGTGGACCCACTGAAAATATGGGTAGCTTTCTAACCAGAAGAGCCATATCCTTCTCTAGCACAGGCTTATGCCTGTGTAACTGCAGTGACTCCAGAGGAATTCTTCCCAATTTTATAGGTGTGAGAGGATAATAAGGCTTGGGGAATTTATGTAATCTTCTGTAATCAGCATGGCATCTGTAGCTGGCACCAAACCAAGACCAGTTTTTTAAACACTTCCTTAAAGCTCCTCCATGTTTTTAAAATATTTTAAAATGTGATTTGCTCCTATGCATACTAACCAGCAAAGCCATGTTAGAGAGAAGTAAGCTGTTTCAGCAACTGAGCTTTTGACCGTATATTTTAATAAAAAAGCTAATCGCAGATGGAGTCAGAAAGAAGCAACAAAAACTTTCTCCAGGATCAGTGTGGTTTTCCCAAAGAAGAAAGAGTAAGGTAGGAGAGTGAGACTGAAGTATGGAGTCCAAGCCTTTAGTTAAGGCAATAGTGGTAGAAGGATCAGAGTAAGGATCTCAGTCAGGCATGTTTCGGCTGTACCGAGCACACTAGGCTCAGGACTTCTGTGGCTTCCATGCAATATTACAATCAGTGATGGAGAACAACTAATGAAAATGAGAATGGAAAATGCATTCCATTTCTGAGGAGCTATCTGATATTTAAGGTGATATTCTTGATGACCATAACCTCTGTGGACTTCACTGAAAATATACGCCAGCTGGAAAAATAAACTCTTTAGCAACAGAAAGAATTAGCCACTTATGGGTGCTTTAAGTAGCTACATCGAAGGGGACAGTCCTCAAAGTTTCTATCTTAAAAGTCACAGGCACTCAATGCCTATAGAGACTTACATTTGAGCTGGAAAAAACCCGTGCATGTCTAGGTTGCTGTCCCTATCACGCTGAGAAGAATATTTCTGTTGTCAGTGACAAGCAGTAGTGGTAAGCTGAGCTTCGCAGTGGCCCACGAGGTAGATACAGCCTACCTGCATCCTCTGTGAGGCAGAGCCCGGTACACAGGAGAGTGTGATTTTAGCTCTGCTAGTCAGGGCTGATGCAAAGTTCACAAACTTAGGTTTCAGCTTCATCCACAAAAGAAGGTCGTACATTAACATACTGAGAGATGTGTTAGGTAGCTGCAGCATTGGTACAGACTTATTTTTGTTGCTTCTGATACCTAAGTAGGAGACTGTGTCACAAGTGCTGTTTTCTCCCTTGTACAAATTTTCCCAGTCTGGTTCACTGGGAGATGCGTGTCAGAAACAAAAAGATTCGAATTCGTGCTGGCCTTTGTGTTTGTTTTCCAGAGGTAGATGTCCACTGTTTGTTCATTTTCTAAAGGTGCTTCTAAAGATTAGGGAACTTAACTAACTATAAACGAGGAGACTCTTAATTCTTCAATTAATTGTACCTGTTAGATAAACTATGGAGACACCCCGAGGAGGAGGGAACTCAGGACTTCTTCAACCTCTGCAATTATCCTAAGTGCTAGGCTCAGCTGTCACGCATGTCACATCCCTTCTCTCTGTCCTAGCATGTTTTCAATTCTTTTCTGAAAAGTGGAACACTCTCCATACGGGCATTGGCATTACTTCTTTTGTTGGGCCTGATGACTTTGCTGGAAACCCCATTTCATGGTGAAATCTAGGCACATGCAGCTGTATTTTGTACACAGCCCTTCATATGGTCAGAAGGGAGGTGTGGCCTTTGGCAGCCAGGTTCTTTACTGGATGCTAAGAGGTCAGAATCCTGGACTACCCCATAGGGACCTAGGCATAAAACTTGATTATTTGAATGCAAGAGAAGAAGATTTAGAAAACAGAATTTCCCCTATAAGACCTCCACTAAGCAGAAAAAAAATAATTCATTGGAATGCACCAACTACATAATAACCTTGCTGACAACATGTTAGCTCTTGAATTCATCAGTGAAGTATCTGTTAGTTGTGATGCATCCCATAGCCTTCATTCCACAGCAAGCCCTACAACTGAAGATGAAATGTAGAATAATTTCTGATCATTGCTTCATTGTCACGTTCCACATCA
Organism: Chroicocephalus ridibundus; assembly: GCF_963924245.1. Lineage (NCBI taxonomy): Eukaryota > Metazoa > Chordata > Aves > Charadriiformes > Laridae > Chroicocephalus > Chroicocephalus ridibundus. The sequence goes on from NC_086287.1 coordinate 31,118,405, forward strand.
TTTTGTTGAGAATTAAATGCCATATCTCAAGCCTGGTGGGAAAAAAGAAGAGAGAGGAAATGAAAAGCTTAAGCTTGCATAGCGATAACACACATACATAGCACACAGAAGATTTCCCTGAATTAGGGGAAATCCATCATCTAAACACAACAATCTACCTCTGTGTTTATACTTTATTGAAAGAGATCAGCTCAGATCATCCCCATTAAAGCCACCTTGAGTTTCTCCAACAGCACACAGTGGTCCAAATGATGGGCTATAACATGTCATTTAGGAAGGTTCAAGTCATATCATGTTAGGATACTTGCTTCTATACTGCTCACATTTAGTCTAATCTCTAATCTGCTTTAAAGGTTGTAAATGGAGCATGCTTGAACTCTAATCTTTGCTCTCAATAGCTACTGATATCTTTTCCTGTGAGCATTCCTGCTTGAAAATGTTCTTTTCCAGGTTTATCTTACTGAATCAAAGGCTGAGGGAAGCAAGTGATACTAACTTCTCAACCCTCTTGCATTGTCTCTGCAAATTCCTCAAATTGCTGGCCTCAAGTCTATGGTCCACCATAACTATTGAATGGCTGCACCATCTTGCTCCCATCCCAGACTTCCCCGACCACTTATAAGGCTTAAAATAAAAACACAGGGGATTCAAAATTTTATGTTTTCTCTTATTTTACAATTACATTACATCACCCATATGGTATAAAATATATTTAATTACCGATTTAATGTATACCTAAGTACATATTGCATATGGCTTGGGCATGCTGATACGATCATAGAATACAGAAAGAAATAGAATACGATCTGCTAAGTTATAAGATTTATTTTGGTATACATCTGATATTTGGTATATACATTCAGTATACAATGTTTCATCATTTGTGATTGGAGTAGCAAAAATGAACTACGGCATCCCAAAACAGCAGTGACAATTTTAGAGCACTGTATTCTGTACCTGATGCATGATACCAAACTTGATACCAAAATATTTTTGTGGCTGCTGTTATTTTTGTTTCCGTTATTGAGGATTCTCATGCTTCTGCTTATAAGACCAAGGGCTTAATTAATTTCAGTCTAACAGGGACCTGAAAGTGTGGAACAGACTTAATTAGGGATTTGGGATCTCCTGAAATTCAGGATGAATTCAAGATAAATCACAGCTGCTCTATATCTGACTGCAAATACTTAGAAATTAGCAACTTCTAGATCATGAAAGATCATGAGCTACCAAGTTTGAAAATTATCTTTGGAATAAAATGAATATGACCAGTGTTGTATTTCAGAGTTGTATCATAGTCCTTTTTAGAAAAAAAAAAGTCATAGTGTGCAGGCAATTTAGTGATAATAATCTTTATAACAACTCAGCAAAAACACCTTTACAGCATTAGAGATTTCAAATCCTGGCATGTGGAGCAAAGTCCAGATTTTTGAGATTGCTCACCTGGAGCTTTAGGCCACTTAGAGCACTGCACAGTGGCTCACCTGGTGATGAAACGTATGTTCCTTGTTGAAATGATGTATGGGTTCTCAAGAGGTGAATCAAGAAAGTTGATGGGCTCGCTGGTAAAAGCTTCTGAAAATCAATGAGAGGTTTACTGTTGACTTCAACCGGCTTTGGATCAGGCTTATGCAGAGATCTTCAGGTACATGAATGTTACATGGCTGATCCTTCTCTCAGAGGAAGACACATAGTAAGGACAGAAAACTATGATTCCCTAGACACTGTAAGTAATCTAAATGCCTATATTTAATTTCATTTGTACTGGCTCCCAACACAGGGGTACAAAATACAAAGCTAAATAATCTCCAGAGCAACAATCAATTTTAGAACAACAAAGCCTGTTTTATTTTACCCTCATACCTGTTAAAGATGTGCTAAGGCTTACATTTTTAGCTAAGAATGGTAAGAAATCAGAAATTAATTACACTTTAATATACATTAACGATGTTACAAGAAGTTGTCCTAGGAAAGGAGCAAAGCTGTTAATTTGGTGAGCTCACTTTTTTTGCAAACCAAAATAGATTTAAAATGTGCAATGCCTTGCACTCCAGAATATGTATGCTAAGAGTAAATCTCTTCGCAGCAAAAGGATGTTGTAAGCTTCCTTATTTAAGATGCTGCTGTATATAAACCGAGACATATAAAACTATAGCATGTTTCCTTATATAGAGACATATAATCAAACAAGAACAAATCTACCACCAACCGCTTCATGTTGTGCTTTGATAGCGAAGGAAAGCCAAGTTTCTAGCCTGGGTCTAGCCTGACTCAGGCCATAACTTGTGAGTCCTGCTATTCTAACCCTTTCTCTTGATCTGCTTTTCAGCATGTCTTAGAGTACACAGCTCAAAGCAGCAGGGGAGTTTCTTAGCAAAGGGCCACCCACTTGCATATTATTCCTTCCTTGCCTGTGACATGACACAAGAACAAAGTAGACATTAACCGCTACATTAAGCCCAGAAGGAAAGTAATCAGTAACCTGTTATTCCCTTAATAAAGGGAAACACATGCAGTGTGAAATCCAGAAGACTAATCAATAGCCCCAGACAATGCAATGTGCCAAACAAATTGCAAATCAATTAGAATCCTTGTTTTCTTTGAAATGGTTCACTATACCTAAAGCAATTACTCGTTCATTAGACCTAATTTAACAGCATGACTGCCCTAGCAACAACTGGCAGCGTCTGGCTATCAAATGGAAGAATGGCAGCTTATTTCTGTCTGTCTGTGAGTCTAATGCCAATCAAAAAAAAATTGAATTCCTTTATATAAGACAACTTTTCATTAATGGGTAAAATATTTTCTGTGAAGGAAGAATCAAGTATCCTATTTGATTTGGTTGAGTTTGGTTTTATTATTTAAGTAGGGAATTGAGGTATACTTTTTATGAAGAAATTCTGAAGTTCTTTAAATGTTTCAGTAAGACGTGATATGAGCTATGCAAGAAGGAGGGGAAGTTTTAGATGTCCTTCAATAAATCCTTTGGGATTTCGAAAAAAATGTAAGTCCTATATATGTTTGCATCAGCTGCATGTTTACCACAATTGAAATGGCACAATAAGATTAGCATGGTCCGGCACAGGATGACACAGATTCGTCAAATGGTCCATAATCCCTTTGACAGGCTCAGAGGGCATTCTGCATTTGATACAAACCCTCCCTATTGTCTTCCCTTGGCATTGGATCAGGCCCCTAATACCCTAACCACAGATTTAAAGTGATGTTTTAATATTTTGTTTCCTGCTCTATTCAGTGATATGGTAATAGTATAGCCATATGGCTTTTATGAGATTTTTAAAAAAACATTATATGTTAAATATACGTTCCTTTCCCTCCCTGTAATTTTCATACTCATGAAACCATTTTTTTGCTCTTCCTCTGCTGTGGTGCATGGCAATCTTGTGATGAAAGGGATGCACCTGGAATGGGGTCAGCTGGCGGGAAGCCACCTCCAGGAGAGGCGACTAGCTGCCTTGCCATGCTTGCAGCATAGATATTTCTAGCCCTTACAGTGAATAAAAGCGAATAGGAATGCTACACACCTTTAGTGGTTGGTATCAGTGGTGTTTCCAGGACCTAACGCAAGTTCCAGAGCTAGCTGGGGCTTTCTCCTTTTTACTATTAATGGGGCAAGGTACTGACCCGCTACTGGGGCAAGGTACTGCACAAGGTACTGTTAAGATAGTGGCAATCTGTCCAGGATTAAATCCACCACAATTTTGGCCTGTAAACTTTAACCGCAGCAGAAAAAAAGGAAATGCTTGCCTAGAGGGTTATTTTTAATGACCATGATTTGAAACCCTTATATTGTTTACTGACCTTTAAAGATGTAACATTCTTCTGTAAAAATCCTTGTAAACTCTTTGGTGTATATACATGTGCATATATAAAAATATGCATAGCCTAAATATATATATAGCCTAAATATATATATCCTATACACACATAGCCTAAATATATATGTATATATTTATAGCCTCAGTTGGAGTATATTTTTGTATTAATTGAAGTAATTTCTAATTTCCAGCAAATAAAAAACCCTTCAAAATTATTTTAGAAAGCCTTTAAACATTTTTTGGGGCTATATTTAGTGTCAAGTTGATTTAATTACTTTTAGAACAGCTGCTGTTACAGGGAGTTGGAGCTGTTAAAAGTGACCGTAAGTATTTATCTAAAGATATTGAACTTCAATGTTAGTCTTGCCAGGCCTGCTAGGCTTTTATCCTCCTGGGTGTTGCCATCCTTTCTGGAGGTGTAATACCCTGCCCCACTGCAGAGAGGATTAGTGAGATGATATTTTAATTTTGAGCGGAGAATATTTTTCTGGGAGTTTGTCTCTTTTTTGTGGCAATCAAGGGCTGCGCAGAAGATGGAAATGTAAGAGGTGAGTGCAATAATCATAGAAGCATAATAAATGATCACAGTTCCATATTTTACCATATATACCTTGTCTGCATCTGCATGTATATGCATATTTGATGTTTTGCTGTAAATTCAGAGATGACTCACCATTCCTCACATCTTATACAAACCCAAAGTAGCTGAACTTTGTCTACTGGAATTTAATCTGGCATTACAGACCCAAGCAATGCTCAGTGTTGCAACCTGGCTGGCAGACACAGATACTGAGATCCTATCTGAAAGACTTTGGACCACCGAATCCAGGTATTCTTGAACCTTCTGGCCCTTCTGCAGGCTAGTCTTCTCCCTGGAGTACAGACTAAGAAGCCATGAAAGACACCATAAAATCAATAAAATGTGTCATTAAAATTTCTTCCTGATGTTTTAACGTCGACCTTGCAGTTCACATATGCTATCCAGTACTGAGCAGATGTTTAGCTTTGTAAGAGGGTAAGAAATCTGAAATCACTTTATAACTCAAATGGTCTCAAATTGAAGTTCACAATAATCTCCTGTGGTGGCTCTGCCAACATTTAGAGTTCAGTAAGAATTAATTTTAACACTTTACCACACATACATCAATAGTTGAAATATGTTATTATGTGACTGAACAATTGGTTAAATTAGTTGGAAGCACTTAGCTAGAAATGCTACCTTTTGACTGTTAAAGTGCCGTGAGGCACCTTGAACTTAATAAGGAACTTGAAATTAACTACAAATTACCTATTAACTTCTGCCCTTAACATATTTAATAAAATAGGACACCTGTTCGAGCCTTTACTTTGATGGAAAACTTGAGCATGTGTTCATGTTCAACGCTTATAAATACTTAAAGGGTGGGTGTCAGGACGATGGGGCGAGGCTCTTTTCAGTGGTGCCCGGGGACAGGACAAGAGGCAATGGGCACAAACTTGAGCATAGGAAATTCCACCTAAACATGAGGAGGAACTTCTTTACCCTGAGGGTGGCAGAGCACTGGAACAGGCTGCCCAGAGAGGTGGTGGAGTCTCCAACTCTGGAGACATTCAAAACCCACCTGGACGCGTTCCTGTGTAACCTGCTCTAGGTGACCCTGCTCTGGCAGGGGGGTTGGACTAGATGATCTCCAGAGGTCCCTTCCAACCCTATGATTCTATGATTCTATGTCCATTCTTTTTTGGCAAAACAGAAGTAGCCACTCAGCAATGGACATATTGTTCATATGCTTATATCTCCTTAGAGCCTATGTGACTTAAGACTATGCACCAGCATTCTATTGTGCAAGCACAGCAACCTGAAACATATCCTAAACTGGATGTAGCTTCTTCTTGTTTTGACAGCATTTGAAAAACAACAGAATCCGAAACTAGCCAAAGGACGTTTTAATACTTGTGACTGAGATATAATCATTATGTGGCTGTTGCAAAATAACTAAACTTGACATACAATAAATTGTGCCTTTTCTTTTTGTGGGATCCCTTGCAGGTGAACTGTTTTTACATTTATACATTTATTAGATTTTAGCACTGATCTGAATTGGAACTGAAGTCATCTGTAGGTAGCTCCATCACTTGCTTAATTTTGCACAGATAATGTGCAAGTGCTGATTTATTGCAAAGCTGAAGACATACTAAAACTCATCTTGAGGTAAAGAAAGAGACTATCTGCGTAGTGTCTCCATGCCATGGCATCCGGGTGAGGCTCCTGCTTGTGGGCAGGACTACTCCTGAGTTCCTTTACCAGCCAGGCGAGGACCTGGCTGGTGGGAAACTCAACATGAACTAAGCGTGGATCGGAGAAACCCACCGTGTGTCTGATTTTAGGAGGATGCTACTGTGTGCAGTGCCCTGACACCTAGTGGATCACATATCGACCTTTCAAAAACCGCTAAGCAGATGACACTTTGGAGTCTCTGTACTTTGCATGAAGGGCAGAGGCATATATTGGTATAGGTGATGAACATACCGTATGTGGAAAGCACCCACACACAAGCATTAAGGATCATTATTGCTGTTTCTTATTCTTTTAATAACATGTGATTCCCATTTTACAAACTTGAGTAGAAATCAATACTTTTTGCTCTGCAATTACATCTGTGTCATTAAGGGCTGTGACAGACAAGCTGAAATAACTGCAGTACTTGTAGAGTTGTTGCTTCAAGCTCTCTGGGCTATACGTATAGCAGGGTTAACTACTCCAGTTCCCGTGTCAGAGGTAACCACCCCTTTAGCAGATGTATCAGAACAGGATATGTATTTGTGCCTCAGCCCATTGTAGCTTACTGCTCAGCATCTCAGCTTAGAACGTCAACGAACTACACGTTATTTCTAAAGACAGGATTAATTGCACCACACATTATCTGCCTAAAAGTGAGGCACTTGAGCTGCCAGGCATTTAGGGTCCTTTTGCAGCTACTGAAGAGAGACAAGGAATTCCAGTGACTGTAAGCCAATTGAACCCCACACTGTACAAACTGTGCATTTAATATTTAGCTTAGTAGCAGATAACACTAATGATATTCACAGATTGTCCATACGTTTCCAATATACAATGTCCAGTTAGACTCAAACATTTGATATTAGATTACAGCTTCCCTTGAAAAATAATGCATCACTGCTTGTGTTTAGAACAATTTTTTTTTTTTCTGTAAGAATGTGGCTGGGGGAGATACCATCTTTTTATCTTTCAAAATAAACATTTTCTCTAAGGACTTAAGAGTAGTTGAGGACTACTGCATTGTCGACATGAGGACTACTGCATTGTCAACACTACTTTGACACTGCTTTCAAATAACAATTCATTTGTCATCTTTGGCTGATTCTTACTTGTATAGTTAAAGGCAATTCAGTCTTTGACTGATTCTTACATGTATAGTTAAAGATAATTCAGTAGCAACAGCTAAGTATCACTTTTCTCATTCATGTTTGGCAATGCAGGAAATCCAAGCACACATAGATGGCAATTGGATTTCTTTGTTTCCTGTTTATTACAAGGGTAATAGGGCTGGAAGGGATCTCAAGATGTCATCACATTGATCTTCCAGCCCCAAGGCAGAATCGACTGTATCTTGAAGTTGATTAAGGGCGGAAATGTAATCTGTGTTTTGTGTTCTGGTAATTAAGCATTTTACAAAGATGTGGCTGTGGCTAATCTGAAGAATGACTATGCATATACATATGTATGCCGTGATGAGGCATCTCTCTATGCAAGAAAGAACTGGTCCTAATAGAGCTGCACATGTTTCAGTCAATGCATACCTAGCAGTTATATTGATAATGTATGAGTCAAAAGGGGATGGGATTCATCCTCTCATAGTGGCACTAGCTCAATAGTGAAAAAAACTTACTTCAGTGTCTCAATGAACATATGTAAAGAAGAATCCAGAGGGACAGAATAAAGAGCATTCAGAAAGAGACTCTCTTTAACACTTTTCATATAATTCCACTCTTTATAAAAGGCTGTTTCCAGGCTATTGAAAGGGCTTCTTCCAGGCTATTGACAGGGTGGTGACAATCACCCAAATTGTCCTGTTGAACTAATTCCCCACACTGAAACTATTTATTATTTCCTAGTATGCAATTGTGACTTGAATAGCAAAAAGTTCATATTTTTTCAATGCTTTTAGGGCATCATTCCTCTTATCTCTGTTGGAATCTATATTATAGCCAGTATCACAGTGAGGCTGCTCTCTGTCGTCTTTGAAAGGTCATGGAGATCAGGGGGAGGTCCACGATGACTAGAGAAGGGCAAACGCTGCACCCATCTTCAAAACAGGCCAAAGGGGCAATCTGGGAAAGTACAGTCCTTATTTCGTTTTCCAGGACAATCACAGAATGAGTCCTCCTTGGATGCATTTATGGGCATATGAAGAAGGTGGTGATTGCAAAGTCAGCAGATAAAATCATGCTTTTCCCGATTGCTTTCTATGATGAAATGACTAGATCTGTGGATGACAGGAGTGCGGTGGATGTTATTTACCTTACCTTTAGCAAGGCTTTGGACAGTCTCCAAAATATTCTTGTATCCAAGGTGGGATGTTATGGTCTAGATTGTTGGACAAATGGATGAGTAAATAACTGGTTGGATTATCAGGCTCAGAAAGTAGTGATTAATGAGTCATGCTCTACCTGGAGGCTGGTAACAAATGGAGCACTACAGGGATCTATCATGGGACCTGTCCTGTTAACCACTTTTATCAATGAATCTGAAGCAGATGGCAGAGTACACTCTCATCAAGGGTGAGGTGACACCAAACCGGTGGGACCAGTTGATGCACTTGAGGGCAGGGCTACTGCCTGAAGGGACCCAAGATGGGGTAGAGGAACAGGCAAATGGGAACCTTACAAAATTCAACAAGGACAAATGCCAAGTGGGGAAGGAAGGAACAGCTCCTTACAGCAGTACAGGTTGGGGGATGCCAGGCTCAGGACCAGCTCTGCTCCCCAGGGTAGATGATGGTCTTGGTGGGCAGTGAGCTGAACATGAGCCTGCAGTGTACCCCTGCACAAAAGCATCCAGGGCAACAGTCAAGGAGCACAGCCAGTAGACCAAGGAGAGTGATTATCCCCTTCTACTCAGCCCTAGGAGACCACACCTAGATACCTTGTCCAGTTTTGGGCGCACTAGTACAAGAAAGGTAATGATCAGCTGGAGGGAGTTCAGCGAAGTACCACTGAGATGGTCAGGGGTTGGAGCACTTGTCCTGTAAGGACAGACTGTGGGACTGGGGCTTGTTCAACATGGAAAAGAGGCAGCTTGGAAGAATCTAAGAGCAGGCCACAGGACCTGCGGGGTGGGCATTGCTTCTCTGGACTGACCAACCAGTCTTACCTCAATGACCTCTGGTTTCAGCTTTGGAAAGGACAGCTGTCAATCATGACGGTGGCACTGGGAAGGTCACTCAGCTCCGTACAGAGGAGGTGGAATTTTGGTAGTGCTGCCACACAACCAAAATAATATCCTGTAGAAAAAGCAATCAATTAAAGAGATCTGGTTTTAAAAAACAAGACAGGAAAAGAGAAAGAGAAGGCACTGATCAGTGATTACAGTAAACCAGCATTTTAGAATAAAAAAAAAGTATTTTGAATTAACAAGCAATGAAGAAAATTTTAAACTAGTACACAGGGAGAGAGATACTTCCAGAAACCTCAAGGTAAATTAACTCATAACAAATTCAGAGCAGTCACCAATTTAGAACATTGCAAACCCTCACTTGGAAAGGCTTCAAATGTGCTTTGAAGTCTCCAGTTTTATTTATTTTTAATTTTCCCCTGTTTACTGCAATAGATAGAAATTAAGGGTATTTAGTAATCCACAGAAGCCCCCCAACAATTTGAAGGACTGGCACAACCACAAAGTCTCTCAGGGACTTTCGGCATCTGGGCAAAGATTCTTATTTGAACATCTCTCAAAGCTGTGGTCTCTTGCCCAGGGCAGGAATAATTTGAAAGCCCTGGAAATTTATAATCCATATTCCAAGCATACACAATATGACTGTACACCATAAAAGAATATTACGCTACAAGAAAAGGTAATTATTGCTGAGACAAAAGCAAGATCATATTTTGTTCTCTGTTTGTGATGTTTCCAGAATATCTGGGCCCTAAATTCCTACTTGTCATCTTCATTGTTATCGCAATAAAAATTACAACAATATAAGGCAATTAACTCCAGATACTTGAATAAGAAATGAATAATACTTTCAAACTAATTAAAACAATTCAAACTAATACAGATTACATCTGAGAACCACAGATAAAAATAGTTGGCAAGAGTCTACTCACATAAATAAAAATCAGTTTAGAACAGCATTTTATATGCTTATTAGTAAATTATTTTACTGTTTTCACAAAAATGTGTGTTTCTAGAGATAGGTGTATGAAGAAATGCTCTGTACTAGTGAGGGACCTCAATGCAGCTGAAAAGATTACAACTTTCTATTCCTAAGATTGTGCATTTGCATTTCCAAAATCTATGCATATTTGTTATTAACATATTATTCAATTTTTTACAGCATTCATTTTTTATATATATTTTTATATATATGTATGTATGTATATATATGTTCAAGCTTTTGAATGCACCTAACATTTTTGCAAAATGGTGCATGGAGAAATTCAGGCAAGCAACTTCTCTGCCACTGTTTTAAAAAATGTTCTATCATTGGTTATTAATGAGCAAGTTTATTACAAATGTTTTAATGTGGTTTTGTGAATTCTCCTGTACCAGTAATATTACATGAAAAACCTAAAATCATTGTGAAAAATTCAAGTTGATTTAAGACAGCTGTCTTGTAGCATACTCTGACTTTTGAGGATTACTCTACGCATTAAAAAGAAGGAAAAGTGCAGCTTGACCATTACAGTTTAAAATTAAGAAGTAGGGAGGCTGTAACATGTTGATGAAGATGGAAGCAGTGAGGTTTTACGTATATGAATTATTATTTGTTTCCCTCTTGAGGGAAACAAATTCTTATTCAAATTGTCCACTAGCTTTCCAGATAAAATCAGCTATAACACTATTATAATAGCAAACTTAAAGAGATCCTCTCTCATTATAATTCTTCACGTATCGCTAAGACCAGTCAGTCGATATTTCTGACTGATAGCATTTATGGCACCTATCAAAATGCTTTAAATGGCTTTTTCTAGCAAGAGACTCACCAAAAATTATTAGGGAGATTTTCTATATGTGATATATTTCCCTTTACTACAGCACATGCTTCAGAGACCTGATTACTGGTAAAGCACAGATAAAAGCTATAACAGAATGGTGGTCAAACAAGTGGAGCCTATAAAGTATGCACTCCTCTTTTGTTTGCTGCTACACAAAAAGTGAATAGACAAGCCCTTTTGCAAACTTGCAGAGGACCAACTTTTTCCCTACCCCCCACTCCTGGGAATAAGCCATTTTAATTATTGAAGTTTTTTTGTTTAATCTTCCACCAACAAGTAATATGAATATTTTATACAACACTGATGAATGCTTAACTAATACAGTTCTTCATACAAATGCAAACTTCCTTTTTACTGGCCTCTGGTGACTATGCATCTAGTGCCAGAGTGGCATCATTCAGCTCCAGTTGCTATAGCATTTTCAAGAACCTCTCTGTTCTTGTCATAAATTATCTTTAAGTGAAAAAAGCTCCAAGGAGGTCTGCAGCAAACTGTATCAAATAATGAATTTCTAAGCTGTGGTAGAAAACACTCATCTTACTTATATTCTTCTACCATCGATTGTTTAGTGACCCTTCTTTGGGATACAGATGAGCATAACCCTGAAAAATGTTTGTGTTGTCTTTCTCTTGCTGGCAGCCTGCAGCCTGCATGATCTAATAAATATTGGCAGGACCAAATGAAATAATATAGAAGAGCTTCTCTTCTTTAAAGTCCATAGACCAAGAGACTCTTGTCACTTGTTAATATCTCCATCAAACAGTGAAGTGTTAACATATGTGATACGACCACGCAATCAAGTAAGGACCGATTTGTTGACTAATTAAACCAACACAACAAGCTCTTTAGCACCTACAAGTGACAAGTTTAGAGCAGGCAAGTGGAAACTCTCAATTGAGTCCCCTTTTATGAGACTATCATGCCAAATTCAATTCTGACTGAGTAGTATTTGAATGTACTTGACTTCCACTATGTGCTGACATGCTTACAATAATTCATCATGTGTGACAATAGCCCAATATTAGAGATTTATGATATATACAAAACAGTTACAAATGAAATGTAGCCCTAACATGTGTCTGCTTTACTTATCCACAGCCTATTGATATTATAATTAATGGTCAATTACTTAGGGATAGAGAATAGAAAATAGTCATTACCAGTTTCAGTCATCATCTGTTTTTGGCAAATTCTGGAAGTAAATGAAACCATTTTCATAGTGTTTGGCGGTTGCTGGAAAGTACACTGTTGCTCACTGCAAGAAGAATGGGTTTGCTATCTGTTCAGTGGTTGAAGAATTATTTTAGGAACACAATATTTATTTTATTATTACCATAATGTAGGTAAGTTTTAAAGTGTGTATCTGGGAAGAAGAAAATACAGTGAACAAAGATTGCTAGCACTGGCCAATTTTACACGCAGACACACGCACAAAGCCAACGCCCAAAGCAATTTAAAAAATGTAAATTCAAATTCCTTTAATAGGGAAAAAAAAAGAAGCATGAGAGTGAGCAGTTTCTGTTTATCTTTCACAGTTTTAGTTCCTGCCTTAATATTGACAAGATGACTTGTGAGTCTAAGAGTCCAGTTTAAGGGGGAGTTCAACCAGTTCCAGTTTAAGGGGGAAAAAGGCACGTGAATCACTTGTGGGTCAGTGAATGTGCAAACGATTATGAATACTTTCCTTTTAAATTTGAATAGTTCCACTGAAATCAATTCTTATACTGAAAATTATGACTATATATATATGTGTGTTGCAGTATTTGGACCCTTGTCTTTAATAAGCAGCAAACAAAAGCCTAGACCCTTCCAGGCTCTTGGAGAGCTCATTTCAAGGTTGGAATGAGGTTGGAATTCCTGCTCCTTGCTAAACTTTCAGCCCTGAGGGGACATGAAGACTTCCCATGTTCAGGAGAGAGTCAGATACCAAGGAAAATATTTTCAGGGATCAACAGGCCGATGGGCACCTTCCTAAGCTCCCAATGAGCAGAATGTGAAGAAGAGGCACTTCCCTGGCTCACCCATTGAATCCAGTTGGTGAGCCGGAGAGAATGCCTCTTGTAGCTCTGGATCCACAACTATAAGCTTTCCCTGGAGTTAGATCACAAAGATGATGTATCCTCAGGGATCTGGGCTAGGGGAAACCACAGCTTTTCAAACATGAACATTTTGATAATCGCTCAAGCATGGAAATGAGGTCAGGAAGAAAAAAAAGGAACTCAGAACAAGCAGAAGTAACCTGACTAGTGTCTCCATTTTAAAGACGTTTTTAACCACTGACCTGGCATGGAGGGCACCTTTTAAACAGATGGTTGCAGTAACACGAGAATGATACAGACAGTCTGTTGATTTGGGTGTTGGCATGCCTTTGCTTGAAAGAAAAGGGGAAGAATGGGAAATAACCTTGGATTTATATCGAGCAAATTGCTCTAATTGTTAATTTCAGCACTAATGTTTGCACAGAGCTTTGACATCATCAGTTGGAAGAGCCGCAGAATAATTTTTTCTGCCTCAGAAGCCAGCAGTGACAACAAAAGGAGTTCTTTCCAACAGCAGGGGATTATAATTATAGCGATCCCTTTTATATGTTACTGCTAAGCTTCTATTACCGACCAAACTTTTAATATGAATTTTTTAATGTCTGTAAGAGCATAACGTTTTGTCCCCACGTGGAAATGTATTATTTTTTCAGTATTTACTTTAAATGTACTTTAAAATTATACCCAAATAAGTAAATATCCCTAATTCATCAAACATATAAAAATAAATTGTCAGAATTTTATATACTAATGATCTGGAATCTAGATAAGTGCATTTTATTTCAGAAGTACAACCATTCATAGCTAGAAAAGAAAAGATTTGATTCAGTTCTCAGTGATACTGGTGCAAACAGAGAGCAATAATATAACACCGAACTCATGCAATTTAACTCCAGGTTTAACAGACAAATTCATTTAGATATTTTATTAACTAAAAGCCTAAAAGCATTAAATAAAAATGCAATTATTCTCATAACCTTAAAGGAGACTAGATCTTATAGACTTGTGTTGATATCTGCATCTCCAGAGGAATCAATGCAATTTCAACAAAAGAATTGTATCACATTGAGTTGTTTCATATAATGCCATTGAAATGAAAGAGGTTCACAAAGGGTTGATTAAATTTAAGTGGAAGAAACACAATGAGCAAAATTCATCGCTGGTGTAATTCTGTTGTCTCCTGCAGTTCCACCATGAATGGATAGGGCCCATGACAGTCTGCGCTTTTTCTGCGCTTTGGCAACTGAATTAGCTAAATTAAAATCCTCTAAATTGTAAAAAAACCCAACAACCAAAAATCCAGTCCCCGCCCCCATATTATACAAACCAAACTGAATTAAAGAATAATGCACAAAAGATGTTAAGAATTTGATTTGCTAAGACATGAGTGTATAAAGAGGAAGCTCCATCATTAATGTGCTCTGTGGTCAATATTGATCTTGTAGGTCACATCAAAAGTGTTTCAAAGATACCATGTGCACATGAGACAAATCTACCTTCTTATATTTTTCTTTCTTTTTCTTCTATTTAGGGAAAAAGAGAGCAGGGGCCCATGACAGACTTTCAACAAAATTCTTAGAACTGTCCTTAAAGACTATTTCTAAAAGATACTGAAGTCAACAGGAACTACAGATAGCCATTATCTCACAGGGCTAGGCATTTCATTTCTTTTCACAATTTATCATGTGTAAGACCCATCAATCACAGTAGCAGCTGAACAGATGGATCAGTAAAGAATATCTAACTACACTCTATATATTTACAGATGCATACATGTGTTTAATAAGTGAAGCTATTTTGAAGTGCAGCTAACACTAGAACTTATTACACCCAGCCTGTGTTTATTATGAACGTGAATATACCTTTTTTCAGATACCTCAGATTTGTTCAAAGTTATATTTCTAAAGGGACTTATCCACTACTGAAATTAATCTAACCTACATCTTTCTATCTCATAAAAAAGGAGTAACCTACTTTTATTGGAATGGAGTTTGCATCCTAATTCCATCAGCATGGTTTCAGTAATCATACAAATAGCTGCATTCAGGTGTTTATTCATTTAGACACTATAATTGGGAGTCCAGAAAAGCTTCCGAAAGAAGAGGTAAGACACTATGCAAAAGCCCCTTGGATTTCTTTTTAAAAAAGTCAGTAGATTTCTTATTTTGTAGATATATAATTAGATTTGAATCTAAAAGCCTCAGAGAAAGCAGTAATTCTGTGAATGTCAGAATTAGGAAACTTGGTTCCGTGGTTTCTCTCCTGTGACAGCCTTGATGTCTCGTGGCTTGATGGCTGATGTCATCCCACAGCCTTACTGGCAATGAGAATACTTTAATTTTACACACCTGCCCAGCTGTCTACTTCCATGTATCTCCTACTCAGCTTGAATCTGAAATCTTTCCTTTTAAGAATTCCAACTTTTCTGTATGATTTAATTGAAATTAGACTACATATTGAGGAATTACTAAGGTGTGTGGGGAGTAGCATGGGGATAGACAGAGCAATTGCACAACCCTTCTTCACCTTCAGAAAAAAAAGCTAACAAAAACTATTATTCGGGCTTCCATGATCTCAAAAAGTCCATTTCTTTCCCTGTTCAGCAATACAGTGGAATCAATATTGGCATAATTTAGGATTATTTTAATGCCAATATTTAAAAGGGACTAAACTTGAGAGAAATTATTTAAGCCATTTTCAGTATGCCACAGAGAGTTGTCTGCATTTGGGACAAGGAAAGAAGAAGTAAGAGATATGGTAACTCAGAATGACACAGTTCAATGGCTCCAGCAAATTCACTTTCTCCTAATACAGGTTGAATAGTGTTGTTATGAACTGACTGAAATAGGTCTGTATAGATGCATACATACATGGGCAGGTCCATCTGTACAGCGTACCTTGGCCGTTCAGACCACATACTTGCTGTGCCCTTGGGTAGTCTTCTGCACCGTGATGCATATCCATCAATGCTACTGACATTACATGGGAATGCTGTAGGGTAAAGCCTTGCTTGCCTTGAAGTCAAAAGCAGACACATGATTGACTTAAATCATGGCCACAGTCTCTCTCATAGGCTTAGCTCCAACTCATGGAGATCATAATCCATTGCAACTCATGGGAGTCTTCTTGATTTGGATGGAGTTTGTGTTACGTTGTGGATCTGGTCCAGTCATGTCAGTGGGCTTACCTGCAATGCATTAAGCTAACCGTGCACATAAACTCTGAAGGAATAGCACCTGGGAGGAAATGTTCTGCAGAGATTAGAATTAGTCTTGATCTGCTTTAGTCCTTATTAAAACAACTGTTATTTAATTTAAATAAATAAAGTGATCGCAGTAACTGTGGGTTCCAAACAGCATGTCTGTGGCAATCTCACCTCCTGAGGTTTTATCTCCGTTGCTCTGTTTGGGCTTATCACCTCCACAGGAAGGGACAAAGATAGCATTTCAGACAGTGAACTTAAGATGTAGACATGTTATCTTTTCTGCTGCTCTCATTATTACAGCAGCAGTAACCTTTGTCAGGAAGGCATGGGAACATCTGTGTGTGGTTACACCTTAAAACAGATCAGTAAGATTTACCAGTGACATTCTCCAGCACCTGCAGAGATGCTTCTTTCACTAAGCTTCAGCTCACTCCTGCCTCTGAAAAATAAATAACGCTCATATAAATAGCAACCAGAATGCTATTTTATGGGCTGGGGTTTTGTGCTTATTTTGTTTTGATTAATAGGACCTTGAAATTGAATAGCAGAATTCCAGTAGCCAAGTATTTTTTTTTTTGGTAGAGCTAAGCTTGAGTTTAAAACCCTTCACTTCTGGAATCTTGAAATATTATTTATGTCACAAATGAAAATGAGTACAGTGATATGAACCTACTAGCATGTTGGCTGAGGTTACAAAGCCTTCCCTCTCTTCAGTAGGATTGTTGGTTTCTGTTTAAACGAAGGCCAAGGACTCGAACAGTAGGGATTTTTGAGCCCAGGACTCAGGTGCATTAGAATAACTGGAGGAGACTCAACAGTTTCCATCTCTAAAAAATGATATTAGAGTTCATGAGACAAAGAAACCAATGTAGGACTCCAATCTACAAAACAATTAACATTCAGGCTTCAATACTGCAAAGCACTTAAATATGTGCTACTACTGAGGGAAGAAATCTAAGATATTAATGTGGACTTAATTGCTCCTATCCTTTTTAATGTATCTAGTTCTTACAGCACAATCTCCCCATTGTGCAAATGGAAAGTGAGACAGAGGCTGAGGGATCCACTTCTGTGCACAACAGTAAGCAACTCTTGTAGTTTAAGACATTGCTTGTCCCATCTGTTCTCCTTTCTCCGTTGCCAGAGGTTGCTGCCAGCACTGCAGGAAGAGAGAGGTTTGGATCAAATGTGTGCTCACTCCCTAGCTGCTGCACTTCATATTCCAGTTTTAGTGCAAACTTCGACAGCCGCGAAGTTAATACACAGAGCTGTGAACTAGAATTGCTGAGGCACAGCCACGTATTCTTTTTGCCGTTTCTGCTACAGGGTTAGTTACCTGCAGGAGAGGGATAAGGCAGGGAGCTCATGGTAGTGATGTGTAAAACTGCCCCAGCAGTATTCACCAAAACTTACTTCTGGGGCTTGAAGATCTAACTCTACAAAGGGACAACTATGACTCCCTCAAAGTCCTAGATTAAAATGCTCAAAATCCTTGGTTGTCCATGAAGGTGCCCAAAATCTACCTGTTTTTCTGGATGTGTAAGTGCTGGGATGCCCAGTATACCCATCTTGGTAGATGTAAACCACTTTGTTACAGCTAAGACTTATCAGGATCTACAAAGTGTTCCCCTGTCTATCACACCTGGATCTTGTTCGTGTAGATCTCAGAGCACACTTATTAGAGTAAGGCCTACACAAACATGGGCAGGAAAGAATACAGTGCCTTTCATAACATAGAGGAGTAGGCAGAGGATTTTGATACACTGTGGGAGATTTTTATTTGTGTTCTTTCCCAGCTGAAGACGTAGAGAGGCCATCTCAAAGTACTAGAATACCATAGCTTGTTCTGGGCTTGGAGATCTCTCTCCGTCCTGCAGAGCTGCGATGGCACAGCCACCAGGTGAAAGCAGCACGTAAAAGACAGGATGCAATTCTTCAGCTTAGTTGATAGGGCAACACGAATCGGGGAAGGAGGCAAGCAGTAGGGGTTTAATACCTCCTTGGTTGGCTATTTTTCTATTTTACACTAGGAATTTACTGAACAAAACAAGTGCATTTTGTGAATTGAGTTCTAGTGGATTTCCCAAAGTCGCAAGGGAAATCTATGGTGGACTTCAACAGGAGGTGTGCCAGCTCAGGTAATGCCCCAACCACTGGGTTGTGTTTTCTCTCTGAGCAAGTTTGTTTACATCTAGACTATTCAGTAACTTCAGTATTTCCCCAGGGTATGGCCAGCATCTTCCAAGATAAAGCTCTTAATTCCTAAATTGTAGCTAGAAAAGAAGGAAAAAACCCATCAGGCTGTTTGTCTTCATCAAATTAGTATCAGGGCTGGCAGAAGACACAAGCTGTTGTCTCAGTCCTGCAAAGTTATTTGTCCATCTGCAGGATCAATGATTAAATTCCCAGTTGTTGAGAATCAGTCTGTCCTAAGTGAAGATAAAAGTAGGATTTCTTACTTTTATGTAGAAAACTATGGAGCGAGTTGAAATGAAGGGGTGCAATTTTGAGCGAGGCAAAGGGAACAAACCAACACAGTTTGTTTCATTCTAGAAAGTAATACCAAGACTATTTTTGGTATTTTGAGACCCTGCCTAAACTCATGTGGGAAGACTGCTGTATGCCTATGCATATGCATATTCCATTTGGCAATACACTCACTACGGCACGCAGCCACCTACTAAATAATAGAACTTAAAAATGGAAAATCAAATGACAGAAAAAGCTATTTCCAGGTATTTAATCAAAGGGAGGATCAGAGTACAAAGCTCAAGACAGGCCCAGCACACAACTCTGGCTGAACTGTCACTCTACAGCGGGTTTCAAACATCTGCATTACTTTGACTGAAATACCATGAATAATTTATAATAGAATAAAGAATTTAAGAAAAATAGATTTAAAAAAAAATTAATACCCCACAGTAATCACCTGGCTTTACGTTTATTAGTGAGGTGCTCTGGGGTAGAAAAAGATCATGGATTTTATGAACCTTTGGGGAGGTTTCTTTTTAAAAATTAACATTTCAGCTTGATATTATTTTAGTATTTACCACTCGGTATTGTCTTAGATGTCATCTTGGCAAAGGGCTCCTAAACAACTGCCACTTTTAGCACTGCTGCCAAAAGGCCCCCTTTCACAATAAAGCATGCTGTGCTTTGGCAGGAAATCAATAAAGTGAAAATCTGTTCTCATCATCCATACATTTACCATCACAATCAACAATCAAAGGCAAGACCTGGGTTCTTTATCCACAGGCTCCAGCCTCCCAATTTTCTGCTATGAAAGGCAGCATAAATTAGAACCCTTGGTTCCTGTTAGCTGGGCTTAATGGGTATGATTTATGAACCATTAAATGAGGTTATGTAAATTGATCCTTAGCAGAATGCTAGCACACAGGTGACAGGTGCAGTACATTTGAATGATGAGTCCACAAGGGTTCTGTACAAATCAGATTTCAGTGACATTCAGTTTTAGGAAGGAGAAATATGTTGTCAACAAGGAAGTGATTTAAATAGTGCCCTGGGTTTGTCAGCAATTATGCTTTTCTTCTTAATTGCTGCAAACTATATAAATTCTAATAGGAAATAAATTACTGATTTACCAGTTAATGACAAGGGGGTATAGACAAGAATGGTTTAAACATTAAAAAAAAAATTTGCCTTTTGAGGCCATATTCAGTGATGATTTCATTTAAGCTGTTAAAGTTAACAGATGCTTTAAAGTCACACGATAAACTTTGACATAAGCTAAGTAAAATTGTTTTTATTGCTAAGCTAAAGGAAACTGGTTTTGTGCTACAGCAATGGATGTTCTTAAAAGGATGAAATCATGTATTTACATAGAAATAAGGATAAATTTTGCTTGTTATTTTTTGCTTGTTTGTTGTCTTAATAACCTTTTAAAAAATCAGATCAAATTTCATTAACTAGATTTAAAGTATTCTGTCTGACTCTGGCAAGATTTTTATACTAATAGTGAAAATGATCACACCTAGTGACCTGATGTTTGACTCATTTCCTTCTCACTGTTACCCAAAGTGACCATAAGGATTGACTGACTGCCTTATAATAAGGTTTTGATAGGGAAAAATGGGCTTGCTGTTGTAATACATTTAAATCAGTGCCGTCAGTGTTCAGGCTGCTTTGGTCTGGGTAGGAGGGCTCCTGGAGAACTAGATGTATTCGTGTCATATTTAGGTTCTGCTTTTCCCTGGTCTGGTTAATAGCATGTTCTAACTAGTGGCCCGGCACACCTCTGCTTGATGAATGTTTGCATCTTTCTTTGGAATGAAATGAAATGAAATAGCGATAGGAATGAAATAGCATGAATAAGTCCGTGTGTAACTCAAGGCTTCAAGGGCAGCAGTTCTGGAGGAAAGATTGTACAGGAGGTACTCAAAATACATAGGATAGTAGGATGGTGTGAAAATACTTTCAGAGGCTTAGCCATGTTAGATCATTTTAATCTGTGGAAGAAAATATAGAAGATGAGAGGGAATCAGAAAGAAAACCCACCAGTAAGATGGGAAGCCTACTAAGATCTAAGGCAAATGGAACAAACTCAAGATATTAACATGTGTCTGTCTATTTTCCCCAACATGTTCATTGGCTGTGTATTTCCTGTTTTTTTTTCCCCCAAATTCAGTGAAGTTTGTTCAAGCAACAAGCATCAGTTGCTAATTGAATTAGCCTCTCCTATTGTGTTTTACTTCAATGGAGATTCCCTTCAAGGTTCAGCTGCTTACTCATGGCATTGTTCTGCTCAATGCTCCTATGTCGTTGGCTGCAATACTTCCCCTTTCACAGAAGCTGTCACTTTTATTTCTATGAAGAGGATCAACAGGAGTGAGTCCAGACTGTGTAGTGCTTTTGGGGGTGTGGAATGCAAATTAAAAGGATTGCAAGGTTGCAATGTGGGTAATGCAGAAAAAGCATGATGCAATTTCATCGGTGAGAAGATGAAGTACTAGGTTTTACTCCAGGTATTAAGGAAGAATTCCATAGCTTTCCTATCAACATTATAGGACAAAGCTGCATCAAAAGAATGTAAAAAAAGCAAGCTCTCAAAAGCTAAGGAAAACCTCACTGTGCTTGTCTTTGCAAACCTCATTCAGTATCTTCTGTGACTGCACTACAAAACAGCCTTCATCATGTAGGATCCGCTGGTGTTTTGGAAGGTCCTGCTTCTGTTTCACACCTACAGAAGGGACTGTGTACCCAAAGACAAGTTGTTTATTTTTAAAGGTATTAACCTGATCTAATCAAAGTTATCCTGTCCCACCACCCAGCTTGCCTTAGGTTGTTACCTTTAAGTCACCATTGCAACCACAAGCCTATAATTCCAGTCACAAATAAAACTCTCAGATTTTTTCTTACGTGGCCGTGCCTCCGTTCAGTATATGAGATGGTCGATCTTCATGGAATGGGTTACTGCTGACTGTTTCTCTGTGTCCATCCTGCTTGCTGCATATCCCTTGCTCTCTGAGAGTGGCAAAAAGCAGATGCTGCAGAAAGAGCACAAGAACAGGGGAAAAGATGTATAGTACTTCTGACCCCTCTTCCAGCCTCCAGTCATTGTCCATTTAGAGAATTCCCAAGTTGGATGCGATTTCTCTATGTTTGTTAACTTCCAATGGATTTGTCTTCCATACAATTGTCCCATCTTCTCTTGAACCCACATAAACTTTAGCAAGACATTCCAGATGTCAGCTCCTCTCCTTTTGTTTCTTTTGAATCTGAACCTGTGTGCAGAAAAGCAAGTCTTAGGAAAGGGCATGACTAATGGTTAAGCACTGGACTAGAATGAGGATTTTAGTTTCTGGCACCTCGTATTTTACATTTTAATACAAAACAGTTCCTGTATAAGGTACAGAGGCAATCCCAACTATATGTTGGATATATCTTATCAAGACATGAGGGACTGACTGAAATCCTGAACATCTCACTCTATAAAATTCCCTGTGGGGATTCTATTTATATTCACTCTGGCTTTCACTGACTGAAGGAGCATAGCTCCAATAACTGGCTATCGCAGGCAAGGTGGCAGCATCTCCTCCTCTTCCTGCTGAAAACAGAAAGAAAATGGTGACCACAACTGCATTTTGTAGACATCTCTAGTCAGCTGTGCTCTGGGAATGTCTGTTGGTATCCCATGGAAACTGGGGCTGGGACTTGGGGTGAATCTGCTGAGATCTGTCAGAACTGTGCAGTTCTGGCCATGTAGAAGTGCCTATGTTTGCACCTGGGAATCCCACAATTAGAGAGGAAGGTGCTTGGGGAGATTAGTCACCTCCAGGGTTTGGTCACCTCTGGAAGCTGTCACAATTTTAACTTTGGGCAGAAAGGAGCTCATGACATTTAGAGGCATGTCTTCTACTGCAGTGGATCTCAGCGCAAAGATCCCTGAGCTAGCCAATACTGACCTAGTACATCTCCACAATGCAGAACAGCTTTCTGTAGACTCAGCAGCTCCGGTTTGAAAGCAGTCTGGTAGTGCTGGTGCATTGCAGTGACACAGCTAAGCCAGAACCCGTGAATTAACACTATTGTAGCCACAGAAGCCAAATCCTGCAGACTCAGCCCAGAGGTCTTTGCATCATGATAGTGGGATTTAAGTCCATTTGATTTAAGTCCCTTTTAGACCTAGTTCAGTATTCTTCGGAAACACTAGGACCTGTGCTGCTCCTTCCCAGAGGAATGACGTTATCCTTTCTGTGTTCCAGATGGGCAAGCAAAAGGCAGGGAAAATGCATCCCATGGGTACAGCATGACTGTCCAGGTAAGGGAATGCGTCAATGACTCTGCTTACTGAAGTTCTCTTTTGGACCAGATTTATGGTTTTATTTTGAATAAAACAAGGCTAGAAAGATGGATTGATGCACAACCCTTCCTTGTCCCTCGCTGCAAAGTGTTCTCCAGTATAAAAGCACTTTGAAATTCCATAATGCAGATGTAGGCATTGACATTAAAGCCCAAATTGTCAGTGACAAGTAAATGTGGGTGGCTGGTTTGAAGGACCAAGGACCTAATTTTATTGTATCTTAATTTCTCAAGGCACTTCATTTTCACAGTAGGGCTTCCAAGGGCTCTAAGATGCAGAGGTCAGAGCTTGGTACAACAGTGAAGCACAAACATGGTATTTGAAAATTGACAAAATAAGAATAGCGGCCTTTTGTGAAAATGGTAGCTTGTGACTTCTCAGCATCACACAGGAGCTCCATGGCAGAACTGGGGATATGCAGCAGTTTGTCAGGACAGTGTTTCATTGCCTGAGTTGTCAGGGCACTCTGTGTCGCTCCTGCAATTTCCTTTCTCACCAAGTACATGTTTTCTCAGGTCTCAGCAATTAATGAGGTAGGTTTACTGAGGTGGTAATATACTGAAGCAAATAACATGGATTCATCCTCAGACTAGCCCCTATGCACAGTGAAATGAGTTTAAGGTTTCTCATGCTGAGAAAGCTTACAAAATCATGGAGTTCAAGAGTGTATTATTGTACTCTTAAAAATAAAGGCAGTCTTAATTCTGGTAATTCTTATTTTGAGTGTTTGACTATATGACCTTTATACAACTCTTTATATGTGGATTTTTTAAAATTTGCTTTTTAAAATTATGCTTATATTTTTAAATCTTAGACTTTGGAAAAGCAAACTTTTCATCGTGTGTCATTGCATGACCCCCCAGGGAATAGGCTCTGTAGTAGGACTGAAATATTTGGGGCCACAGAACCTTTTGGAGATGATTGAAAGGTGGATGATAAGGTCATCTGAAGTTCTAGTCCCCTGGGGTCCCATCTCACACAGACAGCTTTTGTACCTGTTGCTCTTTTTCATGCTCCCAGAGTCTTCCTCTTTTGCTGTCCTTACTGTCTCATCCTCACTCTTTGACAATCACAACTACTCCCCTCCTCCCATCTCCAGTTTCTGCCCTGCTCCTTACTTCTTCTTGTTCTCCAGTTCCTCTCCCTTTATCCATCCTACTTCATTCTTCATGTTGCCCTGCAACACCCTGGAAATCCCTGGGGTTTCCTGCCCTCAGCTGAAATGCCAACCATCGCAACAGACACCTCTCTCAGCCTCCCCCAGCTCTGCCCCAGGTTTGCTGCAGAGAACGTCTAGAGCAGTACAACTTAGAAATGCCCCAAAAGTCACAGAGCACTTTCCCTATGAGACAGAGGGTACAGAATTCCTAAGGCCCCATCTTCAACACGATTTTTCAAAGTATATAGGATTATTGTCATAGAGTTGGTATTCTAGATCCTGGGCATTTCTGCTGGAGTCAGTCACGACTCCTAAATGTCCTTACCAGGAAACCCTGTTTCATTGGTTAGAGACACTGCAGAAGGCTTCCTTCACCAGCAGAGAGCCAGGAAAACTGAGACAGTTTGTAAAAATTGCTATATGAATACAATAAAGAAAAAAAATCTTATCTTAAATTTAATTGTCTAAAATACCTTCAGCTTTGTCTTCTGAATTATTTAATCTCCATTTACTCTTCTCTGGACACAGCATTGTCTCCCATGGTAAGACCCACAGGCTATGTCTCCACTAAGGATGAAGGATGGGCTGAGGCAGAAACCGGGCTGCTATGAAACCGTTACAGTGGGAGCATTTCAGTGTGGCTATGGGAGAGCAGGAGATCAGGCCCATTGTCTCAAGTATCATTAACTGGCTTTTCTCGAGGATTGATTGTAGTCTGGAGTGAGTATCCATTTAGCTTCTCTCTGACTTTTGTCTCCCCGTATCTGTTTCTCTTCTTATTCCAAATGATTCATGGAAGAATCTATTTGGAGAGAAGAGGTTCAGGTAGGAAGAGAAAAAACCCTTCAAAAATCACTTTCTAAACTGCTTGCCCCCATCTTGGCTTTTTCAATAGATTTTTCTCTCTTCTGCTCTATAAAGTAGTAGAGGAAGAGGAAGTATAGTCATATTGGTTATTAGCATGTATTTAACCACTGCTAGCGTTCATTGAAAGGGTTTCAGGCCCCCTGATTCTGTGACTTGTACGATTACGTTACCTACACATATTACTGTTACAAATTTTTTTGCCATCATGTTCATACAGGATAAATCTTATATGAGAAAATGGTGGTAGACCTTAGAGTGATTTGCTGAACTTTAATTATTCATCCTGCTAAAAATCATGATAAGGTCATAAGAATTTCCTTTAGGTATTTTATTTTTCATTTATACTACCAAGTTTAATCAGATTTCTGATTTTTGTATCTAATGCTCAAGCGTTACATAAAGAAACATGATGATGTTGCTATTTTCCTTTATAAATAAAAGAGCTAAAAAGGAAAAGTTGCTTTTTTTCTCATTTGCTAAGAGTTCCTGGTAATTAATTCTTCGCTGTGAGCTTACTCAATTTAAAAAGCACCAAACAACACAACACCAAAATTTTGCTGTGAAGTCATGTTTTTCAGATATCTTAGGCAGCCTATCGGCACGAATCACACGGTACTCCCAGCAGTGCGCATTATACCCAAGGTATGAATTCTGTGTTTGCATGCTTAACAATCATTTGGAGACCACTTAAAGTGGGTGATATGCTCCACTCTGGTTCTTTGTACTCCTCATCATGTGCCTCGGCAAAAAATATTCCAGAATTGCCCCAATTTTCCTTTTGGCATGAAACGCAAGTTGTGCCACTGATTAGTGCTTTGCATCCCACCTTCTTCTTCAGTAAAGGCTACGCTGGGAGAAGAAAGCAATAGTTGCAATGGAGACTGTGAGCATGGCCTTCTGCTATTCTTATCCTCTTTGGCATAGGACTGAATAACAATCCTTCATCAGTAGTGAAATTAGGACTACTAGAAAGCAAAGGGCAAATCCAGGAAAGACCAGTCTCCATCTTTTGCATGGTGAGGAAGTCTTTGCTCTTTAGAAGAGGTTCAGTAACTGATTTGCAGTCACGATCCTTTCAACTTCTCTGCAAATACAGTTGAAGAGTTCAAGCTGAAATGCAAATTTCACTGCTATTTGGGTTTTGTACTGACAAGTTCAGAAAAGACCGGAAAGTCAAGCTTAGAATAATTTCTCAGAAAGCCTGTGTTGTAAGATTAATTTTATAAAATAAAAATAGTGATCTCAAAAAGCTGGAAGCATCTTTGATGAAAGAGCTTTTTCCTTCTGCAATTTTTACCCGACATTTTTTATTTATGCTTAGATTTAATATTATATTGTGCTTAATTTCTTTCTCCATCTGTCATTAGTTTTACAGCCATTTTCCACCTGTATTTGGCTTGATCCTTTCTACTTTGGCAATTTGTTTATCAATTTAATTGCACTAATATTAGTAGACTAACTCCTGCCTAGCACTTGTCCCAGTAAATTCAGGTTCTGGCTTTATATTCCAGGACTTCTGTAGATGACAACTTTTTGTGCTAAGCGTTTGCTTGAAACTCTGGCATGCATAATATTGAAGGAAAATGACTCCTTTACAGCCTTATATTAGAAAGCAATGGCCTCTGTGAGTGGAATAAAGTTGCTCAGTAGGAAAATAACTTCCACCTAGTGGCTTTCCAGAAAACTGCCATAATAGTGAATTTCTTGTGAAACACAAATTTCTATTTTTACATAATTTGGGGGTGATCCTGCCACTACAACCCATATTCAGTTTTCCGTGAACTCAAATCCACTACCTTCACATACATAGTATTTAGTATATAGTCCACAATAATTTTAGCATCACCATGCTTGTGGATTTATCATAACATCAACATAATTCCAAAAAAACTTTACACTAAAACTTCTTATGATGCCTAATGGCAAACTGATTTTATTCCAGCTTTTCTATTTCACATTGAAAACATATTTAAACACCAAGTATACTAATATCCCCACACCCACTTCAGGAAAAGCTCGCTGTA
Source organism: Chroicocephalus ridibundus (assembly GCF_963924245.1). Taxonomy (NCBI): domain Eukaryota; kingdom Metazoa; phylum Chordata; class Aves; order Charadriiformes; family Laridae; genus Chroicocephalus; species Chroicocephalus ridibundus. Next base: position 31,145,576 of record NC_086287.1, read on the forward strand.
TTATCTCTGTACTTAAACTACCAGCTCATCAACATTGTATACATAACCATTTGGGTAGTGTGGCTTAGTGGAATATAAATGGCTCATAAATCTGGTAGGACATGAATCCACTGTTTAATTTAAAAAGGAATTATTCAATAGTTTAGTATTATACATCTGACAGAGCTGAATGAAGAAAAACTCCTGGAAATGAAAACTCAATAAATTATTTCTCATGCCATTGGAACAATAACTATTCTGGATCAGTGATTTTAATATTAATTCACACGAGCTGAGAATCTGGCCACTAGGCTGCCCTGAAGATTTTTTTTTTTTTCTGGAACACAATTATTAAGAAATTATTTTTAAATTCAGGCAGACAGAGATGGGTTTCTGTAGTATGCAATTAGTGTTACATAGCATTCATGTTCAGTATGAAGGATATATGTATTGGTTGAAAAAAGACTCTGATGAATGCCATTGCCTGACAAATAATTTTGATGGGACTCATTAAACTGCTTGCTATGGGCTAAATTCTGAAACATAATCCAAACTTCTGCTTTTGTAACAGTAAATTTTTCCAAACAAAATAATCAGTAGAAATATTTAATATAGCAAAGGTATTTGTTAGAATCTACGAAGTAAATAGAGACGCTCATAATAAGCTGCAGTGAAATTCATTTTATAGTTTTTAAATGTCTAAGCTAGGATAAATGCAAAAAGTAAACAAGCAGAAAAAAATCATAACAATTACAATGAATTTAAGATTTTTTCCCTTCCCAATAATCTAAAGTATTTAGTAATATAAACAAGGGAATTAACCATTTTCCTGCTGTTGTTTTGCCCCTCGTATAGCCACATATCTTCTGTATAGCCACATATCTTTTATATAGCCACATATCTTTTTGCAAGATTATTAGAAGGCGAAGCTGGGAAATTCTTTGCATACATGTGGAAAATCAGGCAAGACGCAGAACAGGATTGTGCTCTTTAAGTTAACAACAATTCTCTGAACTATTAACACACATATTTAATCAATTTACTATAGTTCTCCCGCCAAGTAAATGCAGAAATTTTAATCTCTTAATATTATCAATATACGTACAATGTACTTGTAACATTATCTGAAGGTAGCTGGTCAGCCTGTATATATCTACTGTAAACTCTGATTACATACACTGTACCTGGGGTTTTGCCAACGGGAGGAGGAAGGAGCAGAGTCAGAGCCGTCGAATTCAGCTAAAATGTTTTAACTGCCATTTTAAAAGGTCCTATTGTATTTTGTAGTCACAATGCTTATCCTAGATAGAAAAGTTAACATTTATACGTAGTTTTGTGTGAAATGGGTAAAAACTGAGCTCAGAATTAACCGGCTGTGTGCAAACTTTGGTTAACTGATTCAGTTTGGTGCTTGGGAGTCAGGGGGACGGAAATATTTCTTGCATGCGTGTGAGTGGTTAAACTAAATTAAGCTAAATTAACATTATGTTGAATTAGGTGATTACTATGTCACAATTTTCATTAGTATGGGTATTACCAATGGAGTTTTTAGTAATTTTTCTTTACATCATCCCTTGTGATAGATAATATTTAAGCCATTGTCTGCCAAGCTGCGCACCATGTGGATGAAGTCGATTCCGTTACACGAAGCATAACGGTATGATGTGACGAGAATGAGGCTTTAAGTGTATGATGGGAGATTCACAAAGGCAGGCAGCCTTCCTGAACCCTGACCGTGGCCTCTTTGAAGCTCAATGACCTCTAAATGTGGTAGAAATTCTCTTTAGCCCACTTTAAAGGGTGGTGAGATCCTATTCCTCTTTCAAACCAGCAAGAAACAGGAGGTTGCCCCAGTGGATCCAGGAGCGATGGGAGAGGAGACGCAAGCCTCTAAATCAGTGCCTGCCTGTCGTCTCCTTCTCGCCCTCCGAGGCTGTGAGCCTATGCAATAATCTTTTCAAAATCTTCCATTTTTATTCTGATGCTGTGTAGTGAGGTGTCAGGAGCAGTTTGAGAATTACAGCGCACTTGTTTCTATCTGTCTTTAAGTTTTCATTACGGCTCAGAAGCAGAATGTCAGTACTTGCATATTTACTATAATGGGTATATATTTATTCAGGCTAGCGAATTGCAATTAATCTTGTTTATGGAAGGCAAAATTAAACAATTAAGCAATCAAACATACTGTACAAATTCGTCAGAAAACATTACAAGAAAAAAAAATAAAATCAAAAGGTGTATGACTCCTTGACTTTGTTCCCAAGATTTAAAATTCTATTTTGGAATAAAGGAAATCCAAACAACCAGAACACGCAAAAGTTTTTAGACAAATAATTTTATAATTGCGGGAGGTTTTTAACATCATAAAATGAAATTAAACCTCTTTTATTACGAGCAATTCTCAGTACAGCGAACTGATATATTTCATATCACAATTCTGAAGGGCTTCGGAGAAAATAAAACCTACACTTTCCCACATCCTCCAAATCAGGCAAATAAAACACTGCATAATCCATGAATGCTCTATTAAAGCTGTCAGAAGATGCATCTGGAAACATCTGGGTACAAAGCTGGAAAATGAAGGAAGCTGAATACAAACAATATCAGCAGTGAGAGAAATACAGAACTGTGAGAGAGCCTGACATCCAGCTCAGTCCTGCTGCCAAGCACTAACACTTAACGCAAGTCCAGCATCTTGTCCAGGAAGAAAGGCAGTACCTAAAGACCTAGGGGAAGAACAGTTTAAAATATTTCTGTGATGGTTATTTGCACAGCAGATATGGAAGGAAGATGATTTTTGTTCCCATGGGAAAAGTGCTGGAACTTAAAAGGTATTTGTTGCTCTCAAAATGAATATATGTTCATTAGTTTTTGTATTTTATCAAAATCCAGACACGGCCACCACCTTTCTGTCCTCTCTTTTTTGACAATGAAATACTAACATTTTTTAAGTTTGGATAAAAAGCAATCATTCTGTTACTAACTGCCTAAAAAAACCGATGTTTTTTATTTATTCAAAAGCATCACTGCTACTGACGTTTTTCAAAAAGGCTACATTTTGACAACAAACAAACTGCAAAATCATTTCAATTGAAAAAAGGTGATATGAGGTCTAAATATGCTTATTTATTACTTTTCATATGATGTAAATAAATACCAACATCTCCGCCCGCCCAAAGCCTGGACTTTGCTGGTCCGGTTTCTGAATGTGTACTGGTGGAAGGGGTGTGAAAAGAGGGCGACCACCTCAACAGGGGGAGTGTGTGTGTGCGCGCGCACGTGTGTGTGTGTGTGTGCACCTGTGTGTGCGTGCGTGTGTGTGTGTCTGGGGGGTCCGATCCATGCCTGTAGGGGTGAACATAAATGTCTTATGGTATATTTTACAAAGGGAAGACACAGATGTTTTATCCTTTATTACCAAAAATATCTAACGACCACTACAGCACTCCACAGTGTTGCGCCACCAGCCAGACTGTAGGATTGATTTATAAACCCACTGCAGAAAGTACACCGACAGAGACAGATGGCCTTCAAGACGGCATAATAGGAAAGCCAGCCGTAATGCTGGCTCTTTTCTTCAAAACTCAGTTCCTCCTGTTGTCACCAGTCAGGGCGAAGTACTTTGTATTTACAGCTTAAAACTCTAAAATGAATTAGTTTATCACAGCATAATATCATGACACTAGGCTATGAAGGCTAGAAGATTTAGTCGCTTCGATGCAAGTAAGGAAAGCTTTTATTTTTAAATTTCTACCACTCAGTGCAGTGCGTCAAACAATCAGTTTTAATATCTTTAGGGTTAAGTGCACTCTTGTAATTTAGAATTAAATGATTTTTATTAAGCACTTTTACTGAATATCTACAAGCTTTACAACTCCACTGATTAAGGATCTGATAGTGACTGGTAAAGCAGCCACCTCCGTGAATTAGGGAAGCATTAGTGAATGCATTCTCTCTATGGTCCTTAGTGCTTAGGGAGTATTTCAAAATAAGTGCAATTTCTGTAAAAAGTAGCCATAAAACTGCAAGTGAAACGCTGATGTGAAACCTGGTGCGTGCATTGCACAGTGACATCTTTTAACAGGTTAAAGGCATTTTTGTAGAGCTAAAATCCCCCTGGGGTGCAACTTCAAGTGCAGAGTTTCTGAAATATTGCCCCGTGACACTGAAACATTTAAACAAAAAGCTAGCTGGGAGTATCCAAGGTGTAATGGCCAGCTTGCCACTGACAACCCAGATCTGAGGGAGGCCTGGCCAACCGGCCTGAGCACAGGTCTGGGACCAAGGAATGCCCACCGCAGGCTCATAGTAACCTCCTCTGTGAGCTTGCACAAGCTCCTCTATTTTCAGAGATGTTGCTCCCTCTGCGCTCTCATTAACTTCAATGGGAGCCAAGAATGCACAGCACCTTTGAAAATCAAGCGGCTAAACTCACAGCTTCAGTTTCCCCATCTCTAAAATGAGGCTAAACCTTTCTTATCAGCCTCATAGAGCTGTTGTGAGGATTAATTAGATAATGACTGCAAAGCCCTTTGAACACGAAAAGTGCTAAGAATTGTTGTTACCAAATGATGGCAAAGATTGGGCTATTCTTCATTGCTGTCAAATAATAATAAAGAGATGTGCTAGTCTAAGGAAAGGAGAGGTGGGAAATAAAGGGCAATAATGGCTGCTGTTGTTTGCGCATATGGTACTGAATAATCTTTGCAAGAAGAAGCCAATCTTGTGAAAAGCTATCTCCTGTAATGGTGCTAGGGTTATTGACAGGTCTGGCTATAAGTGCAGGTTCCATTAGATACATCAGCCGCAATGTATTCGCGGCAAATCTCAGTGATGATTGCCCTCCTGCAGAGGGAGAGATAAGACAAACTATGATTGAAGTAAAAATGTAAACAGTTAAAAAAAGAAATAGAAGTCAACCACTGCTCTCCCACAGGGGCAAGGACCAAGGATTGTTGCACCTGTGAAGCAGTAATAACATCAAATGTTAATGTGATATGTGATTGTAGCACAGATACTGCTTCAAGCTCTTCCTGAAGAATTTATGTTGTTTAGTATTTTTATATGTATATTAAGTGAAGTGCACTTTCCTAGTCTGGGGCAGTGCAGGGCACAATACTGGCAAACTGAAGGTGTTTCGCATGAGTCAAGTTAACGAGAGCGTTCTTCGGCAGTACAAGGTACAGCTTCTGCTTTTTACAGGTCTCCAGCAAAAGCCTCTGAACTAATACTGACCCTCTTAATCTCGCGATTGTTTTATGAAGTATATGTGATACAGTTTTCTCTTTTGTATTTGAAGTTTATATTAGACCCATTATTGTAAAAACATATTATTAATTTGTATCAAGGGATGATACAAATACTTCTCTTTGGCAGCTGGAAAGAAACTGAGCGATACCTCAGTGATAAAAAAGTACCTCCTGTTTTCGTAGTGATAAGGAATGTTAGCAGTAAATGCTGACATTAAATCATTTTCAGATCTGAAGGGTGGCATAATATGCACTCCAGAGTTTCAAAGCAATTGGCCAAAAAAGCATTCTAAAGTTGATCTGTGTTCTTGGCTTAACAATGTGGTTCGTGTGGCTGCCACTCCAGCTGGCCATTAATTCTCCTTTCCTTCCCCACCCTTTTCCCCCACCCCCAAATCATTTTCACCCTTTGGGTTAGTCTCAGTCACATTTAGCAGAGGCGCAGAAGTAGCAAACAGAATTAATTTCCTCCACGTTTAATTGGAAAAAAAATAAATGCTGTCTGGATAGAAGAGAAAGACTATTCATGCCACAGAGGAGAATTCATTGTCTGTTGCACTTGGCAGCAGCCAGCTTATTCAGTGATCACACATGGACTAGCCAGCTAGCCATGGCACGTCTGTGCCAGATGTGCTGGCTCTTCCCCAGCTGGCAGGACAAAATACAGAGGTGGAGAACATGGAAAGAAGAATATAGAGAGGATGGAGAACATGGAGCTTTAGTTGTACTGGACATACAGGAGATGGAAGGGAGTTGGAGACAGGGACAGTGGTATTAGAGATCAAAGGCATTGGAAGTGGTGTGGGGAGTTAGGTGATGTGATGGAGGACAGCTACAGACACGGCGAGGAAGACATGGCAAAACTGCGTTGGGAAAGATTTAGAAGACATGGAGAGAGCTGGGGTTACCATGGAACAACCTCTTAAAAATACTGTACCGCTATCAAAGTTTCAGTGGTCTGGAAAGCAACTAACACATTGGCGTTTTTTTTTTTTTTTAAATGCCTAAACAACATTACAAAAGTAAGTAAAAATCTAGTAACCTTATATTCATTCCAGACAAAATACTGTGATATGGAATAGAATGGGATCTAATCAGTAAGTTTATAAAAGACACTAGCATAATCCATTTCAGTGAATGAGTTTTCATGGAAAATTAGTGATAGAACTGATTACATCTTTTGATGAAATGAAAAGGTTCAGTTGCTAAAGGAAGCTGCTCAATATAACTGAGCTGAGATATTTTACCTTGTACTCTGACCTTCTGGTTAGAAGTGACACAACATAAAATCTGTGTAGCATAGTTTAACTGGCATGAAAAGGCTGATACAGCTAAAAAGTAATTGCACAGAGGGCATCATTATATAACGGGGTTCCACATAGATCTATTCTTAGTTCAGTGCTATTCAATATCTTTATCAATGAGATGGAAGAAAATAGAAACTTGTTGTTGGTAAAGGCTGCAGATGCCATATTCATATATAAGAAGTTAGTACGTGACCTGATTTTTAGAGGCGCTAAGCATATTTAGGCAATGAAAAAGGAGGATTTTGGCTTAGAAGCTAAAACCACAGATATGTAGCTATTGCAGTGCCAAGCTTTTAAGCACCTTTTGGGGTAAACTCATCTCAAAACAGGCTTCGTAACAGATGGTAAGAGAGATGCCCAAACTAGCCAGTACCGAATGACCCTGTTCTTCAATGCTTAGGCACCTATTTCTGATTTGTCAAATCAGAAGGAAGCTGCTTCATCTCAAAATCTCCATGCTGAATTAAGCAATTAATTGCTGTTTCACACAACCAAGGGGTCTAGCAGTGAGAATGCTCACTGGGCTGAACATCCTGGTTTGGTGCGAGCAAGTTAACAGGTGCACCTCTTGTGTTCTAGGAAGGTGTCTTTGCCTACAAGTTAGTTTGGATGGAGGCACTTTCCATTCCTCCTGTTTAGGGTGGGGCACTATGTAGAAGTGCTAGAAAAACACCACATATGCTCAGACAGGCATTAGATGATGTAAATAGCTACTGCCCCTTCTGCCCTCACCAGATGATGGTAAGAAACAGATGACCGCAGCCTTAAAATAAAATTATTCCATGCCATCACAATTATTTTTGAGGCAAAATCTGGGGCAAAAGGAAAAATGTGAGTAGATAAGCAGATGCTGGCAGGTTCTCTCTTTCTATGCATGTATATGTATAAAAAAGCCCCAAAGCACCAGGATCCTGCTCCTTTGTGGTCTATGTAGTAACCTGACCAGAGTATGCTACCAGCACTGTTGCTCTTAACATTAAGCTTTGTTTTCCATGGAAACCAACATAGAGCAGGAGGACAGGCAAAGATGGCATGTCTCCACCTGAGAAGTATCCTTCTACTTACATCCCATACCTGGATCAGAGGATGGAGAAGTATTCCCAGATCTTGCAGTTTAAACATAGCCCCAGAAAATAGAAGTTCCTCCTCAGTCTTCTCTGCCTCTCACTATCTTACATATCCTAATCTGTCCCCTTTTATTAATTTCCTCTCTCAGATAACAAATCTCAGACTTTTCTGTCTCTCTTCATGAAAGTTTCTCTAGGTCTAGGAGTAAAGCGAACGCCTGGCATAGTCATTGCTCCAGGTAGCAGATGTAAATGTACTGGAGGGAGAGAGTAAAAAAAAATAATCCTAAAGCATTTTTATTAATTATGATAATTAGAAAAGGATACCAACCCCTTAATTTGTCCAAACTACGGGTACCTAGGGACAGAGGCTGTGCAGACCTTCCCGAACCACAGATTTATTATAGTGACCCTGGGCAGCTCACTCTCCAGACATACTCCTTTCTTTGCCTCACTGCTGGAAGTACTAACAAGAGTGCCACATGCGGGTGTATTTTCTATAAAGTAGACCATTACCAGCAAAAAGTAAAGCGAAACTATCAATTCACTTAACCTTGAGTACCCATGAGCATTCAGATGCTGCCACTTCTGGGCACTGATGGCTACATTTGAATATCTGTAGGTGCTCGTGACCTGCATTGCAGGTTGCCACTACCTGATGAGCTGGCCGAAAAAGCTCCTCCGTGGAGGCTGCTGCTGTGCAGGTCACAGCCCCTCTGCGCTCTCAGAGTGAGCCAGCGAGACCTGCAGCTTGTCTTGTCTCAAGGTGGCTTGTGTAGAAGTTTTGGGGTATCTGAAGTGATTTCAGGTGTTGTTTTCAGGGCTGTTTTACAGTCCTGTTGTATTGCAAGGGCAAAAAAACCCTGTCCATGTTCAGAGTTCGTCCCTTTAGTTATACTTGTCCTTATTTTTTCTAACTTCTAAACGAAACTGTCTTAATGACCTTCTGCAATAACAAAATCTGGCTGTAACTGTTTAGTTAAAGTGTGCCTTCTTTGCGTAGGGACTGCTCTATGCCGTGTCTGGGCTGCAGTCAGGGCGAGATATCTGAACTGGCCTTAAACGACTTAGACGCAGTCTAGCCATTCCAGCACAGCTGTCAGCTTGGATCAATTTTCCCTTCCAAAAAAATGCTGCCATCAGTAGGAACGCTTTGTGGCTGAGCTATCTTGATCCCCCACTACAGTTGCAGCAGGGATCTAGCCTATTTATATTCTTCAGCAAACAGCAAGGAAAGAGTGCTCCTGAACTGGGGATCGGTGTGCGCCCCATTCCTGCTGTACCCCTAATGGCAGAGGGAGTTGGGCTGTTCTCTGAAAAAGCTCCTCATCTGGATGACCGGCATGCAAGGATGCACTGTGGCAAACAAATACACTCTGGTGACCTGTACAGCTCCAACAAAAGCCAGGCCTTTTATTAGAAATTGTGGAGTTTATTTCAATTTTACCCAACATGATTTTCTGCCACTTTATGTATTTAAAAACTTCTTCAACACAGAATGCAGTCCTCCCCAGCAAAGGTAATTAGTAGCTATCAGTGTGCAGTACGGAAATGTTTTTCTCATTTTGCTCCTACAAAGAGAGCACACTGTGTATCGCATTAACACTGTCTGATAGCAACAGATGACAGCTATAAAAAATCCCACAAGAAAATTAACAATAATGCTTCAAAAATCATCACTAAGGACCCGATCGTGCTAATTGATGTTTAGGATGAGTCATCCAATTAGTTCTTTGAAATAGGACTGGCTGCTTTTCTTACATTATTGAGATTGCCATGTTGTAGACCTTTGACAGTATCAAGCAGTCAATGAATGCAAATTAATGACCATTGACCCACAGATGCAGAAACAATTACATCTATGTTATCTTGCATCAGCATCCCAGGGGGTGTCCTCACCACTGTCTACACTGCCTAGCCATCAGCTGTCCCCCAGGGTGCACGTTGAGGTCTTCAACTGATAACAAGTGGGGAAGCTCACAGCACCCAACCTGCACAGTATTACGGATATCTGGAGGGTCTACAGAAGCGCAGCTTCACCCTCCTACAAAATCATGAGGTTGGCCCAAATTGCACTTCACACTCTACCTCAGATGTCCTGTGCCACTGTGCAAAACAACACAGCACAAATGTTCAAACTTAATGGTGACAAATGTCTGAGATAGGGACAGTGCAACTTCTCATGCCAGTAGGAGGCTCATAGTCTTTCCAAGTGGAAGTTGGATGGAAGAGACTACAGATTTGAAAAGAGCTACATCTATGCAGACATCATTGCCTGTTCCGGCAAGCAAGTGTGTACAGGTGAGCCAGGGAAAATGCTGAGAGATGCTTCAAGCAAGGCTAAAGATGGACAGTTTGTAGTTATCGCAAGAAGGTACAGAGTTGCCCACTGAAGAAAGAAGGAAGCATCAAAGACTATGAACACAGACACGCTTTTAGAAGGGCTGTAAATGGAATATTCAACATGTTCACCCACCGCAGACCTCATTGCAAGTGGACCCAGAGAAACCTCCACCGTCAAGGGCCACCACACAGCTACATCCAAGGGACAGAGCGTAAGACCACGGCCAGCAAGGGGTGACTGTGCCGCACTGCGCTTCTGCATTTGCTGCCACAGGCCAGGAGCCTCTCCGTGCCTGAAAAAGGGTGGAAGAAGAATGTTGAGGGGGGCAATGAGACCAGGCTCAGGGGAGCAAGATGGGAGTAGACAAGAAACTAAGTAGCAAATGTCTTCTAGAGAGATGCTGGAAGCTGGTAGGTGGGGGGCAGGCAGTTGCACGCTTCCTCGTACATTTTCTTTGTGCTTATGTGGAGTGAATGACTGTTGCTTTAAATCCTATATGCTGTCTGCCTTCAAAAAAAGAATTGAGAAGAAATGTGTATAATTATACACAGAATATTAATCTTCTTCCTGGTGATCTACAACTCTAGCATATTCATCGCACTGGAACTGTGCTCAAAAGTATTTTCATCTGATTAAAACTGCTGATTCATCGATGCATGTAATCCTTTGCTAATAGTATGTATATAAATGGCTCTTAACAATTTGCACATCAGTTATTCTTCATTTTTCATTGTTATTTGCTTTTTCTTGAACACTAAGTGCAACACTGAACTTTTATGTTTTAATCTAGCTTTTTGGAGAGGTAAAGTGCGGTGATCTGGGCTACAGATGGAGGAAGCTAGAAATCCTAACATCTGATTTTAGCTCTGGCCCCAACTTCCCTTTGTAGCTTTGGATAAGTCACTCCAGTCATGCCTACACTGGGGTCAATTTTACAGTCACCTTCAATCCTGGACCCATAAATTTTCAGGAATTGTGGATACTTAAGTATGATCACCAGCTGTCTGCCTCAGTACTGGCCACTCTGCCATGCTTCAGGGTGTGACTCTCACTCTGGTGTTACTCACTATGCCCTGTCTTTCTACACTTTCTCAGAAATTCACATCGGAAGATACTTGTATACTTTCACCAGGAATGTGGCAATTTGCTCTTCTTTGCTTCTGACTCTTTCTGTATCTCCTTTCGTTCTTTACTATATATAAATGGAAGCTCGCCTAGAAGAAGAGACAAGGCTCCCAAATGATTCAAAGCAGCGTCCCACAATGAAACTTGGGATAAATCGTACCTCTATGCTCGTGAAATAGAAATGCAATGCAAACAGCTTTGGTTTACACACAACAGCCCATAGATATATGATGCAAACTGGAAATATTGGCTCATGGGTCTCAAAACGTTTGAAAATAACTTCAAGGCAAACCCCTGAATGTCTATCAGTTTAGACATATCCTTAGGGCATATATTTATAACAGTTTCAGTGTCACTCTTATCAAAATCTTCAAAGCTGCAACTTAGTCCCATAGGGCAGAGATACTACCAAGTTAACATTCTTCCTACTTAAACATCTCTTTCCGTATATGTTCACAAATGCTCAGCAGCAGAACACTCACCTCATACCCACTTTCACCTTGTTCACATCGAGAAACTGGGCGCATCCCACTTATGCCTTTTAAAAGCATGAAATAGCAGCTGTGCTCTGGGCATGTGAAGTGTGTACCTAGGAGATTGATTTTGTGTGAAACTGAGTGTTAGCCATTTATTTTATTAAAAATAAAGGCATGTACTGACCTGATTTTGTACCAGACTCTGGTGATCAGAGCACTTCTAGGTTCAGTTCTCTCCTCAGGCTGAGAGCAAAAGCAAGGTCAAATCCACAGCTCCCAACAGCTTCAGTGTTTGGCTGAAATCTCTTCTTGGGACACACGGTTTTCATCGGTTATTGGAGCTTTTAAATAGCAGTCCTAAAATTTCCCCAGTCTTGTGAGTGCTCGAGGCAATAGATTTTATGATGGTACTCACAGTCCCCAGTTCTCTCCATCTCCTTTTTCTCTAAAAATTACTTTAGCGGTTCATGCCAGGAAAGGATGTAGAGTTCTGCAGCCCACGTGGAGGGAAGTTTGCGAAGGGTTATTTAGAGAGCTGGAATCTGGAAATCAGTCTTTCCTTTGTATTAGTTTAGGCAGCTTCATGATCACCTGCTGTAAATGTTATTCTGAGTTAATAAACTCCTCCCATGTCTTGATCCTAGGCAGTTAAAAACTTGTAATGCTCAGTATTATGGTATCCGAGATTCTTTATGAATTTAGCTACTAGGACAAAGGTTTCCATTCTGAATATGCAAATGTCTCCTTCAGTGCCTCTGAAAATTAGATCATGTATCTATCTAGTCAGTGCCTAATTTTACAGTTGATATTCAGAAATGTTTGCCCAACCTCTGTATTTTCTGGTTTTTGTTTGTAAAAATGGAACATTAATACTTAATTGCTTCTCAAAACTTTGTGGGAATTAATGCTTCTAAAGCATTTCAAGAATGAAAAGGACCACATAAACTGACAACTACTGTAATTAAGTATGAATTATTTAAAATGAAAAATTTGTATTGCAAATGAAGTGCTGGAGCAATATATTGAACAAACCACCAAAAAACTCACAAAAATTACTAACCAAAACAGACAGCTTACACATCTTGCAGTACCACCTCTTAGCAAAGTATTGAGCATCAACTGAGCTGTAGTAATTGACCGTATGTGCATGTGGCCTTATTTTCATGGAAAGCAGTTTCACGTAACACATTTTACCTTGCATTTGGTGCAGAGAGGAGTACGACCATAGGTCAGTCAGTTAACACTGACTTAACAAGGAGCCCTCACCAGTGGTTTCATAGCGACTGCTAGGGACTGACATCTAACTCTTATCCTGTGCCCTCTTTTTGCAATATCCAGATTTTTTTCTCTTCCAACATTTCAAATGTAGGTTCTGTGGGGCAGTAGCCACTGTTTTATTACATCGACGTAGAACAGTTAGGCTTAAACTCCGGTATCGGCATATGATCCAGTACAGAGAAATATCAGTGATAGTACTACTACTACTAAACTTACCATCTTGAGAAAGGAAAATGACACTCCAGGGTCTGTGTTAGCAAGCTATTGGCTTATAGCTAGAGCGTACAGGCCACGACACCTGCAAGTGTGCTAGAGGCATTCCTAATACCCATCTTTTTACGTAACGTTGTTGTACGTGTCCCACATCTACTTTTTTCTGGTTATTTTTTATTTTAGTTTTGAAGCACTTTAAATGAAATTCTATTTTAAACAGCAAGGCTATCTCTCTAACTTTCTGCTAGTTTCCTTTTTTAATGTGTTCTGTAAAGACTGTATTTCAGTTTACGAAACAATGTATTAAACAAGGTGATTTAGCTCTTTTCCTATTTGTAAAACAACACATGGTTTTAAGGACGTTTACTATAAACGACTATATGCAAGCAAGTACAGAATTCAAATATGTATTTATAGTAAATGCCTGAAGTGAGTAGTTTCTAGATGAAACAGACAATGGATTTGTTTTTGGGAAAGGGAAACTAATAATTCATCTATAATATGGTATAATAATATATTGACATTTAATAACAGCATTCCACTAATCAATAGTTACCGATATTCAATATTTCTTTTAAAAAGTAGAGGTGTTACTATTGCAAGTTTTGCAGACATTTTACAAAGTCATTCTATTCAGGAAAAGACCTGATGCCTGGAAAATGGCCAACATAATGTCATTATTGAAGACAGACTCTGGGAACACTTCAGGAAATTATAGGCCATTTAGTTTGGATGCCTTTTGGGAGGAGGGAATCTTAAAAAGCATTTTTGGACATTAAATGGGTACCACTTAGAAAAGCACAGCTTGATGAAGGATAGCCAATATTGCCTCAGGAATGAGAGGTCATGCTTCACTACCTTCTGAGTTTCTTTCAGGTGATACATAATCAAAGGAACAACTAGATAGCATGCGTTTGGTTTTTGTTCTCAGAGAGTATTCAGGAAAATTTTAAATCAAGGACTAATATACTGTACTGTGATGTTGGTAAAGGAATAAAGCGAATAATTTTTCTTAGAGGAAAACTTTATTATTCTGAAATAAATAGGAGTAGAGCATAATAGGGTATTAATGATAGGGCTTTGTACTTTCATTTTATATATATTTAGTGACAATAGTAATAACAAGATCGGGCTATCCAAAACCACATCATTTAAGTCCCAACAGAGTGCTTAAGCATATATATAACTCTAAGCAGATGCTAGAACAGTATTGTTAAAGTAAGTGGAATTACTCAGGTGCTTAAATGATTTATAGAGAACGGCATGCTCAGCCCCTTCTAACATAAGCTCACAGAATCCAGACTAAAAAGAAATAAATCATTCATATGAAAAAAAAGCAATGTCTGCACCATGTTCACCAGGAAGCTAATCTGATAATTACAAGACACAGTTTTTTAACCTCTCCCCTCTCAACACTTGCAAAATACTGATATTTAACTTACGAGTTTCTGATCCATCCAACTTCACGATCCCATCCTCTGCCATTTGTTGTGCCTTGGCTCAGAAAGTTTAGTGTGCTTTAAAATACAAAAATGTGGTACAATCAAGATTTTTAAAAACCAACTGAAAATTTTGAGTGTCTCAAAATTCTTGAAATTCTTAACAAAGATGAACTGTATTTAAAGTATCTAAGATTAATTATGCAGCACACAATAGAAATATATTTTTATGATGTAGAATTATCAAATTTAGAGATAGAGATATATAGATATTAGTCGAATTTAGAGTACTATAAAATCTGTTCTGTAAAGTTCATTATTGTATCAATTTACACTAAACATATCACTACCACAAGGCCCAAGTACACAATTACATATTACATAATATAAACCAGAACAGATTTAGCTAAAAAAATTTCTGTTTTTCCCTCTAATCCTTTTCTGTTTCTTCTCCAATATCAGTAGTAGTTTGAGATTTCAACTTGAACGCCAAGCTTCATGCTGAAAATTGCTATTACAGAAAAAATCCTTCGAACTAATTTATAGCTGACTGCAATTCTGGAAATATTATGACAAAACAGTGAATTAGTTTGCACAGCAGCATTTTGCTTTTCATTTCTTCTAAGACCTATGCAGACATCTGTTTGAGACACACATGTTGTAGTTAATATATTATAAATGTGTTAACATCACGTTACCCTTCAACATATTACTTTTTTTGAGTGTCTGATAGGAGAAATCCTAACCAGGAAAAACGTGTGGGAGACTGACGGGATTAAAAGAATTACAATATGTAGGAAGATTTTTAACAATTACCCTTGATATAGCCTTAATCTGGGAATTTAAACATTCTCCAAATCATTTGCTAAAGACAGTGCTCCAAAAAAGAATACAAGATAGAACTCTCTCTCAAAGAAGAGATCTTGGACATGCAAAATTGTTCACTCAGATTCTGAATAAAGAAGTCAAGACAAAACTCATCAATTAATTAAAGCAAACAACATCATTTAGGAAACACACGGTTTGTACCGAGAAAGAATATCTTCCATAAGACAAGCCAGTGGTGGTGGGAAAGGGGGGTGAGCTTTCAGGCAGTCCCTGATCACAGCTCTGCAGAGGTAACGGTTTGGTGAGGAGGCTGCTCCAAAAACCTTGCCTCTCTTTTGCAACTACACCAGCTGATCTGATCTACCTCTTTCGCCATGCCCTGTATCTCTGCCTGTTCTTAGATCACCACTGCTACAACTGCACTACTGTTTCCAGCTGAAGGTAGGCAAGACTGGCAGAGGATGTTTAGAGGAAAGTGAAGCTAAAAGCTATATGCAGGATAAATCATATAACTACTCACTTTTCTAAGCCCTGCTTATTTATACCTCCATTTAAAATATATCCTGAGATTATGAAGTTAATGGAAATGTGTTCTGTGAGTACTAGTACAACACAGTGCTCACAAGATGGTAATTAGCTTGGTGCAATACTAGACTTTATCGCAGAATACTGCAAGCCTACTCTAAGAGAATAGAAAATATACAACAAAAAGTGATTTATTAGATGAATGATGCAAGGAGTACCAGTTTATCTTGTGGGTGGATGGGGGCTGCACAGTTTGACTGGCTTCTAGCATGGAAGAAGAACCAGTCTCTTAGCAGATGGACCAACTACAGGAGTCAGAGGAGGTGTTGCACTTTTATGGGACAGAGTGGAAGAGGAAACAAATGAGCACTTACACAGTACAAAAACTCAAAATGTTGAGAACAGACTTAAGACATCGAAGAGCACCAAGAGAAGAAATTGTGGAATTACTAAAGTACCACTGCTGGAAGCCCAGCTGAAAAAAAAGGGGTGGGGGGGAGTTGGAATAGGTCGATTATGAGCCTAAAATCATTCTCATTGGTATTACTCAAAGAGTTGTGGTCAACAGCTCAAACGTCCAAGTGGAGATCAATGATGAGTGGCATTCCTTAGGGGTTGGTATTGGGACTGGCGCTGTTCAACATCTTTGTTGTTGACATGGTCAATGGCATTGAGTGCACCCTCAGCAAATTTGCCCATGACACCAAGCTGTGTGGTGCAGTCAACATGCTGGAGGGGAGGGATGCCATCCAGAGGGACCTTAATAGGCTTGATAGATGGGCCCATGTGAACCTCATGAAGTTCAACAAGGCCAAGTGGAAGGTCCTGCACATGGGCCAGGGCAATCCCAAGCACAAATACAAACTGGGCGGAGAATGGATCAAGAGCAGCCCTGAGGAGAAGGACTTGGGGGTGTTGGCTGATGAGAAACTCAACAAGAGCAGGCAATGTGCGCTTGCAGCCCAGAAAGCCAACCGTATCCTGGGCTGCATCAAAAGAAACATGGCCAGCAGGTCGAGGGAGGTGATTCTGCCCCTCTACTCCACTCTGGTGAGACCCCACCTGGAGTACTGCGTACAGCTCTGGGGCCCACAACATAAGAAGGACATGGACCTGTTGGAGCGAGTCCAGAAGATGATCCGAGGGCTGGAGCACCTCTCCTGTGAAGGCAGGCTGAGAGGGTTGGTGTTGTTCAGCCTGGAGAAGAGAAAGCTCCAGGGAGACTTATAGCAGCCATCTAGTAGCTAAAGGGGACATAGAAGAAAGCTGGAGAGGGGCTTTTTACAAGGGCATGTAGTGACAAGACAAGGGGTAATGACTTTAAACTGAAAGAGGGGAGATTTAGATGAGGTATTAGGAAGAAATTCTTTACTCTGAGAGCGGTGAGACACTGGAACAGGTTGCCCAGAGAAGTGGTGGATGCCCCATCCCTGGAAGTGTTCAAGACCAGGCTGGATGGGGCTTTGAGCAGCCTGGTCTAGTGGGAGGTGTCCCTGCCCATGGCAGGGGGGTTGGAACTAGATGATCTTTAAGGTCCCTTCCAACCCAAACCATCCTATCATTCTATGATTCTATGATACTGAGACCTGAAAGGAAACTCACATAACTGGGATGTTAAAATTAATGGTTATTGCTTACATAAAGACTGAAGGGGAGAGGTGGAATTCTGGCATAAGGCTTGGACTGGCTGAACTCTGCTCCCCCTCAGAGGGCTCCAATACAAGAGCTCTCAAGTTTCTCATGTTTCCAATATAAAAACATTAGCGGATTTCCTAGAAATCCTAGGTGATGATGTCTTTATTCAGACTCTTGCCTCCACCATGCAGGTTTCCATCTTGGACCTCACGGTGAGGAGGTAAAGGGGAATTATTTGCAGAACTAAACATTAGTGGTTGCCTGGGTGCAAGGGATCGTGAGGAAATTTGATGGCTGAACTGAATAAAATTCAATCTGGAAACAAATCAATCAAATCAGATGTGAGAAGAACACGAATGGAAAAATGTGACCACTAATTGTGAGCTGCTTCAGAACATTTTAATAGATATCTCCCAAAACATTAGCATAACAAGGAAAGAAGGGCAGACTAATTATGAAACAAATCTAGCCTACAGCCAAGTGAAAGCAGCTGTAAAAATAATTGATAAGCGAATTCACACTTCATGTAAAACAAATGGAAGAACAGAAAAGTTAAGGGTAATAGATACAGATCAGAGAAGAGAAATCAGAGCAAACTAACAAGAATTAAAACGACATAGAGTTAAATGAAAAAAATACATTTAAAAAATTGGGAACAAAAGAAATTCAAAGAGATATTGGGACTTTATTAGATTGAAATGGCAGAACTAGTTATAATTAAACATAAGTTCTGTATCAATATTTAGATTCTATATTTGGAAGAGCAAGATGATACATTCATATTATCATCTGATTATATGAATTCCAAGAGTAATTAAGAAAAATTTGGCTTAGGCCTCCTTACTCAAAGGTCCTGCCTCCCAAACAAGTGGCATAACTACAAGGGCCCAATAGGATCAGATCTCATCACAAGGCCTTGGATTTTTTGATAGGGAGACCTCTTCCCTCTCTTGTTAAAACAGCGAGGAAAATAAAAGTCATTGGCTCAGGTAGAGGCAAAGCGCGACCGAGTCTGACTTCACCTAACATGATCAGAGGACCCAGACGGGAGGAGGAACTTGGGTTTCTGGACCCTACTCCCCCATACTTGTGCACACATTAACATCTCTGACCCACGTTCCTTGCACACCGGCATGCACACCGACCCTGCTTCTACAGAAGGGGAGGACATTTCTGCTCAGAACTGCCATACAACTGGGAGCATAGTCCTGTCGCTGGGTCATCCTAAAGGTGTCTCAGGCAGAAGTGCCTGAGGAGAAACCAGATACCAAGTCATCTGCAGTCACATGCCTGTCAGTGGTTCTACCATCCAAATCTTTGGTTCTACCAATCCAAAGCCATATCCAGGCTACTACATGTCCCGTGACATAAAGCAATATCAAGATTCCCTTGGCATTCTGCTATACTTCTTTAACCCTTTTCCAGCCTCTAATCATGACTTCCTTGAAGGTGAGGCTTCCACTGATGTCTTGCTATTAATAATGAACTTTTGGTTAGAAAAGATTTTCGCATCAAATGTTTTCCTTCCCTGACAACTTTTTTATCCCCCCTAAATCACTTAAAGCTAATACTTGGGCTTTAGGAACAATCCTAACTACAGCTATAGCCTATGTGCAATGCAGACTATAACTAAAACGATATAGTTCTGCTCCCTGGCCAGACCAGATGGAAGTATAAACGTCATGAATACTTCTGAGAATATAAGGTTTAGCCTGGCCCGATGCATACATGCCAACTATAACTGTGGCCTCACGTGATCTGCGCGTACGAGTAGAGGAGTATTGAGTACAGGGAGAGGGTGTACATCACTTTTTTCCCTTGCTGCTGATTCAGCCTTTTTTGGAGGCAGTTTGTTTCATTGCAAAGTGAAAGAAAAAAAATCTCATGTATATGACATTTAAATTGTCTTTAAGGTGAGGTAGTTTGTGTCTTAGCTACTTAGCATTCATCAGATGGGTGTGCCTGGTAAACTCGAGCTGACTAGCTCAAGCACTGTGAATTCATATGCTTTCTGCACACTAAGTTCTGTCTGTAGGGAAGTCCAGAAAGGAGGTTAAAGAATGATTTGTCCAAGTTCTATAAAGTTTTTACAAAAGAAAGACGAAGTTTGATCGATGTCTTCAATCTGGGCAAATCAATGTGTAACAGGACTCAGTGCCAGAAATGAAAGGCTACATAAAGTTAAACTTAAAGGCCCCGTATTTTTCATTGTTATGATAATCATTGAAACATCATACTCAGAATTTTTGGTAGATTTTTTTTTGTCTCTGGAAATGTTATAATCAAGAATAGTGTGTTTTCTCAAACATACACTCTAATTCCAGAAGGAATTAATTCCAGGAACTTCTTAGATCTATGTTACGTGGGAGGTCCAGCTAGAGAATTGCAATGGTTTCTGCTGGCTTTATACTATACAAACAACCTAAGAACCTGTGGCTGAATAGTTGTTGCTACACCACTCCTGTTTGGGGAAAAAGCATTATGGTCACAATGCTCTTTCAGTGGCAAAGCTCATTTTAACTACAGGCTAAAGTACCAGACCTTAGAAAGAGACTTCTAATTTGGCAGTATCGCCCATTCTGCCTCTTTGTATGCCTTTAATAATTTCTCATTTCTTTCTAGTTTTACCAAATCACTATCACTGAGTAAAATCACAAAGAATGACCAATACTTTAGTAAATTCACTCATTTATTTATGATAGAACATACTGATCTGTCATGTATAAACCGACCATTAAAGTTTAGTAATTCAGTGATTAATGCGTGACTTACATGCATATGTCTACGCAGGTAATGCAACTGTAAAATAAGCTTTCGATAATATATCTTCTTGCCCATTATTATAGGTTTAAATAATACTGATAGAAGCTCATACATGTGAAGAAGATTGGCTATAACCAAAGACACAAATGAGATGTCTTAGGTGTCTTTTAATCACAAGGAAATGAGATTTAAAGCAAAGTTTCAGTGGTTAAAAACTGTAAAATAAGGCTATTACAGCATTTTCTGGTTATAGTACAAGAAAGAGTGCTCAAGCACATCACTGTATGTAGTTTAAATATCTGTCTCCTTCCACTTTTTATACCAAGACTGGTACAATTTCACCTTGGAGACAGCTTTAGGATAGGGTTTATGCATGAAATCAGCTTTTCTACTTTTCAAAAGCACAAATGTGTCAGGATCTGTCGCCCTTT
Source organism: Chroicocephalus ridibundus (assembly GCF_963924245.1). Classification (NCBI taxonomy): domain Eukaryota; kingdom Metazoa; phylum Chordata; class Aves; order Charadriiformes; family Laridae; genus Chroicocephalus; species Chroicocephalus ridibundus. The sequence goes on from NC_086287.1 coordinate 31,166,235, forward strand.
TATCTTTGTGAAGAATGCTAGGCTAACTGAATCTGATTCCTGGGCAAATGTAAAAACTGATGAGGATGCAGGGGATCCCAACCTTTGTAAACACTGGCATAATCTGCAGAGGGACAAAGAGAGGGAGAAAGAGAATGTGAGACATTGGTGAAAGAATTCACAGTGCTTAGGAGCCCCAATTATGGGCCAAGATCCCATTTGCATTGTTTAATAACAAAAGATGGTTCTTGCCCAAAGCACTTACAATAAATGTGGATTTGAAATTCATTTTCAAGGAATGCTAGGGTGCTTGTGTGTGCACTGTGTTTAATATATTGGCAACACACTTTCAGAAATGGCATGTATTAGTGGAATAAAGCCAGCCTGAGCCTACGTATTGTTGAACTCTGTTCACAAGATAAAAATTATTGTGTGATATTGGGCAAAGACATAATTTCTTCATTAATGAATTCCAATTTTTAAATGCCTTTCTACACTAGCTATAGAATTTGTGCACCTGACAGCATCTGAATGAGAAAAATAAAAGATATTGCATTCTGTCAGTGAATGACCTTGATAACCATAATAGAAATTAGAAAATATGTTCTATATCTGTTATGGCAAATGTATTCTCCAAAGTATTACAGTAATTATTCTTAAGATCATAGTAATTTAACAGTCCCTCTCTTCTTCAGGTGCTCTGGCCTTGGATCATTGCTTGAACCTTCACATACACATTACCTGCAAAATCTTTGTGTACATTTTTAATCCCCCAAACTCTTTGCTTTCCTTGAAATATGTTTAAAGATAGTGTGGTTTAATGAAAGGCTAGACGATGATATTTCATGGTCTTTCATGCCACAGCTGTAGTAAAATGAAAGTATGTCCACAGACATATTATCAAGTCTTTGTTTTACAAAAATATTCTTATTTTCTCCTTTAAGAAAAGAAAAGAAGTGAGTTCTCAAAGAAGCTACATCTTTCACATGGAGCAGCAAGCATCATTGTTTCATTCTCATAGGCTTGGATCTAAGAATTAAACTGCCCACCACTAGACTCCATAGCTCAGTTCTTTGAAGCGCTGGTAATGGATGAACTTGTCCCTGTATCTCATGACAAAATCATTACAAATAGTGTACAGCACTGCTGGCACCCTTGGGACCTTGCCACTCTTACGCACATACCACCTTCCTGACACCTATGATGGTCAGTGGAAGTCTTTGGAATTTTTCAGTTCTTTTCCATGTGGTTTTTTTTCTCCCACTCCCCACCACCCACCCCCTTCTGTAAGCTGATCTGGTGAAGCTACTCAAAGGAACAACATTCCTCCCCAAATCTCCCCAGTTTGGATCTACAGCATTATAATCATCTCTAATGTTTCATGCAGACAATGAAATAATGTTGCCTATAAAACTACTGGAGAAGCACAAGACCTTCTCAGACATCAGGCTTTGGCTTCATTTCTCATCCCTTAGTGTGTCAGTCACAGCAGGCACTATGCCCAGAACTCCCTCTTGTATTTCCTACCTTCCTTTGTTCCCTAAGCTATTGGAAGTTCTTGGACCTATGAGGTGCAAACTTTCTCTTCTTTCCCAAACTACTTCTTACGTTAGCCATCACCTGGTTTCTTTCTTCCTCCGATTTCTTTTTGCCCTTCAGTCGAGGTTCCTGGTCTCCCACCTCTTGCGTCTGTTTGCACATAGGGACCAGCAGCATTAGGCTGGAAGAGCTTATATCTGCACTGTCTACTGGTGTATAACTGCAATACCAACAGAAAAGTGTATTTCACAGTGGTATCGTCACAGGACAGTGCCTATATTGCATCACACCACTTCTCTCCCCATGACACCTGATTTGTGAACCTCAGCTATCAGAAAGGAGCTGTTGGATGTATCTGAGTGAGCCCTATCAAGAGGAAGGCAATTCTACAAAGCTCAGAATGACATCATCCTGCCTTCCCAAATTACAAGAACCAGTTCTTCTCTCCTAGCTATCATAGGACTACATGACTTCCTCCTTGTTGGTAAAGATTCTCTGGAGTCTGTCAGCAAACCTGAGCAAATCTCCCGCAAACTTTCTTTGAATATAGGTGATTATTTATATACTGTTTATATTTATAGGTGATATATTTATAAAGGGCCTACGCTTTCCCAGTGTTTTGCATCAAGTCCATCCTTTGCATCCACAGTAGCAAATGCAGGAAGCATTTCTGTTTTCTGAGCATTTACAATGAATTCAGAGCAAGACATCCTCTGACTTCTGCCTGCCAAAGTACTGTGCACTTGAGTATAGTCTAAAATTTGCCAGAGGCACTTCCAAGGACCATGATTCAGAGAAATGGCGCTGAACATCTATGTCAGAAAGTGAGCTGTGCTCAGCTGCATACACTGACTCAGCTGTTACGCGGACACCTGGCAGATACAGACCTTCAGCTGCCATCTGTGCTGCCTGTATTGTGCAATCACATCCCTGTAATCTTAGAGTAAAAATGGAGGGGAAGAAGTAGCAATAACTGTGGAGAAAGGAGAGTGCAGTAAGTTTCATATAACCTCTAATATCAAGAAGTGCAGGTCACGGAGTAGTTGATTTTGCTTGCCACCAAAGCAATTTTCACAGTAGGTGATACACAAAATTATCCTAGACTCATTCAGTTTTTTAGAATAATCGAGGAGAATTACACACACAAAAAACTCATGTTATATCTAGGGCAGTAACCATCATTACCATAGGAACTGTCTGTCAGATGCCTGCTTCCAAAGAATCCTTCAGAGACATCACAAGGAGAAGCCATTAGGTTTTTGTCATCTGCAGAGGGTAATAAATTCTGAGTGACGCTATTGGTAGTTACTTTTTACAACAGCGTCTCTACTTGCTGATAACTACCCCTTGCCTTCTCCCCCTGAAATTAAAAAAAAATTAGGATGCCTACCAGCAGGAAGAGCTTTTATTCTTTAATACCCGGCTCTGTATCACATGCACAGGAGTGCTTCCCAGCACCAGAAATTTAAGACGGGGGAAAGCAATAGTGCAAAGGCAACGTAAGACAGTGGTGGTCTCCTCATGCCTTTTGAGCTAAAAGGGAGATAACCAAAGGACGACTAGGCTGACAGTTGCTGCAGTTAACTCTACCTTTTGTTTGCCTTCCCAACCTTTCACAGAACTCCTCAGAGCTTTCCAAGTTAAGCTGGGCTGCTCTCAATATTAAAAGGTTCCAGCAAGTGGCTATGTGGAATAAATGGAGTTAATTAGTAAATTCATTTGTACAATGGCAATCATGCCTTCAGCTTTTATAATTGGGCTTTTGTTCTCAGGCCTTTTTATATGTCTTTTCCTTCGAGGTAACCTCATGCGTGAGAGCTAAAGCAGTTCTCTCGCAGACAGCCCTCTGCTCCCCAGATGCCAGGCACAGAGGAGCCGAGGAATTATTTCTCCCTTCGTTTTCTTCTCTCTACCTCTGTGTTTGGTTACTGTATCTGGTTTTGTCCAGGTGTAGAGGCTGTATGGATTATAGGTGCTCATTATTGTATTTAGAAACTTTTTTGAACAGTATGTGTATGTTAGTCCAGAAATACATGTATTCTTAACATTAATATACTTCTCTAATTTACTTTCACTTGTTTTTTACAAATTACTTATCGCACCTACTCTTCAGGCCAAACCCAGGCTCTTCCTACATGTTAGCATATTCAGTATGTATTGCGGTAAGATTATAATTTAAACTAATCTGCAGTTCTACAAAATATTAAACGATATTTCATAACCTGTGATTGCTCTTTCTTACAGAGTTGCCAAGGTAACATGCTGGAACTTGTGGCTCAGTTTTATTCAGCTGACTATTTATCACAATTTAAAAATAAAAGATTTATTATATTAACTTGTATTTATTATTTCTATAACCTCTGCCATTCTCCATGGGCTTCTATGCCAGAGACAAAGGCAGCTGGGTGTTTGGGAGTACTTTTTCTCAGGTGAGACGATGTAGGGGAAAGGTATATAGCACCAGATAGTAGTTCATTAAGTGGCTTGTTGCTCTTATGGAAGACTCAGATGTGGAGGGATTTTCATCATTTGTCAGATTTCCTTTGTTTTGGTAGCATGTGGTAGATGCTTGTTCCTCCTGCGTGACTAGCCTAACATTCGACATTATTCTTTGTTGAATTCCTTCTCGCCCATGCTTGAACCAGGAACGTCCTATCCCCTTCAGGAGAAGCAGCAAGCCTCCCATGAGCCGACCCCGCTGTTCCCTACTGAGGCTTCTGCTGTCTTACTGCTGCTCAGGGTACCTGGCAAGCTTGGGAAGTGCCTCTGTTGCATGTTAGGCCAAGCCCAATCAGCTGGGCAGGCTTTGCTGCCTGTGCTTTTCACCCTGCCCATTGTGCCTGCAGTTCCACTTCAACGTCATCACAATTCCTTGTATTCAAGGGCTTCTGTGCTAGCTACCCACTTCAGTATTTATTTTACCGATTCATGAATATTTTAAAACACATTCGTCTTGGAATCAGAGGATCCCATCTTTTAACTAAAAAGTCAGGTGACCATCAAATGCCTATAGATTGTAGTTTCACCACACGCAGGCTGTTCTGAAGACACGCTCTTTAGAGAATCTCAGTTTCAAGGCTTAGGAAAGACCTTTCTCACCCATCACTTCAGTAACTCAAACTTGCTGCTTCCATTGAATTCGGAAAATGGTATGAAAGCATGAAGTGCTTAAGTTTAATGTTTTTGTTCACCTAGTTTACTGCCTTCCCATCTGCCCTTTATTTGCAGAGAACTTAAAATGATAGAAGCTGAAGGAAATGCCATTATCCTGCTGTTGTCTATTTAGCTTTCATTAAGTAAGTTGGTGCACGGCTCTCAGTCATTCTCAAAACCAGCCCATCATCTAAATGTATTTACATAAGACTCTTTGCATTATATACCAACCTCTGCAACGCTAGTATTAACTACTGACATCTGCCAAGGCTGACTAGCAAGTGCTTTACAGTATCAATTCATCCTAAGCAAAAAGCATGTTTGAGTGCTGCAGTGCTCTTGTTAACGCCAATAAGAAGTATCAGCGCTCGTATGACACCTAGCAGAAATTAGTACCCACATTCAAAGAAAAGCTTTTGTTATTTTCCAGAGTATTATGTGGACTTTATTGAGATGACTGCATCTGACACCTGCTGTAATATAAAATGCAGCTATAATTAGCCAACTGATGCTCTACGCAGTTTAGGTCGAATCCCTTCTGTGGGAATTATGCTTTAAAATATTCAGAACTCCAAGTGGCTCTCATTACATTTAATTTTTACTTAGAATTAGGTGGTCTAGAAAAAAAATTTAGGATTGTAATAGCCCCCCGCTGAATGCCACACAGCAACGTGAAAACCCATAGATTTTTTTCCAAATAAAAAAATGAGAACAGCAGACTACACTACAGCCTTCAATTGAAGTCTGGCTTTGCTTAATTGTACTTTTTGCACTCATCAGTCTCTCCTCTTCAGAGCAAGCTACAAAAATTGCCTGAATAGCCAAAGAAAAGTTTCCCACAGTCACTGGCCACAGAAAAACACCATTGTCCTTCCTCACAGTTTGATGGACAACATTTCTATAAATGGGTAGCCAGTCTGTCAATGGTACCCTTGCTGAAAAGGCAAAAGAAGAGAACAGATTCTGCCAATATCTGACAAAGCATGTTAACACATAATCAGGCATTCACTAGTCAGGCAGCTGCCCCTGGGACCTTCATAACACAGGTGCCTTTAAGCCATTTCCTATTCACAGATAAAGGAAACAAGCAGGAGATACCTGGGAAAGGAGCAGTCTATTGTGGCCTGTCAAATGTCCATCTTCTAGGCTGCCTGCATAAAAACAGAAGGAACATAAAGGAAACTTTAGCCTGAACCGCTAAATTATAAAACAGCAAAATACTCTCCAACTCCATAACTTTAATCTTCGTTTAAATAATAATTAAAAGGTTAGTGAAGGAGCCCCGTGCCTTATAAGAGGTACCTTCTTCATTCTTTTTCCTGCATCATACCGAGCAAAAGATCTGTCATGTCCTCAAGGCCAACAACTAGAACAAAGCCAGCAGTGGTGGTCCCAGGACTATCACCTTCACCCACTGCAGCGTTGGTATGTTTTTTTCCACACCTAATCTGCTCGTTTCTTCACCCAGCTGAGATTATTAAATTCATCCTTTAACCGGGAAAACTGGAATTTTCTGGTGGACCAGTCTAGTGTGACTAAAAGTCGATTAAGCTGCAGGATAAAGACCCTTTCCCTCTTTTTACCCACTTTATCTTAGTGACCCTAACAAACAAGTGACGTGCCACAGTCAATGTTTTCTAAAGGCCACTAAGTGCAGCAATCATTTTAGCAGTGACTAGACAATGATAAGACAACAGTTAGCTTTATGCAAAAGAAAACATTTCTCATTTGTTATTGTGCATAAACATATCTATTTCATACACTCAGCATATTAAATGCCAAAAAACTATAGCCCTGAGCAGGAATTCAGTTTACATTTAAGGAATCTCATTGTTTTTTCATGGTGATTTTAGTAGCACTGCCTGCATGTTTAATGTTAAACACATGAAAAAAAACCTTTATCAAATTCTATAGAAGTTCCTGATGGAAGCAACTCATGGAAGCGATGTCGAGGAAAAGGTTTCAGGAGATGTATCGCAACCACTGGAATTGCCCTGGTATTGTTGGGAGGCTGCTGAAGCTGATGTGCTGTCTCTGAGAACATAAACTGCTGCAGAGCAGCACAAAGCACTTGCGGCAGAAGGCAGAATATGGCATGGTATGAGCAAATAAGCATGGGAAGCTCTTCCGTGCACTTCTTTATGAAACAGTGCTGATGTCTTGCCTTCTCCTCAAGCAAAAATGTTCCAAAGAGCACAGGTACGATTTCTCACAATTACCGTTCTCTAAGCAAATCTACTCTTTCATACAGGCTATATATGTATTTATATGAATTTAAAACAGGAAAGTTTCTGAGCTCCTGCAATAAAGCTATTGAAATGGAATTCATAGCCATAATGAAATTAAGCTGAAGCCAAGAATTAAAAAGATTAAGGTAAGTAAATGAAAAAATATCCATGATACCCCTTGTCATTTTTTGGGGGGTCAGTTTTGAGAGCTCCATGTACCACAAGGTTTCTTAGCACTGCCCATACCTGTGCGGCTGAGCTGGAGTTACACTTCTCAACATTCAAAAAGGACTGCTTGTTCTCTCTTGAATCAGCCTCAGGTCATTATCAAACTTACAACCTAGGCCCAGTCTTGCAAAGGCTTTTACACACAGGCTTAGCTTTATGCACATGAATAGTCCTTTAGAATTCATTAGAATGATTTGTGCACAAAGTAAGCAGGTGCACGACTAGCTTCACTGAAGGATTGGGACCCAAAATGTCAAAGACTCCATATTCCCTATTAACAAATGCCTCTTCTGCATTAGCAAAATACTGACAGTGTAAAGATGAGTGTGATCTTTTGTTTTGTCTGTTTACTATAATATAATGGCGATCATTCAAATAACTTCATAGTTACTTTATATCCAAAAAGGGCATTATGTATTTACTCGTACAGATGTAGAAGTTGAAGAATACTGCAGGTGGTGTGAACACAGTGATATATCCAGAGGATCTTAAAGGATTTAGGTGCCTGTCCTTATGTTGTAATATGGCTGTATTAACCCCTTAAGGCTATTTTAAGAGGCTCAACTCAACTACATAATACAGGTCCCTAATTTCAACCATCAGTCCATGAATCTGATATCTAAAGCAGATCTGGGTCTGGTTCCTGAAGTCCGTGGAGGAGCCTGCTGGGATACTGAATGATTGATCGGACCGATAATGACAGATGTGGCCTATTAGATGATAACTGTCCAGCTACTGGGGGATAGAAATGGGTAAGCTAAACTGCTGAAGCAGGAGGTAAATTCAAATCTGAGAAACTTAACAGTTCCACAGAAAAGGCTAGGGAGACTATATGAGTTTAGAAAAGGACTTGGCTCCCAGCTAAACTGTGTGAAAAGCTTGTACATAGCACAGCTGAAGAACCCTATTTTAAATATTCCTAAGCATCCATCACTATTATTTCTTTTAAAATAATAGTCGAATTATACTAATAAAGATGCAAGCTACAGCTTTTAAAATCAAGCACTCAGCAATCAAGGAATCCCAAAAGTTAAAAGTTTCTCTGAAGTAAATGTGCTATATTCCTGTTTCCCTGTTAAATATAGATTTTCAAGTAGCCCATTAAGCCTGAGTTAAATATATAATATGTGCAGCATGTACATATTAATGCAGTGGAAAATTATTAATTTTTAGACTATCTTCAGGTATGAGTGCTTAACTTCACAATGCTTGTGTCAATTTACCAACAGTTTACAGACAAGGGAAACACTGTGAGCATAGACACCTACTCCGCAAGACGCCTTCTGCATTTTCGTGTGATGGTCTCAAAGGGAAATTATAGAAAGGAGGTTTATAACCAAACCTTTCAAAGTCGCTCTAGAAGTCTAAAATTTGTGAACACAGAATAATTTTAATAGTAGTTCACTGACTTCTAAGAAGAACTGTTGAGCTGGGCCTCACAGAGTTCAGTTCTTGATCCCAAATTTTGTAACTGAACTGAAGAATTTTGTGCAGAGGGTGCTAAACCTATTTGCAGATGTCAGCAAGAAAGAGGGGGCAGGCAGGTAGATAAAACTTAAATGTGGTGTAAAATTACTATACAAAGGCATGAAAAATAATGACCAAAGTAAGGCAAGGCATGGAGCAGTACTACAAAAACCCAAGGGCAAAAAAATTCAGGATGGAAGGACCATGGGTCTATGTGCATGGCAGGATAAGGACAATAAACGGAAAGCGGGCAACAGCCTTACATGATTTTGCATTTTGTTAGGAATGATGAAATGACTGCAAGTCATAAATAGAAGATAGATTTGTTTTTTTCTTTAAATGCAAATACATCACAGCTGTATTTCCCACAGGACGTTTCATGCAAATCCCATTCCAGTCCTGTCTGAACAGGGCTTTCTAAAATTTGATAGAGCGAGAGAAACACCAAAAGGTCAGCAAAGACATTTGCTTTGAAGGAATGCAGCTCCTATTGGAGAACTAGGTTTGCAATTCAGAGCCTTTATTTGATGAAGTTAATAAGCACATGGCTACATTTTAGGGAAGCAGGCTGAGTTTTTTCAGCTGGGGTAGCGCTTAAAATTAGGCAGCAGCTTAAGCTTCTTATTGAACCAGGATCCATAACCTTGGTTGGAGTGATGCCTTTTCCTGGGCACTCGGGTAGCAACAGAAGTGCTCTTCTTCTGAAATTAATGCTTGTAAAAATAAATAAAAACTTCTGTTCTGGGGGGGACTTGTTGTGTCCTATTCTATTTTAATCCAACGGATAGGATACTGTCAATTTTCTATTTATAAACTGAGATAATTTAGAGCAGCACTGATAACCTGAATATTAAGAAAAGCAACATTTACAGCAGTCAGTGCTAAAGCTGCACCACTCGCCTGGGGCTCTGGGCGGAATTCAGGGTATTGTTTTTATCTTTGAAGCTCGAAATGATTTCAGTTTAGTTTTTTTTTCCTGAAGTGTTGTCTCTTTTGCCTTTCTATGTGCTACAGCTGACACAAACAGAAGTACACAGCGTGAGCTTTTCAATTCAGTAGAAGAATCTGCTTATACATTACACAGGCTCCTTAGCTCAGCACTTCACTCTTTAGCACAACAAACCTCAAGCACCGGTACAGCCTGCAAAGCCCCCACCTTTCTCTGGGTGTTAGTTAGGGACAGAATCAAAGTGCGAGTTCAGAAATTACGTTAATGTAATATTCAGCAGAAGAAATAGTGCTAGCAATTATGACAGTGGGGACCAGCAAGCAGAACTTGTGTCAATTTATTAAAGTTTACTGTGATTTTAAAGTGTTTAAAGGCACCTAGAGTTGGAAAGAGGTGTATACCTTTATCATTTTACGAACCAAATAAAAAGGAGCAATAGTCAAAACCAAAAGAAAATTCTTTTCCATTTCAAAATCATTTTCACTCAACCAATGATATTTGCTATTGAAGAGCTTAGTGGTTTAGTGTTTACATTTTACAAGATGGTTTTGGTGAGAAAGGCTTTTATACACCTCAGAGATCTATTTCAGGGATCAAAGCTGCAAAAGATTTAATATTACCATGATAACTCTATCCCTGAATGTTGAAAGCAATTCCAGATTATTCCCTCCCTTGGTAGACACATTATTAAAATATCTGATAGCGGACATAACTGCCAAGTTACACATATTTAAATCTTCTGATCCCTCTTTCTAAACTAGTATGTCTATCTCCGGCAACCCACTTCTTGCCAGTTTTCTACAAATTCCCTCCAAATTACCAGTATCTTTCCAGCAATGAGAGCTTCCAATATTTTATTGTTTCCCCAGCTTTAGTGAGCATGCCATGTAATTTCCTCTGTCTTTATGGGAGGCCTGGATTTACTGTGGCCAGCTTTACTGCCAGAGGCGATTGCAAGTGTATTCATTTTTACTGCGCACTACACGCAGTGAGCATATAATCATCTTTTGGAACCGTTCTCCTCTGGTCTGTCTCTTCCATTAGATATGAATGTTTAACATACTTTGTCTTAGCTGTATTTGCACATGGTTTTCCCCTATTCTCATTTTCTCACATGCTCTCATTTTTCTAATCTCTTAAATCGCTTTGGATTATTTCTGTTCTGCTCATGCTTGCATAATGCGTTGCATAATTCAATTTGTGAAATTTCAGATGATCCCAAATTTATTCAGCTAGCAGCTGCAACACGGCTCAAGGCCTTTTGAAATAGCGAAAGCAGGAAGAAAATCTGTGCCCTCTTTATCCATAGGAATCACTCCTGTTTCTCTAAGAGAAGGCATTTGCCACCAACAGGAAGAAGGCCAAGATCCAGCTTCTGCTTAGTAAATACTAGGTGGACATCAACAACTCTGCAGACTACTTCATAGTCTTTTGCCTGCTTTTCTGGTAATGATCACTGAATAAATAATGGTGCATCACCTCCACCATCTCTTGATAACCTCCACATCCATTCATCCCCCCTTATATTTCCATGTATATGGCAGCATAACCTCCAGTATCTTTCTGACGTTTATGTGCTTATCTCTTTATTTTTCATTTCAAACATTTTGTACCCCAAAACAACCTCTTGCTAGAGGTAAAGACAACATGCTCAAAAAAAAAGGAAAGATCGCAGGTCTCTCAACTAATAAAGCTACATCTAACCACTGCTAACGTGGGCATACGCCTGCTCCATCACTCTAGGAAAGCCGCATTTTTCAGAAGTGTAATTTCTCAGGTAGCTGACCATTCATCACTTGAAGTTAAAACTTGGTCTGAATGTCTGGACTTGATCTGTCTTTGCAGGTCACTGGAGATTCAGTCAGGGCAAACTGCCTCCTCTGACACTGAGAACCAACAGTCAGTGCCAGGGTGTTACATCTGTGCTCCATACTCTGTTCTGGCCAGCAAATTACATGTTTATTCAGTGTTATAGTGCTGGTGGGGAAAGGGAAAAGAGATTGTATTTTCCTTTATTCTTGAAAGCTTCATGGTTTGATCCAAATGAGGGGATTACATTTTGCAGAGTTGCTTCAGCTGCCTGCCCAGAGATAGAGCTGCAAGAGACAGGGCAGGCTGAAGCAGGGAAACCTTGACAATGAGCTGGAATTAGCATTGTGGAACAGAACTGCAAAATAAAATTTCACAGTCTTTCTTAACTGACTACCATGTCCTGTATATGTGTTCAAGATATTGTCATTTGACAAAAAACAGTATCCTGGCAGGAATTAAGTAAAATTTCTCTACATTTCAGAGCTTCCAAATCAAGAACACATTCTGCAGTTAGCATTTCTGAATCCAAAGACCAGTTCTCGTCACCTGAATCCAGCCAAATGCCATCTAGCTCACCCTAGATAAGGTATTCTTGCAAAACACAGCTCTCCATGAAATATGCTTGTAATCATTAGCACTGAAGTCTTCTTTGGAACTAATTTTCCTCTGGAACAGAGTAGGACTTTTTCTGCTTGAGTCTTCTCAAATATTTAAGTTGGCTGCTGAATGGAGACACAGAATTCTATGTCTTCAGTTTAGTGGGATTTATTTTCACTAAATTAAGGTTTTATCTCGATACTTTAGAGAGGAATGCCTTTAAAAAAACCCCCAAAATATCAGTGAAACAAACTAATCTGCCATTTGAACACTTTTATTTAAGAATGCTTTAACATTTGCATATACAACAGCACTCACCATTTCCCAATGGAATAAAAAATACTGGGGGGGAACAGGAAGGTTAAAGATAAGGGTATCAAAGGAAACATCAGGTAGAAAACCTTTGTCAGCATTCGTTCTATCCTAGGAAAGAAATCAAGCAGACTGTCTTAGAGGGAATACAGTCTTGCAAGCCCCATAATTAGAGTACTCTGACAAATAAGCTTACTGTAACCAGAAGAGTTAAGGCTCTGAAGAGAAGCACATACGGATGTAAAAAAGTGAAGGTATAACCACATAAGCACAGCTGAAACAAGTGCAGTAACCTGATATACTTAAATAAACACATTGTCCTTCCCTCCATGAATAAGCGCTCAGTGGAAGCACTCCTATAAGCGTGCCTGCCACGGGCCTATGCTGACAGCTCTGTGGAGGCTGCTGAAGGGCTGGAAGGAGCCAGGAGGCAAAGAAAAGGGTGAGGGAGTAAGGTGAGCTCGCAGGGAGAGGATGTCCCAAAGGAGTTCAAAGCCTGCTTGAACCAAAGTTGCCAAAGCAGCACACAGAGGTGGACCTACACCCCTGGGCCAACACACCATGACTGTGACCACTGAGGTGGTCTTTTGCCTGATGGCTGCAATGGACCCGAGCTGAGAAGAGCTTCAGGGTCCCAGAGAGGCCAGAGTAAAAGAGCAAAAGTTGAGATGCTTCCTCAGGCTTGGAAAACGGGGCTGGAGAGACAGGTACTGCGGGAGAAGATCCCCCTCACACCACAGGCAAGGCAGCCCCGGGGGGCAGAGGGGACCGGGCAGAGCCTATCCAGGACTGCCAGGCCTGAGGCTGCACAAGACCGGGCCCTGCTGCCGCAGCCGAGAAGCTGCCCCTAGCCGCCCGCTCCTACGCGCTGGGGCAGAGCAGGCCTTACTCGAGCAAGGCAGCCCAAGAAGAACCCCTCGACCCCAGAGCCAGCCGTTATCCCCCCGGCCCGGCCATGTTAGCCGGCCGCAGGGGCGCAGCCCCCAATTGGCTGCCGCGCCTGTCCATCATCCCCCGGGGGCGGGGCCAGCGGGCACGGCCACCCGAGGGGTTCGTCATCGCGGCGCGACGGCGGGGACGCTGTTGGCGGCCGCGGCCGGGCCCGGTGTCATGGCGGCGGCAGCGGCGGCGGCGCCCAGCTCGCTCCAGCCCGGCGACCACGCTACGGAGATGGGCGCCGACCCCGCGGCCTCGGAGGTGGCGAGCAGCGCCCTGCGCTCCCTGGCTGGGCTGGCGGGGCAGGTGAGTGTGGGGCGGGCGGAGAGGGTGGCCTGGGGCAGGGCTGGCCCGGGCGCCGCGGGCCCCGCAGCGCGCCCGGCTCGCCCCGCCCGCCCCGCCTTGGGGGCCCGAGTAGGGCCTGTTTATGCCTCACCCCGGCCTGCGGGGCCTTTGTGGGCTGCAAGGGTGAAGGACGGCGCCGGAGAGAAAAGAAGCCTGCCGCAAACGAGGGAGCGGCCTCGCTTCTGGGGGCTGTTTGACGCCTGCCTCCTATGAGGGCTGGGGGCCGACGGGGCCGGCTGCAGCCCTCCTGGCCTGGGCAGCCCCAGGGTGGGTGTCCTGCTGCTGCCTCTCACCGTCTTGGCCGTGCCTTCGCCTCTTGGGACGCCTCATGCCACCTTGTAGCGTGACGGATGATCTCTCCCATGAGAAACTGCAATCTGCCTAATTGCTGTATCTTAACAATTAATGATTCTGAATTGAAAAGCTACTAAAAGCTTACTGTGCATTAAATCAAAATAAATGATCAGGAGCTTGAAGCTAGCCTTGCCTTGGTAATAACGTACTATGAAACACACAGTGCATCTCAGTGGGTCAGAATTTTTAAAGCAGCTTTGCTCTGTGGTACTTAAGTTGAAACACCTACTTTAGGTTTAGTAATGGCTATGAATTATTTAACAGATGTTACGGTAGTGGTGGGAGGCCCTTATCAGGAGAAGGTTTTAGTAACAACTTAATTATTACCATAAATAATTTACAGATTAATTCCTTTTCCACTGTGGAAGTGTGTATGTGGTTCTGTGAAGGCAGTAGAAGCACAGTCTTGCTTCTGAAATTAGACAGCATTTTGAAGGTTGGGGCCGTCAGATGATGAGTGAGATCTGCAGGAGATTATATAACTTAATATATGTTTACATTACAAAAATACTCAGAAATGGACTTAGATACAGAGGCAGTTTAGTAGTAGCTGCTGGCTGATCTGCAATTATTTTTTTAGAGCATTTCAGCTCTCATCTGAATAGAATTGTGTATTTCCTTCTCACCTCAAAGTCTGCTAGTAATTGTCTCTGTTTTCAAACAAAAGTCATCCAAAATTAAGTGCCTGAAAATTCCTCTCTCTAAAGTGATTAAAATCTACCCTAGCTTTTGAACAAGACTGCAGTGCTGAACAACTTGATGATCATACACTGCTGATCCATAGGATTACTGAAATGGGAAAACTATCTGTGTATTGAGGAAGAAATATCCCATAATTCTTCCTGGTGAAAATTCTAAGTGTAATCAATGAAGAACTAGTGACTGTCACTTTATCCAGATGCGAAACTGTCATTCATGCTATTGTTCTTACAGTGTTAACATGAGTGAAAAGCTGAACTCTTGTATTTATGAAAAACGCAAAGAAGAATAAAGAAAAAGTTTCCTAAGCTCTTAACTAGGGTACCCACCACAAGTTGAATGTAGTTTTGAAAACAATTAATTAAACACACTAGTTTCTCTCTCTTCTTCAGTGGCTTACTTGTTCTCCAAAGTTTGCTGTATGTCTAGCATGTCACTGGAGAGAGCTTAGTGGTTTTTAACAAGATATGGGTGTGCACAGACAATTACAAGAGACTAGTTTAGAATTGCTGCATCCCCTCAGTGGAGTTGCAGTAGTTGTGGTGCAGAGTAAAAGTGTCTTCATTGGCATTTGGAGTGTATTCTTTCCATGGAAACAAAGCCATTTTACTGTGCACTGCACTGAACTGTAAGTAGGGGTCTGGTTGCTCCCTTTTAGCTGAGAAGGCCCTTTTAATTGCTAAGTCATGATTGGTTACAGTTGTTGAGTTACACTCTTGTCTGCCAAGACTTGAGTTCCGGTAGATTTAACTGTGATGTTTTACCAGCTTACTGACTCTAGCAATCCATCTGGCATTTTTGACTGAAACTATGGATTCCCATGTCCATTTTATAGAGATCAGTGAACACATGCCAGATTGTTAGCTGTCACAGTTTGTGATCCATCGTGGTAGTTTGAGTTGGATTTATGCTAGCAGATTGGACTGTAAACAGGAATATTTCTGGCACATGAATTTTTTTTACTAGAGCTATCACTTGCAGCACAGTGACTAGGAGGACATCTGGGCATAACAGCTCTTAAAACCAATATGACTGATCGTGAAAAGTTCTTTAAACCCCAAGTGACAGTCAGTGTCTTTCATAAAACAGTTTCAAAGGGCTGAAATGACTTATGATCCTGTAAATTGCTACAGAATAGTCTGTGGACTTGTAAATATGCAAAGGCTTTGAAGTTACCAAATCACAGAATTTATAAACCTCTTGTCACAGTTCTTATGGGTAGAAGGATATGAAACACTGAGAAAACTAATTCTGTTGTACTAGAAACATGTTTGGATGAAGGCGGGGTTTATTCTTTGCTTATATTTAAAAATGCTGTCTATGAGTTTAAAATATCGCTGGTCTCTAAATTATTCTAAGAGAAAAGCTCTACTGGTTTCGCACATTGAACTCCCTGGACAGGAGTTACATGCTATGATATGAAGGCACACATCATCTGATTCTTTTGAAAAAGGAGGCTTATTAGGAAATTGCAGCAGGACTCCTATTTTGTTGCATTACGATGTCTTACATCTACACCTTTTTTACCTTGTCAGTGGACTGTAATGCAGCATACAGCAGATGTTACTCTAGAAACTTTGGGAAGAAATACGTGCTTCAGATGACCATGTGTGCACAGTGGCTTAATTCTTAAAATAAAGTTCTATTCTTACTGAATTCTAAATACATTCTTGATTTTGCAAGGTGTTTAAAACTAGTATTTCCTAAAACAATTGCATTTCCTACCTCCTGTGTAGTTTAAGTACTAAACAGTAATAACCATTTGTATGAAAATTATCTAAAATACACTATATATTTAGTCAGACCATCTCCTTTGATATGTAATTTGGAATCTTAACATTGGATTTAACAAGGCTGTTCTTTGACTAAAGAAGGAAGGCTCAAGCTTATAGTTCCTTACATACAAAATTGTGGTAATGCTGGGGTTTAAAACTAGCGTAGAACAACTTAGTGTGCCCTGCTTTGCCTTCAGAGTGATGGGGGCATTCTTATGTTTAGTTCTCATTGTTTACTCATACACTGTGAGGTGGATTCAGGAAAGAAGTGCATATGCATCTGTGTTCTTGTCCATAATATTTGATGCTGTTAGAAGTTAGATGTCTGTATACCATATGTTAAAGGTCACTTTTGTCTTCTGCCTGAGGTCTCTTTTTTAACTTTTTTTTTATTATTTAAAAGAAATAAAATAGAAGGAGTGATATGTAGATGTACAAATATGCATGTGAGTTGGAATTGTGTGTCTCAGAGTACTTGTATGTCCTCTTGATTTTAAACAAGAGTTTTATCTGTATTTGGAATTTGGGGGATTGCTTATGGGTTGTTTGGTTGGAGAACAACCTGCTTGGCTTTGGGAAATAAAAGTGCTCATTAGTTCAAGATCTTGAGAAGAGCTTTAGTGTAACAAAAATGGCAAAGATGGGTGTCAAAGTGTGTAGTTCATAAGTGATTTTTAACAATCAGCTTTGTATTAGAAAGTGAAAGTTTATTTTTAACTTATAGAAGATACATAGATCATTTAAATAAAATACCAGATTCACTGTGTGTGTTTCTCTTTATTGCTTTGGGAGTTAAATATTGCAATTCCTTGCCAAAGAGAATAGACTATGGCAATTGTTATTTTGATCTGAATGCTTATAAAGGAGAATAGTGTGATTTGGAAATGGGTTTCATAGTGGTGCTGTGTAGTCTAGAGTTGGTTTACTCTTGAGATTTTTTTAAAGATTTTTTTTTTAAATGCTTATTTTTACTATAAAGCCTCCTTTGGATTAGCAGCAAGTAAAAATTTCAAGAATGTGGCATGGTGCAGTATCAAGACCTTGGTCATAAAGGCTTAGATAGCCTTGCAAATCTCAGAATAAAATAGATGAACGTACAGGAGACTGCCATTCAGGGCGCGTTTCTTCCTACTTGTGGTTCTGTCACCTGCTAAAAGAAAAGATTTGAGCGATTAACATGAACAGTATGTTTTTGTATGATAGTTAATGAATTGAGAATTGACTAATGTTAAAGATCAAATTAATACAATGGAAGTGTGATGAAGCAGTAAGGAATTTTGAATTTTTCAATATACTGTACAAATAGTAGCTTACTTTGAAAATGACAGCTGCTTCAATTATAATTAATGTCAAACCTTTCCAATGTCCTCATATAAAAATGGGGGCTGTATGAGATTGAGCGTAATTGTTGTCCTGTAGAAGTCTTGTATACTTTTGTGATGTTAATAACAACGTAATTTTTTTTGTGTGTTTCTTTTGCCCTCTTGAAGCTTAACCTTGGAGATGATATCGTGAAAGTTGTAATCGATTGGAGCAAGCTTCAAAGCACATCAGCACTTCAGCCAACATTGCTCTTTAGTGCACTTCAGCAACATATTTCATGTTTGCAGGTAAATATTTCATTGGACACATTCGACTTGTCAAAAGTCATCAACAACTAAACTGTAAAATTTCAGTTGTTTTGATCTCATATTGCTATATCCAACAAAAAAGCATGTAAAAGTATTACACGTTCGGGATTCCACTGTGCTTCATAGGTACTCACACTTTCAGATTTTTCAGATTAGTGGTGGAAATAGCCACTGTAGTTGAGCAGGCTGAATAAATGCAGCCTCATTGATTTCTAGACTTGCATTGTAAATGTGATACATTTCCATCTATGGTGGGTTATAATTAAGCAATAAGACACGGCAGGTGTGTGTCATGCTATGATAATGATTCCATGCGTTGGGTGAGTTTTGAGGCTCATGGAGTGCTTTCAGTGGTTCAAGAAGTGGCATTATCCCAGCATGACACATCCTGGAGTGTCTTACTGCAATTAAATATATTTTCAGCGTAGGTTTTTTTTTTTTAAAAGAGTAATTTCTTTGACATTAATGTCTCATCTTGCCAAGTAGCCAGTCACCATTACTGTCATTTCTTTTTAACTATTTGAAACTTTCCAACCCTGCCAAAAGTACATGTAATTTAGTTGCATGGCTCAACAAAATGCATGAGCAGTTTGTCAGCTGGTTTTGACCTTGATAGTTCATCTGCAAAAGGTGGGGATTTGAATACCATTTTTTTGCTTGAGCTAGTCAATGAATTATTTCAGGTGTGTAGTACTGAGAGGGTGAAAAAGGAAGTTACTGTATTTGCTTGTCTGTAGGTAAAAGAAAGACCCTTTATGTTTTCCAGACATCCACCAAATCTTTGGTGGGATAAACAAAAAGAGAAAATATGCAAGATAAAAGCAAGTAAAAATTACATCCAACTGTAAGAACACTGCAAAGAGGAATTTGATTCCATTTCAGGAAATGTGACTGGTAAAAATCACGTAGTCTTTAAAAAAATAAAAATAATTTATAAAGGGAAAATAAGCAGTGAAATTCAGACTAGATGAAACTGGTAAAAATTAAAAAAGGTGTGACATATATATGTATTGAGGTTTTGTTACTACATCTTGTGTAGGAGTTACTGCAGTAGAATAATAAGCATTTATTTTTGCTGCTACAAATGTCAGTGCATTCTCTCATTTAATTTCATGACCTAAGTAGATAATCAACCGTGTCAAGAAAAGCATGGGTTAAGGATAACACCTATATATTTCATGTCTGTGTTCTCTCATTCACTTGGGCAACTGCAGTTTCAAGTGGAGAATGTAGTGCTGTGGTGATAAAGTAAAGGCTTTACAGTGTGAAAGCACTGGCTTTCATGTTAAGGAGGAAAAATACTAAGCCTTGCTGTTCTGAGTAGGCATTTGAATGACATGTTAATTAAGTGGCATTGGTGCTAGTGATTGAAGCTTTGATTTAGCTAGTAACAGATGAGTAGCAGGCAGATTTTTGCAGAAATTTGGGACTTTTCCTATACAAACCTCTAAAAGGCACAGGTCAAAAAGGTCAGAATTGTGGTGTGCACAGTATTTGAAACTATAGCTTTTTTTTTTTTTTTTTCATTTTATTACTGTGTTCCATCAGAGGCAGATGTTTTAATTCCTAAAATTATTTCCGTTGGTCTGTTTTAGAAATTGTAATAGTATTCGGCTCTTTGCTTTTGGGATTTTTTGGCTTTTTTTTGACACCTAACATACTGTTTTCTTTGTTCAGCCTCTTTTAGAAAAACTCCAGTCATTGATTAAAGAGGAAAATGTAGGCCATGTTGAACTTGCAGGTAAAACAGAAGGCCAAACTTGTGAAACAAGTTTAGATGTTTATGATGGTAACTGTCAGACTGAAGAAAAGTATGCAAGTTATGACTTGGGAGATCTGAAGGATTCTCATATTAATTTTGATCCAGAGGTGGTCCAAATAAAAGCTGGAAAAGCAGAAGTAAGTGATTTACCTATATTTAAAAAAAAAAAAAGAAAAGTAAAAGACCTTTGTACATTTTAAATTTAAAGAATGAAATAGATATATGCCATCATGTTTATTACCTGCAGATTGACAGGCGGATATCAGCCTTCATCGAGAGGAAACAAGCTGAGATCAATGAAAATAATGTCAGGGAATTTTGCAATGTTATTGATTGTAATCAAGGTAACTGGCTAGCCAGACTTTAATCTTCATAGCAATTTAAGTGTTTTTTGTTTTCTGTTTTTTTTTTTTTTTTTCCAAAAGCACTACTCTGTATTTAAAACAGAACTTTATTTTAAGAGTAACTTTGTTTTAAAGTTAAGAACTTGCATGTGAACTGCAGATGTTGTCAGACAAAAAAAGAAAGTAGTCACTGGATGACAATGTTTAATGCATCCCATACAGAGAGATTATAGCTATTGCTGCCTTCATTTTAAGAACTGCTATCTTAAATCAGGTGACTTCATAGCTATTGTTCCCAACGTTTTAACTAGATGTTCCTTACAAAATCAACAGAATTGCAATTCAGAGACGCCTTGTGAATTGCATATTCAAATTGAAGTTACTTTAATGCTAGTTAAATTACAAAGAAGTATTTTTTGCAATCAATTTGAATTACTAACTACTTAGAATAACTTTTTCCTTTCAACATTACTCACACTACTGGTGTTTTTTAATGCAGCAACTGGCACAAAGTAACCAAACAATCTTACATCCATCTGCTAGGCTGGATCCCATTAGCACGATCAGTAACTGTGTAACCGAATGCGTCTTAAAAGTGAAGACACTTTTATATACATAAGTAGTACGGAGACATTTTCTAAGTACCCATGAACCCAGATGTGCATTGTCTCTGTGATGTACTTATGCTTTTAGAGATCAAAGCTTATTGTTCCGTAAGCTTTATAGGAAGAGAATTTAACTCCTTGAATATTAGTTGGAATGAAAATGACATCTGAAGTCTAGTAGAATATGCTAGATAGTAAAATACTGATTCCTAAGATTGTTAATTACATACAGAAGAAATGATGATAAGACCCTCCTTTGTATGTTCAGGCATAACAAAATATATGTAAAGCTTTGGTGTAATGAACAGAGATTAAAATATAAACATAAGAATAAAGTTAGATGGTCTGTACTGTAGGTTTTTATGGTTAAACAAATGAAAGAAGTCACAGGCATCAGAATAAATGCAGGAAGGTGAGAAAAGAATGCTCATGAGTAAACCAGAGCAGTCTAAAAATAGGAGAACGGTTTCAAAAAAGGACATAAAAACCAGAGTAACGGTGGTAAGCAGGGAAAAGACTTCTATCCAGGAAGAAAGAAATAAGTTAAAGAGAAACGCAGTGAAAAGTAAAAACCAAATAAAATGTAAATTTGAATAAACTTGGTCCTGATCCAATAAACTTTTATATACACATGTGCATACGTTTATATAAGTGACTTACCCAATTAAAACCAGTAGGTCCATGCAAGTGTGTGTAATTATTAATGAGCAAGTGTTTGTAGAATGAATGAAATAGTTCTTATGCTTTTATTGTATGAAAAATTTTAATTAGACTTGTTAAAAGCCTCAAAGCTGATGATGGTTAGAATATTTTAAATTATAAATACCTAATTAGGACCTCACTTTTTATATTATTATTATTATTTGTTTAGAAAATAGCTGTGCCAGAACAGATGCAATTTTCACACCCTATCCCGGATTTAAAAGCCATATAAAGGGTAAGCAACTATTTTAATACCCATTTATTAAAAGTGTCCAGATAGAACAGCACTGATGAATTTTTGATTTAAAAACTTCTTATAAAATGCTCAAGAAATGCAAACTTAACGTACTGATTTTTTTACTCTAGTGAGTAGTTTTACATCTTCACTTACTTCTCCAAGTTTTTCAATCCTGTAACTGTTTTGTTAAGCTGATGGTTGTGCACTAAAGATCAAAAAAAAAAAAAGTGGCCTATTTTCATTGTCTGAAAGGAAAGATGCAAAACATAAAGCAGGACAGAGAAGCTGAACTATTCTTGGCTTTTCTTCTAAGGTGAAACCAGCATCCAGTTAAAGAATTGAGATTAAATAAAATTGTCTTCTATTATTGTGTTAGTTAGTGTAAGTATATTGAATTAGAAAATAGTTTTGGGACACAGTGGAAGTTGCGAGATAGGTTTATGGGAAGCGACATGCTGGGGAACAAGCTTACCACTGCACTACCCTTTTGGAAAGGAGTAAATAGCGTAGAAATGATTGTCCAGCAGAAGTTATGTATCAAAGATTGCTTGGCCATCTACTACTCTTTAGGTGTATGCAAGTTGCTCTGTGTTTAAAAACAAGCAAGTAAAATCTGCAAAGTGAGAATGAAAGTAACCCTCTTCCATTTTTGAGAGTGGTAGTATTCAGTTATCCACTTGATATTGGTTCTAGAAACTAATTCATTATACTGAATTCTAAAATTCAGAATAATACTGTGAAGCACAATGATAGGTATAAGCATTAAAAGGTCTGACGAGCTAAGAGGGAGGTGGGGAAGTGAGTTTGAGTTTAGAAACTTTCACTAAGAACTCCTTTCAGTGGTCACTTTTTTAAGCTGAGTGCTAGTTTGTAACTTGGATGGTAGTGCATTATAGGAAAAAAGAAAAGTTTGCGCTTCAAGTAACTAAAACCTGAACAGTTCATAACTGAAACACGAATAACGCTTAGAAAGGAATTGGAAATAAAACCAGCATAAACTGAAGCAAAAATGTAACATGGGGCCTTCATGAAGTACTGAATAAGAAGTGTGTGCTTCAGTGTCTGGAGTTGACAGCACAGTCTTTAAGTCTGCAGTACACTGCAGAAGTCCTATCAGGAAGGACATGAGAAATGACTGTGATTTAAAGAGAAGTGACCAAAATCTTCTGATGAAGGCATGGTTCAGAGGGGGAGAAGATAGACCCAGAAGCAGCTGAACCAGTCATTAAAGCTGTTCCCTGAATAACAAAAATAAGAAGAGAACTTTTCTTGCTGAGATTCGGAGCGGTTCTTCTAGTTGTATACCTCCCCTCATCTTCATGTATTTATGATGCTTCCTGTAGTATTAGGTCTGGCCTCTTCTTTGCATTCATAACAGCTCACATGTGCAACTGCTGACATAGATATCGGGTTTTCTGCTATTTATCAGCAGCTGATGACAAATTCTTGATACTGCCATTCTACATGAATGTATGAGTAATTCTTTTACTTTGCATATGTAAGGTCCTAGGTTTTTGTTTAGTTTAGTTTAGTTATTCATGCAAAAATAAGAAAATACTTGAACCTTTGATCTTAATGTGTGTGGACCCTTCACGTGGGAGACTGGTGTGAAAATGATTTAACACAGGTTTTCATATTTTAATATTGATTGTTTTAGTTAGATGTACTTTGTCTTTCATCTGCATATATGTTAAATTTGTGTTCTCTTTACCTAGTTTCTAGGGTAGTAAATACATACGGACCTCAGACTAGATCTGAAGGAGCACATGGGTCCAGTCACAAAGCCACTGTACCCATTCATGATTGTGGAAACCAAGCTGTTGAGGAGAGATTGCAAAACATTGAAGCACACTTACGGTTACAAACAGGTTTGTATCATGTTTTAATTGCGACGTCAGCATGCCAGTTTGTACCGCAGTTATCATTACTGTAGTAAAACTGGGCAAGTCTATGAAAACTGTGACTGTAAAAACAGTGGATAGATCCACTGAAGGTTTTAGTAACCCTAAGTACTACAGTCTAATGTTTAGGTTCTTATACCCAAAATGGAACCCATATGTATGCGCAAATTAGGATGCAGAGTTAGTAAATCTACACTTGTGGTAGTGGCAAACGAGAGGCACTTCAGAACAGGATTTAAAACAATCTGGAATATTTGGAGGTAGGGCTTCTCCACAGCCAGTGGAGTCTTTCTGCCTTGACCCACCAAACAGGAAAAGCTGAGGTTAGGACTCAGTCCTGCTTCATGGATGTCTTGTGGGCTGGGAAAGGGATGAACCCAAAAGACAACCTGAAACCTTTTCCTAAAGGTGGATGATTCTTGAAATACAGTTAGGTGAGAAGCTTATTTCCCAGAATGTGGGAAGCTTGTTGTCAATACTTCCCTTTAGCCATGCAAACATGAGTCCACACCTTTCACTAAAGTAAAAGCTGTAGCCACCAGGCTAATGACTTGTTTTAAGTAGTTGCTTTCCTCACTCCAGCTTTCTAGAATATAAATCAATGAGGCACTTATGAAGGAGGAATCTGTATTTTTCCTGAAAAATGTTTTCAAAACAGAACAGAAGTCCAGATCTTCACCTAATAAAGTGAACATTCTAAGCATTGTGCTGCAGACGCACTGACTTTTTTTCTCTTCTGAATACTGAATAGATGCCAGTCCATTCTCTAAGAACATGGTGAACATTGACTAGATTACTAGACTCCTGTGAACGCATACCGGATCAAAGTCCTCTGGCAGCAAGTAGAGTAAGCTACTCATAAATACTGTTGAGGCAGCAGTCAGAACTTGACTCTCAGCTGTAGAGCTATCTCAAAAATAAGGTGGTTTTTGTGCATGGAAATAGAATTTGCAAGTAGATGGCCAGCATTAAGGTAACAATGTGTATTATGCATATCAGGGATAATGATTGGGGGTAGCTAAGGAGGGGCCCTTGCTTCCAAGTTGTGCCTATAATTTTGTTTGAAGGAACAGGTCAGCTAAACTACAGTATAGGGGAAGAGCATGAAAGTGTGCAATTCCAGCTCAACT
This sequence comes from Chroicocephalus ridibundus, assembly GCF_963924245.1. Lineage (NCBI taxonomy): Eukaryota > Metazoa > Chordata > Aves > Charadriiformes > Laridae > Chroicocephalus > Chroicocephalus ridibundus. The sequence goes on from NC_086287.1 coordinate 31,190,921, forward strand.
CCTGTCCAAATCAGCATTCCTGGGGAAGGTCTCAAGGTCATTTGTTACTTACCTCAGTAGCTGTGCAAAAAGTATTCATCTGAACTGGTGACCTGCCTTAGCTACCTGCTGGCCAGTTTTTGTTTCTGATGGCTGAAAGAGTTGTTCTTGACTCACCTGCTGTTTTTCAGAATGGCTTCTTCTAGTGCTAGTACTGCTCTTTTCCCTTTACATTAAGAGACAGCAATATTCAGAAGAGTGAGAGGTTAGCCGATTTAATTAGTAGCTGCTGAGTGATGAGTAGAGAGCAGAACTGAAGGAGGGAAGCTACCCGCAAAATTGCCTGTCTGAAGTGAGGAAATAGATGAATGGTAAAAAAAACCCATTAGTGCTTATTTCAGTAGTTTGTGGAATAGAATTGTCTTACCTAACAGACCTAGAAAATAAATGGAAATGTCTGGCGTGTCTTTTGATCAGTTCTGTTCTTACATGGGGAAATAAGCCCAAGCTGCTGTAGTATAGCTGCAAATGGCAAATGGGTTGAGGTGGGTTTTTTTGTTGCTGTTGTTTTTGTGGTGTTTGAGGGTTTTGTTGGTTTTTTTTGTTGTTGTTTGGATTTGGTTTTTTGTTTGTTTGTTTTTGCCAAAGCTCTGGTATTCCATTCCACACACACATTCCCCACCCCTGCTTCTCTCATCTGTCGCCAGGTAAGCACTGTTCTGTGTCAAGCACAACTCATACCTGTCCTCTAACTTCTGATGCTCAGAGGAGATAGGTTTCCTTCAGAACAATCTTAGATATCAATGCTGAATTAATGTGTGGTCTGCCATCCCATTTGCTTCCTCCTGGTGCTGCTGTCAGTTTTGAAGTGGTAACATTTGGTGTGTGATCAATGTATTGTAACAGCGATCATAAGTTGTTCCAGGGACCCTGTCAGACATATTTCAATCACTTCCATAAAGTTGTCTGTTGGCTTCACTGACTGCACTGGCTTATCAATCAGGTTTTACCCTGAATCATTTTAGTTACCCTTCCTTTTTATTCCATCCGCTCATTCTGTTTCAGCTACTGCTTGATAGCTGGACTCGAAGAATTCACCTGCAAAACTTGCAATCTTTAGTTTAAAAAGTTATTCAAGTGCTTTTCCTGATTTCTTTGTGTTTGTACTGGTGTGTTTAGGTGGTCCTGTGCCAAGAGACATTTATCAGAGAATTAAGAAGCTTGAAGATAAAATCCTTGAGCTGGAAGGACTGTCTCCTGAATATTTTCAATCTGTAGTAAGAAATTCTCTCAACTTCTTTTAGCATAGCTAAATGCATTTGGGACTTTTGTGCTTAAATCTTTGGTGTATGGACAAAAACCTAAGGAGTCAGAGAGCAGACACTTTTGGTAGACAACTCTGGCTTGGTGTAATGGTTATATTTCATGTGGACCATCTATGTAAGTTCATATTTCTCTGCCTAATTTCTCATTTGAAAGAAAATAGTATTTGTGGGGGGAGGGGGGACGAATTGCAGCCACCCAAGCTTAACTAATGTGTAAGAAATCATAGAATGTTTTAGGTTGGACGGGACCTTAAAGATCATCCAGTTCCACCCCCCCTGCCATGGGCAGGGACACCTCCCACTAGACCAGGTTCCTCAAAGCCCCATCCAGCCTGGCCTTGAACACTTCCAGAGTTATAGAATCATAGAATGGTTTAGGTTGGAAGGGACCTTAAAGATCATCTAGTTCCAGCCGCCTGCCATGTATTGTATGAAATGTATCATACAGGTTGTATTTGTGTGTCATGTCCCCCCCTGCCTTTTGTTTCTTATGACAAGAAAATTGACTAAACTTTTGATCTCAGTGCAAATCATTAATGGCTTAAATCAGCTGAAATCTTTTGGGCTCCTGTACAGGATTTGATTACTAAAGATCAGCTATGTGAAATAACTTCCAATAGGATGAGAGAGTAAACCTTTAAAAGGTTGGTTTGTGTGATTTTATGACTCTTGGTTTCTTTGTTGCTAGTCTTCGGGCAGAGTCTTTGGGCAGCCTGAACAGTAAACCTTATTCTTCACTCACCAAAGATGATTAGGGCAAAGAGAACATTGGTCGTTACTAAATCAGGGTCTGCTTGGCTGTAGAAATTTCTTGTCTGTTATCTTGCTCTTCTTTCCCCACATAACAGTAAGAATGCCTCTTTTACTGTTGATCATATTTTAATTTATATCTTCTCCCTTGAGACCAGCCAAAGAAGAGTGAACAATTAAAAATCAATAACAATATTGATCAATTTTTGTTTCGTTTTTTTTGTTTGTGTTGGAGACCAATGAAGTCCTGTATTTGTGAGGCTATTCCTTCAAGTTGTTGGAAACCAGAAGTTAAAACATATACTTTTATAGGCTGAAATTTCCGCAGAAAGTGCTTTAGGATCTTCTGTAGAATGGGGATCTGGGAAAAATTTGTGATGGTGGCAGTAGTAGTGTTGCATACATATTGGTGTGGATACAGGAAAATTTTAGGGAGAAAAATACTGACAGTTTCAAAAGCTGGGTATTGATCTTGGTTTTGTCTGAAGGAAGCTTCAGTTAAGTTGTTATTTGTTGGCTGCCAAGCACAGAGAAGCTTCAACAGCTTCTGACTGCTCTCCAGTAGTATTTCTCGTGATCCAAAGTACACTTAATTATAAAAAAGATTTCTTTAATTCATGGAATGGCAGTCAGTGTTCTTTCTGTACTTTAAAGACTCTTGTCAACGTTGTTACAGAATTACTTGTGGTCCTCTGTCAGTGCAACATTAAGGCTGTTTTGATTATGTCTTTTCTTTAGAGCTGTTCTGGCAAGAGGAGAAAGATTCAACCTCCCCACGTAAGTGCTGTTAACTTTTGTTTACCTTAAGTTTAGGATGTTCTGAGTGAAAAGTAATCAAAAGTTGTACCAAGCAAGTATCTTAACTTCTCAGAAACAGCTGCATCAGTATTGGATAGGCTGCTGACAAAAAAAGAGAGGGAAGGAGAAAGAAAGTTAATGTGTGTCACAATGAAATGAGTCTTGTATGAGTCTGTACTAGGGTATGTTAGTTAGTGTTTTTACCAGTTAGAAGGATGATAGAACAAAATAAATCTGTAATTATGTTAATCAAGCTGGGGGTAAAAAGCAATATGTGAATTCTGATCAGACGCCTGGTAACATCTTCTGGTTTTGTTTTGTGGCTTGGTGTTTTTTGTTGATTTTTAATTTTTTTTTTTTATTCACTTTATTAGTTTATGAAGAGACAATAAAAGTAGAAATGTCTGGCTCGGAAAAAGTGTTGCAGAGCTACCTGACATTATGGTAGATATTAACCTAAGTCAGTGAGACTTTCCATTTTCACACCACCATCATGGGATGCGGGGAATGCATTAACCACATACTTCAGGCCACAAGAGAGAATTTCTTCTCAGTGCAAGTGAGACCGTAGCTGGAACACTGTCTGCTATTAGCCATCACACTTGGAGACGGATGGATGGGGGAAAGTGCTTAGAATGGGATGTGGGCCATCTGAGACCTGAGGAAGTAGGCTTGTTTACATGAGAAAAAAATCCTCCATATTTTGAAATATCCTGAGGTATTTTTTATAAAAAGTATGATAACCAGTTCTTTGTATAAGAAGAGATCAAAAAAATTGTCAGGTTAATTGGGCACAGAGGAGATTGGTGTTGGGCAATAGGAAATAAATCCTTCATTTGTAAAGCTAGGTTCTACAAGATCTAGATAATCTTGTCCAGTGTTTTAACATCAAAGAATTTTGTGGTGTTTTTTTTTTTATGAACGGGTTAAACAAGCATCTAATGGAAATAGCCTGGATATATTGATCCATGATTAGGACCGTCGGTTTCTTCTGAGTTTACATTCTTTTTCTTTCAAGTTTCAATAGCCATAGACTAGATTCAGACAATTCTGCAAAAGTATTTCTATCATTTAGTGCAATATGCAGTGACCTCAAGTATCAAGTGCTAGGCCACTTCCCTAGCAATTACAAGATGTAAATGATTGTGGGTTTTATTTTGTTCTTTTAGCAGAACTATTCCTTGGCTGAACTTGATGAAAAGATCAATGCTATAAAACAGGCATTACTGAGGAAAACAAAAGAAAGCAAATCCAAGGAGGCTGAGCATCTGCTTCGATAAAAAAAAGAAAAAAAGTCTTTTCAGAATCCTCATCACGCTTTATACATACCTAAACCATAGACCTGAGTAGTGTTCATCGGGGATGACTTTAGCAATGAAAGCAAAGGATGCATATAAGCTTTTTTTGGATGATCTTGAAAGTTTCTTTCAGAAGAACTCATTTAAAAACAGTCTTATTAATGAAATAGTTAGTTTAAAATTAAGAATGTTTTAGGAATAGCATTCTAATAATCCATTCCCTTCTGTTATAAAGGAGGATCGCGTCATTGTTCATATGTGGAAAGTCTTAACCCACATACAAAAGCTACATTTCATGTGTAATTCTTGGTGATTGAGTATTCAAAAGGGCTATCCTTTGAATACTTTTCATGTAAGTAGTTTGCATAGACTTGTGAAATAAAATTAAATACTTCCTCATAAGTGAACTGTCTTAAGAAAAAAAATTACAAACCCACTTGCAGTATGCATGCTTAGCTGCATTTTTTTCTGTATTTGTCACTGTTTTCACAGCTGTTAGAAATGCAGCAAATTGCATTTCTGTTTGAAGGATGGTTATGGAAAACCTCTATGTGTAAATAGAGACACCTGTTCTTCACTTCCTCAGTGTCCTGTAGGAATTAAAACTTCATACCCTGCTAATGAACTTAATATATCTAAAGACTGCTCCAGGGGAGGTTTTGAGAAGCATGACAGCTTCCCTTCCTTCCATATGCATGCTTATGTGACTTCTGAAGCATGGGTGCTGGGTACATAGTTTAAAGTCAGACCTTTGACCACACACTGTAGTGTGATTTTTGTTTGTTGTTGTGTTGTTTGTTTTTTTTAAATAAACCATTTTCTATTTATACCAGTTCTTTAGTTTATTTGCTGTCTCTGTCTTTATTCCAGTTGAGAAGAAAAGTATCAGTTATGGAGGGAGTCTTTTATGTTAAGGGCTCTGCTTACAGCAGTCATTCTATCGATGGCCCTCTCTTGGTCTCTGTGATAGGCGTTACGAACAACACTGACTGGACACAGTCTTGCACTTTGAAGAATTGTAGGCATTTCCTGTGATTTCATGTTCTTATCTAGACTAACATTTATTGTAGCAACTGCACCTAATGTTTCTCTGAATGTGAGCCAGCAGAGGTGGGAGAGGAAGCTGCTTGAGCTCTGGTCCTAGCTCCGGGAAAGAAGACAGCATGATAGTTGCCTGTTCAGATGCTTAGCGTCCACCCAGAAAGAGATTAACCCAAGCAGCCATGAGTGTCCCAAATACAACATTGGATACAAAGACGTACTTTTGCAGTTGAAGACTGTGACCTGCCTATGTGTAGGACCATTACTCAGATTGTATGCTATATATCAGTACGGTATCCTGCAGAGACTTCTTTTGTTATGCAAAGTATTGCCGTTGTTGAAAATCCTGACAGCTCATGTTATTAGGGGTATTTTGGTGAAGCAGCACAGTGAGCTGCAACTTTTGCCTCTAGTAGGTGAACTTTACTTGCTGTCTACAGAACTTTTTTTTTTTTTTTTTTGGTACTGTGTCCCGAGAGCCATAGCTCAAAAGAGTACAGTGTGGATATAATGTGCCCAGCACTGCAATGTTCACACAGGAGCGCTTGCAAGAGCGGTGGGAGGTGTCTGCTAGAACTGGGGACAGGAAGGATGACCAGAGGGGGTTTAGCTTTTATAAAGCAGTAGCTTCTACTCATGTACATCATAATTCAACTACTGGTGGGACGTGCTGGCTAAGTCTACTGCATTTGCACTATGCAGTTTTCTCTGGAAAATTCTGGAGTGAAGCCCTGGAAGAGATTAACCTGTGGCAGATACCTAGGTCTGAAAGATATGTCTAATATTAAATTATGTGTTGTTAGTTTACATTAAAACAAGTGCATGTGTGTGTGTATATATATATATAAAAAAAAATACTTCAGTCCTCATCTGAGGTCAGTTCTTGGAATAAATTGCAAACATGGCTGATTTGCTCAAGGGAGACTGGTACAAAAAGACTGCATTAGCAGTTTCAAAGTGGCTTTTTCTGTAGTGAATTGCCTGCTACTTGAAAGATCTTTGCCATAGGATTCTCCTTCTGCATCTTCTCAAGATGGCAGCAACGTAGCAGTTAAGGGTTGAAAGCATAATGAAGATGAATTGTAGCAAGACAATAGCTAAGGATACAACAGCAGAAGTACTCTGGATGATAACTTATTAGTCCTATATACTTTATCAAATAAATGCTACGGATACACTTGAAAAATGTCAAGGTATTCATCTGGCTTTGTTATTGGACCCTTGCCATTCTTCGGTTTCAAGTTGTTAATTTCTTGTATGCTTAACGCTAATGTGCACATCCTATAAAAATTTTTTGGAAAGATACTCCCTCTGCTACAAGTTGCACGTTAAAAGTAGTTGCAGATTTCAGAGGGCTGCCAAGCTGTTGGAAGTTTCCCTTCCTCCGCTGTGACTTTTATGCATAGAGGGATGGGGGAACAGGACATCGTTCTTGTATTCAGCGCTGCTGTCTTACCAGTTTATCCTTGCTTGCCTTTTGTCTCTTTGGGCTTTAACTTCTGCAACTAACTTCCACTGCACAAACTATTTCTGCAGCAAGAGATGCGTTACCTAATCCACCACATCCCCATAATAAAGGAGATGCAGGATAGACTTCTTACACTATCCATTTTCCAGAACTACCAATTATGCCATTTTTCCTCTGCCCCTGAAACACTACGGTGCTTGCTGACAGGTGGGGCTGCAATAGCTAAAGTCTGAAAGGTAACCACAAACGAAGCAGAAGCAGAGGAAGTGTTTACTGTCTTGGTGGTGTGTTTCAACACCGTGACCAAGACCTTTTTACTGATGGGCTGATCTGCACTCCCTTTCCTCTAAAGGGCCACACCAAGGTGTTCTTAAGAAGAGAACTTTATCTTTGTTAAACATCTTCTTTTCCTCCTCCACTTCCAGCTAGAGGTAGCAGTACAATGTAATACTGAGGGTACCTTCTGGCACACAAGGTTTTCCTCGGGCTGCTCCTGGCATCCAGAAGCCTGTGTAGCGAGAAGCACTGCTGTGCCTGCTGCCTACTACAAAACATTTCTCCTGTGGCAAAAGGCCATTTTTGAATCCACACTGGCCAAAGGACTGGTTTAGATGTGCAAGTTCATTCCAGACAGGGATTTACTGAACAGAGAAAACTATACCGAAGCATTTTTGTAGGTCAGTTAGTTAGGTGATCCAGCTCACCACCCTCCAGCATACGTAATCCTAATAATGTTAAGTGTTCGCCTGGGAAAGGACAGTAGCGCTTCTGTGGAAATAGCTCCACTCCTGCAGCTTGTCTGCAGCTCAGTGAGAACAGCTATCATATGGCAGCAAGCATTCTGCCTGGCTGGCAGTCCAGAGCTCTCTAGTTTGCAAGCAATTTGAGAAGGTTTGCTTCTGGTTTTCGTGTAAGATGGTATCTCAGTCCGTGAGCAAACACACTGCCATAAAAATGATAAACATCATAGAGCAGATTCTTCATTAGCTCAGGCTCACAAGCAAGCGTGCTGTTTACTAAAAGTCTATCCCGCCTTCAAGACGTGGACATTTGAGAGGAGGTCCCAGCACTGGCCCCCACCCCCAGTCAGCAGTAGAAATCCTATTGACATCAGTCACGCGTGAATGCCATAGCCGGATTCTAGGATTTGTTACTGGAGTCACACAAGAGGAAGAAAAGCAATTCTCTTAGGACAGTGTGAAGCCCTAACTTGGTAGTAGATCAAAACCACATGGATTTGGGTTACATGACGGTAATTTTGTCTACAGGGCTTCCCTGGTGAGGGCCTCTTGTGCTGAACGTAACTGCAACCCATGGCAGGATGCTGTATCACAAGGTTCAGATGAAAGTTGGTGAACCTTTCCCACACATACATATATATAATATACAGATAATATAAACACATATATATATATGATATACACACACACATATATATAATCTATATATGTTAAAATTGCAGGGAATTGCATTGCTTAATTAATTGAGCCAGGTTTACCATTGTTCTGGTCTACAGCTATTCCACATTACCAACACCAACAAGCTCATTCTGCTGTACCCTGGCAGGAAAAGAAAGAATGACCACGGTGTGTCCTCCAGGGAGAGATTGCAAAGGATTCCAGGCTGCCAAGGCTCTTGGCTGAGCTGCATCTCTCTGCCCTGAAGAAGGAAATACTTAAAATCTCTGTAGCCAGCGATGAACTGAAAGGACAGCTTGGTTTCCACTGCAAGAAGTCGAGACAGATTTGTATCCCATCTGCAATATGTAAAATTTCACAGATAAAACGAGGCATTCTGTCTCATTCATGCTTACCTGAAAGCTGATCTAGACATCTTCCCAGGTTTTGCCAGAGTCCAATAGCCTGTGTTTCACACACCACCTCACTTATTAAGGACTTCCGGTTACAAGACAAAAAAGACAATCATACAGCACTGTAAATTTGGCATTAATTGTTTGAGGAAGATGTCTAAGAGCATCACTTCTAAGCCAAGAACATTTGCTTCCCTTAGGGACTGCTTCCCGTTGCTGTTTCGCACCTTGTGCGAGGGCTGCAGTAAAGCGCTGGAGGTCGTGTTACCGTACAGTTCTGCAACGTGTGCGTGATCCGTCTCTTTGCTTCAGGCTCCCCTGAGTAGGGAGCGATTCAGCGCTAGGAGGCTAATTTCTTGCAGTTGAGTGCAGGATTTTAATAAATAAACCCAAAAGTGAAGTGCCCTTTTGAACAGCCCTCGTATCAGCAGGTAATATCAGTAATTTGGGAAACCCAAACCATTCACCATTCCATCCAATGTATTGTGATCAGTGCTGGGTCTTTTATTTATTTTTTTTTTAACACATCATAGGTTATCTCTTTTGTTTTAATTAAGACCTTATATGACCACTGAGAAATTTTAACCCCAGAATGCCAGAGATACATTATTTGAAGAAGTAGTCAAAACACTGAACTAAAAAATATTTTTGATTTATGAGTTTGCAAATCATTTGCACCAGTTAGAACAAACAAAACATTTTCTACAGTAACAGATGCTGAACCATCCTCTCCTGAATGAAGGCATGGAGAGGGGACTTTGAAGAGGGGGTAAAAAAAAAAAAAAAAGTCTCCAGAAAGATTCCCTTACAGATATTTTTTCCCTTCTCCCAGAAATGCGAGTGTTTCCCCTAACCCTTCCTGTTGAAGACTTGCCGAGTACTTCAGGCTTCTGTATCAGTAGGAATCTCTCTACCCTGATTTCAGCTGTGCTATCACATGAACCCATATAATCCTCTCACAATTGCTTGCTGCCTCGAAGCATGGCAGAAAGTGGATGAAAACTACCCGCAGTCCTGTGGGGATCCCCACAACCTGTCCAAAAGCATTGGGCCACAACGTTGCCTTTGCTGCCAGCGTTGCCTTAGCCCAGATAGCGTGCTCCTGGGGCTAGGAATAGGATTTGCTGTCCTCTCGGGTAATCTATCCCACCCAAGAGCAGCGAGACCCAACTCAAGCGGTCTCCAGGAGATGCGTTTTCTTGTTGTTGCTTCCTAGGATATATGGATTTGATTTCTTCTGACTTCAGGCGCTACCTGATGGGGAGAGGTGGGAGTACGTAGTGTAGAAAGTCTAATTGAGAACTAAGAAAAAAGAAAAAGCACATTTAAACAACTGCCTCTGTAGATCTTCTAATGAAACTGCCTTGTCATGGACAAAACACTTAGAAGTAACAATGAAAAGAATAGGCATTGTTTGAAGCTATTATTTAGAAATCATCTAAATTTTTAAAGGTTAATTAGTGTAATTTACCCATCTTGGTTATTAAAAAGGGTTATACATGAACAATAAACGTAAGAGTTCAATCCATTTTATTTCCACAGTTGATTCATCCACATCTGTTTAGCTTTTTATGACCATCTAATTGATTTGTAGAATTCTGTCCAGTACAGATGGGCTACTGTTCATGACTACTTTCATACCATTTATATTATTGTTGCTCTGATTTTTATTCAAGGCCAAGCAGAGGGGAACACAAGAGTGTGATGTTCACCTAAACATAACAATGACATTAAATTTCTATTTGGCTCCGAGACAAGAATAGATTTGTGGAGACAATCCACTATGAATACAAATAAGTTGTTTATACATAAATATAATAAAATTTCTTACTTAATTATGACCTATTTAACCAGTTCTACAGTATGCTCTGTTATTATGAAGTTTTGTAGCAACAGCCAGGCTAAATCAATTGTCACAAACTCATTTGGCTCAACACTAGAATTATATCCCTACTAACACTGGCAAGAGAATAAAAGCTATGCCCCTGTAGCCTGTTCTATGACAATTCTGATGTCTATACATAGTGTCCCATGCAGCTGTAGATGCATATACTACATTATTTTATACATAGAGAACTTTGCATTTGATGGAGACTCTCTCACTTCCCTTGGACTTGTCGAAATGAAAAGTTGGCTTGGTGTTTTCCACCAAAAAGTCTCCTCTCCGTCTGTGAAAACACATTGCATGACAAGCCTTCACCAAGTGCTGGCCTGTAAACCTAGCTCTTCCTCTGCTTCTTTTTTGAGTCTTCCGGGTACATGGGGAGTAGTTGGGATAACCTGTGCTGTAGTTGTCTTTATACAGAAGAATTGTTATCAACCCCAGACCCTGAATCATCCAAATCATCCAAAAAATGAAGAAAGTGCCCTTCATTACCCAGCAGTCACAGAATCGTAGGGTTGGAAGGGACCTCTGGAGATCATCCAGACCAACCCCTCTGCCAGAGCAGGATCACCCAGAGCAGGTTGCACAGAAACGCGTCCAGGTGGGTTTTGAATGTCTCCAGAGACGGAGACTCCACCACCTCTCTGGGCAGCCTGTGCCAGTGCTCTGCCACCCTCAAAGTAAAGAAGTTCCTCCTCATGTTTAGGTCGAGCTTCCTATGCTCAAGTTTGTGCCCATTACCTCTTGTCCTGTCGCTGGGCAGCACTGAAAAGAGCCTGGCCCCATCCTTCTGACAACCCACCTCCGCTTTATGTAGTTGGAGCTTTGTGTGCGTAACCTGTATGTATAATAGCAAGAAAGCAAGATATATACAGAATTATTGCAGTAATGAGAGATACACTTTCATGTCAGTGAGTTTGTACACACCATACTGTAGACGTTTGCTCAAGCATGCCAGCTGCTTTCCTTGACCACCACACAGGGAATTAATTTTTTGGTCAGTCGCAACAGCCACCACTAATAAATTTGAAGAAAACTAGCAAGGAGTCGTACCAACCAGATGCTTCTCTGGCCCAAGAGGGCGCGTGTAGCATCAAACAAGCTCAAATCCTGAGCTACAGCCTTAGCCCAAAACTTGTGAAGGAGAGAAAAACGTATGGATTGTCACCTTCATGTACGCATTCATTTTTCAGAACTTGATGTCACCAAATAATAACGCCATAAAGTGGGAGAGGAAAGCAGAAAGAGCTTTCTGCTTAATACAGACTAAACTACCGCCGTGGGAAGGCAGCCTGTTCAGATGACGCCGCTGAGCAGATTGTACCGCCGGTAACTTCAGTTACAGGGTGCAAGAAGAAGCGTCACGCTTGCTTGAGTTATCTACCACAGCTTAACGTTAGACAGCCAAACACAGGAATTCCTCAGCGCAGCGGGGAGGGGGCGGGGGGAATCTTTGCTGGCACATTGCAATAGCTTATGATAAAAACATTTCTTCCATTGTGGGGATGAGAGAGAGTCTCCCTTAGAGTGAACACTCACGATTCTTCAGTATTGCACGTCCCAAACAGCAAAGGAGAAAAAACATTGCAAAATGGAGATGTTTTGGAGTATTTAAAAATCAGTATGTTAAAAGTTGCTAACACTAATTGCTTCTTACCATGGAAAAACAGTACTCATACACCCTCCAGCATAGGTTGTGGGAAGCATCAGTTCAAAACCCCCCCTCACAGAGGGTGTTTCATCTCTGCTTTGGTTTTACAATGATAACACATATCAAACAACAAACTGTTCTGGCTTCTGAGTTCCACTTTAACACAGCACAGTAATATTTGTGTATATGGACTTGTCTTTTAGCTGTGCCAAAGTGTTTCACTGAGTGCCTCTAACGCAATTACAAGGCAAGCAAGCAGCAGGGAACGAGAAAAATAGGTATAGCAAAGGTGAAAAGCTATTTCAAATGCAATTTGAAACAAGACAGAGAGTCAACAAGAGACAAAATAAGGTTGTTCCAGGTGGTGGAGCTGCAGAAGAGAAGACACTTAGCCAGCACAGATAGCTGTGAAAGTAGAGAAGAGACCAGGGTGAGACAAGATGGGCCAAAGGAGAGTGTCAGAGACTGACCTTGCAGGATGCTACACAGAAGGGCTGTTAGCACAGAGGAGATGAAAACAAAGAAAAAGCAGTTTGACAGGAGAGGAAGGAACCAATTCTGGTTACGTGACTCTGACAGGCTGCTGCTGCAGGTTACACAGACGCCAAGAAGTCTAAAGGGTATCAGGTCATTAACAGCAGAGAGGAGAGCTGTTTCCGTGCCGAAGAAAACCAGACTATTAGCCCCTCAGAACGCCTCGGTGCAAAAGGTGTTTCTGACTCCTAGCGATGCAGAGCCCCACAATTCTGCCTGCAATGGCTACGGGCTTCAGGAAACAGTTTTCTCTCTGTTAATATCAACATTGCAGCTTATAACCAGGGTTCAGGGCTCTGGAAGGATTAACTAAGGAAGGAATTGGCTTCGCAATCTAGTTTATAGGGAGAATGTTACAGTCATTTTTGTAACTGCACAAATTTGATTAATTACAAAGTATTTGTTATAGCCTTTCAATTTAAATTGTCAGTCACTCAGAGACTGCTGTGTGACAACAGGCAACTCTGCCTGCTTCTGAGGGAATAGATTTACTACAGCAAGAGTTAGAAAAAGAGGTTTACCTGGTACTAATCACCAAGAACACAGCATACCTACATGGTGAGAAAGAAGCCCTGCCATCCTTCCACAATCCAACACTCCTCACCATAACCCAGCATGTTCCCCATGGCTCCAGCTGCGTTGTATTTATGTTAGTCATGCCCATTCTTGACAATTTAGCGACACAATCACTGCTACCTTTTCCCACCTGCTCTCCCTTGCTCAGATTACTGCCCTTGTCATCCCTTTTTTCTGCCATGCTTTTGGTGATCTTCTCATTTCTCATGGCTTGGAACATGCGAAAATGTCCACTGGGGTAAGGGAAGTCCTTGGACTGCTGTCAGTGGGTCTATACGTGGGTGACACGCAGGTCTCTGTTCTAAAGTAAGGCACCCTGGCTTCATGTGGGGTTCTGCAGTGGACCAAAAGTCAGCAAAGGCGTGAAATACAAGGGTGCAGAAACATTGAAAAACAAAGAGTTCAATTAGACTAAATACAAACTTCTGTGCTCTGGGGGAAAGGATGTTTTGTGATTACAGTTCTCTGTTGAGATTTAGCAGGGACTGGTCCAGTGCCTGCCACATCCACAAGCTGCTGGTGAAGCTCTGTGCAAATCATTTCGTCTTTCCGTGCTCTGTCCCTTAGTTCCCTGTAGGTAAATGGGGATCAGAGAGACTGGCTGTCTTCCAAGTTTGCTGTCACGATATATCAAGAAATGTTCGGGATGTGGTTGGGTCCTGCACCTAAAATGGTGCTATCACATATAGTACCTGGGACAAGAATAAGCAGACTTTCTAAGAGGATCTTGTTTTAATAATGCTACAGAGTAAAGATACCTGAATTATACTGTATTCTGCTGCTGCGAGACTTTAGGTAAACTGGTCCTGTAGCCGAACCCAAACACGCACAGTTTCACATCTGCTGAAGCCAAAGAAGTTCAGGCAGAGCTACGCTGCAGGCGGTCCCACCATGAAATGTCATCTCCAGCTCCTTGAACCATCAGCGCACTTTTGCCAGACTCTTGCTTTCCCCCAGGGGTCCCTGCCTGGAGCAGGTTCCTTGTCCCGCCTTGTCCCCGCTCCCAGGGGAGAGCCCACCGCTTGGCACCACCGCCTGCTTGCGGCCCTTCGTCCAGGTGGGTCCGAAAGCGAGAGCAAGACTTCAAATGGGAAACCCTTCCAAACAGCACCGCAAAACTTTTGTTCTGACTTGAACCTTTCTGTGTGGCTGTTTAAAAATTTATAGTTACCTTATTCCTTTTTTTTTTTTCCCCCAGAAGAATCAGTAAAAAAACTTTTTTTAAAACCTTGCAAGACATCATTTTTGAAAGCATTTCTTTAATGGAAAATTAATTACTACCGGGTCAAAAAACACTAGTTATACCATTCTCTCATCTTAATACTTAGATATCTCAAAGAAAAAAAACCCAACCAAACGCAAAAACATATATATGCTGTTTCTATCTGTGTTTATTTCACTGAAATAATGTTTTCAAATTGAAAGGAATGAAGGGGTGCGGGAAATATTGAAAAGTCATGAATCAATTTCAATCAATTTTAATTCCAGTATAAGAGGAAGTAATGCCACTTGTCGAAAACAAAGCAATCATTTCTGACAGCTAAATTTGCAAGAGACTTATTGCTGTCTGGAGAGAGGTAAAGCTGGATGCTTTCCTCCTTCTACCTCCGCATTAATTGACTTTCAGTGCCGTTTGATTTATTCTGGTGAAGTTTCTCTGTGTCCTGTGACTCCAACTTTTCTGCCCTTAAATCAGCACTGCCACACAAACAGAATTATATTTTTTCCCAGAGTTTTAAATCGAAACTTGGACTTGGCTTTGCAAAAATGTATGCAGCTGTTTTGTGTAAGTACTTTTCTTTAGGAAAGATATCTTGATTTAAAACAGTTGTTAGGGAATTTTGGAATAATAGCAAGGCTAGAATAAAACTAAAAACAAGGATAAGATCAGAAAGAGTATCAAGTCCCACTTTTGTGTCATTGTACTGTTTTGTTTCTTTTTAACAAGCTGACTTTTCTGGCCTGTGTGTGCATTGTGGTCGAAATAAGCCACAATCCTCTTAAAACACATACTCACCGTTTAGCACCCAATAATCATTTTGGCTGGTGGTTGCCTAAACATCTTACTAACTGATTCCCCCTGAAATCTATGAGGGCTATGGATTTTACCTTCATGTATTAGGAAGTTGAACAATTTTACTTTTGCTACTACGTGAAAAGGCAGGAGCCTCCTCCTTTGGAGGAACACCATGAGGACTCACAGCCCTCCATGAAGGTTTGCAAAGAGAACACCCCAGTGGGTTCAGGAGCCTGGGAGGTGAGACCCGCAGCGAAGGAGTTTGCCCAAGTACCTTCAGGGTCTCGACCCCAGGCCTTGGCTTTCGCCCATTCGTTCGTTTACAAACTGCTTCCTCCACATAACGACGGGCTCAGGTAAACAACAGAACAAACATCCGGTTGGCAAACAACACGGAACATCGGCTTCATTCAATAACATATTCAACGCCAATCTTTTTTTCATTACAGATTTCAGGTTTTTGAACTGAAGCGGAAAAATCCGCTGCTCAGCGTAGCTGCTGCCTTACTCACATAGGCGAGACTCTGTCTGTACCTAAAAGTCATTTTCTTCCAGACTGCGCCGTTGACTTTGGCAGCCGCGGGACTTGAAGGACACGTGCTTCCTTGTGCCTGTGCTGGAATTGTTACCAGCAGCGATCAAATATCTTGTTTTTTACTGTTATAAGCAGTTCTGAACATAGCTGTTTTAAAATTAAATTGCATTAACCTCTTATTTATATCTGCAACATATCTTTTCGTAAGGCAGTTGGAAGCAAGTCGGGTTTTCCGCCAGAAACGGAATGCTGAAAGTAAAGAGGTTAAGAGGGTCTAATTTCAATCTAACAAGAGTCTGGTTTCAAGCTCTCAACCAGCACGGCCGACAAACACAGGTCTGTCTCATCCACACCCCAGTGGGTGTCAGAAGCCCTGGACTCCCAGGGGCATTGAAAAATCGCTGAGGTAATAACGGTGGGAGAGCCTGGAAGTTTTGAATTTGGCTGGAGATTTAAAAAAAAAAAAAAAAAATAATAAAAAAGCCGTGTGCACTACATTTAAAATATACAGTAGCAGAAGAGGATTTGACTCGGTAAATTAAAAATTTTGAAAATAAATTCGCTTACTATACTTGAGCAGCTAGGTGCCATTATAGCTCTGCCTTTTCTACAAAAGGTGCGTTTTGCAGATTTATTCGTACACGTGAGGGAAAAGAGCTTGATCCGTGCCTCTGCGCCCATGACCTGTGTGAGTAACTCCTCGCAGCGCGGTGGGGGCGGCTGTAACGGCTCCTCGCATCATTAGAGACTCATAGGACCGGGCCCATCTTTTGTTACGTATGTTGAGACTGAGATCACTGTAACGAGGAACTTTCACAACTTTTAAAATACCGAGAGACAAGTATTTCATCCTAGATTTCGCCCCCAAAGTCCGTCATTACCGGTTAACTAACGGTTCCCTCCAAAGAGAGCCCACAATGCAGAAGTATATTTTCAGACATTCAAGAGCCTGTCAACGTGACACCCGGCCTTCCAGGCAAATTCATTAGGCCAGAATTAAATACTTAGCGCGGAGGGAAATATAGGAAGAGAAACTTCAGCCTTTGTCACCCATACTTTTGTTAACCTAGACTTTGCCAGATTTGCAGCATGTCACAACCGGTGCTTGCCGGGGCCATTGAGGCACCAGGAATGCATTCGCTTTGTGAAGAAGTAGTTTCCGCTTGCATGTGACAAAGCAGCTAGCTGGCTAGTCAGCCTCAGTCAGTGTCTATTTATGGCAAAATGTCAAAAAAGAATGTCCTGCATTTGTGGCTCAACAATAATGAACATGGCTAAATCTGAAAATGAACAAAGGGAAGTGAACAGCTTTTTAAATCCTGAAGAACATTCGATTCTTGGTGTCCTTTTTGTTCCGATTGTTTGGGCTGAAGGCTGTGAAAGGACCACCTGTTGGGCTGCCATTTTGGGATTGTGCTAAATGCAGTGATTGCATGAAAGAACACTTTCCAAAATAACCTGGTATTATTATTCACTTATTTTATAGTAAATCTGCATTCAGAACCTGCAGGAGAGTATAAGGCTTTTTTTTCTAAGTGAAATTTAAAGCTGTAAGTTCTCTATAAACGCGCTTACTGCGGATGCATGATTTTATAGTGACAATCATGACACTTTAAAAGGAGCTCAATTAAACCTTTGACGCAGCAACAAGTTCCTCTGTAATAGAAAACTAGCCTTTTGAAGAAATAAATATAAGATGAAGGAGAGATTAAGTTATACAGGACTGAGTATCTCTGAGGATTTCGTTTGCCAGGACTACTTGCACAAAATGTAACTTCAATATTTATTTTGCTCCTGGCACGAACTTGAAATTGTCAGCGATGCCAATTATTTTCAATGTCTGTAAGAATGTTCTTGGGTGTGATTTGCTTTTGCTCAAAAGGCTGCACTGAATTGTGCTAGAATCTTACTGAATTTTGAGGAAGTTTACCGTAAACCAATATAAACATTCCATTTAAAAATATGAAAGATGTACTCATTTTTCTAAGGGGTTTTTTTTTGGTAAAAGATACTTTATACAGTCAAGTAATAATGATTATTTACATACTAAAATTAGGAGAAATGTTGCCCAAATTAAAAAAGAAAAGTAATTTGTGCTTTATAAACATCAATAATCCAAATGATATTTTTTAAGTTGAGACAGATGAATCCACACAGCTTAGTATCTTTAATATCATACATAAAAACTTCTATCTGCTTCCAATAAACATGCCCATTAACGTATTAACAAAGCAAATCTTTCCATGAGTGTTAAATGACCTTTGTTTAGAGCCAAAGTTAATAATGCTTGAAGTAGCAAGGAACAAAAGTGTTTTTGAGAATACGTTTTCTTTTTACATCCACGACGAGTTCTGAAGTTACTTATGTAATCTCCCATATATTACCTTAATTTTTCTTAAATAGAAATGCCTGCATAAGCTTATTGACACAGATATATTATTTAGCAGGATGAGCAACGAACCTTCTCTGTGTGCATCTGAACTTACACTCTCGCCTCATGCTACACAACACACATTTCCAAAAACTTTATATGACTTTTAGCTGGGAAAGGACTTCAGGATTGGAGCTGGGTTACACAATTAACTGGAGGGGTAGCAGAAAGGGAAGTCTACGTGAATAGCTGGATATATTTCCAGCTGTTTTCACCGGTTTCAATCACGAAAGTTAGAGCTAAAACTCAGGAGTTAAAACTCTTGGGTTTTGCATATTTTTCTTCCTCGGAAAAGTTAAGGCAGTTGTACGCCTGAAAACGAGCCATAAATACAGTGGTATACATAAGAGAGAGCTTATTTCCTAGAAATCCCCCGTATATTTTATACTAGGAGAAATGTAGCTTACTGTATCACTACCACTACTTTTAAAATTTAAAACGTGATTTTAAATATATCGCGAGGGGCTGAAGTGACTCTTATATAAATAATAGTTCTGTTGGTCAAACAAGATCGCTAGCCAAGCAGACTTTTACATGTGGACCGAACTATATTTCCTACGTTAGAGAAGAATGAGTTTTTATGTGCCTATCAGTTCAGAGGGGAGAAAAAGGTGAAGTGGAAGAGGGTACAATGCACAAGTATAAATTAATGTCTGGGTTTATTGTTCACTGTGCCATAAAGAGTCTGTACTACACACAGCTATTCCATTAGGGAATTATGGAAACTGAGGCTAGCGAGCAAAAATGACTTATGTCTGAATAAAAATATGTATCTTTGGGAGAGATACAATATGTTTGGAACCCTGAGGGTTAATGAGAGGTAAGCTGGTGAAGGGGGGAGAGGAGATAAGGGAAATAACAGAAGCTGAATAGATGAAAGAAGTGATTCAGTGGGAAGCATTGTTGATCACAGCTAGGTGTCAGAAACAAACTAGAAAAATGGGAACTGCTTTAACATTGGCAGGAAAATAATATATATATAAAAGAACTTATGCCACATACTAAAAAGAAAAGGAAAATAAGAAATAATAAAAGGCTTTCAGGCTTTCTTTGGGACATGTCAATGAAAAATAATGCAAGCAAGCAAGAAAGAAAACGCTGAAATGGAATCCTCTCTGAAGGTATCTTGGGGAGAGGGGCTCATTGTCCCATCCCTTTCACATCAAGAATTTAATTTTGCATTCTCTTTGTCTGTCTTGAGACATACTTGCAGTTATTCTACGCTGGTTACTTTTTCTTTCTTTTCATCCACTTAGGTAGTCTACACTGGTGGGGAGACAGCCAGAATGGGAGAAATCTAGCCATGAATTAAACCCTCCGGCTGTGCCTCGCCAATGTGATTTTTGCCTTAAGTTTGAACTGCGCTCAAAGGCAGAGCAGAATCCTTTTTCCTGAATGCTGGAGGGAACTGTAGTTCTTCTATTTCTCTCATTTTCCATTTCCGTTTTTAACATCTGTTTTTACAGGGAAATTATATCTATTTGGAGCATCCAGATTTCATTATGCTTCTGCTACACAGGATGCAGATATACCTTACAGAACTCGACCGCCTGTGTACCTGTTTTTCACTTTAGGCAACTTGAAAAAAGGTACCACCTTATATTTTCCCTCTGGAAAGACCTATGCCAAAATGGTCTTAGGAGAACATTAAAACTCCCAAAATGCCATTCGCTTTTTAGTGCTAGGGACGTTCCAGTTCCTACATGTATTCTGTTTACACCCATCCCCCGTGAATTCCTAAGACAGTTTCTCTTATATTAAGCTTCTTTCTGGTGCCCATAGCAACACCATCTAGTACTGAAATGTTCCTGCAGGATTTGCAGGAGTCCTTTCAAAACAAGATGCTGATGCTGCAGTTATTGCACACCCAGCTACTTGTGTCAGATTCATAGTCCGAGGCCTCGGTTGCGTGTGGAAGGCAATTTGGCTGATCACCGACTGTCCTCACCATCGTTAGGGACAAAACGTGTTACATATGTTCTGTTTAGTTCGGGTTTTCTTCTCAGAATAACAATCAACTTGTTTATTTTTCGTAGTTTACTTAGCTGTACAATTTCTCACGGAAGGTGGCGGGGTTTGGAATTTGAGACGATTCCGCTGTTTTATCTACATTTCTCCATCTGCAAATGCACTGACATCCAAATTGGCCTCTGCCCTCTGGCAGGTGGCTCTGGAGCCACTTTCTGATCTTGAGGGAAGTGGTGTGGAGCGGGAAAAGGCACATTTGTTTAAAAATCAAACTGGGAGAGGTTCATGGCAAGTCCCAATGGCTGGCGCCTGCAGCCCAGGGACTGTTACCAGAGCTTGTGTGCTGAGAGCCCAGGTCCCCTGGGACATCTGATAGGGGTCAGAACTGCCCTCATTGAGCTGGACCTTGGCAGGCAACCAGATACATGTGGTGGGGTGGAAGGGAAGTGCCCGTGCCTTTGCCACTGCTCCTGTCTCCCTGTGTGCGTTGGGATTGAGGACACTCAAAAACAGCTGTGGGAGCTGGTCTGCCTCCATGCCTCTCCCCTGCACACTGGAGATGCCAGCGGATCTCCAGGGAAGTGGAGAAGGCTGAGGAGCTACCCCAAGGTGTGCTCGGAGCCTCTTAGGCCCCCCGTTTCGGATCTTCAGCCTGAAGAGGAAAAACTCTTCTCCCAAGCACCAGAACCATGCCCACTGTCAGTACCAGTCATTTTAATGATTTTGGCTAAAAAAAGGAAAGGACGAGGGTAGTGATTGACACCACGCACTTTGTTCATTCATTTTGAACACCGCATTTCATTTAAATTCTGTGTTGTGCCGTGCTGCATGCTAGGAAATGTACCCTAGGATATTTTTAAATCTATAAAAGTTCAGTAAATGGAGACTTCCCTGCAGGACTCAGCTATTAAATCTTTGCTGGAAAGTGGGAGCCACGTCCATTAAAAAAATCATATTCTGGTGAGACTAATCACATCTTTGTACTACTAAAGTATGCTTGAATTCAGATATTAATCGCATAAATATTTGGCAGTTATACATCGTGTAGAACAAACGCCATGATTTGGCAGAGTTAAATGGCTCCTTATCTCTGAAGTTATCTTGAGAACGTGGAAATATTTGGGGCATGTGTTCAGGGCGAAGGCAGAACATGTGCCACGGTGAGGCAAGAAGAATCCCTTCCCTCGCCACCATTTAGCAAGAGAAAAATTCACCCGGAGCCCAGCTGCACCTTCCCTCTGCTGTGCCCCGCGCCGAGCAGGGGGGGCCTGGCCAGGAGCAGCCCCCCTGCCCGGGGACCACGCCAGCAGCGCTCCGAGAAGGAGCTGGATGTTGATGGCGGATATAATGTAGACATAAGGTTTGGGCCTTATGCCTACAGAAAGCGTGCAAGGGATGGTTACAGCCCCACCCAGCCCCGCTGGTGCTCCAAGAGATGCCTGAGGTGGTGGTGGCAAGGTGTCAGATTCAGGCGCGCAGCAGGCTTATGCTCTGAACAGGAAAAAAAGGGAGATCTTGAAACTCCTTCGGAGGAGATGGGTCACAAATCATCCTCCTGTGCTTCAGCACAGTCGTTCTGGAGCAGGAGTAAAGCTCTGCAAACCGCGTCCTGAGGGGCAGCACGGGCACGTTTCTTCCTTGCAGCCTTCACACATACTGTGCTAAACGTGTAATTCTGAATAAGCAAGAATTTAATTCCAAGTTTAATTCGGAATTCTACAGCTAGTTAAAGAAAGAAAAAGTTCTTTATGAGTCAAATACCCTTTTCAACTTGCAAGGAGATATGAGTGACTTCTAACATTATTACTGGACAATCATATTTGTATCTGATGTCATTCTTCCTGCACAGTGTTAAATCCCCTATTACCGACAATTAAGTCCTTTTTCGGTCATTGCTATGCTGGCTTGAGCAAAATCAAGATCTCACAAAATTTCCTTTGTTTCAAGGATGGCAACCTAGTGAGCATATCTAGCCCGTGGGATGGTTTCTTCCACCCTCCTGGGAATATTGTTTGGGCAGAGGAAAGCAAAATCGGGGGTAATATCACGCACGTTGCTGAAACGGAGGGTTGGAGGCAGGGAGGGAAGGACGAATTTGCAGCCCAGCTTGGATCTGGCAGGATTTCTTTGATCATTTGATCAAGAAATGCTGCATTAACACTTCTATACTGGATGGGCTCGGGGCACCAGGTTGGAATTAGAAGTGGCATCCAAACATATCGAATTGGTTGATCTCAGCTGGCACAGACAGGACTAAAGAGGAGTTTTAAACAACACAGATCAAAAAAATCCAGGCCAATGCATTTGTTTATGAACCCAAGGGATAGAAAAATAGTTTTTTACAATTGATTTATGCTGAATCTTAGGTTTTCATCCTGGGTTTCGGGGTTTTTTTTTGTACTCTCTTTTATATCTTATTATTAGGGAGTATTTCTTTTATGCAAAGGAATCCTGATGTTACACAAACCTTCAGGGCAAAAAAACCATTTTTCTTGTCCTGGGTTTTAAGTAGAAACTACAATTTGAAAGAATTATTTATGCTTCATTTTTTAAGAAAACTTTTCTTGTGAAGATACGTTAATCCTGCAAAGTTAACAAATCAGCCGGTTCACACCAGACTGCATCTTCCTTGTGTTTGAGATTCTGTGGTTTGCTATTTAGATCTCAGAAAGGTCCAAGATGTGGGGCCCGATTCATCACTGCATTAATTTTAGTTTTCTCTTGCATAAAGCTGTTGCTTTTGAGTTAATTTAAATTAGTACAAAAACTTTTCAAGACACATGCTGCCTCTTTCTGAATATCTAGAAAGTCCCTGGCAAAAATCAGAATGAATTTATTCTCAAGCTAGTTTCTAACAATAATAATAAATCACATCCAAAGTTGTTCGTGTGCATGTGAAGGCAACGCGTACTTTATTTAAAAAAAAAAAAAAGAGAGAGAGGAAAAAGTAAAAACAAACAAACAAACAAACAAACAAAAGAAAAAATCGCAAGAATGATTTAATTTGAGAGCAAAACTGTGTAACTCAGGGCTGTCACGTTGCTCTCAATGCTAAATCTTGTCCCAGTTCTTAATCCCGGCTGGTAGTCTGTGTTTCTTGCAATGGAGATCCTCACCCCCCTTTTGAAAAACTGTTTTGCTACCTGTAGGTGCTTCTGAGAGAAAACCTGGGGTTTTGCCCAGCTATCGTTCCCTTTAAAAAATTCTCGCTGCTGATAGTCGAAATCAATATTTACCAAGTCAAAAAATGCCATTCCTTGTCTGAACACTCCGTATGCTTGTACCCGGTTATAACCCATCCTTTTGTTATCACTTTGCTGAAGAAATGCAGGCTCTTTTCTGAAAATGATGAAAAATCAGAGTCCTTGATAGTAAAAGCTTTTTTTTTTTTTTTTAAGTAAAGCAGTAATCAGATATCTGATATACAAGTTTGGAGAATGAAGCTTAGTTAATTTAATAGGAACGGTGAGTTTCATCCGCTGAAATATAACGCTATGCAGATTAGTTGCTTTTAATCCCATTTAACTAAATCTCCCCATTTCATTCTTTTAATCTTCCCTCATAAACAAATCCTTCCAACTTCTCAGTCATGTTTTCTATCCTCCTTGGAATTCCTCTCTATTTGTCTACATATTTTGAGCATAAAGAGAGGCCCAGGGTGAATGTGGGATTCTAGGAGGGATTCCGTCAGCATTGTGCTAAATCCGTAATTAAAAAGGGTTAAAGTTAATATATTTAAGCTACAACAGCGAATCCACTTGATCACACATGACAACAGAAGTATTTATAATTATAATGATTGTCTTACCTCTCAAATGGTCAGACTTAGAGTGTTTAATCTGTACAGATTTGTTTTCTCTAATGAAGATATTAAGGATATTTCCAAGGCAGTGCAAATTTCGCTTGAATTGGGGAAAGACAATTATCTTTAAAGGGTTTCAAAAATCTTATGCCCTGGTGATTTTGGTCTGCAAATAACAATCTCTCTCTTCTCCGCCTTCACTTTGGCACTGATCTTTCTGCCTCAGTGCAGCAGGACCCGTACCTTACAGCGGTAGCCTCCGTACGCAGGCACAGAGCTCGCAGGACGATGCTCGGTAGCAACAGCAGCTGCAAAGGACATTTTCGAAACACTTTTGTGCACTTTTACTGAAATGCTTTAATAACACGGTGGCGATGAAGAAAACCCACGTGTTCATTCCATCAAGCATTAACTGAATGCAAACAGAGTTTGCCTGTGTAAATTTTATTATTTAAATGTCCCCAAAGTATGCCAAAAAAAGAGGTGGATACAGAAACCCCAAAGCTGTTGACTGCGAGGGTGTAGTATTGGACTCTGAGACACCACAGATTACAATTATACAGGTTATCTTTGTGTTGTTACCTTTCTGACCTATAACCAAAGCTGAACGTAATTTTAAAGTCAAGGACACTACCCATGCCGCTTGTTTATTAAAAAGGAGCATAGCCCATGTTTTGATTACATTTTATTTTTTGACAAGCCATCAACAAACCTGCTCTTTCTGTTGCCACTGGTGGGCACGAACACGACACCTTGGAACCCCTCTCGTGCACTGGGGACCCCAACAGGGTAATGACAGTTCCCACCTTACAAAAAGTCTCTGATCTGAAGAGCTTCCCTTGGGCACAAGTTGTCAGTACTTCGTATGGTCAGAATCACAGGGTTCAGAAAGTTTGGGGTTTGATTGTTTTTTATTTGGTTTTTGTGGTTTTTTTTGTGTTTTTTTTTTTTTTTTTCCAGCCGGTGATGCTACGGAATTAATCCAAAGTGGCTGAATTGTGAAAATAAATTGTATTCTCTCCAAAGAATAATTTAGCAGCATGAAGCACATATGCATGTGTACCTTACCCCCCCACACACACCTGCACAAGTACACACACGCACACATTTACGTGAGTAGATTAACTGCATCTAAAAATCAATTACTTATCTGTATGCACACGTGTTACTAAGATTTATGAAGGCTATGCATAGATTTAACTACAGGTTCTGCTTCCATTCCTAAACATTTGAATCAAAGTATGGTCCTGATGCTCTTCGTCCCTCTACTATTTACCTACATGCCATGAGCATGTGACATTCATTTGTGTACGGTATATACAGGTGTCAGGGGCACGATGTATATAAATACATTTGTCTATGTATCTGTATATGACCATCGTGCATTGTTTATAAAACGAGTTTATTGCACATACAAACAATAATTATTCTAAACATGCAATTATATAGCCATATTTGTGTGTCTATATAGATTTTTTTTTTTTGTCCTTAATGGAAAACTTGAACTGTGAGCAGCCATGTCAGAACTCAGATGGTTAACATTCACTTCTTGCTGTTTTATTGCATATTACTGTGCGCTCCTGAGCAGCAGGAGCAGATTCAGGCAATTACAATCAAGTCAGGGCACACGCCGTGGCTGAGCAACACGATCATGATGAGGATACTGATGAGGCACTTATCGAAAACCCCACATCATCCACACTCATCAGCCACAACATGTCACCCCAAATGAGGCATCAGCTGCCTTCAAATGGCTCATTGCACACTGTTTACAGCTTTCTTTGGACCCACTTTTGATTTTGCGGTCAGGACTTAGTTCAAACAGCAGCTGACTGGCACTGGCAAGCCTCGGGATTCAGCAGAGCCGGCTTCCCGGGAGTCAGGAGTGTTTTGACGCCGGGCCTGACCGGCGGAGAGGAAAGGTCCCGGCTCAGTCCCCCCCAAACGTCGGTCCCCCTGAGAGGGAGGGGGGTGAGTTATTTCAGAAATGTCTGAAATCAGGGGAGGAGAGACAGCGGGAGAGAGGGGGAAAAGCAAACGCACAAACGGTCCCACAGCACTTTCTGATATTTTTTATTTCCTGCCACCACCTTAACGAGTGGCCAGGAACAGGAATTCAGGCAGAAACATTTTGGACCAGATCCCTTTCATTTCTGGGACCCCTTGAGCCGCTTTGAGGGTGTAGAAAGGTCCTTAAAGTGGGGGTATAAGTCATAGGTTCTCTATTCAGAATTGTCTTTGCCTGGGAATTGCACTAAGCTGGGCAGAAAACTTTTCCCGGGCTGCAAACCTTTCCCCATTACTTACTGTGATTCAGGAAGACCTTTCTTTCTTATTTAGTTATTTCTGCGAAAAGCAAGCAAACAAGAAAGAACCAGCGAGGAAGGGTGAGAATAGATGGATGGTTCCTGGGGATCAGCCCTCTCCTTGAGTGAGGGTCAGGGATGACCCAGCAAGGAACAACTCCAAAACAGAGAGACTGAGGGAGACTCCCTCCAGCCCAGCTGATCGACACTCCAAAAGAGGGGTTTAGACACTCACTGGAGGACGAAAGACCACGTCCAGACCCTTGTCTAAATCAAGTGGAGAGAGAGCTCTGAGCTGGAGATTGGTTATTCCCGCAGAGCATCCCCCTGGGCTGAACTAGAGCTGAGACGCTTTCTCCTGCCTAGGAACAGATATTTCCACGGCATGGATTAGAACTAATTTGTTTCGACAAATAGAGATTTTTCTGATGAGAAAGTGCTACGTCATGGAGTCCCTGACACTCTGCCAAGGAGAGGTGAAAGGACCTTAGGGTGAATAGAAATCTAGTCCTTGGACTTCAGACGTTAGCTGATGAAAACGTGTACTAATCAATTATTATCAATTCGTATCAGTTTATGTGAGAGACTGGAAAAAAATGAAGTTATTTTACTTTACCACTCTTCCTCTTTTATCTGAATAGTATCTTATGAAATTAATTTATTAATTTATGACAATGACAAATGTCAAAATTCCCAGATAATTAGCTTCTACACCAATTAAAATATCTTATTTTACAAGCAGACAAGCGTACGAACTGAAAGCTGAAGTTATTCACCTAATCTTATACGGCCGGTTCAGGCCCCTGAAGTAAATCATTAGACAACACTCCCTCTTCTGATAGTTTAATTAAGATGTAGGAAATATATATATATATGTATAGTTACCTTTACGGTTACTGTCTGCAGCCTGCACTGTCTGCCTCAATAGTTCTCAAATTCTAGAACGCAGCACGCTCCCTCTGGTTGCCAAATTGTAACAGCGTATTGCATCATGAAAACATCTGAAGCAAAAATAGAGGATCCGTCAAATTTTCCTACATTTGTACATACATCTGAGAGTTTTTTTTCCTTGCTGCTTTCATTTCTAACCAGTGTTGCACAATGCTTTTTCTGTTAGGGACAAATTCTTCCTGCTGCTTACTAAGATTGTATTTGATGTTAGATAGCGGAAAAATATTTTGCCAAAAAGCAAAATAGATGGTCCCAGGAGAGACAGAAATTAATTTGTACAATCCGTTTATTAGTCTTTTTATTAACATCGCCCCCCCCCCCTTTTTTTTTCTTTCCCAGGATTCAGCAAACACTCTAACACAAATCCTAAACCCATTAATTTCCTCAGAATAGTTTAAATTTATTGTTAAGACTCCTATCATGCCATCTTCTCTGTGGTGCTCAGCAATATAGGCAGGGGGAGGAGGTAAGGAGCGTGCATGCGTTAGGACGGCAGAGCATAAAATCCCTGAAAACTGCTTGGCCGAAATAAAATTGAGCTACTCGTGCACAGCGCTGCGGAGACCCGAAACTCTGTGTGAATGCTGCTAGACAAGAACTGAAGCACCGGTGGTAAAGCATCCTAATTACAAACCTGCGGTGCAGGCGGATAATGGACAGAGCGGCAGCTCCGGTAGCTGCGTAAAAAGGAGTGGAAGTTTGCATTTTTGTGGCTGTATCTTGAATTGAAGTGTGTGTGTGTGTGTGTGAGAGAGAGAGAGAGAGAGAGAGAGTGTAAAGAAGTGTTTTTGGGTCATCATCTTACGCTCTTTGTGATGCACATTCTAATTTAGGCAAAAGGGATGCATCTTTCAAATGCAGATCATGTTTGCATTAGAAGAGCAATGAGAACACTTGTCACTTTCGGAACATTTATGTGCTAGAAGTACTGTTAGCAGAAGAGCAGTTTAGATAAATTCAAGACTTTTTTTTGCTGATCACAAACATTAAGCTTCACACCTGAAACCCTCAACCCCCTGCTGTGCTCTAATCCTAGCACCATTCACCCTTAGAGACTCAAAGTGCTGTGCCACTGCTCTCAAACATTTGATTGCCCTTACTTTGAATGCCACCACCTGCAAAAATGCCTTTTTATTCCCTTTGAGCCTCTTGAGAAGGAAGTAAAAATGATAATTCATGACAAACATTAATTAATTGTTTACAAGATGATCTTTTCTTTTTCTAACTTCTGTTCAGCAGACATGTTGAGCTGCAAGGCTCCACGCTTGATGCCAGAGCTTGTCAAGAGGTCTGCATTGTTGTTTATCACTCAGGCATAGGATAGACTGCAGGTCATTGTTTCTGCAGTTCAAGTAGGACTGTCTAGCTCTTGTTTGAAGAATGGAAGTGCCATGCATGAGTTCCCCAGTATAAAAGAACTACCGGTTCTAAGAAGGAACAGGGATTTAGCTTCTAATGCAGAGTAAATAAACATTTTTCACCATCTCTTGCTCCATGTGATTTTGGAAAGGTCAAGAGGTGCCATTACAGTATTTTAAAAGCTTCAAATTATGTTTAAATAACGTATCGCTAAACTCGGAGAAATCTTATCGGAATTTAAGAACCTATTGTCGTTGTTTTAGTTCTTGAATTCATCATCAGAGGAAGACGTATTTTGAAAGGAATGCCTTGTTGTTAGAAAGGCTGAGATTCACTCAAGGCTTGGACTCAGCTTCTCCCCCAGGCTAAAGCATAAACCCCACCCCCGGCAACGCAGGCTCGATTTAACTGAGTCCTTAAATTCAAGAATTCGTTCTATGATATGTTACACCGTGCTAATAACTAACACGAGTATCCCAGTGACAAGGGAAAAGAGAAAAATACAGTCAAATTAAAAACAACGCTGCCAAAGTATTGAAACCTGGGCAGCAAAATTAACTCCCCAAATTACACTTAGGCAGCTGAAAGTGAGCAAACTGGCTCGCAGAGAAACTGAGCTGCCACGACCCAGCTGAAATCATTAGAAACTGTGGTGAACAGCACCTTTGCAAAGCAGACTTTTCATTTACTCATATATATTTTTTAATATATATAAACTTGTATTTATTTATAGGCATGTAAGCAGATATGTTTTGGACGCGTCGCTCTGTTCCTCTTGCAAAAAAACAATTCCGAGAACTTTAAACCACATCAAAAGTCTGGCAAAAAGGTAAAGAGATTGAAAGGTCTTACTTGTAGGCAGTGTACAGTAATATAGCTTCTCGCAGAACTCTGGCTTCCACATTCCAAATTAGGAGCCCTTAGATCACGGCTGCAAGGCTACAAATCAATGCTATATTTTCTGAGTTAATACTAAGGGTTGCACTTAACAGACATGGAGACTAATAAGGTATGCAGAAGGAGTAAAAGCAGTGCACAAAAAATTCAGGCCTTCGTCTTGGCGACGATCCAGCACAATGATGTTTCAACCAGATTTGAAAAAAAAAAAAAAATCAATAACATCTGTGGTATAATGGTTAATTAAAGAAGCTCTTCAGCAAAGCTCAAGATGAGAGGCTCGGCCTGAAATTCAGACAGCTGAAGCTTGATTATCAGGAAAGAATGCTTTTTTAGCTATGAGTGGATAGGCCAAAAGCTGCAATGTGTGGAAATGGGGGAAAAATTGCTTTTATTTTAACTTTCTTTAAGTAATCAATACATGGTTTTCACCTGCATTAGGAGCTGTTTAGAGCAAAAGCCTCCTTCTATACATCTATATAAATATAATCCTCTCCCTTTGGAATCTGTAGATTTAAAAACAACAGCAAAGATAAGCAAGCTGGCCGCCTGCTCTTAATTCACAAATTCTCTACCTTCCCTCCCCACCCCCAGGCCCTTCGGCTTTGCCTTACGTACAAAACCCATCCCATTTAATTTTTAATTTAGTTTAATTTTTAAGACCTGAGCCCTTCAAGATTGAGGCCGAAAGAAATGAATCAAAGATTGAATATTAAAGCATAATATCTGCAGTAATCAGGCAGTTCTACCATCAACCTCTACACTTTTCTATCCTGTTCTTTCTACTCTTTTATTTGTCACATCTAGCTAAAATATATATGCACAGACTTACAGCCAGAAAGGGCTATCTTAATTCCTTGCATGACACGGGACAGAGGTTTCCAGCTGGTAATTCCTGTGCGTCGCCTATATCCCAGGGATGAACAGGAAGACACATAGTAAAAAAAAAAAATAAAAAAAATAATCCTGATTTAGAGATTTCAAATGACAGAAAATCCACTCCATCTCTTGGCAAGTTGTTCTGAAAGTTAATTAGCATCACCATAAAACTGCCTTATTTTTAGTCTGAATTTTTTCTACCTACTTGTGTCTTGGTCTGCAAAGTTCAAGAGCTGCGGGCTATCAGAAATCATTTCTCTGTAGAAATTACAGACCGTGGTCAAGCCTGCTCTTCATCTTCTTCCGGATAAACTGAAAAAGATGGTACCTCTTTACTTTCTTACCATAGACAGATTTCCCAGATTTTTTCTTGTAACCCCTTTCTATGTCCCGGTCCTCTTCAGGGGCAGATAGGCAAACACAAGCTGTTCTTCCAGTAGCAATCTCACTAATGCTCCATATTAGGGCTCTGGCTTCTACTTAGTTTTTCCCCATTGATCCACCCCAAAACTTCTCAGCTGCCAACTCCCACGCTAAGAGCTCAATTATTTTTAGCCCCAATTGTTTCAACCCTTTTTTCCAAAAGGCATGTCCCTTCCTTAAAAATAAGAGCAACATTCCCTCTTCCAGAAGGTGAAAACACCTTGTATTCCACCATGTTATAACAAATCTTGTTAGAAAGCGTACAGCTTTGCAAGTATAACGATCATTCTGCAATGCTAAGCGAAACATCTCCCACATTTTACAAATGTCAGGAACGGCATTCTCTATTTTCCGGGAAATTCCAAATTGGAATTGAAACGGAGGGCAAATATTTTTTAAGTCAGCCTGCAAATGAAGTTTCAGGCAGAAAAATTTTCCGGGTAAAAATGATTTATTTAAATAATTTAAACATTTCATTCACATTTTTATTTTAAAATTAATATTGCTTCTATTTACGTATTGCTTCTTAAAAAAACACACATAAAAATTAATTATCAAAACCTGTTCCAAAATGTTAAAACAAGTTGTTTCAACACAGGCACAGTGTTTTCTTTCTTTTTGCTTCAATCTCTTGGAAGCATTACTTTTTCCAGACCTTAGAAATCTAAGGGGAACAACACTGCTCATTAAAAAAGATTATAATGAATGAGTTTAACTCACATTAAGGAAAGTCTAAGTAGGCAGGTGTCTTTCTTTTTAAGCTGTAAAGCACAAAGGACCAGTAAAAATAAAATCAGAAGTTTTGCAAACTCAGAATTTTCAGGGCAGGGCTTCCAAAAGCAACAGGATTGATTTACTTACACTTCCATTAAAATCAATGTTAGCTTTACGGCTGTTTTCAAAGGGAGCAGACCGAAGTCAAGAGAGCACAAAGTAAAATCCTGCCCCCTCAAACTTTCTGTCAGAATTCTTCAGATTGCTCCGGAGTTCAAGTGGAATTTTCCTCAGCAAACAGCATACCCAGTGCGAAGATCTTTTATGTCATCAGCGCTGAAGAAATGAAAACATCAGCAAGTACATATTTGGAAATGTAACTGCAATCACAGTCAGAACCAACGGAGACAGATATCATTAAGAAGTAGCTGTGCCTGACTTACTCCATGTCAGATTATGTCCATTGGTGCATTTTGTTGTATGGGCCAAACGTATCTTAGCATGCAATTTTTTTCCTGAATTTAGTTTTATTTGATATACGTATATGACATCCGAGAAACACACAATCATCTTTTATTTTTGGACAAGAAAGGTACCCCATCCCTTAGAGCTGTATTGCAAAGCAACACGTTAACCGTTCTCTGCCACGATTATAAGCTCCCGCGGGCACTGGACCATTTCCAGTTGCCCTCTCTCACACAAGGTGAGAAGAGCACTGGCGAAGCCTCCTTGCTCTCCCGCAGCATCCACTCCTCACACGAGTTGACAGCTCTCCACTCTACAGTAGCCCCCAGTGAGATTCCTTGCAAGGGTCCTCTGAACAGGCAGAGTCTGCCAAGAGATGACACACTGAAATGGTGTCATTTTTAAACCCAGCTTTAATAATGATCTGGCGTTCAGCTAGGTCCATCAGCCCTACCTCCCACAGTCCCATTTAGGTAATCAAGTAGTTCATTACTATTTGGCATGTGTTGTGCATACTCATTGTTTCAGGGAGAATTCCTTCCAAAGATCCCTAGGGCCTTCAACCAGATGAATGGTGGCTTTAAGGGCTGCAAGGGCAGGATTTAAGGCAGTTATATTGACATTGGTCACGCCAACAGTCCCCTCAGGATTATCTAGAAGGCCCGGGAGCCAGACATCCAGATGAGAAACTGAGGTATCAGGAAGATTGTATGTCATCCATGCAGACTGACGTGTGTCAAGAGATGATCTTGAACTTCCCTGACCTTTGCAGACTCTCTAACAGGACCTCAGCACCAGACTGGCCTTTCCTCTCCTTTCCCTCAGAAGGTATCAATGTACTGTGGCGTGGCATTGCTCTACTATGAGGACCCAGGCAGTCCCATGTCTCTGGCACCTCGTTGGGAGCCTCCATGAACCCTAGAGTCCTGTGAACCTCTTTCCTTCCATTTCCTCCTTCCCACATCTATGTCTGTCCCAAAATTTAATCATAAGTAATGTTTGCAAATCTTGGCCCATGTGGTCAGCAATTTTTCTAATTTTCCCTAAAACTTGTTCCCTCTGAAGGTGCAGATTCCCAAAATCCATTGGGCATGCAGACAACAGGGGTAAGATATGCAGAACCTCGGACATGAGACCCATAACTAAATTACTGGGTCTGTCCTGTTCGTTTAATCACAGGACTGATATGATCTGGATCTGGGCACAGCACCAGGTTAAACACTTGCAGACCTCTCGCAGCATTGCTTCAAAATCCAGCTTGAGCAACCAGCCTGTAACCATGCTTCAAAATCTGCTGTTTTGCAACGTCGAGGAATACATGGGAAACTTGAACTGCAGCTAAGCCCTAACTGCTGTAGTTACTTTGGACAAGTGAGACCCACCAGGAGCTTGCAGAATGCTCTTGCATTGCTATGAATCTTAAAAAGGACCAATGTTATTCTTAACATATGTCTGGGATGACACTTCTGGGTAAGATACTGACCTCAGAAAAATTACATATACGCTAATACATATACTCTAATGTATCTAGTCGTAAGAGAGCAATTTGTTTTCTGTGGTTTGTTTCACACCTGGCTTTCCTAGAAGGTCAGCTCATAATGTGAAGTGGCAATCTTTGAAACATGGAAAACATACAGACTAGGAAACAAGCGGACCGCCAATGTACTTCACACACTGTAGCCCACAAAAGAGACACCAAAGGTATCTTTAAGTTACCGCAGAAACGAGGGGGTGATGTAGAAATGTGAAGCTCCGCATTTAACATCTAATTTCTCTGAGACCAAAGAGTAACTCAAAATGTGCACTGCAGTGGTTGCCCCGGCCTGCGGGCAGAGTAGGCTCTTCTCTACTTGCCTTGGTGGTCAGCAAGGTTTGTGTTTTCTCTTCCTTCTTTAGGCTGAATAAAGAAGCCACGATAGACATTGGCATCAAAAGAGGAAACAACTGGCACGGGATGCTCATGAAATTCCAATGTGTTATCAGTTTTGATGTTTTTCCTCTGTATGCTCAGGGCAGGTGTGCCAAAGGAACACTTCTGATCTGAATTAATGAGAGGGGTAAATTTCGGAATTACACTCTGCGGTTCAGCCTCTGAGCTCGAACCAGCAAAACAAGATTCAGCGTGAGATCCTCCCACACTGCTTCAAACACGCACATGTGGATATGCACACACTTCTGCAAAGTCTGAAGCAACACAGCAGCTGGCAAAATCAAGAATTCACAGCCAAACTGCATTCCAAAAGAGCTCTTGCTCAACAGCCTCTCCTTAAAAGTACTAAGAGCCACATGCCTCGCTGATAAAAGATACCTGATTTCTGCCTGTTGTTTCTGTACCTCTGTTATGAATTCTGCAAGTTTTAACGCTTCGTTGTTTTGGAGAACATTGTATGAACTGCAGCGAAAAAATGACAGATAAAAGTTGATAGGAGTGGTAGACTTTAAATAGGATCTACCTGGGTCAGAGGAGCAGTGAGGTGATGGATCTCTTCATACAAATTAATCAAAAAAAAAGCAGGAGCTTCAATTCAGAGAATGAGCTGCTTTTAATTTTGCCTGATTCATCTATGCCCTGATTCATATATCCAGACTGATGATGTCACCCCCACCGCTGCAGAAGAAACACAGAGGAAGAGGCAGAGCTCCGCTGTCTTTGCAGAAATCCGGAGTAAGTCCATTGACTTTTGGGAGTTACTCCGGGTTTACAATGAAATAAATGAGAGCAGAATCTAGCCCATGAAACCATAAACTCAGCTGTTATCGGGCAGAGTCTTAGAATTCACTATTAATATCTGCACTGAGAGCTATTCTGATTACAATTGCAAAATAATATTTTATATCCACTTTTACTATCTTATTCAAATACAGGAAATGAGTCAATCTTCAGAGAACAGAAAGACCAGTCAAAAGAATTGGAGAGTCGTATAATTCAGCACCCAACTTTGAAGTGAAGGAAAAGAAAACCAATTCCTGCAAATAGCCTGCAAGTGGGACTGTTAACATATTGCTAAAGGTCATACCCATAGACTCTCTCGGCACGCTGGTTTCAGTCGTTCTCTTCAAAGCACACACAGTCATGTGGGTGCCCCACTTCACTAAATGCAGAATGAGCGCAAACATTGCCGAACAAGAAACAGCCACCAAAATCTTCCTACAGTAATTCACTGTGAGGTAATTTGGGATTCTCTAGATGAAGAAAAGTGAGGATGGTACCTACAGCTTGCGTCACTTAAGCATTTCCATCCAATACTAATTATAGCTCTCTTAAATTTGGGAGTTTTGAGAACCAGTATGTTTTGTACAGTTTCCACTTAAAAGATGCATTTTCTGTAAAATACAGCTAGACCCAACTCACTTGCTTTTCACAAAAAACAAAGCATTAAAAATAGAAATCAAACCACTTGGCAGCCCCTGGTGCGAAGGCTCGAGCCGGCTCTGCTTCTGGAGGTCAGATTCTCTTTTCCTTTAATGGAACATTTACAGACATGGCTCAAAAAAAGAGGCAGCAGCTAGTTCTGCTTTTGTCCCTCATTTTTCGTTGAAAGCCCATGCCTTCTAATGCTTTTAAGAAATCCGGTTCTTCATATTTACATCGTGTGCTAGCTTTCACTGATGTGGGAGTGAAGCCACAGGCTTGAGGGCAGGTTGTACAAGTCTCTTCAGGACTTTGGGTATGAACGCAGGTGCCGGTTTGCTATGTGCCGGCAGTGCCATCCAAGCCAGCATTTAAACTACCTGAGATACTTTTATAGGACAGACGCAGCATTAAAAGGAAGGGATACAAGAGGCAGGAAATGACAAAGAAAGTCAAAGGAATCATCAAGAAATAACCTTAATGAGGTCCTAGCCAAGGCGCCAGGAGCTGTGAGAAGGAGCTCTTGCTCTGGGTCTGCATTCAGAAATTGCCATGGCAAGGACAAAATAGGTTGCCTTAGCTGTTCACTTGCTATTTTATTTACCTCCAATTACTGCCCTGGAGATTGCCTGAGAAGTTCAAGTATCATGCCTGTCCTCTGAAAAAGGAGTGCTCTTGCTCAGTGGAGTGAGAAGAGCCTTGCTGCGATCTCCTCCCCAGCTGGGCGCACGAGGGCTGCTCCGCTAGATGGACTGTGCAGCAGATCCTGGGGGCCTGGAGCAAGGGCAGGCACAAAGCTATGAGCTGCTCCTCGGAAAGAGGGAACAAGTCTTAAAGGGTGGTCTCTATGAAAGAGCATTTTAAATTAAAGGTCTTTCATAATGGAGAGGAACATTTTTTCTAACATGTAATTCCATATATTTTAAGGTACTGCCGTAGGGTACTCTAACAGGAGACACTTCAGAAATCCTTTGAAGAAGAAAAATTGCGAATTACAGACTTGGCTGATTCCTCCTAAGCAGCAATGGTGCAGCTACGGTGGTATGGGTGTCCAGGTCGCTTCTCCTGTGGCTCCTTCAAACATTTTACATTTCATAGGAGAAGGATCTAAAAATGACTGACAAATCAAATGGGCAGAAATGATCACCAATATGCATTGAGCACCCCCAGTAGGTAAACTAGAAAAGCATTTAGTATGTTAATTGTTTTCAAATGACATCAAACTCCACTTCAGTTATTGAAGTCTGTTGTTTCTCAATGAACCCAGGTTACCAAGGTCATGTTAACTACAGAGCTCTGCTGGTGCCTGAAGTCATTGTATGGTGGATGAGACATAGCTCTCTCCCTTCCTCATTTTTTTTCTTTACATTTTCTTGTTTGAGCTGTTTTGGGTACTTTTACCCTCATGGACAACCAGAGCAGACCGTGCTTTCCTGCTCCATGGGCAGAGAGAAGCCCATGGAGGCTTGAGGCAGTTGCAGTCCTCCAGCAGAATTAGGATCATGATTCACCAGGAGGGGGAAAAGGGAGACAGGACATAGCACAAACCATGCTGTCGAGCATGCACATCCTTCTTGCCCTCTGGTACCACAGGGCACATCTTGGAGGCGGGGAACCTGTGTCTTACCCTTTCAAATGAGTAATACCGCAGAAGAACTGAGACTCACGTTGCGTCGTCTGGAGGCCGGCTGGGAGCTGGGGACACCCACCACATCGCAGCTCGGTCTTCAGAAGCCTGAGGGTCAGTCCACATGGAGGCACTCAGGAAAGTTAACTTGAACCAACTAAGCAGAGCGTTTTAAAGTGAATGCATTAAGCTACATTAAACCCCTCTCTTCTCTCATCTCTTTCAGTCGTAAAGAAGTATTGTCTGTCCTTTTTCCATATAAATTAGATTGTCCAATAAAAGATATTGCTTCTTCCTAAAAACCTTCCCTGCCTTATTCACTTCATCCCTAAGACTCCGTTGTTTGTTAATGAATTAGCTCTTGTGTACCTGTATCAAGGCAATGGCGCAAAAATTCACTTTATAGGAATACATCATTACCCTAATAGATAAGTTTTTTGAACTGTATGTCTGTTTAGCTAAATTAATCCTGTTTGCAATAGAATTTAATAGAACATTGATTAACTATTGCGTAAAGCTGAGCCCACAAAGTATTTTCGTTGCAGCTGAATTAGGACAAACACCCAGACAAACGTGACCTGATGGTACAGGGTGTCGGTAGTGTCAATGATAGCTGGTTCTGGGGGAGGGGGTACACTCACACAGAGCAGCTCATCCCTCCCTCTGTGTGTCTGTGTCACCTTCAGTGCAGCGTGAGTCCACCCGTGCAACTGGAGGGGTTCAGCTCGTTGGCAGCAAACAACGTGATACGTTACGCACATGGGCTCTCAGGACACCTCATCTCCCTGAGCTTCCTGCCTTTCATCTGTTTAGGCCACAGCCATAATGTCAAGGACTTTTTGTTTGTTTGTTTCTTACTAGGGCGGGTGGGAAGGTGAAGGAGATGGATCTCTGGTTTAATAAAATTTTTGAGTCTTTGTTTAAACGTGCCCCATATAGTTATGTCTAACCTTTGAACGTAAAAGATATCTTTTCCAATTTTAATTAACAGTTCACAAGGGGATAAGCTAAATAGCCATTTAGAACTATGGAAATGTAATTGCTCCACCATCTGGTCAGCTGTAATATTTTATGATGAATATATGAAGAAACAATGTTGGTTTTTCGCCGCCACTGTAAACCGCCATGATGCTTTCAGAGCGCAGTTGCGTAGATCTGGATTCTGCCCCAAGGTCATCCTCGAACCTGAGGACCAGCTTCCTGGGCATCATGGCCGATGGCCAGGTAAAGTATCATTTATATTTCCCTTCACTTATTTTGAAGTTAATGCCCACATATGCTTTGGTTTTGTTTTGACCTTTGTTAAGCTAGCAGGAACACTGAATGAGCTATATCGTGTTTTAATTTTTTCTTATGCAATTCTGAGTACTGCGTGGTACATGAAGCTGCGGCGAAGGAGGTATCGTTCCAAGACCAATGTGATATTCTTTGTATTTACACTGCTACTTCAAGGGGAAGAAAAAAAAAAGTCATTACCATAACAATGTGCAGTTCATGTATCACAACTATAATAGAACTCTAGTAACTTGCTGACTACTGAGTCTTGGAAATTTAAATGTAATAACACAGTTTTGCTGCAAATGTCTGGTGGCAGAGGCCATTTCTTAGGTGCTATTGTAGAAAAGATCTAACTGCATTGGAAATGTATTTATTCTTTCTGAAGGGAAGGACAAGGGTGCAAAAACCAGGGAAAAGATCTGCAGAAATTGACTTTTTTCTTTTAAGTTGATGACTGAAAAACATGTAGATCTTATTATAAAGAGTGCAAACTCTCAGATACAGCTTTGGCAGATTTAAAACTTTTATATATTGTCTTATATAAAGACAAATAATGAAGGGGTGCCATATACTGAAATCGCTATGGACAAAATCTTGTAAAAGTCAGTAGGAATTCTACCACTGACTTGAAAGGAAAACAGAGTTCATCCCATGCTGGAAAGACCTTAAGAGGGTTCAACAACTTGAACCCAGCTTGTTGTAGGGAAATGTAGTGAGGGGCAAAGAATGGGTGGCTCATCCCTACAAATGGCAATTAGGTCTGAATCAATCAAGAAAAGGCAGATTAATTAAAACAATAGTGACTTACTTTGCAGCTAGAGTAGTCAAGAGCAGTAAAACCAGATGAGGAGATTTTTAATATTTTTTTAAAGATTCCTTTAGCATATGCCGTCTGTTCCTACCAGTTGTGCTGGGGGAGGGTGTGGGGGCCGTGGCCATGCAACAAAGCAAGGTGGGGATGCGGCCGTAGGCTGGTGCTGACGCAGCTTTCACAGAAGTTCTGCCTGCCTGGGGAGGTTGGAAGGGACTCAGCTCCTCACTCTGCCTTTGACCATCATCAGGCTATTCCATGAGCAGCCAAACAAGTGAAGCTGGTTGCTGATATATCTGTGTTCTGGCCCTCACATCTTCACGCTGCCGTAACACTGGTGCCTCCCATCTGCTGTGTAACCTCGCTCCTGTCTGCCATATCTCTAATTTTCCACTTCCACAAACAAACCGCTTCCATGGCCCTGATCCCTCCTACAGTGTCCCAGCTGCACTACTGGGGGATTTCAAGCCATGTGGCTGCCGACTGGCCAGCCCCCTGGCTGAGCAAAACAGGCGCCGGTGGGCTCAAGATGGAGCTTCAGTCTTGGAGAAGCACAATGTTGAGTCTCCCTGTCCTTTTCTCAGCCACCAGTTTTTACAGTAGTTGTGGGAAACCCTCAATGGGCTCAGAAGCCGTGAGATGGAAACATGAGGGGTGGAGGAGAGAATGAACCAAGGGGAAATTTAGAAAGCACTGAGTTAAAACATTTACATTATCTTATTCCTACCTCACCCATAGCAGCTTATCACAGCAAACAGGGAACTGAAAAACTGCCAACAATCAATTTCGTGAAGGCCGTGGGATAACTGTCAGGTAACACTGAGTAAAGCAGAGAGAAGGTGGATAACTGTGCGCAACCTGCACTAACTAAAACACCAGACACAATACCAGGACCAACAGAGAACTCAAATTTGTGAACAAACTTCTAGTGAGACATGTCTGTGAACTACAACGTCACCAGATGATTTCTTCACATTCTGAGACAAGACATTGCAATGTGTAGTGATTTGTCTAGAAACTCACTTCCCTTACTGGCAAATCCTCACCTCTTAAATAGCGAGAAGTAACTCAAAGAAAATATCCAACTTGGGCCTGGAGCTCTGAACTTACTTGTGGACTTTGCTTCAATGTTTGCTCATGATCATGTGGGGGATTTTGCCTGTGATTTGCATAGAGAATACAGGGCTCATTCTCTTGAACATATGAGGAAAGAATTAGCACCTTCAGGACGTTTCCTTTCTTGTCAGCACTAACAGAAATATCAGATTTTGCTAAGAGGTTACGGAACTCCACCCTGAGCCTCCCACGAAACATGACCTTGTGCAAACAACGGGAAGTGATGCAGAACAACAGGCCCATGGTTATCTGGGCTCCTAAGGGTCATGTCTGTGTTAGCATTT
Source organism: Chroicocephalus ridibundus (assembly GCF_963924245.1). NCBI lineage: Eukaryota > Metazoa > Chordata > Aves > Charadriiformes > Laridae > Chroicocephalus > Chroicocephalus ridibundus. The sequence goes on from NC_086287.1 coordinate 31,231,251, forward strand.
GGGTTTGGAGAAGCCCTGAGGTTTAGAAGCAAATCCCCTAGACATCTCCACTTCCCGTGTGTTGGCTCAGACCACAGGATGGTTTTGGTGAGCACTGACTGGATTCCCTCCCTTGTCACATCTACAGCTACTCAGACCGTCCTATCGCCACTGGGGTTTGGACTTGGATCCCCCCATTTCAGACTTTTTTTCCGGATATTTTTCCTGTCTTGAGCGATATGGTCCTATGTCAGGTCTGGGATCAGTTCCAAGGCTGTGCACTAGAGGGCAATTACACTCATACACGCGCATCGATTCATTACAATAATATTCTTGCAGCAGTGCAGAATACGCCGATGCAGATATCCTCAATTACCTGCAGGATCCTGATGACTACAAATCATTCACTGCGGGCTAGCAAATGGTACTTTTTAGCTGTCTCCATTGTAAAAGATAGCTTTGCATTTTGAAAATTACTTGAATATGTTATTTTTATCCACCTAGGAGATGAGTCTCCTTAAATAATCCTATTTTCCACTGATATCCATTTAGATATTATTTCTTTATCCATCTTTTTTAACGTCAATTTAAGAATGCAGCAAAAGTGATTATATGTCTCTATAGCCAGACATTGGAAAACAATTCAGACTTCAAATTGCTGTTTTGTCGCATTAGATTTTATTTAAGGTTGTATGTCTTTCGGAAAGAAATAGTCACAATTTTGCGCTGAATAAAAAGGTGTCTTCTGTAAGAGTCTGATTTAAAACCATTAAGCTCAGTATATTTTGTTATATAGTTCAGTAAAAACAGAGGAAAGCCCAAATTTTGTCTGTTTTTGTCAAGACATTAATTAATTGTTATTTTCTACAAAAAGAAGTTTTGGGTTTTTTTGATAAGACAATGACCATCTACTGCTTAGAAGGACTTTGTGTGTCACCTGGTTTCTGGTGACATTGTGACTCACTCTTTCCTAGTATTTGTTAGTCAGAGCAGCTTGCACGTAGGTGTGATGGGAGTACCTTTAATGTCCATCACCAGGAGAAACTTCCGGGAAGAGAGAAGAAAAGGGGCTGAGACAAACTTTGTGAGACCTCAACAACAACAAAAAACCAACCCAACCCTGTCTGAGAACAATTCTCCATGTGAATTACCTAGAAGGTAAATGACAGCTGCTGGAGCTGAAGGAGGAGACAATTGCTAATGGCAGAAAAAGGGCAGTAATGCAGTCTTCCAAGATTTGTTGAAGCAGAAGTCACAGGAGTTTTTAGTGAGGTAGTGAGGACTGAAGGTAGATTAGAAGGATCTTGGGTGAAATAAGAGGGAAGGAAGCAATTTCTGCCCTGTTATTATTCAAGTAAACTACAATAGTGTCTAAAACAACTGAAAAATGCTCAAGAATCACTAGATCCACGATTGTCTCCAAAGACGAAGGCAACTGTGGGTCACGACACATAGACCCTCCACAGAAATTAGATTTAGAATACAAAAATAACAACTCCTGGCCAAAGTCCTCATCTGACATACCTGTTTTCACCTGAAGATGAAAGACTGTCATCTAAGACTGTCTCTTATTCAAGGCCCTGCATACTTTCTGAGCTTGTCCTACCAGAAACCAACCAAGCCTGGAGACCCACACCGGGGTCCTGGGGACAACAACATTGCCCTTGGGACCGGAGCTGATCCTTTCTGTGGTGCAATACTTGGTGCTGCCAGGGAAAGTCTCAGGACTGCGTTCCTCCCTAGGTTCCAGCTTCCCCACAGCCCAGAGTCCACCTCTGCCAGTTCAGCGAGACCGCTCCTGGAAGCCCACTCCTCTGGTCAAAGCGGATGTCAGAGGAACCCACTCCTGCTGCTGGCTGTTCAAAGAGTGTGCAACTAGCTGCCTCTTGTCCCTGGAGAAGCAGCACCTGTGGATGTTGATGATATTCTGTCAACTGAACATCATCCATGATTCCCCTTTTTACTTAAAAAAAAAAAACAAAAAAAACAAAAAAAACCAAACCAAAAAACACACAAAAAACCCCACAAAACCATGAAAAAGGTAAAAATTGTATCAAAATCCCAGCCTGCTACTGTTGCACTTAAAACTCTTCTCAGGTTCAGGGGTGGTTTGCTTGCCAGCACTCCTCACACTATTTAAGAGTGTTGGCTTATCTTTCCTTCAGAAAGCTTATTCAATGCACCCATAGGGCATTTCTTCTGGATGCAATGACCCAAAACTTTGAAAACTGAGACAGGTTTTTTTATTTGCAAGTGTGGTTGTTCATTCCTCTTTAGCATTTTTGTTATTGCGCGTTTAGAAACATGAACCACTTTTCTGCTATCCCCTGACAACAGAGATCTCTCAGCTGTTTACAAAGAACAAAATCCTTAGGTAAGACAAGGTTAGATTTTACTTCAGCTAGACTGTCTGGATCAGGCTGCAAGGGGCATAATTGTTTATTTATGGCTACATTAGTTGCAACAGCCTCAATGGAAAGAAAAGTGAGGGGCCTTGGACAAGGAAGAGAAGACGAGACAGGACAGAGAGAAGATGTAAGGGGGGGGTGGGTAAAAAGGTAAAAAAAAATCCAACCCTAAAAATTCAATGAGATATTCAACCAACTATCAATGGATGGACGGAGACTCATATGGTGTTCCAGAAGCCGACAAATACCCGTGACAGCTGCAGGTTGGTGGGTTCTCCCTGCAGTTCATCCTATGGATGGAAACGGAGTGGGACAGTCCAAAAGAGGAAGAATCCTCCCTGGTTCATCGTGCTGTTAGTGAGGGACGGGGAATGGAGGGGAACAGAGCAGGAAAAGAAAGGACTTTGCTGCACTCCAACTAGCTCTGACTTGCTAAAAGTGCACCAGTCCATAAAAATAGCCCTGAATAACCTATGGTGAAGGGTAGTGCTTTAGGTTGTTCCTAAAGATTATTAGAGTGATATTAACTATGGATGGGAAATTCAAACATCAGAGGCCCAAAAATGCAACTCAGATCAGAATATGGCTACTATATGGAAAGGATAAACATAAAAAGCAGAAAGGAAAGATTCAAGTGAAAGAATATACTGTGTAAATAATACCTTTTGGTTCCACTAACACAGTAAGCAATCTTCTATTTCTAACTTGAACCCCATGTTTCTTCTTGAGTTCAGGGTTTCTTGGAATCAGTTCTCATGATTTTTAAATACCAGGGGAAGAAAAATTAAAAAGCAATGAGATGTTTGAACCCTGCAAGCCCCCACAGCAATTTAAAGATTATACTAGGCTAAGAAATACATTCCTTTCTTAAAAAAAAAAGATTGGAATGACGTGCAGGGGGAAAATATTTCTATATTTTTAATAGAGACAGTATTATATGTAAAAAATTGACCACACAACTTCTACATTAATTGAAACAGAATGCCATCTGGAGTTTTGTTTTCATATTCATTAAGGCCAGCATCTAACCTAGCATGTATATATACTTTAAACTATAATGTACATTATATACAATACAATACTGTTATATAAAATTGTACAATATAAGAAAATATACAATTGTACGTAATGTACAATATACAACATTGTCATGCATGTTTTCCTCTGCTTTTTTATTCATCACATTTTTTTCTCATTGATATCAAAACCTATGGCTATCAATGACAACATGTGTGTGCTGATATTTTAGTAAAAGATTTGTAGCAATAATACTCTAATTTTTATTGCTACGACATCTCCTAAGCATAAAGAGTTGACTTTTTTTTTTCTAATCCTTTACACAGAGATAACTTTATGGTCAGTAAAACCAGCTATGGTCAAGCAGCACATTTTGAACACCTCGCATTTACTAGATATTAAAGAGAAAGCAAACATTTTCATGGTGTTGAAATAATGGGAAGACCAGGGTCAGGGGTTTACCCAAAATGTTTTTCCAAAGGAAGTGGAAACTAACTGTGAAAATGTTCCCTGTTGTCAACAACAAAGAGAGAAGAAGAAACAAAGAAAAGAGGATGAGGTTAAAAATAACATCTGTATGGCCCCGAAACTAAATTATTATTTTACATTAGGTTTCAGTTAGTGTAACAAAGTAAAAGCTGGGAACAAAAGCAGTTTGGCTAATGGGAAAAGTATCCAGAAATGGTTAGAATAGAATTTTATATCTTAGGTGGATAGAAGAATTCAAAGAGCTCAATGTGCTCAAGGAAGGTACACGAGATAGTCTTCCTCCCAGACTACTGAAAGGACTGACACATGAAATTGTAAGCCCTATAGAAAGGAGTAAAAGTAAAAATCTATCAAGTCAGGCTGGTATTGTCTGACTGCAAAAGGCCAAATGTAACACCTGTATTTAAAACAGCAAAAAATGCCCCCGGCTAATACAGACCAGTGGTAGCCTGACCTCAGTAGCATGTAAAGCTTTCTGGTGCACTTTAAGGGAAGAAAATACCACATTTCAAGATGTATAAATGATATACACTATTTTCTTTTTTTGCTATGGAACATCCCCTTGAGCTGTATACATGTGCAAGCAATAAAAGTGCTTGTTTACGTGAAGTAAGCAGGCAGCTCAGATCTAGAAGAGAGGCTTCTGGAGTAAAGGTTCTCTTTAGACCCTTCTGCGGATATACTTTCCTCATTCCTTATTCCTGTTTTTCCCATGCTCTGAGCCCTCCTTGCCATATCATTGTCTTCTAACCAGGACCTTATTCTGGTGCCCTCTCCTCTCCTCTCCCCTCCTCTCCTCTCCTCTCCTCTCCTCTCCTCTCCTCTCCTCTCCTCTCCTCTCCTCTCCTCTCCTCTCCTCTCCTCTCCTCTCCTCTCCTCTCCTCTCCTCTCCTCTCCTCTCCTCTCCTCTCCTCTCCTCTCCTCTTTTGCTCAGAAAAGCAGTTGATGCTGTATTTTACATACATAATCGACATATTACCTGATGGGATTGGATTACCTGGGCACCCACCTTTTGAGTACAATAATTTTAAAAGCTGATAGTTATCTGACATATGGGTTATACCATGAAAAAAACCAATGATTAGATGTATGAAAGATAAAAAGATTTGAAAATACAACATTGGTTTTACTTTAGCAAAAATAGGTCATGCCTTCATTTTTTATTAAGAATTTTCTTCTGTATAAAACAGACATGGTAGACCTAAGGTTTTGCAAAAGCCTTTGATGTGGCAAAGTATAAGAAATTGTTAGTTTACTAGGATAAATTGAGGAATGTTCCACGAACTGAAAGATGAATAAAGAACTGGGTAACATAAAAATGAAACTGGGTTATTCAGAGAGATTTGTGGCTGGTTGCAAGTTATTGACAGAATGCCTCCGGAATTAACCTTTCAAATGATTGTGCTGAATCTTTCCTTTAAAGATGTGAGATGTGCAAAGTATCAGTCATGTCTTGCAGAGCTAATAAAGATATTTTTTGGCGTAAGTGGCATGCCAAACCAACGTGGACCGTTGCCTCCCTGCTCCCTTCTTCACTGGGACATCCAGGGAAGGTGGAGATAAGACCAGTGAGGGAGGTCTGGTTCCAGCATGAGAGCAGACTTAGCACCATGTTAACCCCCCATGCTCAGATACCCGCAGTGCGAGAGCAGTGGTGTGGCTGGAGCTACCTCTATAGGCTCCTGATTGATCCTCTGCTTTCTCAGGGCTCTGCGAGGAGATCTAAAGTCCCATGTCCCTGTAATCTGCTCTTTTTGCATCGCCTCCAATTCTTACATATGCAAGATCTCTCTTATTCTTTTGATTTGATGTACCATCACGTATTTCCTTGTTCTCTTGAGATGTTGTAACAACCCAGCACGCCTTGTGGCCACCTTCTCCAGAGTCTCCCCATCTCCTGAGCAGGCACCTACCTCTACCTTTACAATTCTCTTACAGAGACAGATATTTAAAGAAAATAGCCCACTCCAAGGGTATACCAGCCCGTTCAAGTTATCTCACAGGGAACTTACAGGCAGGTGGAGGATTTGCTGCCCCAATTCTAGTAGAAAAAAGTCCAACTTTTGTATGATGTATCTTCTTTCTGTGATTTCCTTCATGAATGCCTGAGGGTATTTAATGGGGTGAAGACTCAGAAGTAGAACAAGTGGGCATGGTCTTCTGAGGGGGGGTGGGGGGGAAAGGAAGAAGAAGAGAGGGAAGAAAACAGCTCCTCTAATGTTTAACACTCAATAGGGCAAGCAGAATGCCAGGTGTAGCAACAACAGGCCTGGTGTAAGAGGAGGGAACTGACCCAAGGGCAACAGAGTGCCAGGGCAAGCATAGTGTCTTGCTGTACAACCATGATTAAGGCCCCAGCCTTGTTCTAGACTCCTCTGGATTAATCTGTTCTCTATCCCCACTCTCCAGCCTACACATGACTGACCTGAACTTGTCCTCGACAAAATCCCTAATCTCTTAATCTCTCCCGTTTCCCCCTTTTCTATCTTATTCCTAAAGTTTCTGCTAAGCTTTACTGTTAGCAACCAGATCTATTTTATCTAATCTCTCCAACACCTTATCTCATTTAACCTAAATGGTGCCCAGCAAACAACCTAAGCTAACCTCCTGATTTGCCTCTGTCCGTCCTCATAGCACCAATATCCTCAACTCCAAGATGAGCGTGATGAGGGTTAGCAGCACTTTTATGTTGAGAGATGAGCTCATTGCTGATCTGGGAACTTTAATTCCAAAAAGCCTGAGTTCAACTAGGCTTAAGGCATTTTCGGTGGGGATGGTGCATTTTAGATGGCTGCACAAAGAGATGCTCATCATCAGTGCCTGAGCGAAATGCGGACATCTCAGAAAGCAAGAGGGAAAGAGTTTTGTACACGTACAAAACAAGTAGCATTTGGGGTTAAGGATCTCTATGCAGCTACCTCTAGCTGACTACTGAATTCAGATGTGAAGATGGTGCTAGGAATCTGGCGAGCAAGTGGGAGAGCAGAATTTAGTGAGAGACTGGCAGAGTAGAAGTAGAAGTTAGCAGCCTAAAATCTTTTATACTGCTAACTTATGTTAATTTAGGCAGATGATGCCAGTGATGCTGTGACGACCACTCCATGTAAAGCACCGCTCGGCTTTGCTGCTAGCTTGTATTCCACCCTCAGTTTGTTGAGTTGTGCATGGCTCATCCCTGGCACGCAGCAGCCTCCCCATCCTACATGGTGGAGGCTCAGCGATGAGTGCCGACGGCTGTGCCAGATTTGCTCCTGGTAAGAGAATCCCCTGGCTTTCTCTTTGCAATGGCTGAAGGCTCCTTTACACAACCAGTCAAGTTCAAAGTGCTTCAAGCAAGGGCCAGGGCTTGCCTGAGCATTTTTTCAGACAGCAGTTTTAGTTATGCATTTACGTAATTAATAATTCCATGCAATATCTTATTTAAAGCTGGCCGCAAGATATACCCAGGAGCCAGCAAGGGCATGAAAGAGGGCAGGAGGGGGTATAGAGGCAGTATTGGCTAAGGGGTACTATGGAAAGGACTGGCTGCATGACTCCAGCGTGCCATTGTTAGATAAACACAAAGAAATGGCCAGGGTTTTGTGCCCACTGCTGTTTTCAAGTCTCTAAAACACCTCCTGGCTATCCCCAAATACCTCACCATTTAAAACCGGCAGTTCCCTCCTCCACCCCCTTCCCTAAAATGTATAAGTTATTCTGAACGGCAGAAATCACAGACACATTTTTTCAGCAATAGCAACAAAAATTCCCTTCCCCCCTTTTCTATAAAGAAAATACCAGAACTTCTAACATACAATCGGGAGCTTATAATAGGAGGCTATTAGCGCGAAGCTAAATTTGGGATATTTCAGAGAAGAAGTTATTGTTATATCTGTTGCTTGAATTGTGGCACATGTACAGTTGCAGTTCAAGTTTCCCTGGAGCTGGAAGAGAGGTCTGCACAAAACGCGGTGATAAATTTTGCAGTGGATACTAATATGCAGAAGGGGTTGGTTTAAAAACGGCAAGCCACCACTTCTAATCAATGCTTGACACGTGTCCAGTTTTCTGAAATTAAAGTGAAAGGCGAGACCGGTTATTCATTGCACAATCCGGTCATGTTTATTTGCATCCGCATGTTTGAAAATCCAAGTTTACATTTTTAAAGCTAAAGTTGGCTTGTGACACTCATATTGTATCTATTACATATTTCACTTCAAAACCTCATCTCTCCTAAAGCCTCTTCAGTGTGCTTGAAGTAGCACAGCAAAAGAAAAGGAATTTTCAATTTAACTAGAGCACTGACATTCTGTTACACAATTCGATCTTGTCTATTTACCTGCTCTTAAAAAACACAAGACACTAAACAAAAAAAAAAAAAAAGGGAGAAAAAAAAAAAGCTGAATACATCCAGCCGGCAGTGCCATAGGTGTCTGAATGCATCTGTAGCTTCCCTCTCACTCATCAGTGTAATTGTTGTCATGTTATTCCATTTTTTGATTAGGCTGGTCCGCCAAGCTCCCAGCTTTTTCTGGCCAAACGTTCTTCTGCTGGTTGTCATGGTGACTGCATTGTTAGCAGGGAGAAAGGCTCTGTTGTCTGGCATTGTTCTGTTGTGCTTTAGGTAATGCACGAGGCATCACAAGTGAAGTGGATGGACCTTTTTTGCTCGGCATCATTGCCGAGTATTGAAAATCTCACATAAAAAAGGAGCAAATAGGCCCTGACCAAAGAAATAACCAAGTTCTTTTTTTTTTTTTTTTTTTAAAAGAAAGCGCGCATTATCATAAAGAGGTAAACCAGCACTGGCGATTAACTGAATAATCTAAGGAAATGCTATAGAAATTATATTTATTACAAGAACAATTGCCATGATTTGAATGTTACTATACGATACTAACCATTTGGCAATTTAGCTTGAATATAGTTTTTAACTATTCATTGATTTCTCTCCAGCTTGCAATTTCATTTAACCCTGGACTCTATTTAACTTAAAACACCACACTTTAGGAGGTGAATGCAATAATTTTGTTTTTAAAATTTAATCTATGAATGTCTGCCTTTTAAGTAAGCTACCATAGTTAGTTTATTACTTTTTCTATAGCTGTCAGGGTATGTAATCACTGATTTATCTTTTCTTTTCCCCAAGAAATGAGGTTGTGCTCCAATATTAATTAAACTATCTATCTGAAGAAATTTCAAAACACGAGGCACTATTCACAGGTTTGACTTCGACATTCAGACAATTTCTTTAAGAGACATCTCAGGAAAATTAGGGGAGAAGCCCTGAGAAAGTTCTTTGAAGAGCCTTAGCTTATTTATATGGGTTGCCAGACAAGGTATTGGCTTTAAATTGTGATTAATTAACACTTTTTCAATAGCAATTTACACTTTGAAGATTGAAGGTAAACCTCATGTAAATCCCAACTGCTTTAAAACAATCAATAGCGTATGATTTGAGAGTCTCTGATTTTTAGCCTGTGTTCAAATTCACCTGCTAATCCCACCTGGGGAAACCAGCAGGGTACCGGCATTTCTCTCCTGTCATTCCAGGAGGAAAAACACCTTTCAGCAGAACCTGTCACTGGATGTCACCAAAGTTCCATGGATTTGCAGGCAAAACTGCACTAATTTATCAACAAAACTCAAGAGTCTTAAAGAAAGCAAGCAAAAATGAGTATTGCAGGTAACGCAGCTTACCTGTAAAGTTGGCAGGGCCAGAACCTGCACCGAAACAGCTATGGATGTGCTCACCATCTTCAGTGGGGCCACTGTGGTTCATGTGCCACGGCTTTCAACTGCCCAATATCCCACATACACGGAGGGATGTGAGAATTCAACTGCTGGCACAGGTGCTGGCTGTTTTGAAAAACTGCACGGAGTGGCTTAAATTCATAGAATCATAGAATGGTTCGGGTTGGAAGGGACCTTAAAGATCATCTAGTTCCAAATGCCCTCATGGGCAGGGACACCTCCCACTAGACCAGGCTGCTCAAAGGCCCATCCAGCCTGGCCTTGAACGCTTCCAGGGATGGGGCATCCACAACTTCTCTGGGCAACCTGTTCCAGTGTCTCACCACCCTCAGAGCAAAGCATTTCTTCCTAATATGTGTTCTAAATCTACCCTCTTTCACTGTTTACATAAATTTCCCCCGTTGACCTCTGTAAAATGAGAATGTCATTTTCCCTTTTCCCCCTTATTTATCCAGAACTGTTTTTCTGGACTGTTTATTGAGCCCAGCAGGGCTGGGACCATCCTGCACCCCATGTCCCTCCTGGACTGGGGACTGCTGGTGGCACACACTTCCCACTCAGGTGCTCAGCACCTCTACGTGTCAGATTGGGAATCTAAGAACAAAAAGTAGGAGACGCTGGTTTCCTTGCAGGGAAACTAATACAAGCATACAACCCAAGGAGTATCTCATTGACTGATGCCAAAAAAATTTAGGTGCAGATGGAAAAAATAAAAATTTGCCACAGATACAAAACTTTTAAATAAGTATTAGGTGTGACAGAGAAATGGTTTGTCCTTTGGGGAAAACGGATTGTCCTATCATGGAAAGTCCATGTGCTTTTAAAGCTTAAGAGTGGGGATTTCAAAATAGCGAAATTACTCGGGCATCTGTGCAATGACTTCCCATAGGTGTTACATCCCCAAATCCCTTATCATTTCTAGTTTTCTCAGAAATTTCTAATTTTCTCAGCAAAATTACTTTTAAAAGCTAGAGAGATCGGTCAAGGGACACTGAAGTACAGTGACTCGCTTGCTTAGAGCTCACCTTGGACTCCAGCTGGCCCCGCATTTCGCAAGCGCTGGCTGGAGCGGAGTCTGGCGGCAGCAGCAATCCTGCCTTTCTTCTCTGCTCCTCTGCTGCCAGGTGCTCCGGACACCTGCCCGGCACCTCTGGCAGAGAACATGCACATGGACACCTCTGAGACTGGGTCAATCAGGAATTCTCACGCTCGCATACGTGCACGCAGATTATTTACTCGCACGGCAGAGGCAGGTCTGCACGCAGCCTCGCAGCAGCTAATGCCAGCCTCATCTATGGCAGAGGTATATAATTCCTGCTAAATTCCTAATTCTCTCTTAATTCTGTGAAATTACTATATAGCCCTGTTCATTTTACCCTTATTAAATTCAGGAGAGCTTTTCCATAAGGGATAGCTTCAGAAACATTAAAATAGGACAATTGCTGTTTTTTGGAGAGCTCTATTGCAAGTGTATTGCCTTCTCAGCTGGAAAGGATGATTACTGATGTCTGAAAAAGGTACTTACAGCTTAGTACACAGTAAACATGTATTCTGTTTTTCTTTTGCTCTGTTAAACAATATAATACATAGCAAAAATCTACAGAAATAGCAATCAAAACAGACACACTTTAAGAAGAATCCCAATGCTTCTTAATTTGTACTTCATTCCTCCCATCAGCATTTCCACCCGCATTCATCACTGAATATTCATTCCCGCTTCTGCCTTTGGGTTGAGTGTGGCAGCAGCCCGGCGGAGTCACGCAGGTATTTCGGTGAAGGGGGTGACAAGCCGTCCCTCCCCCATTCCCATGGCAGCGCGGGAGGGTCCCCAGCCCCTCTCCGGTTTGGGAGAGCCGACCTCCCCACCAGCCCCCTTTCCCCTGCCTGATGCGCTGAGAGCTCCCCCTCCTGTTACAGTCAACCTTAACCGCAGTCGACAGATTAATATTATTACCTCATTTTAATTAATTCCTCTCCTCGATTCAAAAAAGCACATCTGGTGCTTTTCAGAGCCAGACAAAGCTTCTTTCCTCCCATCCTCTCCTGAACATCAATTAATAACTTGGCAACAAAAAGAAAATAAGAGTTTGTTCTGCATACCTAACAGTCACAAGTGACAAAGAGAGAGAAAAGGGACTTGCTCCAGACAGGGATCAAGGAAAATGACAGAACTACTAAATCTTCTGTGTTTCTCCACCTCAGCAGGGCTTATTAGGTCAAACCACAGCTGTGGCTGTGCAGTTTCCAGACCAGGGCTGTCTCACATCTCTTTAACTTGAAGTGCGGGAAAAGTGATGTGTAGCTCTTCACACCCATCCAGGCAGGTGATGAACAGTTGGCTCCCATGCAATTGCTCAAGCCCAAAAGGTGATTTCAGACCTTGCTGACAACATTTCATCTCTCAAACCCACAGTCCAGCTTCTAAATCAGAATGACTCCTCTTCCAGAATTTCTAAAATCTCTCTGAATACAAGCAGAAATCACATGGCTTCCTGAGCCCATAGTCCTCCGTGGCTCCATGCCCTGCAAACAGAACTCGGTGACCAGTGGGGCTGAAGATGATGAGGATGAAGACTGCTTGCCCGTTCGCCAGAGCAGGTGGAACTCTCTTTGACTAGAGAGGTGAAAACAAAGTTCAAACGAGGCTTTTTAATAAAAAAACCTGAGGGCGGAGTTTGGCATGCAAAAGGACAAGAGTTTAGTTACAACCATTTCCACAACATTAAGAGATGCAGGACTAAACTCTGGCTCTCTAGGTACGTCCTCACTGGCCCAGGGCCTCCTGTAAGGACAGATCTGTAGGCCAAGGGGACAGCAAGTCCGTAGGAATGGGCACGGTTGATCCCAGGAGGTGCCCAGTTGTCTGGCAGGATGGCTTAGCTGGCTTGGGCCATGCACCAAGCAGGGAACCACTGGTGCTCTGCAGGCAGGAGGGCTGGTGGCCACCAGAGCCTGCTCCCCTCAAAGCCACCCTCTTGGATGCACATTCAAACAAGGCTTGACGTTCACCGTTGACTTTTGTGCGTGAGTGGCTCCTGTTTTCCAACCTGACCTCAAGGAACTTACTGACACCGGAAAAACCACAAGAAACTTGCTTAGAGCATCCATGATAAACAAGGAGTAATATCACTGAAGCCCACCGAGTCAAAAACGAATGTGAGATAAGAACTAAAGGAATAATTAGTTTTCAAAAAGGGAACTGGTGCTATATCGTTCTATTTTGGTCTACAAGAAACTCCAGGACCTCAGCTCTTCAGTCTTCATTGGAGAGACAGCCTTTGAAGTTACTGTCCAAACTGACTTTCCTCTTTTAAACTTGGCATGATTGCAAACTGAGTAATTCAGGTTCGTGACTGGCTCAGGAGCTTGGCTTTCCCTTAGAACTTCTCTCTGGTGATGCCTTTGTCCCAGCTGTGTAATGGCTGCTTTCTTCCTTTCTGTCTCCATTTTATTTCATCTCCCACTCCCTGCCCTCCCTGTCCCCCCCCCCAAAAAAAAAAGGAAATTGAGCGTGGATCACTCTCACGTGAGTTTAGGTGCAATTCCAAAATGAAGTTCTTCCCAGGAACCCATTTTTTCAATGCCTGAATACCTTGTAGCTAGGTACATGAACAGCTGTGTATTTAAAAAAATCAAACCAGACACAAGAATGAGATGAAAAATGCATTTATGCACATTTTATATTGAGCACAAACATATATTTTACATCAGATGGGAAAACGTCTTCTCAGAAAATGGAATTTTACTAGACATGAGGTGAATTTCATTACAACTAAACCAGATCCAGAAAAAAACAGGGGAAAAAATAGCCAGCTGCTGACAAACACAGATTTAAAAAGTGCAAAAATTAATTCAACTGTACCAAAACATGAGATTCAGCAAATTAGTAGTACCTCCTCTCTTAAAACTTGCTTTAAAATTGCTATTTTATTTTTATTGTAGAACCAACTGTCACGCAGAACAATATAGAGAAGGGAGCTATGTTAGCTAATCTGCCGTAATCCTTTCAACCCTTTGAAAGAACAACAAGCGGTTGATAAGCAGGGTCAGGCTGGGGCAGGATTTCGATAGGAGACATCTGAGGAATGCCTAGGTGCTTCAGGAAGGGGATGTGGGTGATTTAGCAAGCGGGCTAAATCAGCCAGCTCGCTCTCCCCTCCACTTCAGTAATGAGCAAACGGAGCAGACCATGTGCTGCGGAAGGGGTAACCTGTTGGGGGAGACAGATGTAATAACAAAAATCCCGATCGAGGCACTGTTTTACCCTTTTATCAGGCAGTGGCTTTAGCTAACACTAGCCCAGGTTAAGTACGTTTTGCCTTGCTGGCAAAATAATGGATAAAAAGATGGATAAACTGTTTCCCGCATCCAGTGCTAAAATTTGTTGTCAGGTGCTGTTAAGCCATAAACCATGTTGCCGACCCATTGTCTCAATTCACTTCTCTCCCCCACGTTTTGGACATATTACAAATATATTTCTGCAAAGCGCGCTTATAAATTGCAGGAATACCAGCTGCATCCGTTACAGCTATCGCCCATATCAATTCTAGTGTTGGTTATAACATCTGGTTACATATATAATCACCAAAAAATGGATATGTAATATCAGTAAGTATTTTTAATTCAGCCACCACCAAGTTCTCATTTTAACCAGAAAAATAAATGAGATGATTAAAATTATTTTATAAGTACGTACCTTGCACTTCTGAAATATTATACAGGCTGTGCTGGCAAAAACAACTGCCCTCCATGAAAACATTTCATTGAAAAGTGAATATCTGTGGGTTACTGAAAGAAATGTAGCAGTCTCAATGAAAAGAGTAAAAGCCTCTCTCTCAGACCTCATGTCATGCTTTTTTGTTTCCACTGAGCATATTTTAAGAACTAATCAGCCTTATAAAAGGTACCACTGTTAATCTACTGTTTGTCTTCGTCTTCACTGCAGCTGCTTAGTAGATAGAGAGCAAACAAAACCAGAATTAAGGTCATTCCATTTAAATCCTTCAGAGTGGAAGACAAGGACTAAATTATTGCTGAGAATTACATGAAGGAAAAGCCCAGGATAAGATAACTATTGTTTATTATTTGCCAGACCCGTAGTGGCACTGCATTTACATATTTGTGCAGGGATTACATTAACATTTTATGAGATTAATTGGTAGCATGGGGAGATTCTCTGATATACTGTCCACACAACTTAAAAGTATGCTCCCGTGCTTTCAAAGGCGGTACCCGGTTCGTATGGCTAGTGAGAAATAACCCAAACCTACCTAGCAATCAGTTATCGTGCCTGAAATGTAATGACATTTTTTCACATAAATAAAATATAAAGGACATTATTACATTTCATCGTACAGCACAGGTCTGAATCGCACAGGATCACAGTAAAGACCTTAATGGATGATTTTGCTTTCCTTCACAAAACACCTTAAACCTGTATTTTCCCGTCTTTAAGGCAGAAGGAGCAATAGCACAAAAGATCTCTCTTATGCTAATAACAGGAAATCATGTCACTGTAGTCAAATATGAGTAGAAAATGAGTGGTCAAATGAGTAGAAAATCTTTTGGCCATCAAAAATCCACAAGCCTTTCCTTCAAATTAGGAAATATTCCCTGGGAGCTACTCTATAAATAATACATGGTGGGTTTTAGTGTAATCTTTAGTATGAGAACATGCTTTCTTTAGAGCCAACAGTAATACCACTTCAAGAAGGAAATGCTGTGTGAAGAGAGGATCTTGCAGCTCTCTCCCACTTTAAAATCAAGTACATTGGCTCCACAGTATCTCCAGCCCCCAGGAGCCTGATGGCTACAAGGTATGAGTCAGCTCCACCACTCCGACCTCTCAAGTGGCGGAGAGGTATGTCCCGGTTTAGTGCCCCGTGCCGGCTCAGGCTTCCTGCACTCAGCCTCCGTGAGCCTCGCTCGACACCGAGAATGGTCAGAAATTAAATGTTGGCACTCAGTAGCCACAAAGAAAACAAAAGGAAGGGGCCTTTTCAGGTGGTTGGAGAAGGACCCCCGCCTAACGCGCAGTGCGGGTGCAGGGCGAGATGCTCGCGGTGGTGTGATCCGAGCTGCTCACTCCAACACAAAGTTTGCACCTTTCTTTTTTCCAGCAAGGGTTTTGATAGGAGATAAGTCCCAGACTCCGCAGCACTGGACTGTGGATTTGTAGATGACCTAGAAATAGTCCTCCTTTCCCCCATCCCTCCCTCCTTTCCCCTCACTATTCGCATGAGATTTTTTTGCTTATCCTGTTCCATTTGGTCTCCCAAACCTCCTTCACCCATCCAAGCCTAGTTGGGAGCAAAGGGCATTTAACCACAGCCTTTGATTGCTTGCTGTGGTTGGGCTCTGTGAGAGGTGACAGCAGCCTGGCAGAGGGGGGACCCAGAGCAGAGACGTGACCCCCCGGCAAGGGGACGAGGGTATAACCAAGCCATTAGGACTCACTGTATTTGCTGGCCATGCGAGTGATCCCTTCAGCTTGCTGGGAACCAGCAAAGCTTTGCAAGGGAGGTTTGCATCAGCCCCTCAGGCAGCTTAGGAGCACACTGAGTCACAGAATCATAGAATCAATCACAGAATGGTTCGGGTTGGAAGGGACCTTAAGGATCACCTTGTTCCAACCCCCTGCCGTGGGCAGGGACACCTCCCACTAGACCAGGCTGCTCAAAGCCCCATCCAGCCTGGCCTTGAACACTTCCAGGGATGGGGCACCCACAACTTCCCTGGGCAACCTGTTCCAGTGCCTCACCACCCTCACAGTAAAGAATTTCTTCCTAAAGTCAATTGGACCATGCTCTTTCGGCCACATTCTTTCTTCTAACAATTCACCTGCCTATGTTTAATTTTATACAGCTGTCCTGGGCTGCAATATCAGTAAGTGGGTGAATCGCAACAGAAGATAAAAAGTAGGTGGGTCATAAATCTTTTAAGTGTCAATAAATCACTGGCACCAGTGGAATTTCCAGGAATATCTGCAAATAGAAGATTCAAGGTGAAGTAAGAATAAAACTATTTTTCTCCCTTTTTTAAGGAGTACAAATGGAAAACATGGGTTTCTGTTCTACTTTTCTCTGTGGAATATGCCTGTCTGTATTGGGAAACCTAACCCATATCTGCATTCTCCATACAAAACACTCTTTGTTTATCCATTGAGGATGTATACAGCTTTAGTGTCATATTACTAAAGACTTTCACTAAGGAAATAATGGCTATATACAATCAACTATTGGGTATAATAACGCTGAAGATAACAGTCATTACTAGACCCACTGAAGAAACACATAAAAATTCTAAAACTGCCAGAGGTGACATCTGCAAATAATGTCACTTGCATTCTTACATCTCTGAAGCATATTTTGAAACACTTACACAAAAATGCCACTAACATAATTCACCACAGAAATGTTACAAGGATGATAGGACTATACAAAAAACAGGTAGAAATACATAATAGCAGGAAAATATTTTTCTTTATGTGCATATACAAATGCAAAAAACCCCAAACCCTTCTGGGACACATGCTGAAAGCAGGCTGAATGTATCTTAATGAAAAAAAGAAAACCCAAACCCACAATAATTTTCATAATATTGGAAATCTAACTTTAGCTCAGGATTTAACACTTTCTGTATCTGGAAACACATGAGCACATGTGTCTGTATTTTCTTCTATCTGCGTAAGTCCAGAAATCCTTTCCCCCTCATGCCCTGTTCTTTCCAAGACATGCTGCTACTGTCTTGTGTGTTGTTGTAATCATCTGCAATCATGACATTTGTGTGCCATTTCAAGTACTAAAATAAGAAGACGACACTGGGCTCTGAGCTCTTCCTCTGCCTACAGCTGCCTTGGTGGGCCAGAAAGGAGCGGGGCTGGAGATCAACAGAAAGTCCTAAGAGAGAGAGAAGCGCAAATGGAGAAAGGCAATGTTGATTCTAGCCCTAATTTGTTGGAAAGCATTAATCAAGAAAGAAATCACCAGCAGATGTATGTCTTCTAATGCATGAAAGGCATTTCTGTGAGCAAGACAGTGGCTACGCCAGCGACTGCCAGATCCTATAGGCTTGAACTTTAATTCTCCAATAATGGTGTATTAAGTCTAGAGCATACAGCATTAACAGCAAACTTAGAAAATGTATGTAACACAAAAGCTAGTTGCGCAGTTTGGTGACATTTTTTAAAAAAAATACATTATATGGCAACAAAATCATAAATGGCTTTATGTACCGATCATAAATCACTCCGTCATGTTTTACCAAAGCTGATCAAGCAGTTGAGATCAAAAAGAAAAGCCAGAAAAGGATCATATTCAGGTTATGATTATAGTTAGGAACCAAAAAGTTATTTATTTGTAAATGTTAGTCTCTTGAAAGGAAGTCTCATAGAAGTTGAATTAAATAATTTATCTAGCATAAAGAAGGCATTATACTTGCAACATGTAAATATTGACTGACTTAGCTAATGAGTGTCTGTGTATAAACAGCCTCCTTTTTTATTTCAACTGGAGTCTAGAGCAGACAGCTTTGTATATTTTACAGTCTCTTGTACCTGAGCCAACAATTGATAGTGCAGATCAAAGCCTTGATACAGAGATGCCAAGCAATTTGTGTATAAATGTGCTTCTTAAAAAGCGATAAGAGCACAAAAGAAGTTTTAAGATACTTTCACCACGATTTAAATGGTAAATAGCTAATTACTCTGACGAGCTGTGTTAAAGTTGTACCCAATGCTAAAAACGTACCAACAGGACAGAAGTTCAAAAAACCCTTTCGATTTTTTTCCACAAGATTTGTAAACGAGAAGATATTTTACATTAAAAGCAGCCACATCTCCTGTTGTTCTCAACAGGAATATTTAATTTAACTCCTTAATTATTGCTTCAGATTTTATGTAATGGGTTAGGACATAATTTCGTCTGCATAATTTAACTGAGATACTTAAGGAGGCGAGTAACAAAAAATGCCTTCAATGGCCATAAGATGCTCAGTAGTAACGTCTGACCAGTTAAAGTCATTACTAACACATTAAGGTCACTATTGACACATGGAGTGATAACGTCCAGTCCAAGACTCAAGCTTCTTCATGGTTTCTGTTATACTGTTTAATTTACAAGGAGGCTGAGCATGTTATGACTCTGTAAATTGTTGCGTAAAGAAAAGTCAGTTAAAGGTACAAAAGCAGTAAGATATTTTACAACCAGCTTGCTGGGACTGTAGAACTGTAGGAAGTGTTGCACTACAATGCCTTCAGTAATTTGAAAAACTCCATGGGTTATGCTTTGATTCCTATATATTGCTTGAAGGGTTAAATTGTGGGCACAAGTATTTTCTGCTCTTATAACAAAGTACTTGGCTTCTTCACTGTTTATTATGCAATAAAAGACAACAAGTGAGAAGCACAAATGTAACACTCGCCATGGCTCTTAGAAAAGAACATTATAACCCTCTCTCTTGACTTGTTTTCTCACATGGTGTCAACAAAATTAGCTAGAACAAAAGGGAAAAGTGAGTAACATCTGAACAACAGACAGTTACTGCTGTATAGTACCAGAAGGCTCACAGGCTGGAGAGGAGCTGAGCGAGAAAGGCACCTCTGCATGCAGATGTACATTTGAAAACAAAAAAACAAAAACAAAACAAAACAAAACCCACCACGCAACAGAAAAAGCAGCCTCTTGCACTAATTCTGCTCAGTTACAAACAATGCAAGGCAACAGTCTATCAAACCCACAACTGAGTTCAGGGACAGCTTGTGTCTGAATGAGTTCCGTGATGATTTTTAATATGGGGGTGCTTTTTAACAATACAGTCCTCATTTTGTGTCTAACTATTCTTGTACTGTAATATCACCTTGGGTCTAAGAGGCAGCCGGGGTATAACACTCAGCCTGTGTGTGCAACGCTGTTAGAAAAAGCAAAGGGCACTGGCTGCAGCATGAAGGAGAGGAGCAGGCAGGGGTTGGTGATCCCATGTGTGTTTATGTGTGTAAATACACCCACTCCAGCTTTAATCCAACTAGCTCTGTCAATGAAAGCAGTGCGAATACGCAATCCAGCAACCAGAGTACATCCCAGACCCCAGCTACAACGCCGCACCGGCTGCCTCTTCACTTGGCTCATACCTCTTCGCTTTCTCTGTGCTTTGGGGGAAATCCGAACATAGGCTTTTCTCCCCAGCCACAGCTTATTTTACCTAGATGTAACGACACAGGCCTAGAAAATGAATTTTAATATTTTTTCCCCATTCACTCTAATTCAAAGTGTTGCAAAAATAAACACCGAGTGTGTACAAATCCCTTTACTGCTATATCTATAAATAGCCGTGCTCATACTTACTGTACCGCAATACAATCCCAGGCCAGCAATAGATGAGAAATTAAATAAATATCTAAATATCACCAATCATAAAACTAACAGGAAGGCAGAACTGGGGTTTTGCTGACAGTTAAGTCTAGGTTTGACCCGGGAAGGTGATCCTGGTAGGGCACCCTGAGAATTCCAGGCAGAAAGCACTACAACAGAGCCAGGCACGGCCCCGTACTGTTGCTGCTCCAGGACTATTCTCCAGCTCTCACCAGGGGAAGACAAAGCCCTAATGCAAAAGGGGGAATGGGATGGGGACCTCATAGACAGGGCGGGTACCACAGCGGGGGGTGCGGGATGCTTTCCACAGCCAGGGGCCGTATCCCCGCTGAGAGGACAGCAGGTTTCAGACAGCAGCCTGAGCTCAAAGCAGCGTGCAGCCCCCGGCTCCGACAGAGCAAAAGCAAACCTGACACGGAGCGTGGATCCAAGGCAGTGGTTTTGTTCTTCCCTGCCACAGCCGCAGGCAGAGGCTTTACCCCTCCTCTGCCTTCGCCGGCTCCTCTCCCCTGTTCCTCTGCCTCCGCCCGGCTCAGGGAACGTGAGCAGTGATGGGGCTGCCACAGGAGCGATGCACACAATTCACGAGGGCACAACCCCACACACAAACACTCCAAGTCTCTCCTGCTGCTGCGAGGTGAGGAGGATTTTTTATTTCACATTGCCTATGTCTTTGTTTCCTTTGGAAGCCCTCCATTTCTTCGGGAGACTTGGAACTTCCTTTGTTCCTTTTGAAGAGGAAAGGAGACCCAATGGGTTTAAAGTAATGACAGTTACACACAAAAAAATAAATCAATCTATTAATGTCTCAGACTCAGGGTATATTCAGTCCTTGCCCTCAGCAGTGCCTGCCCGCTCAGATGCGCTTAGAAAATCCCCCAATAAAATAAAAGTGAATAATAGATGCAGGTCTATCATTTCTTATTGGATTTTCTACTCAAACTGAAAAGGAGTGGACACAAGGCCTGGGACTTAAAGATCTGCATTCACCTGATTCAAGGGCGGGTACATGGCAATAAAGAAAGGATGGTAAACACATTCTAAAGCAAAAGACTAAACATGTTGTACTTATTTAGCTAACTGCGGGGGGTAGATACTAAGGGGTAACTTCATCGCAGTCTACAAGCATCCGTGTAGAAATCAAAAATGCAATAAAAGCCTCTGCAGTCTGTCAAGGAAAGGTATAACAAGCTCCAACTGCTGGAAGTTGGACCAAGGCAAATTCAAGCTTGAAATGAGATATGGCACTTTTGTAATGATGCTGATTAATCACTGAAACACTTTGCTGAGGATAGTGGTGGCCCTCTGAGACTTACCAAAGCAAGTTTAACTGTGCTTTCTTGGGAACAAGCTTGGTTTCCAACTAGGTGTGGTTCAGAGGAGCCTTACAGCAGCTCTGTGCTATGCAGGCAGGGTTTCATGGTTTAAGTCCTGTCCCGTCCTCACCACAGACCTTTTCCTCACTTGGCACATTATAGGAGGACACAGGGGCACACACAATTATAACCCCTTCACTCCGTGTCTCCTAGATTCACAGACTATAAACCAGAAGGAACCATACCTCCAGTTGAAGGCTGCTTCTACACGGGAAAGAAAACCCCAAAGAAGCTGCCTCTCTAAAACTTTTTTCTGTAGTACTGTGCCATGTGGTGAATACGGTCATGCAGATAATGTGCAAACAAGCATAAATGGTCACATACCATGCTGAATACCGTCAACGTGAATCCGATCATCTACACACTACATGTTTTTTGAGGGCACTTGTAAAAATGCTGGTGCTTGAGTACTGAATTTTATAGTATTTCTAGAAAAGCCCAGTTTTCCTGACATTATTTTCACATTGTCAACATTTGATCACTTTCTTTTACCCCTTTCCATGAACTATTGCTACCCAGCAGAAGCAATAATTTTCATTCACTATTGCAATGGCCTCTGAGACCCCTGACATCAAGTACCTTTCCCATTTACATTTATGATGTGTAGGATCTTTGCTGGCTATTTATGGTCCAGGGCTGATATCTGTTACACACAGATTCATGCTTTACCAGATTTTAAACCGGCTCATGAAGTGCTGTTACCTCCATAACCCAGTGAATGTCCCGTGGAAATACGTGGAAATGCCAAGCACTACAAGAGCTCCCCACTTTCCTGTATTTAGGGCTTGACAATCTAAAGAAATAAAATGTCTTCTTGTCACCCAGAGCTGATTTATCACCAACTATGATTTAGCAATCGAAAAATCTATTGTTTTAACACAGAATGTTAAAACCATAATAAATTTGCCAAAACTAAACAAA
This sequence comes from Chroicocephalus ridibundus, assembly GCF_963924245.1. Taxonomy (NCBI): domain Eukaryota; kingdom Metazoa; phylum Chordata; class Aves; order Charadriiformes; family Laridae; genus Chroicocephalus; species Chroicocephalus ridibundus. The sequence goes on from NC_086287.1 coordinate 31,253,541, forward strand.
CTGCCTTCATAAAATTCTCATAAGTTTATGATAATTTTTCTTACCTGCTCTAGCATCTTAGAAGCTCCTGATACTGACTAATTATTCTCCAAAGTTCGCAGGCAAGCCTTGGAAATTTCTTGAAGTTGTATATTTCCTGTTTTTTACCATTTAAGAAGATTATCACAGCTATTTCAAGCAGGTTCCCAAGAAAGATGCTCCTTCCATCCTCTGTCTTCCTGTTAATCAATATTTTCTGTGGTTGGTCCCGGGAAATCATATGGCCATGCAAAGGCTTAATTCATTTTAAATCATTTCTCCACCCTCAAGGTACCCCGGCTTCACGTTTTTTAGCTGCAGAGATCTCTATTAGTAGGTTCCTAGCTTTCACATGTAAAACCTCTTTTCTAGGTTGTTTCACAGCCTTAAGGACAGGGTGACCAAACTTAGAATTATAGAGCAGTTGTTAGTCACATATACGTTCAACACTACAGAAAAAATATTTAAAACATCCATAGATGATGAAGGCAAGTGAGGTACTTGGTCTGGGGTCTTTCCCTCTCCTCCCCCATTCACTGAAGGGATGTGAGCCCTGTGTCTGTACTGTGAGTGTCACCCACCCGCTGTGTCCCTCCCGTGCCCCCAGCTAACCACCCTGCGGCCACCCTAGCTTGCTCACGGACCCGTCTGCAGCAAAACTCCCAGGTCCTTCCAAGGAGAACAATGGTGCGGGCAGCTCCATGGTCTGCGCCCGCACAGACTAAGCCTGGGGCTGCTCCCCGTGGGAGGCAGAGGAGGGAGCGCGGGCACAAGGGTCTCTGCACCCCTGGCTGAAGGGCCAAGGGCTGCCCCTGTTCTCGAAGGGTCCGCCACATCCGAAGAAGATAAGTCTGTAATACTTGAAAATCTGCTCTTTCACTGTTAAAAAGACCCAAACGATTTATTGCTTGGCAGGCAATTACAGTTTATGCAGATTGAATGCCAGAAGGTGCTTCTGCTAGGATTTCACCATTGTCTGACATTTTCCACTGTCTGTAGATTTGATGATATGGTTGAGTTACATTAGCTTTAAAATTATTAACCTGTCCATTACACAGATAGTAATTTACATCCCCTGCTAATTCACAGAGGCCAAGCTTTATCTGACTTTCAATTTCTCAATAATTTGGCATCAAGCCAAAGCTAACTTTGCCTTCTGATCCCGATCCCACGTCTTCCTAGTCCTAGAAAGAGTTATTCCTGAAACTATCCTGCACTTATTTTGGAGTCTAATATCCCATTTTTCTTTATCATTTTTTCTATTAAAAAGCATATCCATACTTTTGGACACTGCACGTTCAAACAATAGGATATAGGTGTGTCTATATTAGATATTGGGTGATAATGTTATTTCTTTCTGAGCACCTGAACAGCTGATCTGTTTCTGCATGTATATCTGTAGGTCTCACCGCATGAGAGACAAAGTGGGTAACTCCAAAATTACTATAAGCATAATAATATATCATAATAAATACCTTAAGAATCCTGTGCACACCATCACTATCAAGGGGAGTCTCCCATTCCTTTCAGTGGAGTCGTATTTTGGTTTTTTGGGTAGCCAATCAATGTTTTTTTAAATTGTTCTTTTGCATACAGATATTCTTGCATCCTAACTCAAAAAAACCCCAACGAACAACCCCAAAAAACCCACAATGCAAGCTATAGCATCCCATTTAGTAATAACGATAAGGATTTCTAATGTGGTGACATATAATGCCTAGATTTGGGACAGATTCCATTGAAGTTGACATGCTTACCTCTTTTTTTATAGCCTTCTGCTATTTCTTGCCAGAGTGCCCTAGTACATTTTTATATGTCCTTCGCAGTCTTAATAATTTTACTTTAAATATGTCGTGGTTTAAGCCCAGCCGTCAGCGAGGACAATGCAGCTGCTCGCTCACTTCACCCAGCTGGGACAGGGAAGAGAAGTGAGGAAAAACTCATGGGTTGAGATAAAGACAGTTTAATAGGTTGAGTAAAAACCACGCACGCCAGCAACGCAAAACAAGGAATTCATTCGCTACTTCCCATCGGCAAGCAGGTGTTCAGCCAACTCCAGGAAAGCAGGGCTCCATCACGGGTAACGGCTACTTGGGAAGCCAAAACGCCACAACTCCAAACGTCCCCCCCTTCCTCCTTCTTCCCCCAGCTTCATACACTGAGCATGACGTCACATGGTATGGTCAGCTGGGGTCAGCTGTCCTGGCTGTGTCCCCTCCCAACTTCTTTTTGTGCCATCCCAGCCCACTTGCTGGCGGGGCGGTGTGAGGGGTATTATCATTTCTTACCGGATTTTTTAGTCAGACTGAAAAGGAGTGAACAAAAGACCTGGGACTTAAAGAAAAAAATTGCATTCACCTCCAAACAATGAATGCAACAACCAAAAATACCGGTGCGCTATCAACACTATTTCCCATCCCAAATCCAAAACACAGCACCATACCAGCTGCTAGTAAGAAAGTGAACTCCAACTCAGCTGAAACCATAACAAAATATCTATGTTGTTCCCACAGAAATTATGAGGTGTCATATTAGGTTACTTTAGATCCCACGCTATTCTTACATTTAATAAATTTAATATTTACACATTACTGCAAGAAATCTCCCCAAACGCCAAAGCAACAGTGAGAGCAAAACTCTGTTCAGTGGCAGACAAATAGATCAGATGTTGGGGTCGTGTGTCGTAAGCACACTATTGCAAGCACTTTCCAACCAGGGAGACAGAAACTGCCCAGGTGGCACAAAGGGCGAGTGGAAATGAAATCAGCAGTCAGCGCCTCTACCCTGTCATAACCAACCAGTTGCCTATAAATCACCAGCTAACTAGACTCTGCAAAGAGTTACTTTAAAAAGAGCTTGAAGATTATTTCTTTTTCATACCAATACCCTTGCTACATGTATATTAGGTATTTGAACTGAACCCGTTCTTCCAGCATACTCAAGCGTTAGTTATCCTTTTAATTAGACTCCACCTAAAGGAGAGAAGTAGAATCTCTCTTTTACCATCCAACCTGAGACTGCAGATGTCAAGAGTCAGAAGAAAAAAAAAAAGATGGCTCATACTATCACACCTTCAGTCACTGCGTCTAATAAGTATTCTTACTTCAGCACCAAAGAGGGGATATGAAAAGGACATTAAAAAGCATCCTTTAAAATTTAAGAACACTAAATTAACCCTGAAGATTTGCAAAAGGTGAATTTCCATATTGTTAAGGCACTCTACAAGTTGTCAGTAGTCCTAGCAATCGGAATACTTACATAATTGCCTGGGAAATAAATGTCTCTTTTCTAATTTTCCTGCAAAATTAAAGGAAGAAATAATCAAAGATCATTAGAAAATTCAAACTAAACACTGATATTAATTTAAACGTTTCTAACCACAGTGAAAGATGCTCTGCTTTTATTGTGTAAAGCGTAGAAGTAACATACAATGGTTTGACATTTTAAAATAAATATTTTCAAAGAAAAAGGCTAAAAATATCTCTTTTCTATATTTACGTGTCCAATTCAACCCGAGATAACCACTAAAACATAAATTCCGATTGCAATCTGGTTACAATGCACACCAAGTACAAAAGCCTTCTAATGATCTTTGATTAGTTCTTTATTAAATTCATCAAGGGAGCAAAGAAAATTTAATAATCTTCACCATTTGTCATCTTTCTGATTACAGTTTTGATTAGAACTTTCAGCTTTTATTTTCTTCTTTTCTAGTCATTGCTATTACCGTGATAGTGCTTCTTTCCTCTAGTTTAAGAAGAATGAGATAGGGCAAATGAAACAAATTTGTAATTCTGGATATGTATTTAACTAGGTGTGCTCATGCCCTGGAAAAGGCTAGCTAAGAATATGAGTTCTTAAAAATGCAAAATAGCCATTAATGGAACATCTCCACATTCATGCCATAAAAAATTTCAGAGTCCCAGGTAAACAATAACTTGCTTAACTAATCAGACACCTTAAAATTATCCTACATACAGCCTTCTGTAGAAGAAAAAAAAATTCCAACATTTGAAGAGGAATTTTCATTTTTTTAGAAACATTTGTAAATTTATTCTACTATTTTAGTATTCGGTGTTATGATTCACTTATTTAATACAAACAATTAAAAAGATGCTTTGCTGTGCTTCATTGGTATCCTAAAAAACTGGAAAGAAACAAATCAAAATTATCTACATAAATGAAACCATTTTCACAATACCACACACTGTGTCAGTCAGAAATGTGTGCATTTCGGTCTCTGTTACAAATGTCTCATTTTTTATATTCCCAATGCAAAGCCTGCCCTGTCGCTATGCTGCGTGAGGAAGGCCCTGATCCACTGGGAAGAGCTAAGGGAGTTGCAGCTTTCTTATTTGCAAGGATTGTTACGCAAAAACCTGCAGCAGCAAGTGCTGTTTTCATCAACATGCAAAGGACACATTAAACAGTCACTGGAAAAAATCCTGAAACAGCCCTGAACCAAGGGATGAAGTCGGGAAGCCCATCTTTTGGAGGTGGACATCCCAAGCACTGGACTGAAGATCTGCCCTTTCTGTCCGTTCTTCACTTTCCAGTACAAGGAACCTTTAGATCTTCCTACAGAACTGAACATCTCAGAAGAAACAGAAAGTTTGTGCTGTCCCCCGCTCTTTCTACGGACTGACAACCCTGCGCATCAGAAACCTGTGAGTTCCCTTGGGCAGAGGACAGACTTGAGTCCAGGCTGTGGCTTGTGACGCCTGTGTGTAGGAGGCTTTTTTTTTTTTATAATTATGAGAAACGAGGGAGGAAAAAGGACGCTAGCCTTGTTCCAAGGTTATTGAACACTGAGCCTGTGTTGTTGTACGGGCTTTACAATGAAGTGTGGCATAGATTTAGGATTTCAGACTAGGCGATATTGGAGCGGTAGCTTCTTGAAGGCAATGCAGAGAAAAAATCTTTGCTGCTTCTGTAAAAGAGAAATTCAGCAACACCCAGACTAAGGCAAGGCTGAAATCCCTGCAGAAGAACATCTCAGGCCCCTGCAGCTCACAAATCCACATGACGACCTCCTCTCAGCCAGGACATCTGCTCCTGGCTCTTAATGGTCATGAGACCGTTCCTCCACAGTCACCCCCGTAGCACTACTGCTGACTAGTAGCTTAGGGAAGGTGCCTTCAATTACTTTGTGCGGCGCTTGGAGCAATGTGCCTCAGGACCTCAGTCTTAAGACTCACCACAACCAGAAGTGGGGCAACAGCCACCTTGAAACCACTGTTAATACAAGCAAAAAGAATTATTTATTTTTTTCTAAAATCCAAAATAGGCAACGCAAAGATTTGCAAAAGTACAAGGGGAAGCAAGGAAGTTAGAAATGCACTTATTCGACTTTTCCTATCCCCTTTCACCCACGAAGAAGATACTTCTCTCTCTAGCTGACTGCTAAGTGTTGTGGACTTACTTAACCCCTCTGGTCCAAGGGCACATTCCCTATCATTACACTGCACATGTGAGAAAAGGCCCTTCTCTGTGAGAGGTACATCTTTTATAGCTACACCTTTGAATTGTGCTTGGGAGTTCTTCAAAATTCAGACCTCCCCTTTCTCCACTTGTTCCCCTCTCACATTCAATGGGCAGTTGCAATATTGTCATCCAAACTTCTCTCCGATCGACTACTGTCCCTTTGGAAGGCAAGGTAAAAATGCCTTCTGTCCTTGGGGCAGCTGTTAGAAAAACAATAAATAATCCACTAAGGGATGAAACTCTCATTCCTACCAGGAGAAGGTCTCTGCCCAAGTACCTGAAGCCTTCACGTGTACGGAACCTCATATTCCAGGTGTACCGAACTTTCCCAGCCTGACCGGCCCATTCCCCTCTTCACCAACCAACCTTCTGCTCCATACCTGGGCAGACACCTCGCTCGTGAGCGGGGAGAACTGCTTAACTGGAGTACCCACAGGAGCTTTTTAAAGGGTTCACAACTACTGTCAGCTAAAGGACCTCTTTTTCAGCGCAGGCAAAGTGACTCCATCCAAAAGCTAAAGGAAGAACATCTCCACTTCCCAACTCCCACGAACATATTTAATTTATGTAGTTTCATCAGTTACGTACAATATAGGAATCTCAACCTTTCTGATTGTTATTAATGTGCCTTTTTCCCTCCAAGATGCTACTGATTAATTTTGTCTGGTTTTATCTCCTCTAAATTATTAAGCTAACAGATTCTTAGTACAGAATAGCCTTACCCTAAAAATCAATTTGTATTTAAACATATGTGAAATCCTGGATTTATATTATTAAAAATATAGGTTCATGCTTTTGTTGTTTTGTTTTGTTTTTTTTTAAACTGGGTTTCAGGACGGTTTTTAATGTTATGTCGTTATAGGAACTGCTCTACGAAAACAAAATGCTTATTGTGATGTTTATAATTTGCCTTATTGCAATTCCACTGAATGTTAAGCTCTGTATTTTTCAAATCTTTGCATTTCCAAGTACATAAATGAGCACTTTCCCTAGTTAATTGGAGCCCTTTTTCTTCCTCGCAGGCTGTCTACAATCTCTTAAATGCTCCAAACAATTATGTGATGTCGCAAATGCAAGACATTATATTGGAGCTTGTGCGTAGTGATGTATTTGTCATGTGGCCCCAGAGACAGCAGACATTTGTATCCTGTTTGGCTTAATAGTAACAGCAAGGGAAAAAATGAGGAGAAGGAATAGAAATAACAGAGACATTTAACATTGGTGTTTACAGTAAAATCCGTACATGTTTTCACTGCAGAAGGTGCATGATGTGATGTCGTCACTAGGATACTAAAGGCGGCATTTTTAAAATAAAACTTTCCAGTCAGCGGGAAAAAAATCATCTTCAGCACAGAGAACTTGCCGAGAGCCAGAAATGGCAAAATCTGCAGAGGAGCTGACAGCGTCGTTTGAGAAGAAGTCAAAGTTTTATACCTCCTAACTGCTCTTTATTAGAAAATGATTTATTCAACATAAAATAGGTTTTCAAAATGATGATGGGATTAATCAACTTGTTAGCAGAGAAAGTATTGAAATAACTTCACGGTTGGCATAGCTAGTTGTCAGATCAGCTCTCCCTTTCATAGGCACTTGTTATAACAGGCAGGGGGCTAACCCTCTCAGACATGGAGCTAATCAGTCCTTGAAAGTCACTTCATCCAGTGGAGTGGAATAATGTACTCTAGCGTCGTTTGTCCACCTCTACCATTTGGAGCGATGGTATTTAGATTGTCCATTTTTGCCTCATCAGCTTCCATTTCAAAGAATTATAATTTTTTCAATGGTATCAGAATGTCAGGTTAAATGTATTGTCTCATACTACCCGCTTTATAGCCGGCATTGTTAAGACCAGTCCGTGAATATATAGTAAGATAAAGAAAAAGCAGTTGCACAGTTGGAAAAGCTATTCTTTAAGCTTGATTAAGTTCTCACAAAAAAAGAAGAGTCTGGACAAGAAGTAAGACCACGATTAATGACAAAGAACAATATTTCCAGCAAAGAGTTAACTTAATCAACCTGCTGAACCGCGGGGTCCATTTACAATTGCCGTGCAGATGCCGGCAGCTTTGTGGGCGCACGCGCCTGCCCACCCTGTGCAAACAGATGTTCTTTGTCTCATTTTGCAATATTTCTTGCTGCCCTCCCCACCACGACGAGCCGCTTTCCCCGCCTGCAAGAATTGCTTCTTTTCCCCGCGTCTGGATGGAGCCTAATTGAACATGAATAGATTCCGTGGCCCCAAACGAGATTGCTGAACTTGGAGAAGACAAAAGCTGACAGACCAGGACAATATAATAAACTTTTCTTCGCTACTGGCTTTTCCTCGCTGTCACTCGGCGCTATCAGCAAATAAAATTATCAGAAGGAAAGGTGTTTTATAAAAGAGGTTCCTCTTCCTCCTAGCCCCTGGATATTCACCCTTGGGAAACTCCCCGGGTTTCTATTTCTTGCGTAACACATAAACCCGATCTTATTGGTGATCTGGGGCTTTGGTACTAGGTGTTATTGAGCCCTTTAGAGTAGCTTCACAATTTAAGTCCCTCTCAGTCAAAACCACCAGTTTTCTTCTAATAGTCTTTCCGACTTTTTACTAGTGTATTGAATCTAGTGAACTGTGTATTACTGAGTGGAAATTGTCTCTAGCAAATTGTTCTTCTAGCTGAACTTTCCTGAATGTTTCATTACTCAATTAACCTTGATTTAAATTAATCAGAAAATACAGGAAATGAATAAAAGTAGGACCAGACAAAACAATGTTGACAATTTGATTATGTTGTACACAGAATTCATCTATTCACTGAAATCCTCTTAGTGTGAGAACTCTGCTCTTCTGATTACAATTATTTCATTTATGTGGTGAATGTGTTTTACTCTTGTTCTAATACCGGCTGTTATTTTAAGCGAATTTTTTCTCCTGTCTGTAGGAGCCTGGTATCAACAAGGGAACAAACATCTTTTGAGATTTGTTCACCCAAATACATCAGTAAAACAAGCACCCAGATATATTCCTCTTTTTAACGCCATAGCGGCATGCAAGTGGCCACACGTGTCTCCCAGACACGGGCGCATCCTTTGGGTCCATGCAGCTATAATGTGCCTGCTAGATGGCCACCACAGGGCTTCCAGCGTCTCTAGCTGTCTCTCTTCCAGTGATTCCCGTTATCTACAAAAGGTCATGAAAATCAATTTTACTTTGCATAAATGATTGTCTTTTAAATATCAATAGCAGAAAAAACGGCGCATGGATTTAAGAAAGAACATCACCTTCCTTGAGCTGGAAAGAGTGTGGGTCTTGCTGCCGTGCGGAGGGGAATATTGATGCCAGCGGGATGTTTTCAAGGCGGCAGCTTTTTTGCACTGCTTGGGCCGTAGGGTAAAAAAAACCTTGCTCAATTAGCTTTATCTTTTGTCAGTGTCACTGCTTTTGTTTGTAATCACGGTGCATAATATACTAATTTCCTGACCAAACAGTTGAAGCAGAAAGCAAGTTAATCTGAAAGCCACGGCAATTTATTATGTACTTTTTTCTCTGTTGATTCGAGAGGAGATTCTTCTTTATCTTGAAAATTTTGGTCTTGTATTCAAAAACACGGAGCTTTATTTTAGGAAAATAAATTAAATAAAATAAAATACTTCCCCCCGCCTCCATCAGCGTTCCCTGTAAAAGCAGAAACTTTCCACAGACTTTTTATAACTGAAACCAATTCATTCAGTTTTATGATATTTAATTAATTTAGTTTCATGACATTCACCACAGCATACATAACACGTACCCAACAGCAGCTACACCACAAGGTCTGATCAACCTTCCTATGGGGCTTGGTCTTCTGCTCTCCCAGCCAGGTGGCATAAGGAAAAGTCACCGCATTATAGCGAAGAGCAAATGGGGAGGACGGAGAGAACAAACGTAACCATCCCAGGTCATATTTGCTGCTTCCCTTCAGGAATGGTTCCTGCTACCATTGGCCTGAGTAGGGAAATAAGTTGCATTTCTTCATAACCTTCTTCATCTAGTTACAAATTGTATTACTTGAAAGGCTAACTCAAGACTTTTACTATTGAGGCTTGAGACTATTACTCTCATTATAATGAGAGTAATAACAAATAATGGTACTTATGTGGAGTAAATTAGGCCCTTGCTGATAAACATCCTTTTCTACCCAGATGCTTACTTTCTTGAATTTCACAACAAATCAGAAATAATCTACGTGGAACAGGATGCGAAATTAACTTAAGCAAAAGAGTAACTGTGATGTTCAGCAGAAGTTACTGGGTAATAATCAGCTTAATTAAACATACCTTAATAAATCTGAATTATGAAAATAGAGTAAATTAATTTAAATAGTTATCTCAGAGTCTTCACACCACAAATTGCAACAGTGAAAAAGACAGACAGCTGCAGATAATGAACTTCGTTGCTCTCAAATATGCCACATGATCACAGATTTATTTAGATACAGCTTGTGGGGTTTTTTTTATGCTTTTGTTATGGTCTTCCCAGATTTTCTTTTTGTATCGTGACTCTTGACTGCTACTGTTCTTTGTTTTTATGTGTATTTCCACCACAAGAGCAACCCCGCTAAAATCAAGTTAGTACTTCTGCATACAAGTCAGTAAGCAACTGTTCACTGAATCACCTATTTTACACTTACATGAAAGAACAAATTGACGCTTAATCATTTTATGGGAATAATTGGTGCTTCAAAGGAGAGTGGGGGACCTTTCTGCAACTCTCCTGTAAAACATGTTTAAAGGCATTTTAAATTTGATATCTTGACAATTCCTGCCTGAATACATCAGGTGAGATCTTGCTCTGCAAGAGTCAGTGGAAGTTGTTAACTGAAGTAAACACAACATTAGCCGAAAACAAAATCGAATGCATAATACATAACTCAGATTAATGGTTGAAATCAATTTAACATTGTTTGCAGGGAAGCACTGTTATCTTTTCAAAATCCATATAGGCATCCTGAAACTTTGGTCTTGAAGGAGGAAAATACACCAGGGGCCATTGACTGCACTACGCTTCTCTCCTACGATGCCTTCAGCATCCTGGGGAACAGACACCATTCCCTTGCCTTCTTTGCTTCCAACTCTCAAATCTCTCCGGTGTCCTCTCCTATGACTCCCCATCCTAAATTTAAGAGCGCTGTATTTCAAATCCTGATACAATTATGGCTAGCTACATGTCACATTACCTACTAAGATACGTGCTTAGTGCTGAAGTTGGGGAAACCTGGCTGTTAATATTTCTCTGCTGTCTAACATTACAGTGCAATTGGAGCAATGTTTCGGAAAGACCAGTTCAGTACATTAGCTCTCAAATATGAAAAAATACACTTTCATCATTGAAATTATTCACTTAAAGCAGCACTTCAGCAAAACATTGTCCAGGCTGACCTTGCAATTATATCGCATCTAGTGTGTACTGATTTACATACCGTATGCTTTTCCACCTGTAATTGAGGCTATTAAGCAGAATGCAGAGGCTGAGCTCCACCCTCTGTATCTAGCAGATTACACAGAAGGTGTAAACTCAACAAAACACACTGGAGAAGCTGCTACTGAAGTTACGAGGGCTCAGCGCCGGTCAGAGTAACGCTTCTCCTGCCGGGAAGGTGCAGTTCACCATCTTTTTTTCACTAAAGACACTGCCATTCCTGGCGTAACTCATAATTCCTGATTAGTAAAAATCATCCTGAGATAAACTAATCCGGAAAAAAGAGAGATACTGTGATGACACAATTCTCATTTTAAAAATTAGATTAGAATCAGAATTTTAGATTAGATGATTAGGATTTTTTTCAATAATTTTAACACTGCTGTTTGAATTACTCCTTAGAAGAGATGGTATTTCTCTAACTGAAGGAGGAACTTTGAAAAATGCTGAATTTTAAATAACTAAATCCCTTTCAGGTTTAAATACTCATTTGCCCACAAACTTTTCAGGATTTGGGAATTAATGTGTCAGGTTTGTCAGGCTAATAAAAATAACAACAAATCAAAATCACCACTTTCATTCATACAAAAATATCTTCAATTATTTTTTTTTTTACAATACTTTGTGTTTTGTATGCTGTTTGTCTCTGGTTATTAATGTACTATGGGCTGAGAATGCTGATGATCTGACTTGCTTCTGAAAATGTGGAAAATGCCTGAATCAGAAATGCTCCTAGAGGCCCAGGGGAAAGAGCAATAAAAGTAAAGCCATCTTGAGATCTTAATCTGGGGTAGCATTTTACATTGTTCTTGCCATATAAAGTAATTATGGAATCAACTGTTAGAAGACGCTGAATTAGAGTCTGGATGGCACCAAAAATCACTGTCATGAAGGACGGGATAGGACATTTGCATGTGAAAGGATTGTGAACAGTATCTATAAAGAATTGTGAAATTACTACCATATTTATTATTATAATTTTGTATCATCACAGTCTCATTTCAGCGTGACCTGTAAGAATAGATTAAATTAATGTCATTTTCTCTTCTTGTTAACATCTTTATCACAAGAGCAAGCTGTCACAATTTTAGTGTCTAAAATAGTCTGTGAATTACAGAGGGCAGGAGCCGGACCATTTCCCCATTCCGCGTCTTGGTTGGCTCACCTCTCCCGGTTCGCTCTTCCTTCCCCACCACACGGGGTGACAATCAGCATAAAAGCTCTTTGTATCCTGCTTTCCCGTAAAAAAAGAAGACAGCCTTCACTGTTTTAGACCTCAAGGTGAGTTAAAAATGTAGAAAAACGGAGCTGGATGAAAAGAGAATTGAGGAAGAGGAGGTCTGAATGGAGGCAAGGATTAGAAAGGATTGTACAAGAAAATTAAAACAAGGATATGCATACTTGTTTTAATGTACATCCACACACACGGTTAGAATACACACTCTCAAAATAATTGGTTTTATACATGCAACCACCCAGTCCACCAAAATAATTTGATGATAAGAGAAAGATCTGTCTCTAGGACTTCACTGGCAGTTTTCAATAACAAGTATTTTGGACCTTAAAAAGACCAAGGCCGTTACGTGAAGCCACCTGAAAGGAGGTTGTAGTGAAGTGTGGGTCAGTCTCTTCTCCCAAGTAACAAGCAATAGGATGAGAGGAAACGGCCTCAAGTTGCACCAGGGGCGGTTTGGGGTGGATATTAGGAAAAATTTCTTCACCGAAAGGGTTATCAAGCATTGGAACAGGCTGCTCAAGGAAGTGGTCAAGCCACCATCCCTGGAGGTCTTTAAAAGACATGTAGATGTGGTGGCTTAGGGACATGGTTTAGTGGTGGACTTGGCAGTGCTAGATTAATGGTTGGACTTGATGATCTTAAAGATCTTTTCCAACCTAAACGATTCTATGATTCTATGATAATTTGGCCTTCAGAAACCTTGTCTTTCTATATAACTAGATTATGAAAAGATAGAGGTTATGGTTGGTAAGTTTTATCTTATTTTTCTCTTCCACCTCCCTTTTTCCTTTTTGTTCATCATTTTCAAATAAAAGGACAGAAAAAGAAAGACCAAAACATCACCAAGGAATTTCCCAAGTGAAATTTTGAGACATTTTCTGGAGTATTTTCAAGAAAATGCAAAAACTTTCATTTGGATACCTGTTGAATAAAGGTTTCAGGACTTTGAAACTAGACAGTCCCTCCTTTCCCAAACATTTTGTTTGCTTGGTTTTACAGCACTATTTAATAGGTGAATATTCTGTGAGATGTTGCTGTTCCTGATTCAATATTGTTAATTATTGTCTGAGCTGCTGTAGTTCACTTGTAGACACAGAAATGAGGTGTACGTCTCAGGTACAAGTTACATGAGATGTATTTTCTTGTTTTAGGAAAGCAGGAAGTAGTTGAAGGAAGTAAAATGGCGGGGTTTGGGTATCAGGTAAGTGAATGCTGCAGCCTCGCCCTACTGAGCTATGAATAAATATTACATCCATTTAAAGGTCTCTCAGATCACATCGTTCACTGGGTCTTTAAAAAAAAATTGATCAACACAGACAGTAGCTATGTACTGCTCTCTGCATAACATCATTTCACTTTCGTACCTTTTAGTAGAGGGGAAAAAATAAAGAGATTTTTAGTTTGGAGGGTTTTTTAATAATCTGCCATGGTATTTACAACGTCATGCACAAGCGCTTTCCTTCCGAGTGAAAGACCCATTTGTGATGCCTTCAGGGTCCTGGTGTGAAGGTGCTATGTGACCTCTTTCCTACCTCCCCTAGTCACCCACGGAGCAAACGGGACGTCCAGTCATGGGAGGAAGCCCTGCTTTTTTTCAGACTGCATGTTAGCTAGCCAGCAGGAGGGACTGGACGTGTGGTTATTTCACTGCATATCCCTGCTTCAAATTTGCTCTACAAACCCCTGATATTGTCTGTAATGGCTCCATGACATACGAACTTGCAAACGTACTGTTGCACCACTGAACAAATACCAGTACTGCTGCTGTCCTGTTGTCATTAGCTTCTCATAGAATGTGATATACACATACAGAGCCATTTGGAACCATGACGGTTTCCCAATTAGAGCTGGCCATTCTGGACATTTAGATAAGATACAGATAATGCCCCCTCTCTTCCCTCCAGCCAGCTCAGTCCTCTGGTCCTGTGTCCTCTGGTGCTCCAGGACGTACTCCTTTGGGCTCAGCAAAAGGGCTACATGCTCAGCTGTGTCCCAGACAAGCCAGGGATGTAGCAGGTTTTCCAGGGAAAACCGTAATTCCAGCAGCAATTATAACTCCAGCACTGCCTAGAAAAGGCTCAAAACATACATATTCCATGGAAAATATTGTCAAAGAAGAAAAAAACTGGCACCCCAGGAGTACTTTATTGATGCCACAAAATACTTGTGCATGGACATAACTTTGTTGAAAGACTTGGCCAAACTGGTGTCAGGATGCCTCTGGCAATGAACGCCTGTGCTGAAATGCTCATGGACCTTGGGGATGCATGGGAGAAGTAGCAGCGTAAGCAAGGCCAGGCTATTTAAATCTGCTCAACATGCAAGGTTTTTGAAAGACCCACCCCATGTCTTCTTGATGGTCAGCAGAAAGGTGAAACCAATGGCTTGCACAAGCAGACAATTTGTTCTAACTGCTAATGAACTGACTGGGGGGGGTTGCTGCCTTCTTCACCTAAATATGGTTTTCAGTGCTGTCAGTCCTGAGGCTCTGCCTGTCTGACCATTCATCTGACCATTCCCCAGGCTCTATCTGCCAAGCTATCTGGGTTAAAAAGAATACCACAACCTAATACCAAGGCAGCAGGTGAATAACAAAGCTAACAGAACTGGGGGTACAGTGAAAAATTGGTTTTGGGCAACCTGCTGTTCCAGCTCAGCAGCAAATAAAGCGGTTTGCAACATTATTTACATACATAATTCACAAGGGTGCTTCTTAGAGAAAAGTAAAATCAAACCCTTGTGGAGTTCCAAAATAATCTCTACCTTCTCTTTGATATGCTTGCTGAATACTTTGACGGCTCATTTCTATTGGGGGTTTTTTTGGTCTAAGACTATCCAAGGGGTATAACTGCATACCAGTTTCCGGAAGGATTAGGAGAATAAGGCATAATTTGATGTAGGTCATGTTGTCAAAGGATGGCTTTTCAGCATGGCATATTTATATACTACTAATTCCAGTTTCCATTGTATGTAAAGGATGATTACTTATTTAATGAAGAGACTTCACCGGAACAGAGTTTTGTCACAAGATAATGGTCTCATGCTGTTAAGTAAATGGGAAAGCATTTAGTGTAAAACATATACACTCTAATTTATGAGATTATCTTGTACAAAGGGAAGATCCAGCAATAGGATGTGGGCAAACATAAGAAAATATATTATGAGGAAAAGACTATTTTCTTGTCCATGACGACAACAGAAATGGTAACACACAAAAAAGACATCTTTGTTGTGTCTTTATCCTCACAATATGTACGTGTCAGTACCTCGTTATATCAGTGCAAGCTATACGCATCTGTGGGGAAAAAATATCGCCTAATGGTGATTGCTATGGAACTGCAGGATTCAGCCCTTCTGCCATTGGAGACTGGGTAAACAAAACAAAAAGGTATTTTCTAGGAGTTTCTGTGCCTCTTGCTGCAGGTACCCTCCACCCCTAAGAACACGTTACATTCTGCATTCAGGGAGTGCTCCTAACTCCTCCCCAAGTTCCTCTATTTCTATTACCAATATAAATTAATTTCCATATAGGAGCTTCCTAATATTCCTGAATGTGGTGTTAATATACAGCTACAAACCCAAAATGTTAATCAGGACTAGTGAGACAAAAGATCTCCCGAAGGGGAAATTGTCGGTTACATAATCAGAATACATTAAAATCTAGAAGACTGCATGATTTTAATGAAAAAAAAGAAAAATGAAGGGCTGAATTTCTAGCCAGCAGACAAAGCTCCCTTAAAAATAAGGCTATTAACGCTTCCTGCAAGGTCAGATCAAGGGTGATGAAATGAGAATTGACCAAACACGAGAGCAATTCCCAGCTAAATAAAAAGCCAGATATTCTTTTCTTCACTGACAACAGAAAATGAACATAGAGACAAGAAGGGTTGATCACTGATGCCAAAAATGTACTTTCCATTCTCCGAGCTTTCTAAAGTCTCTTCTTTTATCCATTTTCTATTTTTCATCATATTGCCATTCTCCCTTTTTTGTCAATGACCTTTCTTCAGTCCAACTCAGCTTCTGTCTAATGACCTGAAGAGGCCTTCTTCACAGGCTGGAAAGCTTTAGATTTAAGATCCCCCCTCCTTCATTAGAGTGAAAAGTGAACAGCCTCTATGTGCTGGGTGTTAATGAATGTGAAGAAAGATTTTTTTTGTATGTGTTTTACACATTATGTTCTTGACTCCTTGAGGTGCTACAATAAATTGCTGCGCTTCATTTACAAGGAGTGATAACAGAAGCAAAATGAGGATCTGGCGGCAAATTACTTCTCAGTTCACCCTGGGTCAGGCTGCTGGGGCTAATGAGAAGAGGTGCTCTAATTTTAAACTCCTCCTCGACCAAGCTATTCTTGCATTAATGTTCACTGCTATAAATTGTAAAGTCAAATGAAGGAGCACTGTTGAAAATTAACCAGTATTTTTATCCTTTGAGTACCCAATAGAACATATTTTGGCTTCTAAGCCTGGTGGTTATCAAAGGCGGCCGCTCCTGCCTCTCTGCGGCAGGATGCTCCCCGCACGCATACTCCACTCTTTCTGCCTTTTCTTTACATGAGAGGAGGAAACGGTACGGGTTTCCAACAAGATTATAATTTAACCCAAAGAAGAAGGTGTTTAAAGCCAGCCTTTTTGTGTCCCTTTAACAGGACACTGCACACAGACATGAAAAGTCGTGCAGAATTACTCCATCCATTTAATGCTGCTGCATGTTTAATGAATTGTAATTGTGTATATGGAAAGACCCTGTAAATCACTGACCCATTTAGGTCTATGAGCACTTTGTTGCTATAAGCCCAAAGCAGGATTTGAGTAGTTAATGAGAAACTAATGCAGCACCTGCTTCTCTAATGAAATATCTTCCTAAGCCTATATTTTGCCAATTTAACAAAATCAAATACAATACAAATAAACATAAAAAAAAAAAGAAGCAAAAAAATAAGCCCCCCAAACAAAACCATAGCCCAGGGTTCATACAAGGAGAGTCATGCTTCGTTGAAGAACACTGTTCCAGATTCTCATCACTGGATTTTTTTATTGATAACTTGGCACTGACTGCAACGACATTAATATATTTAAAACATATATCAATGACATAGCATTCATTTGTTGTGTGATGTGTCTGTCCTGGTACATTCTTCCATGAAATTGCTACATAACATACAAATTAACCACACTACCCTACTCTAATCATTGTAATCAGTTATGTTTTCATGTGTACATTACTAATATATAAGGTTGTTGTAGTTCTTGTGTGTGGTTTAATTGCTTGTTTTTGCATATCTTGTGTGATTGATGATGTTCTAGAAATCTTTTCCCCGAAAGGAGACTTTCTAAATTACTTTGTTTAGATGCTAATGATTGTATTTCATTAGTGGCCCTCTCATCCAGAATCATCTTTAAATGAATGAATATGCCATAATTAAAAATCTGAATTATGAATTACTTTGAAAGGAGACAACATTGTCCCGATTTCCCACTGCGACTCAGTGTTATTTCAATTATGTAAATATGTTTAATCATTCCCCTTTTGTTTTTCTAATTATTTAATATTAATGTTGCTTTACCCCTTTATTGCTACAAGAAGGGATATGGCATCTTAAATGAGAGTACTTAGACAAGTGATACACAGATGACTAGATTCAAGCAGACATTTACCAGAATGCATAACCCATTTCAAAAACAAACATGCTATTAACATTCATACTAATATAGCAACACTAGCAGTAATTGCACTTCATGCATGTTTTGTCTTTATAAACCTAATGTATTCACAATGTACAATCTCCAATCAATTTTCTTATCAAACTTAAAATCTATTTGTACAACTTTAAATTCTCTTGAAGTGCAAATTTTAAGTAATGAGACTTCTCTGCCCACAGGCTGCACTTTTTCAATAGTTTAAAAAAAGGATATAAATTATAAAGCATCTGGACGTAAAACCTTGTTTTCTTTACTGTTACCGCCAGCCCTTTTTTACAGGACCAGCAAGCAAATTCTTTCCTGTGAGTCTGAGCAACATGAAAAAATTAATGCTCCTGAAAATTCATGCAGAATATATCACTTTTACTGAAATTCACAAGATCAAGGAACTTTCAAATTAGTATCTGTAAAACTACCAACATCATAAATCCACATAAGGAGTCATACCTGCTACATACCTGATAATGGGAATTAATTATAAAACATTTATACATCACAGAAATCTGCTGCGAGTTTCTAATGAAATGTAATTATAGTCTAAAATGTAATAATTCGTCAATTGCATTGAAATAGCCTGAAGTGGAATTTGCAGTATCTCACTCCTGAGTAAGCACAGCAACGCAAATTCATAACGTTATTTTAAATCTCTTTGTTTGTAAATAATCTGAAACTCAACCCTAGGAGACAGAAAGAAATGTGAGTTTCATTCCCATAGTCTTTAAAGACCACTGCAGCCCTGTTAAAAAGTGTGAACTCAATAGTGGAAGATAATGCATTTGTTCAGTTTTTATTAGCAACAGCCACAAAATCTTTTTATATTTTTTAATCATAGGTTTTACATTTTTCCAACCAGCAGGGTCAAAAAGGATAATGAAATGTGCACGACTATTTTCAGTAAAAACATCCTGCCGTGTCCAGTTTGAGTTTATTACTCTCTCCTTTGCAGATTTTGCAGACAGAATACTTCCAATTAACGCTGCTGCTCTTTCAGCCTCTGAATTGCACTTGGATGATTAAATACCAATGAAAAAAAATAATTGCTAATAGCACGTTCCTGTTGGGATTTTATTTTTTTTAAATAAAAGTTTTCATAGGCAAAAGGAAGGTGGTCATTTTCCATCGACATCCCTTTATTGGGGCAGCCGCAGTGGTGGGATTTATTCAGTACATCACTCTTGCCATCGCAACGAAGGTCCTGGATGCAAGTGGATTTGTGCACTTTGTCAAACACACTCACACTTGTGGCCAGTTCAGCAACTTCTGTTACAGCATGTATTTTTTGCGTAGATTTATCTTTTGTCAGTAACTTCTTTCACAGTCTTCTTTCGTGGCGCTGACATTTTCAATCAAAAAAATGACACAAGGTATCAGCCGCAAGTCCCATTCTATTACAGATTTTTGTGTGCATGCGTGTGACGCTTAATTTCAATCACTAATTTAGAAAAAATAATGGAAGCAACCTCTTAGTATTTCTGCATATCCATTCTAGTGAACTACCGTCCCTATGGAGACCACATTTTTTGAGAGAAGATACTTTCCAAAACAACTTTGAACAAAAGTCAGAGAAGAAGAGAAGAGAGAAACAGATATCCAAACTTTTATAGACTGGTATGTTAAAAATGAAGAAAGCAAACAGCAAGGGAGCTTAGCCTGGCAGCCTCCATTTTATATGTTAAATTTTTCACAAGACAGTTTAATTACAAAAATTAGGAATGGTAATTGCTACATATAAATGTAAAGTGTCTCTCTTGGCCCAGCACAGGGGATAAAAACCCCCAACCAAATCCCAAACTATAATGCCACTCTCTGTTCTCAGGATTCTTAAGTATGCAAATAGTTTTTCCACTTAAGATCTCACAGACACAGATCTGGTCAAAGCAAATTACCCAAACAGTTTGCATTCATCAGAGAGGAAAAGAGATGATAAGGCAGATAAAAACCAATGAATGTAGACATTTTGAACAAAAGCCTGCCATTTTACAGAGGAGATTATCTTGTACTCTAATGCTCTAGTTATATAGGTAGCAGAAACTTATTTTCATATTATAAGATAATGTGAGGTGAAATGCCAGATGAAACCTGGCTTCCCCGAAGTGAATGACAAGATTTTCACTGACGTGAATGGAGTCATTTTGTTCCAGGGGGTTTATGCCGTGTGTCGTTTTTTCAGTGTTTTTTGTAAAAATACTAGCCCTTTTAACAGAGTTCTTTGACGTTTAGTATTATTCGCACAGCCTATGTTCAGTCTGGTCACATGGAATTAATCATCTCCAAAAAAAAGACCGGTCAGAATATCAGTTGTAATTCAATTTTCTCGTATTCGTTTTGTGAATAAAACGTTCCCCTTTTTTACATTTTAATTAAGATGGGCATAATGTATGAAATTACCCTGCTGAATGTTACTCTGTGAAACAAGTACGACTGCTCCTCTAATAAAATACAAAGGTACATAAAATCTTACTCTTGGGCTAAATGCTTGTAACCTCGTCACACAGATGTTCCCAAAAGCTCCATCTCTGATTCTATTACAGCCTTTTCCTTACCAAGTCTCTCATCGCTCAACATTTAGGACCAGGCTTATGAGGGAACTCAAACCCTGATACAAAACTCAGGAAAACTTCAGGTGCCAAACTCCAAAATGGCAATTAAAAATTATCCCTGCTCAGCAGCAGACACTGAGAGCACCTCGCTGATTTGGGGGCGGGGGCTCCATGCGTAACCAAAAACCTTGCTGAATGTCACAAGGGTCGAGTCAATGTCACAAGTCCAAGACATAGGAACGACAGTGCCACCATGCTCTGGCTCAAGTGGTGCAAACCATCACCTACCACGCAGTGGTCACGGCCACTTTTACTAGCTCCATGAGTGCCACCCAAAAACGAGAATGATGGCACAGTTGTCAGTTCTCTGGGTGAGCCTAAGCACGCCTTCCAACACGTCTTGGGTGAGGATGAATATTCATATTACAAATAACAATACAAATAATTAATGAAATTATTAAAAAAACTGGTTGTTACAAAAAGAAGGAAGATGAAACAGCAAAACCATGCAGTAACATGATTAACACAATATACAGAAGCTGAAAAAGCAGGCAAATCAATTGCAATTAGTGTTCTGGTTATGCTTCAGCCTTCTGGTTTATGCAGAGGCGATCGCTGACCCACTTGAAGAAAACCCATTAAACTCCTTGTCCTCCCTGTGGCAGACATAAAGAAGAACTGATCGTCATCCTCTTCATAACCATCTGTGATATACTGAAAGAACTGTGTCTTCTTCCTTTCTGTGTTTCTCTTTTTTTAGCTAAAACTGATCCAGCCACAACATACTCTCTACGCAGTTTAGCAAATATGACTTCTTTATCATTCCGGTGGCCTCTCTCTCCAGTGACCTGCTTTGTCCAAAACTGGACACAGTACTCGACGGGAGTAACCACCTCTAGCATCTATGACCTGATGCTCCCATTAACACCTTTCTGAATGAAATCTGCCTCTTCTTCTGCATGGATTCCTCCAGATTGGTGCCAGTTCTACTGCTGTTTACAGTCCTTCCCAAATGATCACCTCTGGGATCTTCCCTGATACAATGGGTAAAGCTAGTTCTGACTCTCGCTTGTAAATGGATTTTTCTCAGGTCAAAAGTCTCAGGTTAAACATTAGGAAAAAAAAAGATATTTGTAATCTCTAGTTCATTTTAGAACAAACAAATCACTTGGGTCCCTAAGGAGTGACTGTCAGTGTCATTAGTAAACACTATCACCACTAGCAAAGCCCGCTTTACAGCAAACAGTGTGAAAACTGAACTTCGTCACAAAGTTCTTTTCACCTCGATCTGAAATAGGAACTTAACACTACCAGGCATACAAGAGGCTTCAACAGAATCAGTTTGTAATTGCTTGCAGCTTTTTCATCAGCTGCTGAGAATATTAAACCCATCAAAACAACAAAATCTTTAACCTGAACAACACAAAAGATCTGATTTAACTCCACCTGCCTCCCTGGAGCAAGTGCTTACACTACATCCCCGAGATCATTCTGGTGATGTCCTTGTAATATTTGGAAACACGGCGCTTAAAAGAAGCAGCATCAGAAACAGCTTCAGCTTTATTTTAAGTAAAGGAGCTGGAGGAAACACTTCATTCACTAAAGCCATCGGTCAGGGGAAATTAAAGGGTCCCAGGCCACGGCAGAAGGCAGGTGCCAGGGGAAGGAAGGGGACCCCTGGCCCAGGGCTTCCTCTGTGCTCCGTGATCTGGGCACAGCAATGCCCACCTGGGCGCTGGGGACAGGGAAAATGAGACCTCACATACGCCGACTAATGTCCTGCCAGCCCAGTGAGGAAGGCAGAGGCTGAGCGCCATGTAAGTACAGCTTTCCTATTGAGTTCAGAGGGATGAATCTCAGAAAGAATAATTATTATACATCTGAAATCGTTAGACTTGCATTTCAGACTGTGAGAAATGCCTGCTAATATTGACTGCCGCTTTCAGGGACGGGGGAAGCAAAGTCGGACGACCAAAGTGAACTCTGGTTTTCCAGTTCAACGGCTGAACTGGAAAATGGGGGGGAAATAGTTCCACCTTGGTTTTTAAAAGCTTGCCTTTCCAGCTTCAGCATTTTTGACTCTGAAAAAGGTTTCAAAATGAGACAGCAAGTTATCTACTTTTGAAAACGTTGAAAGAATTCCAAGTTCTTTTCTAACTTCTTTTTGTCCAAACTTATCACTAATTTGACCTAATTTTATAAAAATTTTGGATTCCTATCCCTAATGTTCTGTTTACAGCAAGTGTAATATTCAATGAAAAAGAATCTGCCTGGCTGCAATTCCCAGAAAAAAGGTGAGACGTGTTTGAGACTGATTTGGGCTGACAGGATTATGTGGGAACAGGGATTGCTTAAAATTCTTCTGGATCTGAGGAAGAAATAAGTCTCAATACACATTCCATATTCTTGACAAATAACAAAGAAGTTACAAAATAATATATCTGAAGATTCCACATATAAAAAAGTAGCTTTATTTTACTCTTTTGGACTATTCAATGCTTTTTAATGAATTTCTAGAAATATGTCAATTCCAAAATCCAAAAGCCATTTCAAAATGCTAAGCCAGTTCTTTCTTGGAAAATACTGGAGTATGTTTGCTTCTCCCCCTCAATTTCTTTGGCGTCCAAAATATTCACCAGATTTGATCCGATTTTTTTTTTTTTTTTTTTTTTAGCATTGTTGTTCCTTCTCCTCCACAAAATGCCTTCTTGAACAATTTTAATGATCTAGTAAAGGCTAAGACAAAAGACAACTGTGTGCAGGACAGGGGAAAAGAGGGTTTCCCAGAACTGTGATTTTTCCTTATGCCATTGCAGTGTTATTTTAGTTTAAATTAACAGCAGCCTCATCTAAACAGCAGCCTTATCTAGACATACAGACTGGCTAGAGGTCAAAAATCCAGCACAGGCAAATTTGCACTGTAGCGATTTACACCACGGTGATACCGGTAGGAACTGGCCACTTCCCTGCTTCCCTCGCTGTTTGTCCGTCAAGCTTCTGGCTGCTGCTTTCTCGGGTGCCATGAATCCTGCATTTATTTCAGCACAGCGGGCCAGCTTCCAACAAAAGGAAAAGGAAAGCCCCATGTTTCTCAGTGGTTAAGTCACTGTCCCAGGAGATGGGAGCTGAGCATTTCCACCCTCAGACTGAGGGGCACCTAAATGACACTCTGAACCATCAGCAGATTTTAAGACAACTCAGCTATTAATTGATGTTTATGTATTTCCATCAGGACTTGAAACTCTATTGTTAATAGGTACTACAGGCAAGTCTCTGCCATCTGGAATGAGCGTCAGTGCCTGTGGTTGAAGAAGAAAAGCTGCTTCCCTGCCATTCAAGTTGTGTGAATGCTGGACAACACCGATGGACTCCCCTTTCAACCTTCTACATCAGCTTTAAACTTACAACTTTAAACTCCCTTTCCAACATGGTTAAAAAATAAGTCAAACGAGGAAAAGGTGGAGAAGGTAGGAGAGAGATGAAGTTAATAATGGCACTGTTCTTACTGCTACTGTTGTTATCTGAGCTTTAATGGTGCCTCAGAAGATGCTAAAGGAAAATTGTACTTCTTTCATTGAAGGGTTTACAGACAAACCAGCAAAGAATATACAAGATGCATTGGGAAGACCAGAGGTGGCATCATTAGGATTTGAGTACTTTGATTGCAACTTGAAACGTCCATCCTGAAGGAAGTAACAGAATTTGTCCAAACTCAGGACAACCCTTGCTGAATTTTTTTTCCTCCAAAATTGAAACTCTAAAAAATATCTGACTTGAAAGGCCAAAAATGTTGTCATTTCTAATTGAAGAAAAGATATTTCCACTGTCTTGAATTCCATTACAAATGCCTTAAAAGCACTTCCTAGTGCATCAGCTAAACTTGAATTGCTTTGTAGCTCTCTGGGAAAGAGGCTTTGCGAGTCTGTCTCTCTTTCCTTGTGGGGCACAGGGAGGGAGCAGGAGGAACAGGTGGTCCCAAAGTCACGCGAGTCACAGGGAGACAGACTGAGGAGAGATGTAGCCCTCCAACGCGCTGATGCCGTAGAGAGCTAGTGGGGACCTGAACATTTGCTCCTACAGGCAATTCACTGCCATGGAAATTTAGTTTTAAGTTTCATCGAAACAAAATAAAACAGAACATTCTACCTAGGGTCAAACCAACTCTAGTTGAAATATTTAGTTAAATTAAAACCATCCACCAAGGAGGGATTTCTAATTAAAATCATTCATGTTGTAGAAACAGTGTTTTCTGTCAGTAAACTGTTCCAATGGAAAAGCCATACCTACCTACATCTATTTATTTCATTGTTTTCCCTTCTAGTCATCATAAACCAATGCTTGGGATTTGCTGAATTGTTTCCATTAGGTGGCGAAGCTTGGGATTCAAGTCAGATATTTCTTTGCCACAACTCTTTTTATGCACAAAGAACGCCCATATCATTCTGCTTCCCCGAGCACAATGGTCACAGACAAGAAACAGTTCATCTGGGCACACTTCCAAGCTTGCCTTTTCAAACACCAATCTGCTCAAAAGAAGCTCGGTCTTGGCTTCTTCTCAGGGCCAATGCTGCTCCGAGTGCTCCTGCCTCTCCTGCTGCAGCTCCTGCCTTTCTGCTTCCAGAGCAAACAGCCACAGCTGTGTTCCACCCACTGCCCTTGCTCTGCCATACCAAACAATGCTTCCAGAAAAAAAAAAATAATATCACCACCTTCTTGTTTCAAAGGTAGCTTTTCTGCAATATTTCTAACTGTTTTCTGCTTTGGGCACAGACATCTCTCACTTCATTGTTTGCTTTCATAAAGGAGCGTGACTGTGTTTTCTGTTCAGTTAAAATTAAGAGAACCAGGGTGCCAAACAGCTTGGCTATGATTGCCAAAGATATGATTGCTAGAAACCATCCCCTTCAATGCCACCGACCTATTCATTGTCCAAAGGGAATACGGAATAGAGACCCTTTGTAGAACACATCTCTGATTCATCCCCACTTAATTAACAGTGCATAGCTGTTTCTTAGCCCACGTATCCTCTTATCCACAGCACTGTGCCTTGAATCATGTTTCACCTTCTAATGATGCCCATACCAAAGTGAATAAGACTAAAAAAAAAACATTAAATGTTTAAGATACAGCAATTCAGGAAGTTTTACCATTGCTTCAGGAAATCATGTCAAGAAAAGCAAGCTGGGGAAGGAAAGACATAGAAATTAAGCGGCACGATAGCAGCTTTCTTTCAGAAAGCTCGAGAAGAGAAAAGGTCAATCCACCACAATTACTGGTAATGATGCCCAGTTACTACAAGGAGTTTGGGAAGTCAGGTATTCCAGTGCAGGGCAGGTGAAAAGATGGCCTGGCAGAATGACATTAGGAACAGGAGGAAAGGTGTAGCCCCAAGAACACCCAGCATCCCTCTGTGGTAGGACGGAGAAGCTAAGAGCCAGTCTTTCAAGTTAGCTGAGATGTTAAGCAGTGAAAAAAAAGAGCTTGTTTAGTAAACTATCTAAAATTGTGTTCTCTGGTCTTTTGTATTTGTTCCCATGGTTGCAGACCCCATAATATTTACCCCTCATCTTAATAGAATTAAGTAAAATTACTTTTCTAACTTAAACATAGCAATA
Organism: Chroicocephalus ridibundus; assembly: GCF_963924245.1. Classification (NCBI taxonomy): domain Eukaryota; kingdom Metazoa; phylum Chordata; class Aves; order Charadriiformes; family Laridae; genus Chroicocephalus; species Chroicocephalus ridibundus. Next base: position 31,279,580 of record NC_086287.1, read on the forward strand.
AGGCAGGACCACGCTGGAGCACAGGGCACTTCATGCACTCGGAGAGCGTGTACATTTCCAAGAACGCGTGCAACACTCCTGCAAGAACTGAATTCTTGGTTTACAGAGAAAAAAACCTTGGTTGTCCAAGTTTGCCAAAGCCCTGCTGGCAAGCATCGGACAAGTGAGGGAGGGACAATATTTTAGTGACAACGGTGTTTCCAGATTTTTTGAGAAACTCTGGCTTTGGAGTAGTGGTATGCAGCTTTCTCTCAACAGCTTCTCACCTAAAAAACTGAGAAGGAACAGGAAAGAGATCGCCTTTCTCCCTCCTTCGTCAAGAATGTCATTCCTATGCAGCAGTTAAAACAGCAACCAACATGGAGGGGGTTTTATCCTGGAAACTGGTTTAGCCTGCAGAGAAGGAAAAAAACCAACGTATGGGAGGTGCAGTGGCAGATTAATGGCTCTGTGAGGGGGAGGCACTGCCCCACTACCCTTGTGAGTACTAGGGACCAGTGAACCAAATTTAATGAAAATAACCATTTCCCGCAAACCCCCATGAAAGAGGGAATGCAAACATCATATACCAGCTATCACAGGGCAAACAGCAGACGTGATCTCATTAATCCCCGATTTGATATTATGCAAATTAAGAAGCATATTTGTCTTTTCTACATTTCCGTCTAGACTTTGCTAACAAACCTGTGTTAGCTCCAAATGGAAGACCCCACCAGGCCTCAGAATATTTTGGCAAGGACAATGTTTTCTGGTGGGCAGCAGTGCTACGAATGACACCTCCCTCAGAAGAGGGCAGCTCGAAAGCCATAGCAATCTCATTGCAACCAGTGTTTTTAACAGGAGTCCTTGTTCCAGCCCTTCAGATAAGACAGTTTTGACCGATCATCCCGTGGCAGCGTGTTGGGAACTACCTGCAGACCAAACAGAGATTTGCCACAGAGAGGTGGCAAAGAGCATCCCTGTGTGTGCTCTCCCGCCGCGCTGCTCCAGTGGCCGGGCACCTAGACAGCTTCCAGGTTCAAATGCAAATTGCAATAATTAAACCTGTTGTTTTTCTGCCCGAGACAGTATTTCTTCTGTGCTGTGTTGGCAATAACCAAATCTGGTTTGCGCTCCAGCAGGAAGGTTGAACTCAGGCCAAGGCACAGAGCGGTAACACTGCCATCAGCGTTAAATCAATACAGTCAAAACTGCTTTTGCCCTGGTGATACGCCACGTATACCGTTGCCATTTCGGAAGAATTGTCGTTTACAGTACTGGCATTATTTCTTCTCATCTTGTAAGCCTGCTTTTTTCTTTCAACTGCTACAGAGGGATGTCATACATGAATAATTTTCAAGTTTGATCATCGGCCAGAGATCTGGCACTTTTGTGCACTCTTTTCACCGGCATTAACAACAGTACGTGCAGCACTCAACTAAACTTCTGGGATAACACCATACTCAGCTTGTTAAACTAAAGTTTGTGCTATACGGAATCAACTGGCTAAGCTACACCAAAACTACAAACCAAACTACACCAAAACTACAAACCAAACTACACCAAAAGCAATTAAATAAATCTGTGCATTCCAGCATCTCCAAGATATTATTTGGGGGAATCCATACTGTCCATTACTTAAAGAGCTTTCATGAGGACAGTGACTGTCATGATATGGTCTAGATATGGTCTAATGTGCAATGTCCTTCAAGAAAAATGTGCTTTTTTATACGGTTGGGAAATTTTTATTAGCTGCAAGAAAGAATATTACATTCCAGTTAAGAGAGAGAAAGATTAAAAACCATAAACCCCTAAGTATTATTTCTCCCTAATGAAGATGTATAGCACTACTGTGATAAGAATACATAGGAAAGCTCCCACAAAATATTTGGAGAAAACATTCACATGAAATGCTGGCAATGTTGTGTAAATACTGATGATGATTAAATGCCTAATTAATTATTATTATTATTTGTATTACATCCATATTTGAACACTCTAATTAAGAACACAGTTCTACTGAGTTCAGCGCTGTACAAATATGTCAGGGGAGAAGCTCCATTTCCCCGGTGAATCTGCAATCCAAATAGCAAATGCAAAGTAGAAAGGGAAAGAGATTCAGAAAGTGACTTACCCAACGGCACACAGTAAGTCATTGTCAGAACTGGGGGGAAAACAAAACAGAACAAAACAGAACAGAACAACCTCCATTCTTAGCGCTCTGGCTGTCAGACCACACTGTCTTTATTCAAATCATGAAACACGTAAGCCCGTATGGCTCCGTTCACACACAAACGCTTATTCCGTATCTTTCTCCTTTTGCATTTCCCTGTCACTCTTTAGTTTATAAGTCAACTGAACCACCTGAATGTAGTCAGCTAGCCCGACAGATACAGACGTTCTTTCCACATACCACAATGTAAACTGAAAGTTCAGGTCTTCCCGTGCTACGTATATTTTATCTGGGATGAGGTACACTCACAAACCAAAATCAAACAAAACCCAAGAAGTCAAACAAAACACCCGAGAAGTCACTGAAAAATATCAAGGGATGAGATGGCCAGAGATACAATACCTCAAGCAGAAGAGAGTACCCTTGCTTTGGTGTTTGGAGGAAGACAAAAAGGTGCTCTCCCAAAAGGAGGCTCCCAGATCCAAGGGGGCACTGATCCTGCCACAAAATTGGGCTAGTGTTCAGAGCAAAGAGCAAGACCAGCCGACCTTAAAACCAGACTGAGCATCAAACACTAAGGACAAAGAGGCACCTCACTAGGTTGGTAATGGAGTAACACAATAATATAAGATGAATCCTCCAAAATTTCTCTCCAGTTCTGTCATTTTTAGCTGTGCTACCAGAGAGTTGCCCTCAGGCTGTGGCAACTTGCACCGGGTCAGTGGTACCTGCTGGCCCTGGCTGCAGCATCCCTCTGGTCCAGAGGACTTGCTGGTCCCGCAGCTCCCGGGTCACCGGCACTCAGCAGCAGCAGCACACAGCCAGAGCAGAGCACACCACAAACATTTGGCAGCATTTCCACACATTTCTCTGCTTTTTAATGGGAGAGGAGAGACACTTTAGCTGCAAGGAATACAGAAATCCTTGATAGAGACTGGGAGGGGGGAAGATCCACTGAAATACTGGGATGAAAAAAGCAACTTGAGTAAATGCACTTTCCCTGGAGTATTTTTTCACTTTTGATGGAAGAGTAAAAGAAACTTTAGTTAAATACTTTTGACTTTTCACCTGAATACACAAAATTCAGATTTGCAAATGTTGCCACTGTGACCCATATACTCACCACTGGGGACGAGGCTTCCCAGGCTCAGGTCAAGGTGGTTTCCCTTCCAGCTGAAACGTCCATCACTCCTGGCCCTGGTAGTGTGTGCCCTACAAAGGTCAGCCAGATAGAGTCCAGCTCAGGGAGAAAAGTGGACAAACAAACCACAATTTTCAGGTGGGAATTCCTGGATGCAAAATTTTGTTAGTAAGCTAAGGTTTTGGTCGAACCAATACTACAATTCTATAGTAATTTTGGAGTTTTGTTCGACTCCAGCCTCCATAACTTCAGTCACCAAAAAGGCACCACTTCAAATGCCTGGTTTGGATTTTGACATGTTCATGTTTTCCAAGAAATCTCAACATTTTTAAGGAAAGCGCATATTATGAAAAGGAAAAAAAAAATCACGTTATCATTAAATATCTTTTCTGACATTGAAGAATTGTTTCAGGCAAAAATTTTCAACCAGCCTTGTAAAGAATATTTATTTCCACTCACTCTTTTATTCACACTGGTTTATATTTGCACCTGATTGCAGAATGCAGGGACCTGCCCCTGCAACTGTATTTAGAGTTACTTTAAATATAGAAAAGAACCCCCCAGGAAACAGCAACTCTTTCTCCCCTTCCCTCCCCGCTTGCTGAAACACACCCGGCTCACCTCAGAAATCTTTTTACAGAAAGATCACGTAATAACTTGCAATCAATCCCAACACCAGTTTTATTGCACAGTTACAGCCAAGCTGTACTCAGGACCAGATCAAGGGATAAGAAAAAGGTAATTTTCTGTCACCCTTGTTATCCATCCACATCTCTCACACAGTAAAAAGCAAGGAGCTAATTCAGTCGTCAGAACAATTTAGAGAAGTTTTTCTGAATTACTTATCTGCAAGGAGCCTCAGAGGGCTGTCCCATCAATGGCAGGCACCGAAGCGAAGCAGCGATCTGAGCTCACCTCTCCCCACCACAGCACGATAAATGCAGAAGGAAGCAGGGAAGAACAAGACCTGTGCGAGGTAACCACAGCTGGGACCAGAAATGTTGTAGAATCCTGCAGAAAGGGTTAAAGGTGTGCCTGAAACATCAGAGACGATCGAGCTCCTGTTTCTCTCTGTAATGGGCTATCTGTTATGACTTCTGATCCCCAGATCGATCGCCACAATGGTGTCTTGAGGATAAACAGCAGGACTTAGCTAGTTCTGCAGGGAAACAGGTATCTGCAGGTCCAGCTACTACTGAAACTTTCTACGCAACTAGAGATGCCCCCAAGCCCTCTCATGATGTTACTGTGTTTCCATGATTCCCAGCCTGTGCTGGGATCTCTGAGTTTCCTCCATGCTGTCCCTGGTAATGGCACATTCTCCTGCTTATTTGTGACCCCAGCTAGCAGTGGAAGCTCCCTACGAGATCCCAGAAGGCATGAGGGGATGAGACCAGCAAGATGAAGCAGCCACTGGCACTTGGCAGAAGAGCTCTAAAGAGCCCAGCAGCGCTGCAGATCCCAGTGCACCCGCAGAGCCGTCAAAATTCAGCAACCTGGAGATAGGGCTGATTGCCTCCACAGCCAGAAGGAGGGCTCAAAGCTGAAGAAAGCCGTAATTCAAATAACCTTGCAAGCATTTTGGTGCTCCCAAATTTATGCCTATTAATGACACCAGAAGCAGGGAAGCTCTCCACTGACTCTATGGTGGTCTATTCGAGTCCTGAGATAAATTCATTAGCTGTGGTCAACATGACAATCTGGGTAGGAGCAGCTGAGCAGCCAGCAGCCAAGATCCTCCCTGACTGGCTTCATTGGATGTGTACACAACTCGGCAAAGATCAATACAGTAGCAGCTTTCCTGGTGAAGGGCAAGTACCGATTGAGCAGCACCAAGTGGCTGATGAGGAACTGAATTAACAGAGCCGACCAGAGTTCAGTTCCCCCACACTACCTGGGTGATATTGACTGTGACAAGAGGGAGGTACATACACTACTCATGAAGGTGTGCGTTAGACCCACTTTAGCCTTCCTGCCCAATTTCCATCCCCTCAAACGCCACCAGCCCCCTGGAGATGCTGTACCTGTAACAGATGGAATTGCTCCTAACATATGCATGACTTAAATAATTTAAATTCCAGGAAAACGCACTATCTCATTCATCAACTAAATTTCAATGTTGTATACTAACCAAACCTTAATTCTTGAAAAATAGTCCGCAAAAGAGCCAAGCAGCAGAGACGGGCACTTTAGGTATGGTTTCAGGCAATCGGCCTCCTGTATCACAACCTTAGATTTTGCAAGCATTATTTCGTTGTCATTGTGCCTGAAGCTTTCGTTCTCCATGATGGTTTGATCCTTTTTGCCAAGCCTCTTCAGCTGCAGAAAGCTTTGATTTCCTTTCCAGTTCAGGTTCCCGTCTGCCACTTCTAATCCTCATTTTCATTCCTGCCAGTTAGTCATCTGATCTCTTTGATCCTTTGTAGCAAGCCTTGAACTCTGTTTTTATTCAGATTAGAATCCAGTGTCAAGAAGTAGTGTTTTCTTTCCCCTGTGGTTTTGCAGCCTTCAGCTTGTTTAAGCTTGTTCAAGCTCGTTCAAGCTCGTTCTCTTCTTCCCAAGTTTTCAATCGCTTCACCTGCATTTTCTGTGGTTTTGGGCCGTGTTTCTGACCTACACACAGCATTTGTGACAACAGATCTCAGCTTCTGCCGACACACTTGCAACTGATGAACACCTTCCATTTCTTCTCTCTTTCGCAATTCCTAGATGTTCATTGGGCAGTACAGAGGCAGCTGGTGTAAAGCACTAGGAGAGCAGTAAGCTCCCCAGCTGTAACAGGCACTCCTTGGACTCTCACAGCCTTGTAGATGCTTAGGATAATGGTGTCTTTACAGGCCTGGTGTTCATTGGGATGGGTGATGCACCCTGAGGTCACCATCTGTTGTCTTATGGGAAGTTCCTGAAAATCCTTCAGAACTCGTGGTGGTGTGGGTTGTTGTCCAGGGTGGCTGCAGCATCTCAAAGCACCACCAGAGTATAAATGACTACTCCGTGTGTGCCTGAGTACATCCCACTCCAGGTGACTGACAAGCACAATTCATCCGGCTCATGCAAGGGAGGATGGTGCTCGGCTTTAGCACAGATCATCTGGCTAAAGATGCTGGTGGACAATAGGATCACTTCCTTGGTGCGCAATAATGGTTATGAATCCTTGGTACACAGAATGGTCACCTGCAGTATCCAGTGGGATCCAACAAAATTTTCCTTGAGGTTCCTTTCCACAAAGAAGGAGAAAGATTTTTCAATTGAAACCAGTGAAAATTAGTTGAGTGGGGTGGATGAGGTATGGACTTATGAAGTGACACAACTGCCACAAACATCAGTGTCAACTGCTAATTCCCTGTGGAGGACACTGTTAGACAAGGTGTTAAATCCTCTATTTGGATACACCACTGTCCTTAGCTGGTTTAGCAGTATGGACAGTGATGTTGGGGATTAGTACCAAGGTTCTCTTCGCATCCATTACCTCGCAGTGTATTCTGTATCTCCATGCAAGGGGCAAGAGAGGGCTTTGAGTCTTTAGCTTCAGAGCAATATAATGTTCGTAGTCTTCTTTTTGAAGAACCCCACAAATATTTTTCGAACTGCGTTTATTTTCCATTAGAGGCTCCCTCATGGAGACTTCAAAGCCATGACCTCGGGTATTGGTGTGACATTACCGGCACAGCAGTTGTTAGAATTACATTTAAAAAATACTGACATGACTAGTGTTAAGGATTTTAAGCCAAGAATGCCCAAATTTTCACATTCTCAGACAGAGCACAAAAACATGCTAAACACTCCTCTGGGGCCTGACTTTCTCCAAGTAGGGCAAACCGTGCCTATACATAAATCCCAAAGGTTCAGAATTCGGTGTAGAAGACACCATGGATGCAAAATACTGAATCCTATTGGATAGGGCCGCCAGATATAGCCTTTAAAAAAAATATCTATTTCAAATAAGGAAAGAAAGCAAGCTCTTCACACCTTTGTAAAAAGGTTTTGCAGGTTTTAAAGTTCTCTAAAAGGATTAGTTGAGCGTCATTGGGTTGCATCTTAAAAGTGCTGGGGAAGAGCCATAAAGCCTGTGTTCTCTATAGCCTCACATGGAGGCGTGAAAGTCAGGGATTATATACATGTTCTTGGAAGACCCTGCTATTCAGAAGTCTGATTTCTCATACAGGAAGCATACATGTGCCTCTGGATCCACACTGATAACTACTCAAAGAAGGCAACACATTCCTCAAAACAGAAAATAGAGTCCAAAACCAACTCACACCAGACAACCTGAACTCTATGCCATGAAGCCACGAGTATTCTTATGTAAAATATTGATGACAAATTTTAAGGACTGCTGAGCCACAAAGTTCCCTGAAGCATAGCTAACATAAAAGTTAAAGGTCAAGGGATCATTGTAGGAGTCCTTCAGAAAGGACATTTTCTCCAGGAGGATGAATGACCTGTTTGTCCAATAAACCCCAGTATAACTTCTCCTCCAGGCTCTTCTTGTCCCATAGATCTGGGAAAGGCTGGAGCATTGGTACTGACTCCGTAGCCTCTGTGCTCTGATGTTCTGACCAGCAATGTAAGCACTGATTCATCACAGCTTTCACAACACACCCAAGACACTGCAGATACAAACCCTGACTGGGAAAAAGATGGTGTGTGAAGTTTTCTCAGGAAATACCCTAAGGGGAGGTGGTCATTTTCCTCTTGGTCTTATCTGTCAGGTATTAACTGCTTCCCTGGTTCCCTACGGCTGCAGAGTTTTCTTTTCCGAAGCCTCTTATGAATACATTTCATGCATTTCTTACCTGTATAGAGCTACTGAGCCATTTGTTGCCATGGTTCCCTTAAATGTTGCCATGTCTGTCCTCTCCTGTTTTCCACAATGTACAATTCAAAACTTTTGCAAGCCAGGATTTTAATTACTGACGTATGTCCAGCTAAGTTAACTAGACACCGATACTTTTAACACCGCAATATTCATCTATTATGTTTTGACTTAGCCTTTTTCTAAGATTTAACAGAAAACAATTTCCTGTCTCCAAAAGCATTATTTCCTTGCAACTCACAAACAGCATGAAATAAGAAAGACACATACAACGAGTAATTCTTACAAACTGAAAAGCCAGCTTCACCTAATTTTTGAATTCAGTTTTTCAAACAGCTTGTCTAACTATGATCTTCCAGATGCCCCATGCTATCTTCACCTCCGCTAAGATGTCCACGCTGCTTAACAAAGGAGGTAAAGTGGCTTGCCTAGATGACAACTTATGCCTAAATATGTATCAAAGAATTCAAGGAGTCAAGGATGAGACTAAATAGGAAAAAGGGGGAAAAGTCCATGTCGCTTTTCTTCCACCTGCTCCCACTACATCAAGGCGCAGTGCTGATGGCTGCAGGTCCAGCAGGAATAGCCACATTGAGCTTCTTTATCATTTGATACTCATGTGTACGTACAAGCCATTCTACTGGCTATTTCTTTCACGCTAATAACCCATTAGCTATTCATTCTTAAAAAAAACAACGAAACAAAGAAACCAAAAAAAACCCCAACAACCAAACAAACCCCCCAAAACCAAAGCAAAATACAAACTAAAACCCGAACAACCAAAAAAACCCAACCCAACTCCAAAAAAACACACTCGCAGATTTATTTGGTTCATATTATAACCAGAAGCTGCTTCTGATGTGTTAAAAAGAGAAAGAATAGAAAACACTAGCAATTCCGCAGTAACATTCTGGGCAGGAAATCACACTAATAGATAATAACAACTTCTTTAACAACAACTACAAGAAAAAAAAAATATATATATTTATTTTTTTTTAAATTAAACTTAATAAAACAGGCAGGTCTGCATGACCAGCGTGACAGAGGGTGTGTGCAGAGGTGCTCCCCTGGTGACTACACCGCATACCTCTGGCTGTCATTTGCCCCTCCTTTTCCTCCCTACATTTCTCATTTATGAATCACCAGCGCTCTTCCCTTAATTTAGACGCCTGTCCTCATTTCCAGCCTCATCCTCCCCCTTCACCACCACCCCCCCCCCCCCCGTCAAATCGCTCCTCCTCCACATTGACAAGTACCCCGTTATTTTGTAAGGAAAAAACGACGGGCGCAAGGCGGCGGAGGCGGTATGCGAGCCGACCGCTGCGCAGACCGCGGGGGCCGGAGCAAAGCGCGGAGCCGCAGAGACTTTTGGGCGACCCTAAAGTCGCGTAAGAGAAACGGCGGAGTTTTACGCCGCCGCTGGCTTAAGGAGGCGCCGCCGACCCACCCCGGGAGCCGCGGGGAAGCCCCGCTCCGCTCCGCTCCGCTCCGCGCCCCCCGCTCCGCGCCCCGCGCCCCGCCCCGCCCGGCGCGCTGGTGTCGCTTGTGCAAGGGCGCCATCTGCCGGGCGCGGCGGGCGCTTCCCTGCCCTCCCAGCCGCGGGGGGCCCGCCGAGCCCCGCGGGAGAGCGGTGCGCGGCAGCCCGCGGGCAAAACCGGCAGGAGCCGCGTTGAAGGTGAGGAGTTAAGGCGGCAGAGCCACGTCGGAAAGGCAAGGGCACAGGAAAGAGAGAAATAAATTTTTTTTCAATTTTTTTTCAATTTTTTAAAATTATTTTTTCATGGGAAAATGAAATGTCGGGAGGGAATTTATGACAAGATACTGGTTTATCGTAACAGATGTGTTACCCCACCGTCAGGGCAAACACCTTTGCGTGGGAAGCAAAGCTCCGCGTAAGTCCCAGGCGAGCTGTGGGGGACGCCTGGGTTTCCTAGGAGCGAAATACAGGGCGGGGGGGGGTGGGGTGGGGGATAGGGGGGCAAGAAGAGAAAACCAAGCAGGAGGTAGTTTCTGCACTGCGAGCAGGGGGGGGTTCACAGCTTCCAGTCATAGCATCGTAAAATCATAGAATGTGTTGGGCTGGAAGGGACCTTTAAAGGTCATCTAGTCCAACCCCGACCGTCAAATTTCTACTTAAATAACTACTTTAGGGGCAAATTTAGATGCCTACGTAATCATTTATGCTCATGAAAAACGTTCAGGGAAAGGTTGTGATCAGAGGCCGGCTCTAAAGTTAATGATTTGGGGGGTGGGGGGGTGGGGGTGGTGACCGCTGAATCACTCTCATCATAGGGTTGCTGAATTCCTCTTCCTCTAAGGAATTTGTTCAGAAAGCTCCTCAATGCTTTTATGCCTGAATGTTCATGTTTTTCTGTAGTAAAGAGATGATATTCCCTGTATCCAATAGACCACAGTTATGACACTATTTTATACATAGATGCTTTTCAGCTCTTTTTCTTCTACTCGCTAGTTTTCCCCCCAAAAAAACCCACAAAAAATTACCATATGTTGTTGGCAAGTCAGGATCTGTGGTAATTTGCAGCTCTCTCCTTCAGAGCTGCTGCCTCTGAATTTTAAAAATACTTATCTCAACAGAAATTGGTATGCTGGTAGAAGAATAAATCTCAATAGCTGTACAAGAAGAATTTGTATTCATTCAACCTCATGTTGAGGACTTTGCTTTGTAAAACAGTATTTTGTAATACGTCAGGTTTTGCATTTCTGGTCTTTGTTGTTTAAACTGACGCACAATAAACTACCTTTTCTTTTTATCCTCCATCACTAAAAAGTTAACAATTTCCTACAACATCAAATGGAGCACAATAAAAAGAGTAAAAACTCCAAGTGAAAAATACTTGAAAAAAAAAATCTTGAAAAATTATACCTACTCTTGTTTGTAATGTGTGAAATTATTACAAGTATGTTCACTATGAGGACTATTGATAGATGACTCACAATTTAGCTAAATTCAATAAACCACATACTGTGCCTATCCCAGTAGGTGACTCATGCATTTTGTATTTCAAGTGTCAAATGTTTGCCAAAAACAGTATTTAAAAAAGTAGGCAAATTGTTCAAAAGGGCTTGTGAATAGGTTGGGACTACCCACAGGCAGCTCTTACTTCTCTTCTGACCACTTACGTAGGATTTCATGGCACCACTGTAGCTAGAAGGAGTGCTTAGCCACAGCAGCCCCACCTTACGCGCTTCATATGCCTTTTCCTCACACATATTGTGCCTTCTTTAAATACACACTCTGGAATTTAATGTGATACTTTAAAGCAGTTGTGTTTTAAAGAGAAAAGCCTGCCGAGTAAACATTTTCCCTACAGAGTCGGTGCTCCGTAATTTTATACGCATTTCCTAATTTTCCTAGCACCATGCTTCGCCCTTCTAAAATTAAACGTAAAAAAAAAATAAAATAAAACAGCAACCTCAAAAGAACTCTTCAGCTGGTCCCTGAATACTGTATAATAGTGTCTTAAATCAAATAACTTGATCTAAAAGTGGCAGAATTGGGCCCACAAGAAGGAATAATTTTCAGTCCCGGCGTCCACGCATTTTCACTGTTTCCACAGCCTGCAGGGTGGCAAAGGAGGCTCCTACCTGCTGGTGACTCAATAGGCTAGCTTAGATTTTAGGCAGTTTTCCAAACTCATTCATACAGACTTCAGAATAACATCCGGATCTTACTTTTTAACTTTGAGCAGGGGTTACCTGAGCCCAGAAAATCCTGCATTGCATACGCACAGCATCCACATATCGTAAACTCTTTCGTGAAGGCAGAGAATCATGTCCCTTCACGGCACACGATGAGAAAGGACAAATTTTTTCACCAGAGCCCGAGAATTGTACGTATTTCTAGCGAGTGGTGACTTAAGGTGTCTGTTTCCTGAGTGACTCAGAACAGGGGAAATATTTGGTGAAATATTTTTACTTGTCCGGTCACTCCTTTAATTGGTGTCAAACAGTGTCATTTCATTATCAGTCTTCTCTGCATCTTCTTTCCCAGTATGCCTTCAGCACGTTCCCTGCTGAGCCGGCTCTTACTCCGACTTTACCGAGTCCCTTCTGATCCCTGGAAGAAGCCAATACAGTGTCATCTAAAAAGAAATTAACTCAAAGTTCACGTTGACTAGGGATACATTAAGTTGATGGAGTCACAACTTTCATACATGCGGAAGTGGTAAAACTAAGCATAATATTAAGCTCTGAACTTTAATTTTATTCATTAAAAACCTGGCACGAAGCATGTTTTATTCATTGTTTTGTCAACCACTTCACATTCGCACCCTGTTTTTCTTGCAGAAACTATCAAAAGAACTCCTGTGAAAAAGTATTGCAGGAAAACATTTGATCTATTTTAGTTTCATTTAATGAAATTTAGCATCCAGAGGACAAGTAGGAGAACAGCATCAATATGCCCAGACAATTCTCCAAAGGCCTTTAGCAATTGCTTTGTAAGAGGATCATTAGCTTCCTGCCTATGAAATTACCAAATTTGACATCTTTGTATTGACATGGGTGCGAGTTATGCTTCTTGAAGGAAATATTAAATTTTAAGCAGACAAAGTATACGTACTTGGCTGGCAATACAAACTTGGGCAATTGTACTACATTGGGACCGAATGCATGGACAATATGGAAAATCTTAAACAGCACACGGGGAGTATTTTTTAATACTCTAAGACCAAGGCATTTATGCACAGAGGAAATCATATTAGTTGCCAAATGATGACAGCCGTAATATTAACATTATTAACAAGGGGCCACAGTATTGTTTTACTGTCCATGCATCATGCTAGAAATGCTTTTTAACATCAGAGACTCAATATTTATCAAGTGCATTTGATTTAATAATATCCAGTAGAACGGTACTCCACAGTTTCCATTAGTTTGATTGAATGTTATATCTGTCTAAGCAAACCAAGCATTAGGCGCTTCAGTGAAAGTCACTTGTAATAGAGGAAAATATAATGCATGAATATTTCATTAGCAGATGAATACCCATCAAAACTTTACTTGAAATGCTTGAAAGTACCTACTGAATGTTTGCCAGTTATTTCATAAAACAGAGATGGTTGTAATGCTGCTGTTGAAACAGGAAAAAAATCTATTAGATCATTTAACGTACTAAAACAATTATGGTATAATTATAAGGAACATAATTATATGTTCTTGATGTCTTTAATTGTGCAAGCCTCACTAATTAACATTAGAAATTCAATCAAAACAAATTATGCTTTAAAATTTAAGGATGAACTTAAAGAGAAAGATCACATTTCCCAAGTCAAACAATTATAATTTTGAATTCCACCCGATAGTAGGCAAACTCTTCATATGCGTGTTTATAGTGTCTCTGTCTTTCCATCTCCTAAATTTTATTCAGTGTATTTGGAGATATATATATATACACATACACTCAAGTGACTTACCCTTATTTAAAGTTATAATGTCAGTTTTGCCTGAGTCAAAATCCAATAGAGATTCTTGTGGCCTTTGGATTAAACTTTAAAGGAAGAGAGTTACAGTATTTTCTGCACAGCCCTGCACTGTGCCTAAACCTACTGTAAGATTTGAGTCTCCAGCTCTATCCTTGGTTTGTGTTTTGTTTCCCTCTGTTGCTTCTCGTCTCTCAGGACCATGGATTATTTATAGAACAAACAAAACACAGTTTTGGGGGGAAACATTCTGTTCTTTTGTGAAGTTTAGACATGTCATCATGAAGACAATCAAAGAAGAGCTGGTGAGAATCTTTCCTGTAGGTAGTATCCTTTTTGAAAACATCTTTTTGGCAGAACTGGAATTAGCCTAATTACTTCGATCCTGTTGTCATTTTCAGTTATCCACTGAAAAGGATTTCTCTGGGGCTCAAGCTGGTTCCAGTGAAAATACATAGGGGGTTTTATTTGCAAACAAACATTGTATTTCATATCAAATATGAATCTATGCCTCTATTCAAGTTACCGTTGTGGTTTGCAGGAAGAATGGGTCAGTTGCTCTGACCGCATCCCTACACAGAGGAGACTCCCAACGCCTGGGTCACATCTCAAGATGCCCAGAGAAGCACAGCTCCGTCAGCAGCCCGCTCAATTGAAGTGAACAGGGCAGGAGCATTTGAAAGGCTCAGAAAAACAGAGTCATATTTAATCCAAAAGAAACAAACGTCAGTTTTGAAGTATTAGAGTGTTGGGTATTTTCATAAACAAAAACAAATTTCAAAGTATCAGAATTTCTTATAGAGTGGAAATTCCCCGGTTTTGGCTACCTCTATTCCTAGACTTAGTCCAATAGGGTTTTTTTATTTGTTTTTCAATCTCAAAGACTCAATTTACTTACAGGAAACCATACTGTGGAAATTGAAATGAAAAAGAGGTTCAGTTACTCACATTGCATTAAATAGATTAATATAAGAAACCTCACCAAAAAGAAGAAAACAAGTTTCTCCTTGAAACATGTAGCATTCAAATATTATTCAAAATGTTTGTATTATATTTTCTTACTACCAGGACTGGACCCTGACAAAAATACTTGAGACACATTCCTTTCTCTGGCAATGAAAAATTTCAGAATGGCATCACCATTCTTGAGAATAGCGAAATGGAAACCTGTGAGAATCTGGTTTCTCTCTTTTAAAAACAAAGCAGCATATAGAGAGTAAGCACTGCATCTACTCCACTTTCTGTATTTTTGCTCTCTGCTCATTTTCTCTGATTAACCAAAGCAGAGCTGCTGTCAAATGAAGGTTTTGGCCATCTCCCACTGCTCTTTTCCTTTAAGCGGATACACTTGTTCAAAGGTCTGACCGCGAGTCTTGCTGAGCCCTGATGGCACCCGCTCCCTGAATATAGGAGCCCAGTGCTAACTGAGAGACCATCAGGTAGTCCAGGCATCCCAGGAGGGGTAGATGGGACTGCAGAATGTGCCTGCACCTTCTGGCGTGGCTGGATCCTCAGCATCTCTTCTAGGACTACATGACTCTTCAGTCAACTGACCCTCAACATGTCTTTCCAGGTCTTGTCAAGCTCTAGCCAAAGGCAGCACCACTTTGGTTAGCTCCAATCCATGTTTCTGGCTGGCTTCGCACTTTGGAGCACAAATTTCAAAACAATGTAAGAAATAAAAAAAATACTTGAAGAGTTAACATGATTATAGCTTAACTTATTTTAGGTTCATCTTCAAAATAACCTTGGTATTAGGACTACGAGCTTCCAAGTCTTCATTGATCATTGAAAAAGCTGTTACTTTCCACCCAAGTATATTCCTAGAAACGCTGGACTTTACCAGAGCACATCAACCGCAGCAGTGATCAGTGCCAGTGGAAACGTGTATATTTTTCACAGAATAATTGCATCAGAGTATTTGAATTGTCAGAAGAGAATTCAGTCAACTCCCTGCATAATTTCGTTAATCAACAGCTCCTCAGTGAATAAAGAGTCTCTCATGCTCTCAGAAGTTGAATGGATACAAGAGATATGCTGGAGAATGACAGAAAATTGACCACCTACCACAGAAACGAACTTGTCAGGTCCCTCACATTTAAGATTGCTTTCTCTTTCAGGTGCTGTTCTATTGTTCCATCTTTGTTCTATTGTTTCGTCTTTGAACCAAAGATGATGGGATGTCTTGATCCTCCACACAAGCTCTTGAAACACAGCAGTGTAATGTCTTTGGGGTTATATGCTACAATAGCCCTGGTACAGTAGGGCTGCCTGATCTGGTTTTACCCCTTCAGTACGCAATGTTTGCTGGTGCAGCTGGAGTACGGAGAAACATTTGTTCCCATACAGTTTTTCCCTGATAATTTCCACACTACACTACTCTTCCTTCTGTAGGCTTAAGTATTCTAAACAATTTTATACATATTTTATTTTCATGTGGTCAGCTGTGTGGTAAAGTAGGCTTCTGATACTTGTTTTTAATGTTTTAAATGTATTAATGAAAAAAGTCAAAAGAAACAAGTTTTTCTCTAGTGAGGCTTATAATAACATATTTTCTAAAGCCTAGCGTCTTCTTTCCTCTTTTAAAGAGCTGCCAAAATGCCTCTGTGGCCCTGGCATGCGTTTTGCTGGTGTTTGGAATGCTAGCGCACAGAGACAAATAAATAAATAAATAGTAATAAAAAAGGAAAAAAATTAATTTTACATCCATTTCACTTTGAAACAAATGATTACAGAGCAGCTGATTACAATTGGAGAGAAGATGTAGGAAGGCAAAATGCTAGTGGTAGCAATTGGAGTGAATTAACTGGGGTGCTCAGGCAGGCTCTCAAGAAATGGATTGACTCGCAGAAGGAGTTTTAGTGGTGTGAAAACTTGCATTGCAGTTCTTCAGCACACAGAAAAGCAATCTACCTGATTTTCCCAAAAGCAGCAAAGCAATCAGATATTTTAGCAGTCTGTTGCCTGCTAAGAGAGATGGGGAAGCATGGATAGCACAGAAACAGGAGGGAAAAAACCCAGAAAACCTTTAATGTGCACCAGTACGTTATCAAGAAATACACTTATTTCTTATAAATTTAGTCTTGAAAATGAATTTTCCAAAACACTTTTGGAAGAAAGTTTAGCCCTAATTGTTAAGTAGCTTACTTGACAAAGACAGGGAAAAGTAGTAGAAAAGCCATTTTGGATGCTACAAGGGACTCAGTCTGAGTTTCTCTTGGAGTGGTTTTTTCTAAACTTTATCCGACTATTTCAGCCATATAAAAGCCATTGTTAAACTGAAATTCAAACTTCAGCTCAGGAAACTCCAACACATGCACTAATAATTTAAATTTTCTTTTTTTCTTTTACTCACAACCTGCTGCTGTATTGTTTACAGTCACTTCAATACCTTCCCTGAACATCTTCAGCCCATAGGCCACCAAGTTAGGTATGTCTAGTCCTGACCAGGTCTTTGGCTGCACAACAATCAGCAGAGGGATTCCTGTGGGGATGTGTGGCAGATTTCCAAACCCGCTGCTCTGAAAGAGCCCAACTTTCATTTTCAGCGTTGAAGATATTAAGCTAAATTTAATTTTTTTCCAGGGTTGTTGTTAATGAGTAGAGTCTGACTTGGGGTGTGTGCTCACTGCACATTCGTTCAATGTTTAAAATCTGTAATTAAGTAGGTTGAACAAACAGAATATGAGTCTAGGAAGTGAATAACCTGGCCTTAACACCTAATACTCTGAGTACATGTGCATTTTTTCTTCACTTGTACAAATCTAGCTGTACATTTGTCTTAGATGCAAGGATTTCAATGTCTTGTGGGAGTATTGCACCACAGCAGAATAGATCTTCTTTAACATATTTTAACCAATGATCAGGGGAAAAAAAAAAAAAAAAGTAGATTCCCTCCAGAATAAGCTTATTGCATTCACAAATTAAATCTTTTTTGCTAAGTAGCTTTTCATCAATGCTATCCATTCACAAAAATTAGCAGTGTGACAAATAACAAGAACATAATTCGCTGTACTGGGGCAGTGACAAAACAGAGCACTTACCCTTTAATTGTTGTTCAGATTAGACAACAAAAGGGGAGACACAGTAAACTAGTCAAGACACTGTGGCATCCTGACCTTATCACCAAGATCATCAACTTGGAAAATCAGTTGTTAAATATTCACAGCTGTTAATTCTCACAGTTTGAACGAAAGATAACACCATGTTGAAATGAGGGCAAAGTCAACACTGGTGGTGCTTAAATAAATGGCATGGAGACCTCCCAGGGTAGATATAATATTTTCATATGTATTCACTTATGAACTGTGACTGATGTTGCATTGTAAGACTCTGCAAAGAGGTGGAACAGTGATAGAGGGAGAAAACAGCGGCTGTCCCCAAAACTTGCTTTCCCAAGAGACAACCAGGAGAACAGAAGGAATAGTAGAGAGGCTGCTCAAGAGGGATTTTGCTCTCTGTGAGGTGGTAAAGAGCGAGCTGCAGGTGATATAAGAAGAGATACGATATTTGTCATCCTTCAAGGAGCGTTCAAAGAGGCTGGGCTTTAGCATCAGTAGGAAAGGGCCAGCCTCCAATGAGGGTTACTCGCCGTCCTCAGGGGCTAAAGCTGGCAGCTGCACTTGGTGGTGTGCACCTACCTCAGTGCAGGAAGTCTGACGTCATTCATTTGTCACACCGCGGTGTTAACACGCTGTGACTCACACCTCTCTCGAGTCGCTTTACTGCCAGGGGATATGGTACCCTGGCCCTCGAGGGAGAATAACAGCATGAGACCTGCAGGCAGTGTGCTCCGAATCAAATCAGTGTTTTCTTCTATTCCTCCTCTGAAAACCAAAAAATTTCTGCTACATTTGGACATTCGGGGTTTGTTTTCACGGTTTCTTAAACAAAAACAGGTTTCAAAACAAGAATTGCAGCTAAGTAATTTCTGACTTGCTCACCCGGAGGACATCCCAGTTCCCATCAGTAATCCAGTCCTTACCTGTTCTATTATCCAAAGCAAAAGAGACTAAAACGCTAGCACTCCAGTTTGCCTTGCTAACAAAAAAACTAGCACCCCATTTGCCTCACCCTGTTTGGCTCTTGTTTCTGGCATTCAGTCCTTCTAGCCTCGTTACATCTGCAGTTTTCCTTGCACGCAGCTTGCCTCGTGTGCCATCGGTCTAATCCCCTCGCTGAAACAGGGCTGTCTGCCCTCAGAAACACAGGAGGTACAATGGCCTGGAGAAACCTCAGTGGGCCTCTTCACACCATGGCCGGTTCAAAACCTCCAGATTCTTACTTGAAGGGACTGTTGAAGGCTGATGGATGATTTTTTTTTTTTTTTTTTTAAACACGGTACAAAGCAGTATGCCTTCCCTATGCGCATTGGCTCCTGTTCACTGTGTTGCTACGCAGAGGTTAATATTTTTTGCTTCTTTATTTTGATGAACAGCAAGTTTGCGTATATTTGGGTGAGGCTGGAAGGAAATAGTCGCATTGGTGGCTTTCATCTGGGATCCTAGGAAACGTTGACTTTCTCAGTTCACTTTGACTCCTGAAAGCTGACAGTAGTCAGCACATCACATGAGTCACCATAAACTCTTATACTCCTCCAAGTCTTTTGATATAAATGTTGTACCTACTTACTCCAGGAATGTAAAGCTGCTTCTAGTTATGGGGACAGAATATGCCAAAAGATCCCTGAAAGATTTGCTAAAAGCTTTGAAAGACGTTCACTTCGTTATTATATATCCAGTATTAACATTCTTGCAAAGATCTTAGCAAATTAATTCCTTATAAGGTATAGCTGCAGTACAATGGGGGGAAAAAAAGAGAATATTAATGAGAAACTTGATTTCATAAAATTGCAATTACCCATCTGGGAACCCAAATAAGTAATCAGTAAATTTTGCAAAAATAATTCAGACTTCTAATACGAAAAACTCACCTGAAGAACTTGCAGAACAAAAATTATTATGTCTTCTCCAAATGCTTTAGAAGAACAAGTATATTCGAAAGATTGCTGCCAAACAGTACATGACCAAAAACAGAAAGGAAACAAATATGTTAAATTATTGAATTCTGTAGCAAATTGAGATTTGTTTTGGCATGACAGAAGTTTGAAGTGCTAGCTCGCATTTTCTTTTTTATACCATTAATCTACATGCAACTGGAATCAATATTAGTCCAACGTCTGGGGGCCCTTTGGTATGGAGTTTTGAGTATCTTTCATCTTTCACATAGGCAAGACCTTTTTGAGCTGAAGTCCAAAGAAAAACAATCTCTTTTCAGCAGTGCCAGGAAGCTTAAATTTTTATGAACAGCATTAAGTTCAGCTGGTGCAGGACCTATAAGGTATATCACCAGCTCCCATGGAGCTGACAAGTCTGATGAATAGAGCTTTAAGTGATCAGTCGTATTTATTCCTTATCATCATTGCAAACAAAAAAAGATCAAACGCAAGAGAAATTCTAAATAAAAATGAGCAGATGCTACTTCAGGCCTTCGGTCTGTCATTAGTGTTATTTTTAGGCAAAAGGAGAATACAGGATGATTTGCTATTAAATAAAAATGTTTTCTGTTCCTAGACAAAAAGGTCTTACTCTTTGTAGAAAGACAGGTAATCCCCTGAAATGTAGCATCTGCCAGTAGTTTTGCTTTTTTTCCTGTATGTGTTTCATATCTCAAATCATCTTTGCTTAAAAGAAAACGGGACATGCCCTATGCTAGAAGCAGCTGCTTTAACAGTCAGTGTCTACATCATTGGTCAAAGCCGACCTCCTTCTAAAAAGCAACATCATCTCACAAAACAGTTTCCAAGGAGCGGGGTTTGCAAACTCCATTTTCCATAGGGTGGCTTTTAAACCCCCCCAAATACAGCCTCACTGATGCCATTTGTCTGAACACAGACAAATGTGTATTTTTTTTATTTATTTGTTTTCCTGACTTTCCTCCCTGATATTTAAAACTCCTCACAACTCTGAAAAAACTCTCTTCCCCTTAAGTCTCACTTGTGCAGATCAACCTTGGCCCCAGAGATGAACAAAATCCCCAGCAAATGCTCGAGCCTCTCCCCACCAGGGACATTGCAGAGAGGTGAGCACCGAGTTTTGTTCTCTGCTGTTCTGCACACATAAATCTTTTCTCCTACAATAACATTCTGCTGATAGATGTCAAGGTCCATCTTCTAACACAATAAAACATAAATATTTTCCTGACAGCAGAAGGTAAAAATTGACCCTTCAGTAATAGCTTGCAGTAATACTCCTGTTTTGCTCGGCATAACTATTTTGTGGGGCATTCAGGGCATAGTTAGTTGTTTGTGGTAGAGTTAGGCTGTTCTAATAAAAAAAAAACAACAACCACCATCTCTCAGTTGCTAGTTACTGTGCAAGATCTTAGCTAGGATGTTCTGAAAGATCTGTGCATCAGTCCTCTGCAAAGGCAAAGGAGAAGGACTGGTTTAAACCCCTGCTGAAGGTGGTTTAAGCTGATCCATTTCACAGCGCATCGCAACACCTGTATCAATTACCATTCCTCAACAAACGAGGCAATAACCAGCAACATAACGGAACATGCTGAAGCAATTGTCTGAATACGCCCTGCGAATGCCAATGTACCGGTTCAATCAGCTGATGGCAGCGTCCTGACAGGAGTTACATTTATTCATTCATTACGTCTCGAGCTGCTAGTAAAGCAATTAAAATTCCGTTACAGAGTCCACAGAACAAGTATATTTAAAAAAAAATCTTCATTGTGATGATTAGAAATTTAACAGAGAATACGTATTGTTGATGCCAGTAGTCTTTTCTTCCCCTCAGAGAACGGCCTTACGGTACCGGAGGTCACATTTTAGATCTAAAATATGGAGATAATGAGACTCGTCTCTTTTGTACAGCGCTTTAAAATCTCCTGATGAAAAGTGCTATATAAGACCTCGATATTATTATGATTAATGCTCATAATCACCATCTCGTCAGTACTTTTTCCCCTTCTGACCTTGTAGTTTCCATGTAGTAAAAGGCACTTACCTCACTGCTTGATCAAGCTCTTAAGACAGCTCAGGCAGCAGGTTTATGCCTCCTTTCCAGGAGGTGGATTCAAGAATCTACCTAGGTGGCTTGATAAAAGGAATGGGATGCTCTGGGGAAAAAAAAAAAAAAAAAAAAAAAAAAATCAAAGTCATTGATTCTTATTTATCCCAGAAAGTTTTTCATCTCCCCAACTCTCAGGCTTCTTTCTCCTCAGGTCACTGTCCCTCTGTCCCTTTAGGCGGGACATCCGTGGAAATCATCCCGAACGATTTATTTGAGAGGGGATGCATTAAGGATAGTGTTTTAGCAATGGGAGACCTCTCGTTCAGCAGCACTCATTCCACTGCAGCAGTTTCAGGCTTGTGGGCAAAGACTGTGGATATCTCTCCGCTGGATTCTGGCCCGTTGGCACAAGCAGGTGAGATGCAGCCCCGTCAGATGCAGGATTTGTAAAGCACTGTAGAACAGAAGTCAGAATTTAAGGCGTTGTGCAAATGATGCTTTGATGCTTTTTCTCTACATGTCGGCGGTGGTGTTTCTCGCAGGCTACAAAACGGCGGCCTGGCAGGCAGCAAGTGACTTTTCCATGAGCTGCATCCTTATGTGAGGCCTCAGCTCCACTCCCCCAGCCTAAAGCAAAATGCAAATTCACTGAATGAAACCCTGGTCTCGGTGGAGCTAATGACAAAACCACCTCTAGCAGTAGACAGACGACTTCATCTGTCCTCCAGCTATGCAAACAAGTAATTTGTAAAGCTTCGTTAACAGGTAGGACATTGTCCAGATTTTTTAAAAATGAACATATTTCAAAAGATGGCCTGAAAAACAAGTAAGATTCCAGAGCAATGTAACTGACCACTGCACATGCTCTCCCCAAGAGACAAAGTTCCATTTACGAGTTTAGGGCTCATTCAACATAAATCTATTCATAATGACCTTCAGTCATATATTTTTCTGTAAAACAAAAATAGACTTTCTTTTTTAACTGAAGGCGTTTGAATGTGAGGTAAGAGTGAATATAAAGCTTCTCATTATTTCTTCATATACCTATAATCGAGCTGTTCCTAAATGAGCACATGAAAATGTTCTTTTGAGTGAAGTGTGACAAATTTCACTCCTACTCGATACTATTTCAGGGCGGATGCTGTGGTAGAATATTAAACTCACCCATTTTTAGCAACTGTTTAAGACTTTATTTTATATTACAATTCACCTAACATGGTGATAATGGACAGCTTGCCCAGATTTGCACCTTTTATAAATAGATATGGCTTCATATCATATTCTACCGACATGTAACAATGTTAATATATAGCTCCATACCAGTGTAGCATCCAGTCTTACAGGAAACTCTAAGAAATGGATAACCTGAAACGAAGAGACGAAGTAGGGACTGCTCTGTAACTGCAGATTGACCAAATATTATTTCATGAACTTGCTTCCTTTCTTTTGCAATGTTTGTTTCTGTGTTTCTAGGTACCGTTTCTCCTTACAGAACAGAACAGATCGGAATGTATTAAGAAAACACTTAACGATATTGTAAATAGAATAGTTGAGCAAGGCCAATTTGATAAAAGCAAGCAAGGTTCATTTATTTTAACTTTGTGTTAGTTCATGCCTCGCTGCTACAAGTAGCATGTATTTGCATTCTAGGTAATGTGACTGACTCGTGAATGCCAGTTTCCCAAGTTCAGGCAGAAAGAAATTTATTACTTATTTAAAAAGAACAGAGGTCAGTATTTCCAGGCTAGAATCGGGCACTGTTCTAGCAGGCTGCCCACCCACGGTACCGGTGCACAGCTCGTGGTGTTGTATCCAAAACTCTGAGGCAAAACAGCAAAAATAAACATTTAGAAACATGAAAGCAAAGGAAAGAAAAACACATCATCAGCAGAGAATTAAAAATATTTTCTTTGTGTTGTAGTCAAAATTCTCTTTCTGGAAACCTAAAGTTAATTTCCTAAGTTAATGGAAGTACGTGGTGGTTTTGGCATCAACAAACACATGACCTACATTTTTCACAAAACTATAGCCAGCTACAAGGATTGAAAATAAATACAAATACCTCTAGAAAAACTTACTGAAATAAAATAGATCAAATTGTATTTTAAAGAGGAAAACCCCCTAGATTTAACTGAGACCTAAACCAGGACAAATAGCGTTGGAATATCTGTACAAGAATTTATGTTTCTTGTCACTAAAAGTGAAGACAAATTGTCAGAAGTACATACTTTAAAATGTTTAATGAAGTCTAAAATAATTCTGGTTACACATATTTATTGCTTTTTTGACCAAGAGTTAAGATACATAGAAGTACATAAACAGAGTACCGATGGAGCAGGTTATTTGTGCCTCAAATTTTCATAGAATCATAGAATGGTTCGGGTTGGAAGGGACCTTAAAGATCATCTAGTTCCAACCCCCCTGCCATGGGCAGGGACACCTCCCACTAGACCATGTCTCTTTTCATGACAATTTTTCAAAGTCAAGGTTCCTACAATAACCAGAATCTCTAAATATTAAGAAGGATTAGTAGGAAATCCCCTTTGATCTTTTTCCTCTAAAATGGCCTGCGTACAAGCTGGATTCAAACAGGTTGTATATGAAACTGCAGAACAAAACCAGTTGTTTTTGTCCTCCCTCGCAGATTAGGGAAGCTCATGGTTAGGGTCTCAGGGGGGATGGTGCTACCTAATATCTCTGCAGCCATCCCTAATGCTGTTAGCAATTTAAGCAGGGTTAATGTGGGTCTTACTGGAAGAGATGTGGGGAAACAGAAGAAATTAGTTTGGTGGTACAAGTTTTGTTTCTGAAAGAGAAATATCCAAATTAAAAGAGGAACAAAAAGCTCTCTAACTAGCAGTAGTTACTTAACTATTGCTCAGGGAAGAGGCAAGGAGTTTATAGAAAAAGATAAATGAATAATTATATTCTCATTCTTCAAAATACCTCCCTTATAGTAACTGTTTAAACATACGCATAGGACATGGTAGAGGAACTGTCAATAGTGCCGTCAGAGCTTGGTCTTTGGAAAATTTCAGCATCCGACACATTTCATAAGTCCCAAATTCACATTAAAGTATTTCCCTTTTCTTGGCAGACACAGGCAGGTGATCGATACTTTTCCATGCCTTTCTCCACGCAAACTCAGATGTCTCTCCCAGATAACCTTGGCTTATATTATTTTTACATTTCTTTGTACATTTTCCTCATTGCTTTGCTGAATTAGTTGTGTTTATTTTTACCTCGCTCTGCCAGCTGCACAGATACCACTAGCTGTGAGACAAAAACCTTCACAGCTGGAAACAACCTAAAATAGTCGCTGGGATGATGCCACAGATACACAGCATCAATTAGCAGCGGGAGCAGCTGTTGCAGCAAGCAAAGACCTTCCTGTGTTTGGTTTGCTCCCTTGTCATTTAGCATCAGATGACACCACTCCTCATCAGGAGGCAGTCATTGCACGCGTGCTGCACGACACTCGTTCCAGCACAGAGGGCCAGAATAAGTCTTTGGAGCCACTTACGTGCGGCGTAGGCTCTATTTTGAGCTGGTAAGTAGTGCACAGGGACTTTTTGCTGGCCCTAATGCACGTAAGCATCTTCCCTCATGGGGAGCAAAGCACAGTGAGCGCTTAGTCACCAAGTAGCTGCCCTATTTTTAGGTGGCCCAGATTTATGGCAGTTCTTCGTCGTCCCAGTGACAGTGTCCCAAGGACGATGTGTGCCTCAGGGGCCTCAAAGCCACTGATGATGCTACACAGCTCTAAAGGAAGGTTATCTGCACACTTACCTTTCTGACTGTAGCAATGATGGTAGCTCGGGCTTCTGCTACTTGCCCGTGCTGTCTGGGGGAGACAGAGAGGAGATGGGTTGAGAAAGAGGGAGAAAGAGAAAAGGAAAATGAGGGAGCAAGATAGAGGGAGAGAAAGGAGAGGGAGAGAAAAGTGAAATAAAAGACAATTAAACTCAGGTTGTAAATTATGGACCAGTTAATAAGTCTGTTTCAGTAAATGAGAGTTGTTAAACCAAACACAATTAGCCTCCCAGTACTGCGTGCATATGCAGGTTCATATCCTAAGGATGTTGTTCCATCAGGAATCCAGGATACCGTCACGCATCAATCTACAATAATCCTGCCGTGGATCGTGAACAGAATTACTTGAAATACCTTAACTTCCCCGGCAAGTCTTTCTAAATGAGAAAACATATAGGAGTACTGTGTACAAGGCATTTGGAGGGAACCATGAAATGAAATGCAATGAAATAAGCTTGTCAGGGACAAGCTGCAGCTTGGAGACACACAGAGATTTCAGTGCCGTCAGGGAAGGATGCTTTATAGGTGGGATTTTGGTGGACAGGTGAATGAGGCACATCACGTTAATTCTGTCAAACTCTTCTGCTTCCCATTTCTCAATAAACGCCAAATTAAGCACAGAAATTAATATAAGATTCCAGTAGGTCTTTAAGAAGCACAAACAGAGCATAGAAAAAAATAAGGAAATATTCACCCATATTTTTGTGTATGCTTTGAAATAGCATCATCACAAAATGCAACACTGCTGTGAGATAAGTTATCTTTGAATTGTTGCATTTAATTCTAAACACAGTCACTTGTACTGAATTCAGCCTCAAATTAATTGAGGTTTAATAGTTTTAAATGATTCTTTAAGGGAAATTAACAACGAAGACACAAGTCCCTCAGAGTTGAATCACCAGGGAAATACAAAGTGGGGAACTGTCTCATAGTGATCTGAGATTAAATGCCTCAAGAGAACCAGTGATCTTGATATCACTCTCTCAAATAACAAGATTTTTTTCTATATTATCTTTTTTCCCTTAGAAAGTATTCCCTCGAGCTCCAGTAAATGCCCGTGGCTGACCGGGAGAAGTGCATTTTCCATTCCTGAGTGTTTCGTTCCTCCTGTGTTTTAAAGTTCCAGTGAAAATGTTAATTACCTCACCATAACTATTTCACAGACCATAATTCGGGTAATTTCAAAAACGACCAAAGAGAATACAGAACAAAGCCTAAAATGGCAGAATATCTCCTCTTAACTTCCTAAGAGCAGTCCACAAAATTCAGCCATAATTTGCATCAGTTCTCAATGCTTAAACCTTCAAAACCTTCAACCTGTAAAAGTGTTCTAGACACTCAGAGCTGTGCTACTTCTTATACCTAAAGGCAGAATGTCTTTGCTGAACCACCTGCATACTGATTTTCCTGCCTGAGATGCTTGAGCCTCTTTCCCTGCGGAGCCCAGGGTGTTGGATCTGCTTGGTCCCCCACTCACCGATGGTGGTGGCAATGCCTTTCTTGCCCCCCATTCCTGAGCATCACTCCTAGCACTCGGCTGCTCAATGAACAGCGGGCATCCTCCCCTTGTTTTAGAGGAAAAGAGTGATGGGGCTTCAGTGGGGCAGCCTGGCCCGTGAATGCAAGGGGGTATGTATGTCATAGAGTCAGAATGGCTGGGGTTGGAAGGGACCATAAAGATCATCTAGTTCCAACACCCCTGCCATGGGCAGGGACACCTCCCACTAGACCAGGCTGCTCAAAGCCCCATCCAGCCTGGCCTTGAACGCTTCCGGGGATGGGGCAGCCACAACTTCCCTGGGCAACCTGTTCCAAACACAACACTTTGGTGTATGTGCAATCCAACTGATCCTTGTCTCTAGCATCTTTTCTGTCTTGAGTTATAGGCTTTGAATACGTCGTATGCATCTCTGAGGTGCATGCTGATTTTAATACATTTTAATACAAATTTACCCCTACACTTTGTGTTAGGACTAGTGTTGGTGTTGCCTGCATAAGTATTTCTACTTTAATTCCAGTGTGTAAGAACATTTCCTCCACTGTTTTAATCATCACATTTCAACTGAGCTAAAGGGATGGATTATTAAATGAAAGATGTTTCACTCACTGCAAGTTATTGGTACAAATCCAGCTGGTTTCAGTACTACAATAAAAATCCACTACCTGGTAAAAGCTATTGTATACCTTGTGAAGAGGAAGGAAATATGCAAGCATCCACACCACAAAACCTCGCCACAGCTGGAGTCAGACTGCAGCCCTGTGCCAGTCTCAGGTGAAAAATCAAATGACCGAAGAGCATCAGAGACCAAATCAACCTTTTATCCAGTGCAGGTGACCATGTTTGGGCTGTGAAGAACACGTGTGAGTACAGCAGGGTGGGACATCGCTGCCACCCCTGTCTGCACGGCACATGGCCTGCGAATGAATGGATTTAGGGCCTCTGTTCCCCGGGCTGTCAGTGCAGGGCCTTTCACAAACGCTGAATTCACATAAAAGTGCTGTAAAGTTTTATTAGGGAAAAATCACCTTTTAAACGGTTGGCTCAGTTCTCCGCTGAAGGGAACCTTTCTGCTTGAGCAGTCAGAAGTACTCGGGTGAAGACGAAAGTACATTGGGAGAGTTCAGCAGAAACTGGCACTGAGCTGAACAATAATTTCCAAATGCCAAGTGTCACTAGCTCCTCGCTTTGATTATAAATCAGGTGTGCCCATGTATTTTCAAAACTAAAACCAACGGTCACTGAGTTATGCCTGAGTTCATGCTTCACTCTCACACAGTCCAAACTAAGCCAGGACATTATATGGCACCATATATTAAGTGAAACTGCTCTCAAGAGCTTAGCAAATTAAACTAAACAATGTTACACTGCTCCAAATGCTCTCAGCGTGGTTCTTTTCTTTTTTTTTTTTTTTTTCCCAGAGAAATAACATGGGATTTTAACTATTATAGCTGGAGACAAAACGAAAAAGCCAGCACTTAGTCTTTTCTTTTCTGCATCTTCGATTGTCACAGAACAGATAATGCGGTAGTAAAATGCCATAAAAAAACATTTCCAAAGACACATAAGTGCCTTTGGAGCCTTGGCCCATTGGACTTTTGTACCTAATTTCAAAAGTGCATTCAGTAACTAAACATATACCACAGCAGATAGACAGATAGACAGACAGACAGATAGAGGTATTGAAGTACACAAGAGCCTGATTCTAACTTATTTCGACTGAAAATCCGTATGTGTCCCGGACAGATAGTACCAAAATAAAACAAATTGCCCATGCACCTTTGACAAATCAAAATAAAGCACTCAAACGTACTTTCATGCACTTGGTATCTTTAAAAAAGTTGCCTCTGTGAATTAGCTTCAAGAGGAGAATACAGGCATCTTAATACCACTTTGGGCACCCAAATCAAGAATTCAGATGCTCAAAACTTCCTCAAGTTTCCACAAGAGAAATCTCCTAGGAGACTAAGTTTCTGCACAAGGAATGAGGAGAAATGCTTGAGTCCTGAAAGCACTTGGCAATTTGGTGTCTATCCCACACCTAAACCCACTGACATTCCCAGACAAGGCTTTCTACCCTATGCCTTATTTTCAAGAGCTGACGTGTCAGACATACCCTGAGAATGTCTAACCTCAGGCATATCACAGCCAGGAGGAGAAGCCATCCATTCCCTCATTCCAACCCTTCTCATCCCAGTCACTAGTAGTATCAGAAGTGTTTCCTTGGGATGCAGGATCAAATCCCCCTTAAACTTCTGTTGTCCATGTGAGCATCTCACAGCCGCTCTATTCTGTAGAAGCATACCAGAAGAACACCAGAAGCACACCTCACCCTTCACAGGCAATTACGGATTTACAGGGTTACAGAGAAGAGGCTCACGCTCCTTCTCTCCAAGCTAGCTTTGGTGAGGTGGAAGGGAGGCAATTCCACAAGTGGTACAGCACGATACTCGCCTGACAGTATGAAATATGTAGTCATGTCCCTAATACTCCTTGATATTTCTTCCCACGGGTAGTTTGGGTAGCTCTCCACTGTGCTCTCTACTTTATCCGTCCACTTAGAGAGCGTGAGATGGTAGATGTGAATTCACTGTGTGGCAAGAGACCTGGAAGTTTGATGTTGCCTTGCAAAGCCACCTTTGTCGACCTAAGCCCAACTGTTTAAGGAGCTAACACTCCAGTTTTTGAGCACCTAATAGCCATTTATTTAATTTTCAGTTAATTCAATTAGTCTGGTTTATCACTCAATAAATAGGACTCACATGTCCACTCATGTTTAGAGCCTGAGGTCTCAGCTGATTTTGAAGCTGTGGTTTAAGGTCCTCTATCATTAAGAAACCTTAGTAAATTTTATCAAATATGACATTCCTCAATATTTGCAGAAGACTGAAATAGCTAGAGATGAAAAACCTAGTCCTGATTAAAATATTATAAGCTCTCACTCTGCTCCTACACCAAAAACTGTAAAATAGATTATGTAATGTAAGAAGAAACTATAATTGGATGAAGTGAGACTAAAAAATTGCAGGTTTATGTTCCCCCTAATATTAATTCTCTGCCAAAGCACTTCATTAAATCTCAGTTACAGGTCAGAGTTGCACCATGAAATAGTAGGATATGTTAAATAATTATGTACTAAGCGTGGGTCTGTATTGCCTCACTTCACTTTCTGAAAAAGGTAAATGTGATTTTGTGAGGCAAAAATTCCATATCCAACAGACATTTATAGATCGGGAGAAGGAAATACATTTGGTTGCAGGATCCCCTGGTGTTCTTCCTCCATAAAGTATTTTCTCAGGTTACCTATGAAATCAGCGAAGCAATGGCACAGCTGTTACTAAAGCATGCAGCTAAAAATTTTAAACTGAAGAAAAACATAAGCCTTGTTCCTTCACCGCCTAGATGAAAAAAACGTTTGATAATTCTTTTGTGTTTTCAGTAATTTGACTGGGAAAAAACTCAGCTGAGCAGTGTAAGGTAATGAGGAAGCAGGGAATATCTGAGTCTGCAAGGCCAAGTGTGATGCTTAATTCTTCCCTAGGGCATGGGCAGAGTTAGTGCCGAGGAAGGGCAGCCAGACCATGCAATAGACTCCTTCAGTTTGTAGATCTAAGATATTTGGCCTGAATCCGTGCTCTTGACAAAACAAAGTCTCCCAGATCAGTGGCTTTTTTGGTTTCCACTCTGGCCAGTTTGAGTCAGCTTTGAGTTCCTCTTGCCTTTGCTAAGACAGGGCATGTTCTTCAGCAGCAGCTAGAGCAAGAACTGATTTATTTAATTTTTTTTAGTGAAAAAGGTTTTTTTCCATTAAGTGGTTTTCAAGTTTGAACTGCACTATCATCTAGAATTTATGAAAATGTTTTCTCTGATTTAATTTAATAAAATAAAATCAGTGGCATTACTTAGAGATGGTTTTATTCAGCCTTTCTGCTATTGAACACTCGGACTGGATAATTGGCTACCTTATACATGCATAGTCGTAAATGAAGCTTAAAACGTGGTCCTTTACACCAAGCATAATTTGGAGGAAAAAGCATCCTAGACAGATGTCTACTCCATGGTTTATAAGAGTATGTGATACCATCCGCACTTTTCACAGCTAAACCCTTGAAAACTGGGAGATTGACAAAGGGACCCAAACGTGAAGAGCATTCATTAAAAGATGTAAATAGCCAAGATCCGTGCTGTTTTGTTTCAATCTTCTTTATCCTGTTGAAAACAGGAAAGCCTCCTGTCATGCAGGCTCAGGGATTTTCAGGGCCCAATAAAGGTTAGTGACATTTTCAATTCATGTTTGTTTTCATTCTTCTAATCATGAACCCTGTGTCAGCCTGAGAAACCAGCTGAGCTTAATCCATAACCTTTTACAAGTGAAACATTAACTCACAGCATGTTCTGTTGTCTTTTTAAAGCAACACAAAAGCAAAGGGAGAAAAAAAAAAAGAGCCACAATATACATGATAAAACATAGCAGCAGCCAAATGTGAGGGTTACTTGAAAGCAGTTACAGTTGTGGAAAACAGCATATTTTTAAGGTCATTAAATTCATGACGTTCAGATGTCATAACTGCTGTTTGTTTCACAAGAGTATTCAGGCCTGATAGTGACAGGAGGATAAAGGCAAAAATGTAGAAATAACCAAGTTAAGATTATCTAGAATGTTTTTTTTATCCTACATTTTCATACATCACACCGATATTCCTACATATTTTCATACCATCATTTTTGATTGGTAGTAACGAGGGAGAAAATACCCGCATAGTTTCTCCCCTTTCCTTCTACAGATTAACTACTCCCACTGGTTCTCCCCCTGCAAATTGCACGCAGTTATGTGGACAATACTGGAGGGTTTTATGGCAACAGGCTGGATTTTACACAGGGCAGACTACTGGCCACATATGGCAGCCCTCCTGCCCCACTGAGCGTGGGGAATGACACACACTGAGCAAACCAGGAGGGAAGAACAGCTCTGGCCACAAAGCACACCGAGCCAAGGAAGGATAATTATTTCTCCAGCCTATATAAAACCATTATGGAGAAATCCTGACCTCCCATCTCTCTGTTGGATAACAAATACCATCACACATGTATTAAGGAGGTTCTCAAGTTACAAACTTTTATTACCCAGAACAAGGAGCCATGTTAATTCTTAGAGAAAAATAAAGAAACAGCAATGAGAAGCTATCTGAAAACAAAACAGTAAGACAGAAATTAGAAGGTATCTGGTTTCATGAAAACAAACATGGTAAAGGTGGCAAGGAAGCCCTCAAAAAAGGGGAATATTAAGTTTGAAATAAGGTACGTACCACAGACAGCTTCTGTGAAAAAGAAAACAAGGTGAAAAAACTGAAACCAAACACTGGCTTTGTGAAGTATTGCTGATATATCTGAGATTATAGAGAGATGTAAAAGAAGTGGAGAAGAAAGCGTTGTTCAGCACACAGTGAAACTAAACTAATGAAGCTGATGGATTTTTGTGTCGTGGCTGACTGCTCTTTTGACCGAGTTACGTTAACATACAGCATGAGCTTACTCAACATTAGAGAAGGCACATGTACAAGCCCTTAGTGGTGGCCCAGACACGGGAAGTGCTTCAATCAGAAGTTTTCCTTGATTAGATACCAGAGAACCCATATGGGAGGTAAAACTTTACCAAGCAGTGGATTCTCTCGTGGCAAGTGGAGGCTGAGCACATATAAGGGCCATTTCCTTAGAAAAGCAGTCTAAAATATCCAGAGTTAATTAGAGGAAGCTGACACGGGGAGCCAAAAAGAAGAAGGGCTGTTACTCCACTGGTGATGCACCAGGACATGATGCTGTTTCCCTACTCAAACTGCCTGAGTGTGACATTTTGATAGTAAACTTGTGCCACAGCATTAAGACCTCCTCGTCTAGCTCAAGGCTATGAAAAATTAAAAAACTGAAGCTGAGACTAACAGAGACAGCAAAATATTACATTACCTGCTGCATGGTGCTCTCTTCTGCAGCAAAAGATTTGGCATGGAGAGCAGGACCCATCACCTGCATGAAGGTCAGCAGGGAAAGAAGTCACTGTACCTGCAAAACGCTTCTCCCACTCGTTCGCCAACTAGAGTTACTGGTTAGACTGGAAGTCACATAGCTGCGACCCAGCCCCGTCTTCAGGAGCAGAGCACAGGGGGACACGAGAGCTCCGAGTCCTACTTAATTCTCTGTCCTTCTCCTGGGGCCCTGTAGCTACTTACCCAGAGCACAGTGTAGCATTACAATCAAGCCCAGAATGAATAAAAAAGGGGCTCGGGAGGATTAAAAAGGCTTTTATGGCTAGGAAAGTAAATACTAAAGAGAAAGAAAGTCCATTAACAGATGAGGAGGGTGAAATTAATGGCAACTCAAAAATGGGTGAGATAATAGTCTTGCTAAACGAAAGGTAGAAGGAATAATAAGGAACTGGAAGGTCCACTAAAAATAACTATTGGTAATCACATGTAAGACTCTGTAGTGAATATTTCATTTATCCTTATGTATTAAGAGAATTAGGTAACAAATTTATTCACTTACTGATTATTATAATGTCCATACATACATCTGTGCATTCATGCATGACCTGTGATGATGTCCTAGCTGAGTTTCCAGGTGCTTCTCTAGTCCAACTGGTATCTTTGTAGCCTCGCCAGTCATTCCATCATCTCTTTGATGTTCATAGCCTTCCCTATGTCATTCCACCTCTAGTGCTTCTGTAATTGCTTCCCTGATTTTTTTTTCATCCATACAAGATTTAAGTAAGATCGTCAGCCAGTTTTTGACAGTCCCTTTCTCTCTAACTGTATTTCTACCACTAAAAAGCATTTTATCTTTATGACTTATGCTAGCGTATATGCTTGTTCTTTTCAACATATTCAGGACAGTTCATGTCCCTGGTTAGTTGCCTGTTCTCATCTCCAGAATTCACCGTATTGCATCAGTCACTGTGGTACAGGGCATCATGCTGTTACCCTACCAGGGACCAGGTAGGACAATCCCACCAATGGAAATTTCTGCTCTTCCCACGTGTCAAAGCCCTTTCACAGCAGTTTCAAAATAAATTATGTATTCCTGTTGAAATGGCTTTTTTTTTTTAGGCCCAGCCCACTGGAAGCTCTTCCTTTTGACCTGTTATTCCTCACACTGAGATTTGATATTGACACTATAGGTCTGTGATGATCAGCGATATGCTGTTGGATCTTGGTATCTGTCAATGGAATGGTGTCAAATCCTTTCTAAACAATAAATAAAATATGCAATTGTTGGGTGATCGTGTTTTTTCAGTGATGTGGTTTCAGCACTGTGGATGGATTAGGTACCTTACTTACCCTTCTCTGGCACAAGCTTTCTATAGCATAGTGGTATTTCCAGCATTTGCTTCCTGTGATCCTGTAATACAAGGAGATGAATCTTACTTGAAAGGGATACCAGTGAGATGGTTCAATTGTAACACTTTTATGTCC
Organism: Chroicocephalus ridibundus; assembly: GCF_963924245.1. Classification (NCBI taxonomy): domain Eukaryota; kingdom Metazoa; phylum Chordata; class Aves; order Charadriiformes; family Laridae; genus Chroicocephalus; species Chroicocephalus ridibundus. The sequence continues at coordinate 31,313,928 of NC_086287.1, forward strand.
ACTTTCTTTGATATGGATGGAAAATTTGCCTTCATCCAGTCGTGTGGCCAATTTCTGAACATTCATGCACAGTTGCAGATTTTCGACAAGATCAATATGTCAGTCGTCAGTCAAATTTTGCAATTTTCCTGGGGTGTTCTTTCTCTGTAGAACTTTCCAAGCTGCACTTTCAGATTAGCATGCATCACATTCCTGGCAGAACCGATGGCCCGTGTGGCCCTGACTGTTTTCTGTGTTTCTGCCGTGCCAGACTGTGAGTAGCTCTAGGGAGGAATGCAGGCTGGCAAAGCGAACGCTGCATCAGTGCCAGCTACCACCTTTTACTATACTCAGCCAGAAAAAAGGCTGTGGTAAATCTGGCCACACAGACCTTTTTATCATTATTTCTCCTCTCTTTGCTTCACCAGTTGCATGTATTTGTTCCCCCTTATTTTGCCAGCCTTTGAGTTTATCAGCCCGCTTGCTTCTATGGTGGTCTATCTATCCTATATCTGCTATCTCACCAGCTCAAATACTTGCATGCTAGCATGGTCCAAGAGCCTTGCAGCAGCCAGTGGGCTTTACAGATAATCTTTCACTGCATCACAAAGTTCATTTGGGTTTTTCACCTTTTAAGCCTTCAGAGTGCTCACACTCATTCTGGACATCAAGCTGTTTCAGACGTTTCTGAGAAAGTCCAGAAGCTGTGACTCTGCTCAGCAATTTGAAACTTGAACCTGTAAGTGAAAAACCGATGGTCTGGTCTTTATCTCAAAATCAAAAATGTCACTGTCTATCGAACATTCAATTTCTGGTCTTGATTGTTATTATATTATCAGGTTACATTACTAGGGTGTTAATTGAGGAGGGATTTGCAGTGATCAGGTGATCCGGACTGTTAAAATCAATTAAATGCCTTCCTGCCTCATTTCATAAACCCATATCAATGTTCTCTATTCCTTTTGAGAACTCATATTGTTAATAATCCCAAGCCCTATTACAGGAGTGACTGATAGATTTACTTGGTCTTTTAATGGGCATCTCTTGGTCATAGCAGTCACAGAATCAGAAAGACTGACGGCGAGGAGGTGAAACAGAGCAATACACGGTTCAAGCAGAAATTTCAGATGCTGGAACCTCAGAATTGAGTGAAGTTAGGCTTCTAGGTTCACTTGAACTCCTAAATGCCAGGACAGAAAGACTGATGATCCCAATGCTTCCCTCGGCCTCAGTGGGAGCTGCTGTATGCTCAGCATCTCTGAAAACCTACGCCTCGCCTTTCAAGTCCCCATGTGGATTTAGAGTCTGGGACCTGTTTGTGAACAACTTTGGAACAGCTTCAGAAGCCTTGCCCAACAGCATCTGGGAGGAATGGGACTAAGCAAGGAGAGAGAAATCAGTGTTGAGCACCATGAGATCATTGCTGATCACGCACACAGGTGTTCAGCTGTAGTAGTTCCCACAGGAAAAAAACAAAAGCTTCGACGCCTGGTGTGCTCAAGCCAGCATTTCTCACCCACAGCTCCTGGTTTCACCAAAAGCTGTGCCGAAGCTAGCAATAGTCTTTAATGGCATACCTCTACTGTTTGTTGTTCACCGCCTCACCCTCCCAGAGGACTTCCCCCCTTTGCCAGAGGCAAATGACAAGAATTAAAGACAAAGCCCTCTGTACCTGTGCCCTGAATACAGAACCGCATGTTTCAGGCTGTGCGTTAGGCAGAACTTGGAGCAAACTGAGCCCAAAGTCATGAGTCTCTCTCATGAGTTAGCGGGAGGTGGGGGTCGAAGCCGATGGGTATCCTTGATCTTTAACATACCATTTATTTCATTACATCTAATTTGGTTGATATTATCAACATTATTACACTGATAGTTGTTTCAACTCAGACTAATTTAATTGATAGAATTCTGTGTCCTTGCTATTATATGAGACAATTAGCTCTCATTAGTTCACATTTCACTCATTTTCCACTGACTGATTGCACTACATACTGATACTTGCTAATATCAATATGTAATGCAATCAGTCAGAGGAAGTGTTGGTACAGTATCTCTAAAAACTATCACACTTATCATTCTGATTGTCTTCAAAGTACCAATATTTTCCTATAACTTAATGGTTTCATAATGTAATGTTTTGTATTAATAACAATCTTTTTAAGGTCACGCAGTTAATCACATACGGATTAAACAGCAGTTAACTAATGAGGATGGCAACTTATTAATAAATTGCAGATGATACATTTCCGTTCAGTGTAACCTTTAAAGAGCAGAGCTAAGACTGAGGGTTGACTTAAAGACTTTTTGCCTCCCTTTTCCTATTTTTTCCTGAGTTTTTTTTTCCTGAATTCTAAGCTTTTTTTGTATGCTATTGTCACACTGCCGCTGTAACCATATGGAGAGCTTTAGCAAAGCAAGAACGCGCAGCTGATGCTTTGATAGAAAAGGTGAAGAGGTTACTCGAATTGTACTACTGTTAATTTGTCCTTTAAGCACCTACAGCAGGGAGTCTATAATGGTAAGGACTGAAGCACGGAGATTTGTCTATCAGATTATTACGTCAGAAATGCTAAAGATTCAAAGGAAAGAAAAGGGCAAAAGGCTTTTTGTAAACCAATTTAATATAATCCACTGAGCTTTCACCGAGGCCCATCTGTAAATGCACAAGCCGTTTACACAGAAAATTGCATACCTAAATTTCTCTTCTTAAACATTTGTATACCGCTACTCACTGGTGTGAATTTGCAGCTGTGTTTATAAACAATAAACTTGCAGTCCTTACATTTATATGAAGTATGAAATCCCTCAACGTGCCAATATAGTACAGATCATTCTGTGAAAAATAATAGTCCAACACTCTCCAATATGCCATTTGTTAAATCTCAGCTATTCAATAGCAAACACATTTAATCACCTCTCCAGTTAGTCTGAAACAGGCTCATAATCTTTAAAAGAAAACCACTGATGTGGGAAATAAAAAAAAAAGCATAAAATAAATGGTTTGCAGTTTGGGACTTTAAAAATTCCCAACAATCATATTTTAAAGAGTAAATCCAAATTAGTCTTAAAGAGTAAATCCAAATTAGTCTTGCTATGCTAAATTTGATGCTGAATAATGACAGAGGACATTTAAATACCATAGTTACTATAATAATCCCTGTTTGAATCATGGCTTCCATGAACTGGGCTAAGCCTTTCGACAGAAACTAATTGCTACAAACACTAATTTTCAAGTCCCTTTTGTTTCCTATTGCAGGCACCTCTGGATGCAGAAGGTACCCAATTAGCAGAATTCATGGTTCTGATTGTGCATTGTGGGGCTAGTATAAACACTGCTGATTACTATTCCACTGTAATGGTTGATTTTTATTTATTTTTTTTTCTGATTGCTTAATAAGGCCATCTATTCTGCATCAGGCACTGGCAAGGCTGCTGGTGAAATCAGTTAGGTCACTTTTTCTGGTCATAGTAGCAGGAGGAGCCTTGTGATGGTAACAGATGACTAAAGGCATAATTATAGGCTATTTAACCACATCTGTTTCCCCACTTAACATTGTTTGCTCAAGTTAGATGTAGTTAAATAAATCAAAAGGAAAATAATGGTGAAGACACTAAAAAATTACTGTTACATGGGTAAAACTCTAGGGTTTGTTATAATTACAGAAAACAGAGTTTACAGTGATTTTTAAAAGGCACTAATTTATATTAGAGAGTTTCTATACACATACACTCTGGCTGGTTGCTGCTGCTTTTATAGCCTTTTTTATTTAAATACCTATTTGTACAGAAGAATTAGTTGAAACTAGAAAAAAAATTGAAGATGACTACTATTCGTTGAATTTAGCTGTATGTTCTTATCCAGTATAATAATCATATGACAAGTCTAGTAACTCTTTTTATGGTTTTGTGGTTAAGAACAAATCCCCAGAGTATCAGCACCTCCTGTCAATGACAATGGGAAGAACAGAGAGCTCCAAATATATCTCTGTGCTTCTCCAGTCATCCAGGGATACTGTGTTCATCCTTTTATTTATGCAGGTAAATCCCTTGTTGTCATTCCCTAACACATCACTGCTTCATGATCAAATACAACACTTAAATACATAAGAGCTGTCGAAGACCACGTTGCACAAGGACATATAGCCAAACCATCTGGAGCAACAAGCACAGACATACCTGTATGTCTACCTAACATCAGCACACGTGATCTGAATGTTCCCTGTACTGTTTTTTTTCTGCGCAGGAAAAATGACATAATGTAATCAAAATAGGCACTAAAAAATTGACAGATGAAGGGAGATGCCAGTTTTTTGGTTGGTTGGTTGGTTTCAAACTAAGGAATTGAAGAACCAGAGCAAATACTGAACTTCTTTACATCAGCTGCTACCAACAGGCAGATTTTTAGACCTGTCACCAGTGCAAAACGCACTGAAAACACTGAAGTTTGTCTGATTAAGGCAGGCTTCTCTACATGCTCAGGCTATGAGTCCTAGCACAAGATTACCATCTAAAATATGCTTCACTTAAGGCAGTAGAATCACACAATCTTATGTCAGATCTATGGCCTTATTTCTTTTATTTGTTTGTTGGGTTTTTTTCGTTTGAGTGTTTGAGTTTTTTTGACAGACCGTTGGAAATAGCTTGGGGTATGGTTGGGAAAGTAGTTTGGTTTTTCAGGTTTCCAAATGCTCAGCTGCATTGGGAACTGGTTTTGCTGGATACAGTGGGTGTAGTGAGGTAGCTCTGCATCCCTGGTTAGATACTAGCACACTAGCACCGCACTTGTAACCACTAGCCAAAAAAGAGTTAGGACCCAAACAGCTCCAAAAGCGAAAATGGATTTGTAGGAAAGATGGAGTATTTAAGTGGTACAATCCTAATTTCTCAACTGCAGCAAAAAAAAGTGTCCTTTCAAAATCGAATGCTCCAGGGCCAGATAAAAGAGAGGGTGTAAGACGCAGTGACGCTGGGGTGCTCTACTGGTGGGGGCTGTCCTCACGCCCCAGGGGAAGTACAGGCAGAACCTGCTGACTCAAATAAATCCATAGGAGCTACCGTTGACACAGGAGGTTCCTGTTGTGCTAAATGATCGGGTGACAATTTTTGCTTAGTAGCAAGTAGTTATGACAATGCACATCCCTACTGTGCATGCGCATTTGTACACATACGCTGGCCTCTGCATATACATTACTTAAGGTCAGATGTATGATTACGGAGGATTAAGAGATTCACCATTCTGTGCACTGTAAAAGCATCTATACTTCAATTACACTACATGTTCCCGGGATTAGACTCCTCATTTTCGTGAGACTCTCACTCAAGGCAATACATTCAACACTGACCTCATTCATACTTCATCTATTTCCACACTTCGTACAAAGAAAATCGCTGTTATCATTACAGCCGCATTTCATGATTTTGTTTTCTTCTGAACTATTAATACAGCATCTTCCCTTCTAGCGTGGCTTACTCTAGGCTCTCCTCTCTACATGCTGCCCAGCTGCATGCAGCTAAGACACCATTCCTCCTGTGCCATTCACTCCCCGCCTTTGGCCCTTCATGGAAATCCTGCTCTCGACTTGAAGGCCACCTACCAGCGCTTCTCCAACTTCTTCTGTGCTCTTCAGTCATGACTCTTAATACTGTTCTTGCAAAAGAGCTGATTTATTCTTTGACCATTTCTAGGGAGCTGTAACTAAACAGATTTCCACAGCACCGTTTACTCCCAATAAATGTGGACGTTGAAGTTAAGTTCCCGGTGTCACAACTTCCCTTCTGAACCAAAACAAAGCATTTAGAGAAAAAGATATGAACATGATACAAATAACTATAAGCCACCTATACTATCAACTGAATTTCTGAACAACTTTCTGGATAGTCTTCAAAGTGCCTTGTGTGCTACCTTGCGTGGATACCAGGCACTCAAACCCTTCCCATCATACATCAGTACTATTAAGAGATGGTCAGTCCATTTGCTCTGGTTCCTATGTTTCAGGCAGCTATCATCATCATTTACCTGAGGCCTTCTCTGGCAAAGAAAAGGAGACCCTTGCTGTCCTTCATCTCACTGGTCGGTTTTGGGGACAGCACAGCTTCTCCATCTGGAGTATAGGAATTCCACAACACCCTCCCAGGCATGGGCACAAGGGAGACATGCAGCATTACACTCACACACAGATGGTGGCTCAAGGAGTGAGCATTACCAGGAAGAGGGAAAAGAGGGCTACAGCCATAAACATTAGCTCATACAATGTATACATACCCAAATTTCATGGCAAAGTTACCATCAAATGGTTCTGCAGCTCATGTCTTCCATTACCACCAGGTTCAGAATTAATCCACTGCTGATGTAGTGGTAACATGCTGTAATTTAATCAGACATAAACACAGCAGGCAATCTGTAGCTGCCAGTATTTTAAATACAATTTTGTACAACATTTTTCCCCTCCGTTAGGCTGAGAACAGTCAGGAGCACCTAATACCTATCTGAGACTGCACAGCTCTGCCAACTGCTTGACTTCCTGCCCCTAACGGTGTGACTTGCTGGCAGGCAATAGACTTATGGATGACAAGGGACAATAGATTCAAGGTACATAATCACTTCCCTAGCTGCAGTATTTTCTAATAAAGCTATTTCAGGGAAATTAGGGCTAGCATGTGTCTTTTTCAAACTTACATAAACAAATGTATAATTACTTTGCTCCAGACTCCAATTTTCTGTTGCAATTATCAGGAACTCCTCTGTGAGTTGACCTGTGGTTTTGGCAGACACAACAGCTCAACAGTTTTGCATATGTTAATGTTGATTTGTCCATATAAAATATTCTAAACCCATTCTCACAGACTTGCTAATCCTTCACGGTTACTCAGACAACTTTCCTTTCATTTAACTTACTTTGTTAATTATTGTTACAGGTTACCTTCTTAAGGTTTTTCAACAAATGCTCACCTCATTTGCTAAAATGGTAGAGAGGCCAGGAAAACGAGACATCAGCTATCTTGTATTAATAAACATGAAGATAATATCCTGCAAAATGCATTCAGAAGTGTTCCTGGCTACCACCAGGTGAGTTTTATCTGAGACAAGACAGTGTTGTTTGGTTGGGTTTTGGGGACGGAGTAAAGGCGCTCTCAGTTTTTTTTAACTACGCTGATGACTACCGAATTTATCTGTGGCCTTTACTGCCTTCAGTTGTCACAAAGCTTACTCAGCTGGCAAATAATGTGTTTATAGTCAAGACAAAAATCTCTTAATTCTTTGGAGATGTGCTTCTAGCGACAAGTGCTGGGTTTTGGAAATGGATTTATCACTTGAAGGTTTGGAGCATTTGACCCTGAATCACCCGTTTTGCTGGTGAGACACAAAAATGGCTGCATCTCATTCAGGTGGTCTTTCTTTAGCATCTGCATCTGCAATATAAGGTAAAGTAACATATTCTGTTGCCCTACACAGAACATCCAAGAACACGGAAATCATCAGTTTCACCTCCCATTTAAAAAATAAGATTTTTTTTTCTGTACTACTACCAGCCCCACAGAATCTGTCTCTCTTGTGACTGTCGACGTTTATCTCTCTGACCTTCGTCTCTCCTTTTCCTTATTGCTTTTAGTGTCCTCTGGTTTATGGCACCCTCTACCTGCAGGCAGTGGATGCAGAGTGGCCCAAATGTTCTCCATTTGTTTTCCAGGACTCTGGATTCATTTCAACTTGGTGCATGTTCAGGAAGGAGGCCTTCATGGTATACTCAGAATTTCCTCACACCAAAGTGACACTGTATCTCACAAATCAGATGTCCTTGTTTCCAGACCCAGGCTCAGCCCCCAGACCCGCGTACACTAAATAAATACAAACCAAAAATGTTGATTTAGACATCTCAGAGACTCTTGCTTTCATTCCGAAGGAGGACTTACCAAGGCAGAGAAGGATCACCTTCACTATAAACAATGTGTGATCACAAGTTTACTATAAACATATGTGCAACCTCCGGTTTATGTAGGGAGCTACTGCTCACACAGTGGAGGTGGCGAAGAGCACGGGACGTGTTTGTGTGTCAGCTACAGCAGCTGGGATTTGGATCATGATGGTCCTCAGCTGCAAGGGTGGGAAGCTCTGACAAAGCAGAAGGACAGACAACATGACAAACTAGTGCCGGAGTCATTCGTTACATAGGAATTTTTTTTTTACTTGCATAGAGAATGAGAACCAGCCCATCAGGCCATTGCCAGCGTTCATGTGGCAGAGCTGGTCTTTGTCCAGACACTGTTAACCAGACATTCTAGTAACATCACATGGCCAGTTCAGCAGTCGTTTTCAGTTTCCGTAACTGTTCCATTCATTTTCACTATTTTTTTTCCATTCATTTTTGCTAGTAAAATTAGCAGATAGCTTTACTTTGTGGAAGTGCTCAGTGTTTTTCTGGGTGTGACGTGCCCAGAAAACATTTCTGTCCCTTAACTACATCTTGGCAATTTTATATTAATTGTTGGAGGACAGTCACAGTACCTAATCATTTTTGTATATGGTGTTGGCTTGTGTTTCATTGTTTGTTATACAAAGTCATTTGGTTAAAATAATAAATTCATTTGAGTTTTGATACCTGTCTGATCATTTAAGGCTGAAAATTTTACCCGGCATTGTAAATATAATTTACATTTCTCCTGGCTGTATTTTATCACTCCATTGTACAACTGCAATTGTGTTGGTTTTGATTGCTTTTCTTCCAAAGAGCTGATGACATCATTGTAGCCTTACATGTTTATAGATACCTAACTTATCTGTTAGTCTTCATTTTCCTGTTCTGAGCTGCACAATATGGTTGTTTTTGAAGTTTTGCATGGCACTAACACATGCATAATAGCTTAAGTCCCTACTGTACTCCTTAACATAGTGCTTTTTTTCACCCCTTGCCTTTTGACAAAGATTGATGTCCTCATAAAAGTACACATTTTTTTTGGTAGCATCCTGCTTTTGGGTGGGGGAGGCAGGGAGGGTCCTCCAAAGCTATCGCATGTTTTTCCATGCATCACTAAGCTTCCCTTGTACTAACAGTGATTTGTTTTCTGTTTCTCTGCTATGCTTGGACTAGCAAGGCACATATCTACAGCATGGGGTAGACCTTGTGTTTGATCTGGGAGCCTTCCCATTAGGTTCCTACATCTTTCTTGCTCATTACAAAAGTACAATGAATCGATCCACCCTTTGAAAGGTGGTAATCATGAATCAGCTATTTGTGCAAGCTGGCAATATACTCATCTATTTTTTCTCTAGATTCTTGATCACACATAAATCCTGTCACTAAATCCAACATCCTGCTGGTATAGCAGATGTTCTCAGGCCATGTTGCAGCCTTAGCTTATAACTGTTAACAGGACAGTTCTTACGGAAAATCATTAAAATGGCCATACAGTATCAGTCCAAAGGTTTGTCTAATGCAGCATCCTGTGGCCAAAAGTAGATGCCCATGAAAGAACACAAGAACAGGAAAAAAAATAGAATAGAATATTTTTAGAATAGAATAGAATAGAATAGAATAGAATAGAATAGAATAGAATAGAATAGAATAGAATAGAATAGAATAGAATAGAATAGAATAGAATAGAATAGAATATTTCAGTTGGAAGGAGCCTACAATGATCACCTAGTCCAAGTGATACCTTTTTTTCCCCAGGCTCACTGTAGTCTTCTTTCTTACCCCTGTTGTAAGTTTGCCATTTTCCTATGAAGATTTAAGAATTTTACAGCTGTTAAACAAGGTACCTTTCACATCCATGTAATGAGGAGCAGGATTATAGGATACTACCTTTGCTGCTGTTTAATGCTGTTTTGTTTAATTTGTTTTGTGCTGAGTTCACACATCTTTAGGATGTGAGTCACTTCTGACATCGTACTCAGTCTTCAAGCTGAAATCTCCATTCGTCTCCCAGATAGGCTGGTCTCTCTCATAAGCATTTCCCGAAAGTACCACTCCTATAAATACAGAATAATATGGCACCTTTACCCGGTGCTCAAACACCAAGTAACTAGGACTCAACCATAAAGTACAAGCACTAAAGATGATTATACAGAATTAATTAAGACACAGAAATATCTCACTTGGTTTCCACTGATCATAAATCCTTATTTTACTAAGCATGTTAGGTTTGAATACTCAGAAACAGCTAACGAGCTATATAAACACAAAATATTTTAAAATAGACAAACTATTTGGCTTCATACATTGCTAAGTAAATTTTAGGAAACGTAAAAATTTATTAGACGGCAGAAAAAGACTGAATATTATTTTAAAATCAAAGCATGCTGTATTATTAATCTAGATCACAATTTCAATATTGTGAGAAGATTTCAAAATCAAGAGAAGAGTCTGGATCTAGTTTTTTTAATTCTTATGTAATAAGTTATTTAAATCTATTGAAATAGATACCTCACTATGCCAAATAGTCTTACCAAGCAATCAAAATCTGGAAGCACACAAGTGCCATTGAGGACAAAACATATAGATCACGTATTCTGAAAAGTATTTTGTGTCAAAAATATTATTCAGCAACTTTGTTCCAACTGGATGTCTACCAAAAAAACAAGACAAGTTGAAAATCAGTGGAGTTAAACCCCTTGGAGAGATGTAATACCATGAGTATAATTGAAAAGTTAATAATTATGCTCATGCTGATAATTACCAAGAATAGTTTGGTATAGTAGTTACAGAGCTCACCTTTCACCTCTGGGTCTTGGATTTGATTTCTACCTGGGACTGTATGAAAAGAGTTCAATTATCTCCATCTCCCTTTTAGTGGATGGATTTTCTACCCCATTCACACTTCAGAAATAAACAAGAATAAAAATAGAGAGGGACAGAAAGAACATTTTATGGCCCCTAATTAGCTAATTAGTGTGAAGTTGGGTTTTGTGTGTTTTTTTTTTTAAATTAAATTTGACAGGAAATGTAATACAGTTTAGACCATTTGGGAAAGACACAAAATGACTGAAAAAATGCAAGCTAAGAACAACGCTCTACTGAAGACCTTCCACTACAGTTTATTTTTATATTTTGACTGTAACATACGAAAATTACAGTAGACCCGTAATGTAAAGATAATACACTTTGTTGCTGCACAACAGCCTCATAGCTACGTATGCTATGAGCTATGTATGCCTTATCAACGTGACAGAAACACTTTAGCACAACACTTACTTCTATTCAATCATCTAATGTGTAACGAGAAAAGGAAATAAATCACATCTTATGCACAGGGTTAACAACAAATACATTAAACCTAGTCAATGTTTTGATGCTAGGTTTTAACCAGCCCGATTGCATCCATCTACATATAGCAGGAAAAAAGTAACAATTGCTAAAATATGTACATATCTAAGCACGTGGGTCTCTAACTTGAAGGTTTTGAAGATTTTGTGAAGTTCCGCTCACTTTGCAGTGTCTCTCTCGTACACCATGATAATAAGAGCTGGGCAATACCTGAAGCCCTAATGCAGAGCTATGAGACAGTACGCAGTTCGGAATTTAGGAAGCAATGAAGCTCAACTTGTCATAAAAAGTAAAATCTCAGAGAGTTCTGAAGTGCTATACAAAAATCCAGCAATAAAGATCAGCATGAGATGCTGCTATCAGTCTCCATCAACTGCTTACCATTTACTGTGGTAAAAGCCGGTTTAATCCGTGAGTTGTGCGAGTCTGAAAAAAACCACACACCAAACATCATTATCTGTACTCTTCTTTCTTAAGTGTTCTAGATACCTCAATAAAACAGGAAATGAAACAAGATCTAGGCATCATGAAGAAGAATATATTTTAGAAAATGTAGGCTCTAATACTTAAATACCACAACACAGGAAAATAAATCCAGTCGACACCCGGAAACGAACAGGAATTTTCCCATGGATTTCAGCAGCATTCAAAAGGAATTTGAAATAAAGGGGGCTAGCAGCAAGAACCCGGAAGGATTCAGCTTAGCTTAGAATTGAAATATGCAGAAAGCACTCCAGCTACTGACGGTAACACCACCCATTGCTCCATTCCTCTCCCCCTTTTCCTGGTCTTTAGTTACAAGTGCTTTGATTTTAAGTCAAATGGTAAATACTGTGTCTATACACGCTTTGTCCCTTTTCTTTCAGCAGGGTAGGGAGGTATAAAGGGAACAGGAGGGAGCTGGGGGTGTTGCAGCTCAAGCATAAGGCCAAAAAATTGTGAAATCAAGCTTCACTAGGTCTGTCATTAATGTCAAAGGGGAGTCAGGTGGATGGGGACAAAATCCTTACGTTCTGTAGGACATGTCCATGCAGCTTACTGTTTTTTTTATTATTTGCGTAGATTATGCATAGTTTTATTTTTCTCATAGCTCCCCTGGTACAAATCAAATATATATCTTACAGTTACAATGACAACCGCTCCATTTCGTTCTGAGCACCTTATATGCTTGATTCCTCATACATGGCAGAGCCAATTAAAGTTTACTTTCTCTAATAACGTGCTTTGTGATTCTTTATTTCTCTCTGTGCTGAGACAACATCACCCTAAATTGATGAATTAGCCACAAGAGGTTATTGAGAATCATTTAGGTTTGAAAAGGCCCTTCAGATCACTGAGTCCAACCATAAACCTAACACTGCCAAAACCACCACTAAACCACTTCCCTAAGCACTACGTCTACACGTCTTTTAGATACCTCCAGAGATGGTGGCTCAACCACTTCCCTGGGAAGCCTGTTCCAATACTTGACAACCCTTTTGGTGAAGAAATTTTTCCTAATATACAATCTAAACCTCCCCTGGCACAACTTGAGGCTGTTTCCTCTCGTCCTATTACTTGTTACTTGGGAGAAGAGGTAGTTGTTCAGGTAGTTGTAGAAAGTAATAAGGTCTCCCCCTTTTCTCCAAGCTAAACAACGCCAGTTCCCTCAGCTGCTCCTCATAAGACTTGTGCTCTAGATCCTTCACCAGCTTCGTTGCCCTTCTTTGGACACACTCCAGAACCTCAATGTCTTTCCTGTAGTGAGGGACCCAAAACTGGACATGGTACTCGACGTGCAGCCTCACCAGTGCTGAGTACAAGAGGACAATCTCTTCCCTAGTCCTGCTGGCCACGCTATTTCTCACACAAGCCAGGATGCCGTTGGCCTTTTTGGCCACCTGGGCACACTGCTGGCTCATATTCAGGCAGCAGTCAACCAACACCCCCAGGTCCTTTTCTGCCAGGAAGGTCTCCAGCCACTCTGCCCCAAGCCTGTAGCACAGCATGGAGTGGTTGTGACCCAAGTGCAGGACCCAGCACTTGGCCTTCTTAAACCTCATACAGTTGGCCTTGGCCATCAATCCAGCCTGTCCAGGTCACTCTGAAAAGCCTTTCTACCCTCAGGGAGATCAACACTCCTGCCCAACTTGGTGTTGTCTGCAAACTGGCTGAGGGTGCGCTTGATCCCCTTGTCCAGATCATTGGTAAAGATATTAAAGAGAACTGGCCCCAATACGGAGCCCTGGGGAGCACCACTTGTGACCGGCCGCCAACTGGATGTAACCGCATTCACCACCACTCTTTGGGCCCGGCCATCCAGCCAGTTTTTTTATCCAGCAAAGCGTACGCCCATCCAAGCCGTGGGCAGCCAGTTTCTCCGGGAGAATGCGGTGGGAAATGGTGTCAAAGGCTTTACTAAAGTCCAAGTAAACAACATGCACAGCCTTTCCCTCATCCACTAAGCGGGTCACCTTGTCATAGAACATCCATTTATTAACAGAAGAGTAATTTATTAAACAACAATAAAGTTTGCTTTCACACTGCTAGCAGGATACCTTGTGGATGAACTATACTTCCATTTGGTAAATATATGACTTGTTCACCATTTGCCATGTCTACAATTTTAAATGCTACAATTACAACACATGAAAACATCGAGTGCTTTACTAAAGGTGGAGAAATGTTGAATTTTCCTAGCTTTCCTTTGTAAACAGCAGGATTGTTCATTCATCATGAAGGGCTTTCCTGAGGAGAAAGCTGTCAAATGAGACTTGTGGTTCCTGCTGTGAAGTAAACACAGTAGCCCCTGCATAAAAAATGCAATAATATTGGCAGAAATACAGCTGATCACATGGACATAATCATCTGTCTTGCAGTAAAAGCACATAATAAAAAGGAGAAGAAGGAAAAGATAATGCTGTGGTCGTGAGGGCTGTGAGGTGGGAGGAATGAAGGGATCCAAGAGGAATCCTGCACCACCCACCAAGAAAGGGCCAGAGTCAGAGGGGAGTGTTTGAAAGGCCTTGCCGTGGATGTTCCGGTTATCTGTGGGAGGTGTCATACCCACAGGCTCAACCCTGCGGCATCTCGCAGTACGTGACGATTTGCCCATGCCCTGGTTCACTCTACGGCTGCATATCACCTGTGGCGTTGCCGGTCACATTAAAAACACAAAACAACACACCAAACCTGCATCAACCGGAGTCTTACAAAGTTACCTCGCAATTAAAATGTATTTTGAAACTCTTGAAGCGGTAAAATGCATAAATCTACAGGGAATGCAGGAGTCACTGGAAGGAATAGGGCAGGGAAGATGAACCTCCCTCAGCTAAACATAATCAAAGGCTTTGATATTAAATGTGCAGGTGCTATATTGCACCCATGGAGTTTCAAAACAGGGAAAACCAGGTTTTCCCTCCCTGGGTTTTAAAACAGGAAAAATACTAAACCCCAAGTGAAACTGTGAAAATAGAGAATCCATTAAAGATATTCTCACAGTAGGGCACAATAGGCCTTCTATTTAGTGGCTCACAGCTAAGGGATTTGCAAACTGTATAGTTATCAAGTAAATGACAGACGAAGGAACTTAAAATAGTAATTTCAAATCTGTATTTCTTTGGCCTTGCTCTATTTTATTTCGCAAGAAAAAATTAACTGTAAAATGTTTAGATATGAAAGGATTCTGGCCTTGAAACTCCTCTCACACCTGCTTTACACTGGTGCCTCTTACATCTGTGATTTCTTTTGAAATATAAATAATTCCACTTTTTCAGGTATAGATTGATTTATCTGTGTCCCCAAATCCTCTGATTTCTAAAGGAGCGAGATGTGGTGCTGTTGGTCATTCCACACGTACTCTGTATTATGTTCTTCCCCAATATTAAGTGTCCTTCTTTTTGTCTTCATAAGGATTTCAGTAGATGTGAGGACATAAGTAAACACGGCATTTCAAGTGCAGATGCATTAACGTCGTTTGTCTTGCAAACACCGTGGCTTTTTGTTTGTGGACAATACATTCCACCAAAACCAGCCCGTGCCTCCATCTGCAACTTCACATTTATTTTTGTTATCATTAAAACTCCACCTATTCCTAAACCTGCTGACTTCTAAAGAGCTAATCCCTAATCTGTATCCATCCTATTGATTTGCTTTCCTGTGCCATACATACGACCTCACACTTGCTGGTATTTAATATTATGTCAGGCGCAATATTTCACAGTCATATACCTTCTAAGCCTTCATTTTTTTGCTGGTTTTGTACAGTGAATGTGTTAATCTCTTGCTCATACCTCTATTTTCTTTGCAGTTAGTTCACTGTTCTAGACTAGCATATTTTCTCATGCGTGCAGCCGGCTCCACTGTGAAATCTGTTGCCTGTGGCATACCCACATAGGGCTGCCAAAGGTCTCAGACCGGTCACTTGCCCCGGCACCTGGCATTACAAGGGATAGGGGCCCCGGGGCATAGCTACCCTCAGCTCCTTTCCTCCCACTTTGCCCAGCCTATTTCGACCATTTCCAGGCTCTGCCAGCTGATTTCCCTACTGGAAAATGTAAAACACTGTGAAGAGGCAGTGGGTGGGTAAATACTTTGATGGAAGAAAAACAGCTCTATAGTCCTTCCTATATGGTTATCCGTCATGGGTATCACAAGTCTAAAGCAGCACTTGCACGCATACATACATGCTATCAATATGATTTCTGCAAGTTACTTCTCCGTTTTCCTCCTTTCTCCTTTAAAGTGCAAATTTTACACAGCATTTTCTATAAGCATGAGTTGGTGATTAAATACCAACTGAGAAAACGCTTGTCACCGCAGCTGTCAGTGCTCCCTTCTGACAGCATCCCAGCGCCGCAGCCCAGGTGGCTGCTCAGCCAGGACATGGAGCAGGGCGGCCAGAGGATGCCCACCTCTGGAATGCAGATCCCGGGCACTGTGCAGCTCTCGCTTGGCTTCGGCTGCTCCACAGCACTGCCCAGCTGCAGCTTAAACCAGGCGGATTCCGCTTGGGACCAAACTACCTACATCAGGAACTAGTTAAGTCGGCTGTCTTAACCTGAAGAAGAAATACCCTTCATTTTTATATTAGCTTTTCTTTTTCCTTCTTCTTACCACAGTTGTTTTTTTATGCTGTCTGTGAAATGACACAAACTTCCCAGAAATTTCTTCTTCAAACAAATGCAAATTTCTTCCACCTTGATCAATGTTTTCCTTGCGTATAGATTACAGTTCACATCAAAATTGAATCAAAGTAGCTTAGGGCATTCAAAGAGCTGGGTGGCGAAAGGAGAAGAAATTTGCTTTAACCCATCCTTTATCACTCTTGGCAGACTCTATGCCAGTTCATCTGACATTTTGGATTCTCTGACTGATTTCTCTTGGAAAATCACTAACTAATTTTTAGACACCTGGTTTTTTTTACTGTTTCTTTGTAAATAAGTACACCCGCTGTACACTAAAACATGGTATCTTGGTTAAAGAGCTGTTTCTCCGTTTTTCCACAAATACCGTTCTGTTGAAAATGGAGTCCGAGGGCACTGGTTCTCTGCGTGTCTTTGTAAATTGACTCTGCTTTTTGTTGTTGATGTTGTTGTGTGCCCTCCCTCTTCCCTCTGTCTTCTTCATATTTCTATGGCTAGAAGACAAAACTGAGCTGGTTATTGAGACAGTATCATTTATTTGTGTTCTTTAAGCAGGCTGCGGCAGAGCCAGAAGATAATGGGCACCTCATTTATTCAGGCTTTGAATGATCATATTTAATTCCCAGTGACAGCTGTCTTCAGCGCATTAGCATTGCAAATGAGCTCTGTTTTGTAATGGCCTTCTATTGAACGTGATTCAATTATGTGTGGTCCGTAGCGAGGCAGGATACGGTCTTAGTATCTATAGCAATATTTCTGCAAGCTGCTGCTCTTTACACTGCTCACATTTAAGCTGTCTGTTTACCACAATGCTTTCCTTGAACTACACTGAACTCTCTTCATTTTGCAGCTAAATAAAGAAGAATGTATATAATTTGTAAAAGCAGTTATCTGGTCAGACATATTACATAGCCCATCTTCTTTACACATGGCTGGAATCAGGAAACACTTGTTAAAATAATTGTCATTACACTTAAAACATTTATATTACAAAAGTCATTAAAGTGGATTTAAATGATTATACAGCGTTAAATGGTACTAAGTACTAAAGCTGAGCGCTGTTTTGAAGAAAAACTGTAATAACATACCAAACAAGTAAATTTTCTTTTAGCGTCGTGGTTTTCCAGGAAAAAGGCAGCAAGGTTTACCATTTAAAAAGCAAGCTAAAAATCACAAAATTTCAAAAATACAGTTTCAAAAGGTTTCAGAAGTCCTATTTAATTTGCTGCGAAATGGTTAAATCCTGTGCACCGTATATTCGACTCTTTGTGCATCTTAGGCTGGCATGTGCAGATGACATTTCAGACTAAGCTGCTGAAGGCCTGGATTTACAACACTATAGTTTAATAGGTTTGTGTATTTGTTATAATGCAAAAACCTTTCTAAATTCTGATTCCACGTGTAAGGCCAGTTCTCCTATTGTGTCAGGCAGCCTCAAAAAGAAAAACTTCCCCCACACAGATGCAGCAAATACATGCTTCGATCTGTGCAAGGCAAAGCACAAGCCTTTCGCCAGGATTTCCACCCCTGTGATCTCTACGACATTTAGGTCTTGCGGAAATCTGGTTATAGACAACACAACTGCCCCCAGCCTCAGGGCTCTCTTAGCATCCTTCATCTTGGTGACTAAGTGCCACCTATAGCAGAAATACATTATTTATTCCACAAATTAGTGTGCTGGGCCATCATCTAAAGCATTTGATTGAACAACAAGAGGAACGGTTTTTCAACCACACACTAACCTTGAATTGCTTAAAGACGCTCTCTAGATAAAGATGACAGAGGAGTTACAGCGTCCCTTCTGAGGGATCCCCACTTTGAGGTGAGTCCTGGGCTGAAGCCAAAGGCCACCACTAGCTGGCCCAGGTGGGCTGGAAGGTCACAGAAACGCGTGCTTACCACATCGCTCCCTCCGATGCTGCTGCATTGGATACCGCTGTGCATCGAGCACGTTCATCCATTTCTTTAAGGATAAGTTGTTCTTTTTTTTTGTTTTTCAAGCCTTCATTCGTACCTTTCCCTCTCCTCTGTCTCCTATGACAGATTCTGTTTTCTTTTCTGCAAAGATTGGGACATACTAATTTCTTGATTATGTTCTTAACTTACGAGGTTTTACTACATTTTTTGAAACTACAGAGCTTATATGAAAATAACGACTGCTTCATCACTCAAATAGGGGATTAATTGCATTTTTTAAAGTAAGACCTATTTGGTTTGAATGGCTGTTTTTTTTACAGGTATCAAATTGTACATTCACTTACCTGGGAAACAAACTGGAGTTTACAGAAGCAGTTTGATTTTTTCCTGCCGTGCCTACTGCATGAAAAAAAGTATGTATGTGCAAGAAAATACCTGTACATGCCATTTTTGCACATGATCCTTGATTTTTTAAAAATTTATTAAAAGGGAGTTGTTCCATTCTTTTTCATATAAATTTTTATATTTTTTTTTGTAAAAAAAATCCTTGAAATGTTTAAATTAAAAATAGTTTTCTTAACAGAAACCAAAGTTTATCAGGGATAAAACTTTGTTTCAGGATGAATAACAGAACAAGGAAAAAGAGCAAAAGGAAAGCATGCACCACAAGCTCTATGGGGAAAAACAGTGTGAAAGGCTTTAGCAAACACGTTGAAGGAGAAAGAAGACCTTATGTGTGCCTTTCAGCTTCTTTCTCCCACCGAAAAAAAATTAATAAAAAATTATTTTTGGTAAAATGTGAATTTCCAATGTGCTTAGTAAACAATTCAACTATGGCATGTGTTAAGAAAATGTGTACATATTAGAATATGGTCCTTTCTCATCACAGTCTTTCACCTCAGAAACATTGCACTGTGACTAAAAAGGAAAAGCTCGTGTGATGTCTACACTGTGGTAGCGGCTGGTGGGGCTGCCAGTGGACTGTGATGCCACGGCAGCCTGTCACATAAGTCATACTGTCTGACCTGCTAGAAGGCTCTCAGGTCCACATTTCCAGATGCTGACCTTCATACAAAATATTTTTGCCGATTTCTTTGCCGAGGGAACCAAGGTTTGTGTTATCACAGTATCTCTCATCCCATTTCACACACACACACAATCACTATTAACCCAAATTTGAAAGGTGCTACAAGTCCTACAGGTGATTGCACTCCTACAGGTTTCCTGAAGACCAGCAGTTAGACACAGAGAGGGAAAGACAGGAACTCCTGCCCACCCCAGGGAAGGACAGGCAGCCTCTGCAGCTGCCCACACATCTGGCACAAACGCACTGGCAGCAGGTCAGGGTACATCACTCCAGGCACCCACGTTACGGCTTGCTTTTGACCAGTCAAAGATGCCGCAGAGGACATGGAGGGAGGTGGAAATGGGCATTGCTGCACTAGTGGGCACAGGGGACCCTAATCCATAGGAATCCAGGCTTCATTGGTTTTATCACTCACGAACAACCTTTTTATTTTGAAATAAATAAGCTCTTTTCGCACAAAAACCGCACAAACAAAACTAGTATCACCTCCTGAGTGTGCATTGCTGTTATGTAAGACCGGTCATGTTTACAGTCAATTACCACAGAAAACCAGGGAATTTCTTTCTGTATTGCTGTATGTAATGGATACTAATGACAACTTCCTCCACCTGTCATGCAATTTGGTGTAATTAATGTAATTTGTTCTGGTAATTGTAAGAAGGTCAGGACCAGGGTTCATGAAATATGAATCACTTCCACATCCCATTTCAATATTTATCATCTTGTGCTATCTGTAGATACCATTAATATACAAATAACTTAATTGAGAAACAATAAAGGCTTCTACAAATAAAAATAAACCTTTCACAGAGGTAGGGAAATGGAAAGTAAATCCCATAACACTTTCTCATTCTTCAACCAGAAGCACTGGTTCTATAGCATTCACACTCCTTAGACCACCACTTCAAAGTCTCCTCAAGGTGCCAGCCTTCCAAAATCATTATTTACCAGCTGCTTTGCTGTAGTAATTTGTTTATGCTACTGTCTCTGCCTCAGATGACTTATGTTGTGAGTACAGAGGCAATTAATGCAAACAGATCAATGGGGGAAATAAAACAAACAGCGTTACTCAGCTTGATCTCAGGAGACTGTGCTCAGGCTGTCTCCCATATTAGTCATACTTAAGAAGAATATTAAGCAGAGATTTGGAGGATAAAGAAATAGTTTGGGACTGCCTATATGGACATTCTCCTTCTGCAGTTTAGGGGAGGGGTGGGAATACTATGGAGAAAAAAACAAGTGTCTGCCTGGAACTTCAACAAGTAGATGGAGAAGGCTGGGCTTGTGGGCTAACTGGAGGTTGGTGTTCACCCTCAGTCTTGAAGGTAAGGTGGTAAGTATGGTGCAAGAGGTCGGGAAAGGCCTCGAGAATGAATCAACAGCTTAGGTTTAGTGAGGCAAGAGAAGGGGAGTGGATTTTGCAAAGCAAGGGAATTAACTGTAAGAGAAACATAGGAAGGAAGATCTTTGCAGCCATATGAAGAATTGTCAGAGGAACAAAATTACAACAAAGGACAAAAAGTGTGTTATAGTAACTCAGGCACAAGATCATGCCAACTTCTGCCACATGAAAAGAAAGACAGGAAAGATTTGAAATATTGCAGTGAGAATCAACAAGACAGCCTGAATGGGAGAAATAACCTACAGAGCAAACCCTCACTGACAAGCCTATCAGTGTTCATGCTCAAAAAGATGAAACTGTAGGCTGGAATTAGAGCCCAAGGTTAGCAGCTGTCTCTGAACTGAACTTGAGCTCACAGGCCTCTCTAAGGACGTACAAGTCAGTTGGTCTCAGATTTTAAATTGGACAAAAAATTGGAGTAGAGAGACAGGTTTGTGAAGGGTTGTAAGAAGCTGTAGTGAAAGAAAGAAATGTCAGTGAAACGTAGATCCTAAAACCAGAGGAAGGGGATCAAGGGTAGAACTGGAAGACAGAAATGTAAGTAGAGTTTGGTAACAGAGCACCTATAAGACATGCAAAGGAGGGGAGAAGTAGGTGTGAAGAAAGGTCTTATCATTTTAGAACAGGAATCTAAACCATGCTTTTATTGCGAGGAAAGAGTGTGAAGTTATGGACAATACTGAGGGAGAGTACAAATGTGGTAACCAGGTAAGGCATGACCAGGAGTAGGATGGAAGGCTCGCTAGCCCAGGAGAACAGGGGGAAAGGCAGAGAGGAGGAGGAAGAAAAAGTCACGTCACATTTTGTCAGCTTTGTGCAGCAAAAAATAGATGAAGTCCTGTGGGAAATGGGTGTGGAAGCCAAATGTGGAAAGAACTGGGGGTGAGTCCACCGTACTGAAATAGCTGGAGTTGTCAGTGTGGGATTCAGGCAGCAGTCAGGGTGGTGACTGCAGAACTGCACGGCCACAGCTGCATGCAGTGCTGAGGCGGTATACGCCCTCAGCTCCTGTTGGCATACATCAGGGACTTGCTGTTGTCTTGCATACTTGTTTTCCCTTGATGTTCTTCTCCCATGTTCTTCTATTTTTATATTCTCTATGCTTGAACTTTTAGTACAATACCATCTGATAATTATCTTGCAGGGAATATTGCCTGCATTTTAGAAACCCCTTGAAGTGGGTTGCTTCTTAGACCTCATGCATAGTGTGGATTTTTCAGAGCCACTTTTGAAAGGGGGAAAGGTTAGAGGCCCTAAGATGCTTACCTGAAAACCCTGATTTCATAGAGATGCTTTGAAATTTGTTCCGTCTTATTAATACCAGTCTCCATAACAGGCTGAGTAAAGTCAGCCCAGAATCAATTCAAATCTGAGAATAAGTTGGGAAAGCACAAGGTATCCATTTGGAAAGATTCTGTGCTTACTCCACCTACAATCTTTGTGCAAGTCAATTCCTCCATCAACTATTCCCCCAAGATGGGCAGACCAGTCTATGTCACTGTTTCTGGAGCTTTTGGGAAATCCAAAAGCAATCACTTCTCAGCATTTTGTTAATATGCTCTAATAAAGGATATTGCAATGAAGCATCAGTACTTTAAAAGGCATAACTTATCAATGCTAGTTACTGAGGGCAATGGAGTTGATACGGGTAGAATGAAAATAAATGGCTAGTTTTTAAATTGAAAAAAGTGTGTTTGATTTTTTTCGATATACAACTCATAGAAGTTTTCTTTGCCAAGAGATACCACTGATAAGTCCTAAGCTGCAGAGAAGTATATTTTATAAAATGAATTTAGAATCATAGAATAATTTGGGTTGGAAGGGACCTTTAAAGTTCATCTAGTCCAACCTCCCCTGCAATAAGCAGGGACGTCTTTGACTAGATCAGGTTGCTCAGAGCCCCATCCAACCTGGCCTTAAATGTTTCCAGGGATGGGGCATCTACCACCTCTCTGGGCAACCTGTTGCAGAGTTTCACCAGCCTAATTGTAAAAAATTTCTTCCTAATATCTAGTAAAAATCTTCCCTCTTTTAGTTTAAAGCCATTACCTTTTGTCCTACTGCAACAGGCCCTGCTAAAAAGTTTGTCCCCATCTTTCTTATAAGCCCCCTTTAAGTGCTGAAAGGCTGCAACAAGGTCTCCCCGGAGCCTTCTCTTCTCCAAGCTGAACAACCCCAACTCTCTCAGCCTGTCTTCATAGGAGAGGTGCTCCATTCCTCTGACCATTTTTGTGGCCCTCCTCTGGAGGACCTCCAACAGGTCCATGTCTTTCCTGTGCTGAGGGCTCCAGAGCTGGACACAGTACTCCAGGTGAGGGGTCTCATGAGAGTGGAGCAGAATCACCTCCCTTGACCAGCTAGCCATGCTTCTTTTGGTGCAGCCCAAGATACAGTTGGCCTTCTGGGCTGTGAGTGTGCCTTGTTGGCTCGTGTCCATCTTTTCATCCACCGGTACACCCAAGTTCTTCTCAGCAGGGCTGCTCTCAATCCCTTCATCCCCCAGCCTGTATTGATACCAGGAGTTGCCCTGACCCAGGTGCAGGACCCTGCACTTGGCCTTGTTGAATCATGAGATTCAATGAGAGGTTCATACAGGCCCACTTCTTGAGCTTGTCCAGGTCCCTCTGGATGGCATCCCATCCCTCAGGTGTGGGGCCTGAACAAATTCATTAGTTTGAATTTGATTAATCTTTATCCAAACTTTAAATATTCATTCCCTGGATAACAACTAGGAGCAAAACCATATAGACGATTATAAAATTCTGCCTTAAAAGATGAAAAGGTATAGTTCTGTTCTATAGTGCAATTTTTCTGGAATGCAATTTTATTTTCTCTTACATCCCTTTCTTCCATATAGATTCTCTGTACTTGGTAGATGGTAACTCACAATCTCCATTTTTAAAAGGCCTTTAAGGGTTCTATAGATAGAACAAAGAGAAGCTATTCTGAGAGCCAGTTCCCTGACTTCTCTGTGGACAAAGAAGTCAGATTAGCAAACTGCCGTTACAAAAGAAGCTCTCCAGCATTTTCAAATGATTTCTCAGTTTGGTTCAAAATAATAGGTGCCAACTAAAGCAAGAAGATTGAAGCTGAGAATTTAGATGAGATAAAACACATGTCCAACTGCTCATGAAAAGCAACAGCCAAACAAATAACCATCTTATTAAATACCGATACAGTTAAATAAGCAAAGTATGGTGTTATTATTTGTTATTTGGGGAGGGAGTGTTTGCAAGGGGATGTAGCGATAGGATGAGGGGCAATGGTTTTAAACTAGAGCAGGGTAGGTTTAGATTGGACATTAAGAAGAAGTTCTTTACAGTGAGGGTGGTGAGACACTGGAACAGGTTGCCCAGAGAGGTGGTGGAGGCCCCATCCCTGGAGACATTCAAGGCCAGGCTTGATGAGGCTCTCAGCAACCTGATCTAGTTGAAGATGTCCCTGCTTACTGCAGGGGGGGTGGACTAGATGATCGTTAAAGGTCCCTTCCAACCCAACACATTCTATGATTCTATGATTAATACACCTAAACAGTCCTCTCACTTTCTAAGACTTGCTGGTTGTCAGTCTCATGAACACCATGGCCACTCAGGGCTTGGCAGCAGCCCTGGACATAAAACTCAGAGCTGAGTGCCCTGAAGGCAAAGCCCGTTGCTCCACAGATGAAGAAAACTCTGTATTAACTCGGAGCCCAACTGAACATATGACACAAATAGGGTCAGGGTCAATTATTTCATACATTCAAAGACTTTTAGAAAGATAACCTATTTTGATTTTAAAATGCCAGGCAATATAGATTCCACCACCTAACCTTCGACTTCAAAGTTGCTGGTACTGATTCAATGGCTTTTTTTACAATCTCTCTTCTACCTAATGTCTCTTTCTAACATGCTCTCCTAACACATATCCCAACTCCAAGTGAACACTCTAGAGCAATGTTTCTTAATCTGATCTCAAAAAGTATTGCAAAAACACTTGGCAAACTGCATTTGCAATTGACAACTGCATAGTTATGTGTGCCCATACATGCAAGCAAGCAAAAAAAGCCTAAATGATTAGAGTTTATTCTAAATATTTTTTAAATGAAAACTATTTTGATAATGCCATACACTAAACCACTCTGGAATAAATATGTTATCTGCGGGTTTTTAAAGGCTAAAAACACAACACGGTGGATTGCAACTAAGTCATTTTAAATTTAATGACTGTCTCCAGGTGTCCAGTTTGGTGCAGTTTTGTGCATCCTAACATGGTGCACTACCACACGAAATCAACAGTTGACTGAGGAGCACTCCTGACTTTCTCTTCAGGGCAAATTCCTCCTTCTTACACAACAGTGCCTTAATACAGGGGACGGACAGAGAGGGTTGCAAAATCCAGGAGATACGTTGGCATTGCGGTATCCAACACATTAATGCTTTAAATATATCACAACATACAAGATTCCATTTATGAGCAATATACATCATATGTGTTCAACTGATGTGTCGCAGTACCTTAGGAGTACTAAAGTCATAGAGAGGCATCCTCAAAAACTCTATCCATATACCTATCTGTTCGCTTCTCTTCATTAGGAACAAACCAGTGTTACTCTGAGCTTAAAGAACAAACGAGTTAAAAATCAGTGATGTCTTCATCATGAATATTCGTCCTTATCAGAATGGAGGCTCCTGGAACAATTACTGTGTATCTAGGCAGCAGCACTACAAGTGAATGTGAATTAGCATCGCTACAGATTATTCTAATAGTTTCTATTCATCACAAACAACAACAGCTTCAGGAAAACATAACACTACCACATGCGACCAGACAGAGGATATATCAGAAAGCACGTTTTCAAATCAAGAAATAAATCTGAAGACTATCAAAAGTGCTAATGCAGAAGGAAAGCCACAAGACCTGTGTGTTTAGAATATTTAACCGAACTTTTTCATAATTTCTGAGAACTGCATCAGAAAACCTCTTATTTGTACAACACAAAAGGTTATAAGCAGACAATCCATTCAGAAAGTGACCTTGCCAGTGAGTACCGGGGGATAAAAAAAAAAACAACACCATTCCTTGTTACATTCTCCAACACCCTTATTGCTCTACCTCCCCATAGAAATGTCATGTAATTAATAGAGGATAATGCATGTTAAAATGTGGTCCATACATGAAAAAGTTCAGGAAAACATAATTAGTATTAACACGAAGAATATTTTGCACCTTATCTCCATCATTTTTATTCTACCAAATGAAAGGAAATATGCCTGCTCTCCCCATCCTCCCTCCAGGTATTAGTTATCAACGGTATAACCGCATGCAAGCAGTACAACAGCACTAGATCCTTTATTTCTACTGAGTTGCTGAACTAAGTTTTACAACTAAACATAAGGAACAAATGTGTTGTTTAAAGCATTAGTTTTGGATGGATACTTTCAAAGAAAAGTCTATCAATTCTGTTTATTTGACAATCTTAATTCTGACAGCAGAAACTGTATTGCTAACAGAAAGTGAACAAATATTTTCAGAGACTACAATCCGCATACTCTTAAAAGAACTGACAACAATTTTAGCAGTATTATATATCTCAGGAGGAGAGGAACAATCATTCATACCTTACTTAAATCAAATTCATCTCGGTAGGCCAACATTTGTGTAACTGTGTACAACCCAAAAACCAGCTTCATTTCTGGAGTCCAAAGCAAACTCACAGAGGCAACAGTCACCAAAAAGATAGGTTTCCTTTACACTATTCTCAAATTTTTTGAGGCAACTTTTTCTCTGCAATGTCATATTCATATTCATTTTCTTTGTTAAAATAATTTACAAATTGTATTATCAACCTTAAGAACAAAATCATTTACAAATATGGCCAAGCTTTACTACCTGTGTTTTAGCAGCGTGAAGAAACAAAGCCTCTGGGTCTTGGATGTTTTATTCAAAATTGCAGAATAACAGCGGAAACTGAATCCTACGCTTTTCACACCCAGCACTTTTCTCCACTAGCCCACGGAAATCAAACCCATACTGATATTGGGTCATCCAGACCGCACGCTAGGAATTTTCCATTTTGAGTATTCCTACTTCGGCATAAATGCAGACCCCATTTCTACTCTGGTTTCATTGAACTGTCATTCCAGGAGTTCAAGAAGTGAGTTCAGAATATTTCTGCAAATAACTACTTGGTTCCGGCAGCTGCAAACATACATCAAATGTAATCAGAAAGCAATTGGCAGTGACCACGACGCATCAAGCATGCCAGAGCGGATGAGAACTTAAACGCGAAAGTTCAAGAGAGTGATTTGGAAATCTAATCCTCACTGATACCTGCATTCAATTTGCATCTCAATTTCTGACACAAATTCCTCAAAGCACCTAAACGTGGACACTCAAGCACATGCAACAGCACCTGAGCCACGCTCAGGCACGAAGCAAACGAGTCCTTAGAGTCTGTCCAGGTCCCAAAGGTCAGGATGTTGATACGGTGCTCAAGACAGTGCTTCTCTTTACACCGCAGGCTTACAACCCGACAGGACCGTTCAGCCCGTTGCCGTTGTGCAAGACATCCAACGCCGCATATATCCACCTCCACATGGCATTTCCAGGCAGCCCGATGTGACACAGCAGATGCGCTACTCATAGAGCTGGAGCCCTCCCAGGTGCCTCTCAGGGCCAAGCGCGGCACCGGCATTGTCACAGGGAGCCGGTGCCGAGTTTAACGTCCCCAGACCTCTTGTGCTGGAAACAACAGCAGCACGAGTCCCAGCTCCATTAGGAAGACACCTGAGTAGCGGGGCGCCCGTTCAAACAGGCTCTTTCATCCTTCAGCTTTCAGAAGTGAATATTCCAGGTAATACAATAGTAGCTGTCTGTAAATTTTAAATAAATAGGAGAACACTTGATTCTTGACAGTTCATCTCAACATCTCAGTTGCTGATGGCAACATTAACTGCCAGCCTTTTCATTTTCTGTCGTTACTCCCATCTCACGAGCTCTAAGGGTTTGATTCTGCCTCAAATATTTAGGGCTATTTTTGCACAATGCTCTCAACTAGCAGAGCAAATTTAAACCATAACTTGCTCAGCTTTGCAGTCAGGAAGGGGGGAGGAAAACCCCCGCTAAGATTTTGCAGACCTTCCACGTGCCGATCCCAGAGCTGCGGTTTTGTTCGCGTTGGGCCTTGACAGAGAAAGGATCATTGTCACATGGGCTTTGCAGACCCGTGAAGACACTCGTGTTCTTCGACCGGGCTGTTTTCTGTTCCCACAGAAACCACATATTTAGTGGCGGCAGCCCTTGAAATGAATGGCAGTCTCCGCATTCACACAGTAATAAAGGACAACAACCACCTGGATTACTGTTCTTCTGGTACTATTTTATAAACACAAAGATATTGAAAATGCTGAACCGTTCCTTCCTTCCCTATTTTTGCTTCACTAAAGGAGACTGTAGAGAAACTGAACTAACATATCTTACTAGACTGTGGAGATATA
Organism: Chroicocephalus ridibundus; assembly: GCF_963924245.1. Classification (NCBI taxonomy): domain Eukaryota; kingdom Metazoa; phylum Chordata; class Aves; order Charadriiformes; family Laridae; genus Chroicocephalus; species Chroicocephalus ridibundus. The sequence continues at coordinate 31,342,175 of NC_086287.1, forward strand.
GCTCTCCCATTTGTCCTAAACCCATTCTATACCTATCGTTTTAAGTTTCGAGCTGTGTATTCCATTTTACTACTTATTCTTAGCAACACTGAAAATATTTGTATACTACTAGATACGTGATAAATGTCTAAAAAGAATCATTTGATGGAAGATTTTGATTGGATTATTATTGAAAGATTAGTGTTTCTGAATTGCTCCGTTACATGACATTTAATCATGCAACCCCAGTGAAACCTGGTTAGCTTTTATACCGAGACCAGGCCAGGAGAAAGGATAGCAGAATCAGAGCTTACATATTTGGTATTGAATAAACCATATTTTCTATGCTGTTTTCCATAAAAACAGACATGCTAGATCAAACTGAAAGATTTTTCTCAGCCAGTGGCCAGCAGATGATGTTTAGAAAAAAGAACATATGAAAAAGGGAAAGTAGAGTGGTAGTTGCCAGCTACTCCTGTTTAAAATCATCCACCTCATGTTTAATAGCTCTTCATGGTTTTTCCTTTGTAAAACCGTTTAATCACTTTTTGAATTTTTTTATAATTTTGGCATCCCATGAAAATGAATCTTAAAATGTAATATTGTTATGCAGGAAAGGGCTTTCTTTTGTTTGTTTTAAACCTGCTGCCTAATAGTTTCCTTGGGTACCCTGCAGTGAGTAATCACTCCCTATTCAGTTTGTTCATGTCATTCATAATTTTATATTCCTCTATCACACCCGCCTTTTGTTGCCTCTTTGCCAAGCTGAAGAGTACTGGTACAGTTATATGTCTCACACAGAAGCTGTCCCACACCTCTAACCTTCCCCTTTGCTCTTCTCCTTTCTAAGGCCTATATCCTTCCACACCACCACAAACCATTCACTATGTGCCCATCTCGTCAACATATGCATAATCAATCTCTCTGTTTCTTTTTTTTTTTCCCTTTTCCCAATACTTACTAATATTCTGTTTGTCTTTTGATGGCAGCAGAGAATTGGGCTGCTGTCTTTAAGGAATTAATCAGAACAGCTTCAAGATCTTCTTTGCTAATTTAGAGTCCACCACTGTGAGCTCCATCATTAAAACTGTTTTTTCCTCATTAAAAGCTTGCAGTCTTTTCTCAGCCAATCACTCAACACAGTAAAATCCTTCTACAATGCTTTACAGTCAGCTTTGGCTATCTTGAGTAATTTCACATCAGCCAAGAATTGTTTCTGTCTTCACTCCCTTTTCTAGATCAGTTAAAACATGTTGAATAGCAGGCAGCTCCATTCATTCCCCTACTACATAATTTTGAAAAAGATTATCTATCCTATTCTTTTTTTTTTTTTTTTTTCCTTTTCTTTAACCCATTGCTAATTCGGGAAGAAACTTATTCCATACCCCATATCACTTAACTTTTGTTAGCCTTTGGTGAGACGCCTATTAAATATTCAAGTTGTGCCGATTCTTCTCCATCACAACACATTAAAAAGCTGTGGCATACTAATTCTGCTCGTTATTACGATTTCAGCCGACCTGCTTGCTATAGAGTCCAGACACCCTAGTGAACTTCAGTCTCATGCCCTACCGGTTCTTTAAAAAACTTGGCTTCATGACTCTCACTTTCCGTTCCTCAGGTATGAGGGCTGATGTAAGTCATAGTTACCCATCACAGGGAGTAGTTCAGCACTTTAATTCTGATTTCTGCTAGAGTTCTTAGATGAAGACAATTTCTTTCTGTTGGTTTGTTATTATACATAGATCAATTTGTTCTAAACCTTTTTCATGACAGCTAAGTCAGAGGTCCTTAGTTTGTTCTCCACACAGAACGGCTCCAGTATGAAAAAAAAAACCTATTTACTCTTTCTTACTAAACAACAATAGAAAGAACTCATTTAGGGTTTGTTGGGGTTTTTGCTAAAAGCTTATCTTTCTTGAATATTTCTTTTGCACTTTGTCAGAAGTACAGTGTCAGGCTTTCTACTTTTGCATTTTAAATGCTATTATTAGTTGTGCTAATGCTTTTAGCAAGTCAAGGCTTAACGTTTTTGGCCTGTTTTGTGACAGTTTTACATTATCTTGCCAGGGTTTTCTATTTTCTCATTTGGACAGAAGTCCCACAATGGAAGAGGTCTCTGGTAGCTTTAAACAGTCTCATGTAAGTATTTTAACCTTTGGGCTGCTTTTCTTAATTTCTTTTGAGAAAGGTTCATCCTTTGTACGTACTTTCTTGTTGTAAATTCTGTTATGGTGGTGAGATGGGCAAGAAGTTGTGGGTTTTCCGTCTTCAGTGGTATTGAATTTGAGAAGGCTGTGACCAGTATTGCAGGGCAGATCATCGTTATGATTTTAGCAAAGAATTGCAAGGATAAAATGAGATTTATTTTCATTGTAAGTGTCTAATAATCTGTTGCTGGATTGAAATAACAGCCTTAACAATTGTAACCACTGCTGGATATGTGCACTGTATGGCACATAGTTAACCTCAAAATCTACTTTAAATCCCTGCCATTAAATAAGAAAGAAAGTGGAATAAAACCTACATGGTCTTGGATTATTTGTGAAATACTGTATTATGATCGTCTAAATCTATTATGCCAGGCTTTTTGTTGCTGTTGTTTTAAAAAAGTATTTAGTTTGTATATATGACTAAGCCTGCCTTTTTCATGAAATTGCAGAACCTTTCACTTGAGCTAAAGATTAGACATTGCATTTTATCATTCAACACGAATACACAAAATCTTGCAAGGAAAAGAGATCCTTGTTATCATTGCAGCAATCTCTCTTTTCCAGATTATTGAAATGAAACAAAGAGCAAAGAGTTCATTTTTATTTGCACCACCAAAGAGGAAAAAGGCAAAAAAGGATAATTGCAGTTTTCTAGTTAAGTCAAGAGCTTAATAGACATTCTAACTAAAACAAGAAAAATTTCCGCATGTTGCTCACCATGTGAGTGACCTCACAGAAATTATTTCAATCTGTCAGCAATTTGTTCTCATTCTTTGCACATAGTGTGAAAAATTCGGTACTTTTTTGTCAGAAATACCCTTGCATTTTCATTTTTAAGCATATCAAAAGGAGAAATAACCCAAAATGAGTTACTGAACTAATGTTTCCTCTGTGTGACAGTAATTGCCACATTGTACTGACCATAATGGTATTCAATGGAAGTTTATTTTTGGTTGATCATACCAATTTTATATTTATATGAAGTGCTAAACAATATCAATATTCTCTGTCTGTTTTACCGGCGACTGTGTCAGACCCCAAGTTATTTGAAAGCAGAGTCCAATACATAAGCACAACAAAAGTCACTTTTGGTAGATTTGGAGTAAAACAAAGGCTACAAATGAAAACCAATTCAAAAATCAATGTTTTAACAAGATGTGTTTTAATTCTGGTTTGTTTTTTTTTTTTAAAAAAAGTGAACGGGGTCAAAAGTTTAAAAATCTCAATTTTATCTATATATTCACTTGCATTTTTTGACATTTTAAATTACTTAGAGTTGCTGCAACAAGAGTCAATGTCAGCAAATGACTCAGCTCAGCACAAACAGAGTCTTCAGATCACCGAGATCACAATTAAATTGGTTCAGCAATACGGATAGGTCTTCATCATTTTTTCTCTATCTCTTTTGTCATCCACAACCGTTTTTGCCCCAGATCAGTGATCTCTCTGAAATAAGAACAGAATGAAGAAAAGCCTTGTCCATTTTACCCCGAGATAAATTCACAAAGGCCACCCCAGGACACTAAAAAATAGTCAGTGGGAAAAGAGGTTCATATAAGGTGGGAAAAAGAGGGAAAAGAGGTTCATATAAGTAAACGTGTATTGAGTGATGCCACAAAGCAAATTTTGAATAGAATTCAAGGATGAATAAAGGTGACTAAAGACTATGTTTGGGGCTCTTACTTTCTTAAATGAGTATGAAACTAGCAACAATTTCCAGGACCGCCTGAAATGTAAATGATAGGAACCGAAGAATGGCAGCACCACCGCCAAGAGGAATTTTCCATCCTGTAATTACATGGATTGCAACCAAAGCCCCCTTCTATGCACTTCACGCTGGAAAAGCAATATTTTTCTTTCAAATACACTTAAAATATAATAAAATATTGCACACAACCACCTCATGCAAGAACTCTAGAGAAATCAAATTTAGGCAATCTAAGGTATAAGCAAGCATCCACAAATCTATGCACACACAACACTGAAAATAATTTCAACTACATGTAAATATATCTTTCACAACAAACTTTTAATAAAAGAAAACAAAAATATTTTCTCCTTTTTCCTCCGCCCTTTTCAAAATTAATACTTTTTTTTTCTCCTTCCTTCTACTCCTTGCCCTGTTGATATTTTCCTGCCATTTTTAGATTCTCATCCCTTTTCCTCCATTTCCATGTGTATTCTTTATTCACCTACCTGACTTCCCTCCTCTTTCTCTCCCCTCCTGATCTATTTCTTTGCATTCAAATAGCGGTGCTGCCTGGGACATACTCTCTATCTAAATCAACCTCAGCTAGTTTACACCTGTTGCTTTCATAAGACGGTACTCAGGGCACAAATGCCTTTTTCCCTGATACCTCAGTGTCCATTATATCCAAGCACAGTCTTGTCACGGCGTCATGGCATGGTCTAAAAAAAATAAGAATAGAAAACTTACTGGCTTAGGGGTCTTTATGCCTGTTTGCAGTTCAGAGAAAATAGCAGATATCTTACTGTGCTAGCTTTTTTCTTCTCTGCTTTTGCATTTGTTTCCTTCAATAGCATGCTGTTAAAAAATAAAATAAAAATGGGTGTCTTTTTTCTCTAAGCCATGCTTCTTATCTCGTCCTCCCATCACTGCCATGCAGGACCACTCATCCATAACAAAGGTGCTTGTCACACACAGCAACCAGGAAAACGTGGGGCCATGAAGAAAAAGTGGTAACCCTGTTTGTCTTGCCAACCCTCTTTTACAATTTTACCACAGAACTTCGTTTGTGGTTTTGTGGAATTCATGGTGAGACTTTTAAAAAGAGGTCCTCTGATGAATATTAAGCCACGTTAACATCAATGAAATGCTTAAAAACACAATCCTCAGAGTACTTGGCACAAACACAGACCCAGGTTCAAGATGAGACAGAAGCCAGTTAAGTTCTCCAGGTATCAGACAATTGCTTGCATGTCTTTTCTTGACAACATCTTGAGGTTTTCAAGGACAACGTTCTGCCCCAGTACTCTTGCATGTAATTAACTCACAGTGTAATCAACAGGATGTGTAGCTGAGGAGCTCTGAAGAGATTTTGTCTGGCTAGAAAACATTAAAATGAAAGTTTTTATTGCTGAGTATACATCTATTCACAGAAGCTAACAGCTATTTGCTGCATTGTCTGCAATTTAAATAGGTTTAATCTTCAATTATATTAAAATCTATTGATGAGGAGAGGAGGTTCTTTTAACAGAGCACTAGCCAGACATTTGTGAAGCCTTCTCAATCATAATCTGCCAATTCTTTCACCAAGAGGTTCTCGCAAAAAAATTCTGCCTTAGCTTGTGACAAATCCTGTATCCCAGAAGTACACGAGCTTGAGAAAATCTGGATTTGCCTACATTTAGGCAAAAATGTTTCTCTTGGCCAAAAAGGAGAAAAAAATCCCTAAATCAAGAAACACATTAAAATGTACCTTTTCTGGAGGCTGAAATTAATAGAATAGTAGAGTGGTTAGTTTATATAATTTTTAATATTTTTTTTAAAAGAATTAATGAAATTCCTGTAAGCAAGAGATTTCTTCTTAAGAAATGTTTTACTGAATAACAAAAATAGCAATGAATTCTGCTGGGAATCACTTCATTGTTGTCATGTACTGTTAAATCGAGCCATCCAATGCATCCATAAAAATACAATAATCGGCCCATTTATTTGTTAATAGGATTGTAACCTTCATAAACATCAAAGTCATAACTGAATCCTAAACAGCAAACGTCATAACAAGAGTGGTTGTTAGACACTTGTGGGATAAGTGGGATACCCTCCTTGAACAGATTTCTTCCTTTTTTACGCTTATTTCCTGGTTAAAGTGTTAGGTTTTTGTGGCCAGGCAGGTTCTCTCTTCATTCTTCTCTGCACATTTATCCAGTCTGTTTAGACTGTACACAGGAAATTCCATCCCACCATGAGGAAAAACTTCTTTACCCTGAGGGTGGCAGAGCACTGGCACAGGCTACCCAGAGAGGTGGTGGAGCCTCCGTCTCTGGAGACATTCAAAACCCGCCTGGACGCGTTCCTGTGCCACCTGCTCTGGGTGACCCTGCTCTGGCAGGGGGGTTGGACTAGATGATCTCAAGAGGTCCCTTCCAACCCCTACCATTCTGTGATTCTATGATTAGGAGTCAGGGCAATGCTAAGCACTAATTGGTTAAATAATCACAGTAAGTTTCTTTTTAGAGCTCTTGTTATGTTGTTGGAATAGTTTAATTTTTCTGTACGTTGAGGTAATGCTTTTTTGCAGTTATTTTGGAATGCTTTTGGTAAAGAACTGTCCTCTCCTGACACAGCAGAAAACAACCCCATCACATTTACCTTTGCAATGCACATCCATACATACTTGCCACATTTCATTTATGGCTCATTGTTCTACCAACCTTAATGTCAAATGTGGTCTATTTGCAAATTTGAGTTGCAGTATTTTTGGCTCCTCTGCTACTTGCTATGGCATGTTTTCCGTGTAGGGACTCTTCAAGTGGAGCCGTGAGCCGTGTGCCTTGACAAAGAAGCAGTAACCATCCTCTGTTCAGATGCAGACTGGCACAAAAAAAAAAAAAAAAAAAAAAAAAAAGATAAAGATAAGCAACTCATGCTTCCTACAAAGACTTTAACTCTGGATTTATTTTGTGTTTCATGTTTAAAATGAAAATTATTAGGCCTTGAAAGCAGAAGCTACCCAATGAACACGGCAACGTATTTTCCATTACACAAATAAAATGTTTATGAAAAAAATCTTTAATTTCTTTAGAGCATTATTACCTGTACGCAAGCAGATTTAGATGGCTATGTGCTTATTGTATCCAACCAGACAAGACAGCAATGGTGTACGTCTAAGTCCAGCTGGAGACAGGAGGAAAGCCGCCCTGGTCGTGAGTGCCATGGCGCACACAGCCCTGCTGCCCCGGGGAGGAGGCAGCTGCTCCTCACACCACCTGAAGAGGAGACTCAGTATTAAATGAGTGAGCACGAGGAATAAGACAAAGGAAAACCATATAGCATCCTATAAGGGCCTTCAACAGCAAGCTACTAAGAAACAGGAGAGCGATCCACGGGCTAAGCGGCACTGTCGGGACATACAAAGCTGGCTCACTCAGTAGCAGCGAGGAACCGTTTGACAAGCGTTAACCGTTTCTCCCACAAAGAGAGTGGCAAAAGCAATTTGTGCAGCAATTGCTCATGCAAGAGAGGATCAGTCAGGCCACCTCGGTGCTTACAGGTAGTTTGTGTCATCTTTTCCTGGTGTTCGGGTACACAGACAGCAGGGCTGGAGCTGTGACCATTCTCAGTGCTAAAGAGACCTTGTAAGACCTTGCAAGCCCTTGCCAAAGAGAAAAAAGCACACAGCAAGTGAAAAAGGAGATACATCTTCTCTGTAACAACTCACAAAAAAAAAGCACAAGCAACTTTAATTGCAGTTATAATGGAACAATAGAAGACCGACACAAAAGCGTTCTCATTATCCCTGAAATAAAAACAAACTAACAGATCTTTTTTAATGTGTATCAGACAGACATCTGCCCGAAACAAAATTAAATCTTGACAGCATAGTCAAAATGGGATAATTTTGACAGTGACAGCAAGGAAATATTCTTAAGGGAATTTAAAGTTGCTGTCCAAAGAGCTCTAACATGGCACAGTGGGATTAAATAAATACAGGTTTGTTCAAACGGGCAAAAAGAACGTGAAACGGTTGCCCTTTGTCTGAGCAAACCCGTCACCTGGACCGGGGTGGAAACTGAACTGGGGTGGAAAAAGGAATCATTATGAAACTGCATTAGAAAGGGTATTAAAACACCCTTAACAACTGGCATGGGATCGTGTTGCTAACTATTCGTAGCAACAGTACTGTACAACTTTTTTGGTCAGAATAATATTATGCTAACAACTGTAGATTTTAATTTCGCCCCCCCCCCCCGTAAGTGATATTTTGCCTTTCCCGTTTCCCTCGTCTTGCAGGGTAATACTGTCAGAAAACAGTATTGCTGAACAATGCTGGGTGGAAGGGACCTCTCTTTATATAGAAAAACTTCCATAGTGTCGGTGAAGGCCATCTGTGATAGAAGATGGTGAGATGGTGTTCGGGAAAACACATCTTTCAGAAGTTTTATGAAAATAGGAGATGTCCAAACTGGAACAAATGTATTGGCTGAATATTTCCAAAACAATTAAATACAGATACCTCCTTTTCCATTCCAGTTTGCCTTACAGCAGGTCTCTCGCACCAAACCAGAATTCTGCAGGCAGGCGGAGAAATGGGGTTTGCTCATGTTATCTGTTTCCTGCAGACACTGATAAATGAACCAAAAACCCAGTCAGTGACCAGTGTCAACAAATGCCAAAACTGCAGGAAACAGTGAATGTTTCTATGTAGTCGGTCCGTGTGGGAAACAGTCAATGTCAACGAGACATCAGGCAGGGCGCCTGTTCTAGAGACGAGGGCTGTTTGACTAACGCATGATCTCAGCAGCACCGCTCATTGCTCTGATGACTGCATTGCTAATTTAACAACCGAAGGCCATAAGGAGAACCCTGCTTCTCAAAACCTCACCTGAAAAGCTTAACACCATTGCTCAGCCCCACTAAGCTACAAGTCTTCAAGAATAACTTCAGTGCTCCTGGGTTCAGGGCTGTAAAAGAGCCACGGGTCTTCCCAAGGGCAAGGCTTTCAGTGCCAACGTGTGTGACACGCTGTAAAATTATCAGGCCGAATAAAGAGGATTTTGAGCAATGACAATGTCCAGCAGCTCCGCAGCAGCACAGATGCAAAAGTGCCAAAGTAACAAGTTCCCCCCAAAAAACATTATTTTTTTTGTCAAGCCCAAGGACAATTCACACCACATTTAAAGGCTATAAAACTGATCACAGCGTTTCTCAGGATTCTCTAGGATGAGATCTCATCTGCTTGCTGTACCACACAGTGCAGGAAAGTGGCTGTATGGGAATGAGGGGGAAAAAAAAAAGAAAAGAAAAAGAGAGAATAACAGTTAATTGGGTTTTCTAATAGTGAGGAGCAACGTTGTTCTACAAACTTTCTTCATACTTGTACAGCTCAGTGGAGACAACGATGTAATTACAAGCAAAGTGTATCCCCAAAGCAAACAAAATTTATGATCTGAAGGAAGTGGGTTTCCCAGTTTTGAAGTCAAGCCACAGGACTGATAGGCGAGGGTTTTTTAACACCACTACTGATTCACATTGCTTCCTACATCACACCTGCGGCTCCTCAGTGCAAACGTGCCAGCATAACGGACAGTCATCTATCACGATGTCATCCTTTCAAACAGAATAAATCCAAGTGCAGATAATGCAGCAAATTATTCCAGAGTAAATGAAATAAGATTATCATAGATGCATGTCTCTCTGCTTTTCAAATACAGTGATTTATGAGTGATACGTTTTTTTCCAAAGCAACAGTACTTTTTAAACAATCTTTTAATAAACAAGACTGTAGCCAGGAAATGGTGTTCTAGTCCGCCCTGGATTTAATCTGAATTCAAATGCAGTAACAAATAACACGCATTTTTAAAAAGGAGCTTTCAAACCATACTGCTGTTCTTATGCCTCACAGTTAATTCATTAATTAAGACATTTCCACGAAAAATAATAAGGGCCAGAAAGTGGAGTAGGGCACAGAGGAAAATGAGATGGAGCTTTACTTTCTTTATAACCTCTATATAGCTAAAGGAAGAGATGGGTTTGTTGAGGCTGAGAATCTTTCCTTTTCTGAAGGACAATTTCCATCTCAATTTTTTAAAAATTCAAGTACAGACCAGAAAATGGGTGGTATTTTTCCAACATTATATTTTCATGATGTTAATTCAGATAGCAAGCATCCACTGTTTTTCCAGATCAGATAGGTATTTAAGATGATTATTTCTTTTATGTATACATACACATTTTAAGAAATTGCATGCTGTTGGCTTCTGCTATTGATTTCTATTCCCCTTTTCTAAGCTGATAAATGCAAAAAGTGTATATCTGCTTGGTAACATTCCCAATACATAAATGCATACTTTCAGCAAAGGCATGCCCTTTCCCAACATTTTTTTTTTTCTGGTTTGCATTTAACAAAATAACTGCAAATGTCAGGTATTAGAGGGGTTGAAACAACCTTTTCTATTTTGTTGTCTTTAGAACCCCATCTTTTATTCATGACTTCTCTCTTGGTGCTGGAAGGGAGGCTGTGTTGCTATAGCAATGCCCTGCATATCCTTGTGGATAGCTTACAGTTTCACTTTTTTTAAACAACAAAGAGCCATTGATACTACATGTTGCCAAAGGTTACAAAAGTTGAATTCTAAAATGGAAATATTTCTTCTGTAAGACTGCATAGGATATATGTCATGCAAATTCAAAGCTTCAAGTAAAAATACAGCCCTTTTGTGAATACGGATGAACCTAGTATAATACAGTTTGCCTTCAATATATTATTCAGAAGAAAAGTATTTAAAATATACTCGTTATCTACTTTTTTCAAGATATACATGCTCAAATATGTACAACCTACTCTTACACATTTCTGACCTGTAGTAGAAATAAAACCTTCCTACATTTTAGCAGTTCTGGATAATAAAATGCAATCTCGTATTCCAATTATGATTTAATGGTAAATACATTCCCAGTGTCAGGGAACAGTCACCTTATAGAAGCTTCCCTGCCCACAATGGATATTAAATATAGTCGAGTGTCCTTCAAGACTTCTCAAGTATGGGTTTTGTTCCTACCCTAATTGATTTCTCTTCCGTCAGATTTGAGTCCCACAGATAGATGTTTACATAGTACAAATTCAATAACGGTTCAACAAGTTAAATCAAATAAAGAGTTAGATGGGAAAATTTAGGGTTACAGTCATAAAAAAGAAATTTATACTGGTGATTCAGCAGGCAGCACCAAATGACTCAGAAGAGATCAAAGAGGGTAACATGGACAAAACATCTCCCGTCACTACTACAGAGCAGTAAATCAGAGAGGAAATCCAGACTTTTCCACCCTCAAAGTGAAACGCAGGTGGAACAAATACCTCCCGTGCTGGGTTTACGGCAGATATTCACTGCCTCGCTCCTGCTGTGCTCGCAGGAGGAGCGAAGCAATTTCCGAAGGTGTTTCAATGGAGTGATTCAGTTCCCAGTGTAATCCTTCTGGCACCGCTGCCTGGCAGCCACAAGAGCCAGGTTCAACCCCTAAATCACTAAAACACTTAAAACGAGCCCGCCTCGCTCGCCTTCCCGCAGAAACCTGGCACGCCGAGGCCACTGCTCGACAGACGGCAGCAGTGACACATGGAGCCCCTCCAGCGCCTGGCAGCTCGTGCCAGCCCACTCCTCCCTCACGGCCGCACAGATGCAGCAGTCTGATGGGGCCCGGCAGGAGGTGGGCTCAAGAAAATAGCTGTCCTTCCACTCAAAAACTCTTCTTTAGTTTCCAAATCTCGCTAGATTTACAAAACCCACAAACAGTTGCTAACATTGCTGCAGGGGCAGAGTGCAACTGAGGAAACGAGGGAATAGTCATCAAATATCATCCTGACCTGGACCATTTGGGTTCTGGACAATCCGTCTCCGCTACCGAGTAAAGAGTGGGACGTGTGGGTTTAAACAGACTTTGTTTAACTGGAAAAGAAGGAAAAGAAAACACATATACCAACAATTCACACAGGCAACACCACCGCCCCAGCAGAGTACCTAGCAATTCTCCTGACCCTGTCTTCCTCCGGGTGCTCCTGACTCGGTGCTCCTCCTGAGGAAAAATCACAGAAAATTATAGAATGTGTTGGGTTGGAAGGCACCTTTAAAGATCATCTAGTCCAACCCCCCTGCAGTAAGCAGGGACATCTGCAACTAGATCAGGTTGCTCAGAGCCTCATCAAGCCTGGCCTTGAATGTCTCCAGGGATGGGGCCTCCACCACCTCTCTGCGCAACCTGTTCCAGTGTCTCACCACCCTCATTGTAAAGAACTTCTTCTTAATGTCCAATCTAAACCTACCCTGCTCTAGTTTAAAACCATTGCCCCTCGTCCTATCACTACATCCCCTTGCAAACAGCCCCTCCCCAGCTTTCTTACAGGCCCCCTTCAGGTGCTGGAAGGCCACTATAAGGTCTCCCCGGAGCCTTCTCTTCTCCAGGCTGAACAACCCCAACAGCCTGTCTTCATAGGAGAGGTCCTCCAGCCCTCAGATCATCTTCATGGCCCTCCTCTGGACCCACTCCAACAGGTCCATGTCCTTCTTGTGCTGAGGGCTCCAGAACTGGACACAGTACCTGGTCTGCTGCACAGAAGACCACAGAGGACCTGGTCTGCTGGTGCTGCTCTGCCACCACACCTTCCACGGCAGTCCTGCACAGTGCAGGGAGGCAGTGACATGCCAAATCCACCCAGGGTCCTTGTCCCAAAGGAAGGCTTCACCAGTCAACTCTTGGCTCCTTGTAGATTTGGCACCTCACTTTTTTTCTTTTCTCCCCAAACCTTGAACCACAGAATTTGATTATGGTGTCTCCCTCTAGAACTAGAGTTCTCTCAACTACCACAGAACATTTTGTGAAAAAAATACATTAACTTTCTTTTCTTGTGCGATGACAGCGCCACAAAGCTTGCTAGAAGTTCCTTGCTGGACACCTACAGGGCTGCTGTGTTTGAGCCTGTCCCCCACCACCACCAAAAAAGGTCCATAGAAAGTGCCTTTAGGCTATGACTTCATTGCCTATAGGAAACCAGGGGAGACAGGAGGGCAAACCCTGTTGCTCTCGTTCAACCAGCTCCATGCTACTGCCCTCACACCCAGGGAGTGTGGCAGGGACTGCCAGTACGGGGAAGGCAGAAGGCAGAATCCAAGCTGCCTGTAAATTCTGTTTGCCTTTATGGTATTTTATGTCACAGCCTTTTTCTGAAGGATTTTTGTCTTGCTGCAAGGGGAAATGACATGTGCGATACTGCTGGGCCAGGAGTGATGTACTCAGCCCCGCTGCACATAGTGTGCTGTTGAGTTAGGACCCAGGACACCTGAAGCAAAATTCTCCTTATGCCTTTTCTTGGGAGTTCACCTCAAATCCATGGTGGAGCCCAGATTTTTTGCCTGTATGTTTGTTGTGACTGACTGGTAATTTTTGAATTCAGGCATGATGCAAAGACGCTCTTATCCCTCTGATGAAATGTGAAGCACCAGTTCCTTCTAGACCCCCCTAAATCGTTACTCATTCCTTTCCCTGAGCTCAAAACTGTGGGCACCCTGGGCTTACATTTTGGTTTCCTCTATCAGATGCCCCTCGCAAGTGTCCTGTCAGGTACTGGGGCTTCCAGCAGGATCCATTGCTTTGGCTTCACAGCAGGAGACGTGTCAGCACAGCGTGCAGTACTAAATACAACTAATGGACTCTACGTAGGCAGCTCTCCCAAACTATCCTAGGCAGCTTTTAATGCACCTCCCAAACCTGGGCCAAGTTGTGACCATGAGCCAGAGCCAAGCTGGAACCCAAACTAGCCAGGTTAGCAAAGTCTCAGGTCGGAAAAGCCTTGCAACTATCACACTTACATGTCTGCATCTTGTACGCTCATTTTCTGGGGCTCTCCCTACTGGTACGCTGCTTATTAAAACTAGCATTTGTGGGTTACACAAAACAGCAGTTTGAGGTGATCAGGAAATTTTCATTTGTGGGTTTGCTTGCAAAAATAATTGCCTTTAACTGCTGTTTAGCATTCAGAAGGATTTTTGTTTCACGTATAGTGGCATTTGGTGTTTGAAAAGCTGCTAATTCAGAAATTTATTTGTTGCCATCCTACTTTAACTTTAAAAGATTACTACTTTTGGTTTACCCTGCTTGCTCTGATTTCCACTGTGACTGAACCTGGCGTCACAACCTCTTTCCCAGGAGAGACACCTACCAACCCCTGCGAATTCCCAGCAATGCTGGGTGCCGCCTGCTGATCCCAGGTTCTCAGCTGCCTGTCCCTCGTCCTAAACCCTCTCTATCCCTATTTTCATGCTTCCCTCACACTGCTGGTCTAGCTTTTGACCCCTTATACATCCTTCTTCTCTGACATGTTCTACAAATCTCTTCTTTACCCTACGTCTGCTCTCGCAATGTTAAGTCCCCTCTCAACATGCTCTTGAAGGTGAAGCCTTGGTTTATAGCCATAGATCATATGTATAAAACTACTCCTGGATAAAAGCAGTTCTATACTCAAGATTGGTTCTGAGCAACAAAGAGATGTCATGGCCTAGATTTATAAAAGCCTTATTTCTATCGTGTTTGTCCCCACTTCATTGTTATGTTTAAACATAGGATTTCATGTTGCAAATTCTAAGTAAGCCTACATGCATTGGACCTCCCTCTGAAACACAGATCAGTGCTTATTGTCAGGTAAAAACTACAGGAAGATGGAGCTGAAGTTAAGAAGCATGCAGCGATGACTTGGGGTAAAACCATTAGAGAGCTGAATTGTAACCATTCTGAAAAATCAGGCTTTATAAGCCCTTGGAAAATCAGGCTAAGTCACACTTGAAATAAATCCAAATATATGAAGATATATAGGGTATCGTTATATGCTTTATTTTTTTCATATTCAAAGGCTTTACTTACTGGCCTGGAATAAAATGAGCTAATAATCATGAGATTCTCATTAGGCAAATTATGTTGTTGGGGCCAAGGTAAGAGACCTGCAGCCGTTCCACGGAGCGATATTGAAGCTTATAGTTTTAGCATAACCTTTAAAGAATTTGTTCTTTAAAGTATAATAATAGATGCTATAGCAGACCATGAGAAGCTGAAAATTTCCACAACTGAAAAAGGGCTCTTAGATGGGGCATTTTAGCATTTGACCTCCCAGATAAATCCACTTTTAAAAGCACACGTCACTTTTTATGTTTTCTTGCCCTCACAATGGAAGGGATATTCTGACAGTCATTCACAGCAAAAGAAATGATGCAAAAACTTCTTACATGACTGAATTTTTAATTGTTTTCAAATGCATTTTCATATTGAGATGAATGTTTTTTTAAGAAAAGAATAACATTTTCTGAAGAAAATCTCTGTAGCTTTGGTATACTAAAGGCACAAAACAGAGCTCCATGTTCAGTGTAGTACAGCATATTAAATGGTTATGCTGAAGACATGTATTCTAGACAATGTCTTTCACACAACAGTGGTAGGATAGGCAGAATCCTAAGCAACAATATTCAACAGCTGAGCTGTATGTGCATATGCTTTAATACATTGGTATTGGGCAATTTCCAGCATCCAAGTGATAAACCTTGAAAGAATTTTACAATTGATGTGAAGGATAACTTAGAAGAACTTATTACAGACTAGAGGGACACAACGATGTGTCCAGGAAGCCAGGAAGGAGGATGTTGCAGATGCTTAATGAGAAATATTTCTCTATTGAAAATAACAGATTTGAAGAATAAGTATGGGGATTTGGGCGCTCCTGAGACATGTGGTATTAATGGAATGTGTTAATAATGCGGAAGAAATTCTTTACTGTGAGGGTGGTGAGACACTGGAACAGGTTGCCCAGGGAAGCTGTGGATGCCCCATCCCTGGAAGTGTTCAAGACCGGGCTGGATGGGGCTTTGAGCAACCTGGTCTAGTAGAACGTGTCCCTGCCCATGGAAAGGGAGTTGGAAAAAGGTCTTTAAGGTCCCTTACAATTCTAACCATTCTATGATTCTATAACTAAGATTTACCTGTTTCACAAAAGCAGTCACTTACAGAAGTCCCCAAAGAGCCCATCAGATGCTCCACTCGCTCCAGCTGGAGCCACCTTGCTTCATATTAAAAAATGAAAAATCCAATATTCAAGAACAGGGACTGAAATACAGGTCTCCCAGAACTGTGATTGAACTGGTAATTTCTCTCTTCTATGCCCAATAGGTAGTTAAAATACTTTGTAACATACAAAAAAATCAAGATTAAGCAGGACACAGATTTCTACTCTAAACCACACATTTTTGGCTTGCTTGTTAAAGTATTCTATGAGGATGTAGGAGACGTGAGTTGAACTGAATGGTGGGACACTTGGTGGGAGTCTTGGTTACTGATTACAAATAGATTCAGGAGTTTTCTCCTTCCTGTTTCTGTGAATGCTCCCTACCACCTTAAAATTTTTATTCAACCAAGACCAATTCATCAAATTCCACTGTAACTTGCAAAGTATTTCCTTTCTCTTGAAACTTGGTCCTGAAACAAATGTCCTACTGGGCATACGAATTATCAATCGAATTAAAAAGGGCACTCGCATTTCTTCATTTTCAGCTTTGAGAACCACAATTAATAACTGAAGAAACATCTGCTAGCTACAAAGAGAGTGCGGTTTGCTACTCTATAGCAGGATGTTTTACTGTAGAACCTATTGAAGGATGAAGGGAAATTATCTTCTTTACTCTCCTGCCATTTTCAGTTATAGCACATATGTTTGAAGACAGTTAATAATGAAAAAAAATAAAATAATTCTGACTTAAATTGGCCCCTGGATTCTTCCTTATTCATTGCACAGTTCTAGATTGCACAAGAGATCCCATAACACCCAATACAGAAACCTCTTGGCAAGAAGCCCAAAAAGCACATCCTTTCAAAAGGACTGCTTCTCCACACGGCAGGACCCTTTACAGTGAAGGAAACAATCTGGCAGAAAGCAAGGGAAAAATGACCAGAACCGTTTCTGATCACAGTAATTTTATCAAGTTTTATACCAAAGGGTAACCACAGGAGACAAGAGCCTAACACAAGAATTAAACTGATATTGCAGAACATGCATAAAACTAGTGATGCTTGCAACGTCCCGAGATTTTTAAGTAACATAGTCCTATAATCAGTGTATAAAATACTTACTGTAGGAAACCTGGTGAAATCAAACCCAAGTCGTCTGAGGTTTCTAGCGATAGCAGCAATTATTCTTCTGAGGTGATGTGTGAAGTCGAAGCGGCTGCTACATCCCGGCACAGGAGGTGGTAGCGTGCTGCCCCCCAGAGACCGCATTGATTGCTTCTCTCAACACGTTCTCTTTTTATATATTAGCAGCAAAAATCTTACATTCTTGCTTTGCCCTAGGCCCAAACAACTCTGATCTAGTTAGTTCTGAGCTGTTATAGGTGTTGGTAGCCACGTTAGGGAAACTAACCATTTTATTTACTGCTACGGCAGAAACCTAATTCTAAAGGCAACAGGTAGGTGCAGAGGCTTTATGATTTTTGTTATTGTGTAGCCGAAGTTTCCAATATACCTGCAGTCGTAAAAATAAGTTTGGATATTTACTGTTTGCTCACACAGAATCACATATCCCCACATACTGCTTCTTTGTGCTTCCATTTAAGAAAATAAAATGAGAGATGTGACTGCATCTTGTCTTACCTGCTTAGTGACCATCAAAAACATACCACGGTGAGGAAGGGGCTTCCCACCCATTCTTCCAAAGCCTCTTGAGCTGCCTGAGTTCTTGTTTGGTTTTGAAAAAGCAGTAAAATGTCACAACTGCAATGGAACCAAAAGGTATACAAAGTCATGGACAATTGTGTAATGTAGGAAATAGTTTTATCATTAACAAAAAACAGACCTAGGAGGTAAGATCTCTGGGCTTGAACACTCACAGCTGACTCGCTGGCTCTGTTGTGCCCAGCGCTCTGCAGATGTTTGTTCTTTCACTAGACCTCTCTCATCTTATCTGAGTAAATCAGGCTCAGGTACCTCTTCCTTTCTGGTCCTCTATCTCTCCTGGCCCCCTCTCTTTCTTTATTTTGGTCCCCTTTTCCCCCCTCTTTAACCAACCTGAGCATTCCAAAAGGACTTCTTTTCTTTGTAAAATTCTCTTCTCATATTGTTGCTTTCAACTGTATGTTTTACAATCCTGAAACCACAGTCTATACTTAAATTTAATAAAGTGTGGAGTTGAGATGCCCACAGTATTTTTTGAACTAATTCTTACTGCTTTAGCATCCTCCCCCCACCTCTACATCCACATACCTCCTTTTTTCTCTCTGAGGTCTCTGAGGCTAGGTCCACTTTTTCTTAATTTTGACAAAAACACAAAACTAAACAAAAACCTTGGTAGAGAATATTTGCTGTAAGGTATTACAGTGTCAAGAAACGGAAATTACTCCTTTCTCTTCTGTCCTTCATTGTCAATCAAAATGGAAATTTGTTGTTTACAAGAAGCTGAGAGCTTGTCGTATTGTCTTCTGCTATAGAAGACTCACATACACTTTTAAAATGGGAGAAGTGATCTAGAAAAGGCAGGGTTAGATCTGTGGGAGATAGATTGATTACAAAACAAGTATACATTTTCTGGGTACCAGACAGCTCAGTCCAAAGGGTTTTTCCTGAAGCGAGCGGGGAATGAGGTGCGGGAAATACAACATGAAGTCGCACGTACATGGTTTCCCCCTAGCTGCAAGGACATTTAGCACCCATACAAATTTTTGAGGGATATTTTCACAAGGCCAAAAACAAACAAAGGTCCACACAGATAAATAGTAGAGGCATATCTCCGTCAGTTCGTCAAATCAACAACTTTGACAACTGAGCACACAGCATCTGCCTGGGGTTCAGGGTGTTTCTCACAGCTCTTCTCTTAATCTTCATGGAAAACTCTTGGCCAAAGGACTTCAGAGAGACCATAAAAAGACGCAAGGACAGAAGTAGTCTTGCACACGCCAACCAATGGCTTTGAAGCCACTGATCCAAATCAGAGGGTCTTAGCTGTGGAGCTGTAAAGAGCTCAGGGCTGACTGCTCCCCTGGCCTTTTTTCCGTAACTGTGAGAAGAAAAGCCCTCACTACCTGCTGTCTGACTGACTTAGCAGAGTACCTTTGATGACTGTGAACAGGAGCTGTTAGTTCCAGCAGGTGTAAGTGAGATGCCAAAAAAAAAAAAAACGAAAAAAAAAAAAAAAACCCCACAAAAAAACCCCCACAAAAAACCTCAAACCCAACGAACAAATATTTTGTAATCACTGTCAAAATGCAATGAAAATCCTCTTTCAATAGAAGGTGATTTTAATATTGAACGTATTTGTTATTTAGGAGAGTTGATGCAACACAGTGTCTGCTACTTTCCGTCTTGAATTCACCAACCTTTGGTCAATGTTTGAAAGAGATTGTTAGCTTTATCAAGATAATAGGCACAAATAGTCAGATGAGAAGTTTAATTCTGCACTTGATTCACTTAGCTGCCGCTGACGTCTCGTCTACATACAGATGCGTACGCGCTACATAGGTGAACAACGCACAAGAGGGTTATATGCGTGTTTATGAGCAGCATTTTTGTACGCGATTATTGTACCGGCTGCAAGCGTAAAGGGAACGCGACTCCCGCCGTGAGTAGCACAAGAGCTCAGCTAAATCCTCAGCCGGCGCGCTCCCGACGCCCGGGTGATGGGCGCGGTGCGGAGCGGCGCGCAGGGGCGGCGCAGACGGGAGCGCGGGGCGGAGCGGAGCGGAGCGCAGCGCAGCGCAGGAGCGGCGCAGCCCCGGCGGGAGCAGCGCTCCCGTTGTGGCCGGCGTCCCCTTTTCAGCGGAGTAATCAAATAGGTTCGATTGGTCACCGTCTGCCTTTGTCCGGCGC
Organism: Chroicocephalus ridibundus; assembly: GCF_963924245.1. Taxonomy (NCBI): domain Eukaryota; kingdom Metazoa; phylum Chordata; class Aves; order Charadriiformes; family Laridae; genus Chroicocephalus; species Chroicocephalus ridibundus. Next base: position 31,361,939 of record NC_086287.1, read on the forward strand.
TGACCTACACGTTGCGCTGAGGGACATCTTTGTCTCACTTTTCTTTGGTCACCGAGTTCATGGAGCTCAATGGGCCGCGGCTGGCAGTCCATTAACGGGGGTTCTCAGCCCGGCCCCGGGCCACCCAGGAGCCCCGCTGCATGTTCTCACTGAATGGCTTCACTGGTGGCCCATTCAAATGCGCTAATGTCAGAAAAAAGAGTTGAATGGAGGAGCCAATGTACACCATTGCTCAGGCGAAGTGACTGCAGCCTCCAACAAAGCCTCCCCTGTGGCGATGTTAAGCAGACTTATCAATAGTGCTAAGGCAGAGCAAGAACTAATGCTCCAATCATGTCATCAACAGGTGGCACAGATGCAGCCACTTCAATACAGAAATCACAGGGCAACATTTCCTGGTAATTCTAACCTCTTTCCAGCGCTAAGGTAGAGAAAAATGTGCAGATGTCATGTGGCTCTCTTGTAGCGTGTCAGACCCCCTTGAACCGAACTCCAAAGGACTTTTTTGTTTCCTCTTTCTTTTACTATTCACACCAACTGTAGGCAACGTTAAAGTCTCATTTTGCACGGAGCACAAAACTTACTTTTTAAGGTACACGTAAATAATTCCCTTTACTTTTTCTGAGCTGCATGAATGGACCTTGCAAGCAAGAAAGGAAACTCTTTTGGTATTCACAACAGTACGAGACACATTATTACACCATTTCATTAATTCTTAGGGGACATATTAAGTTATTTCCACTTATTTTGAAAAACAAAATTAAATCAAAATAGGGTTGAACTCACTATGAACATGAACGTCTTGTCTTCTCACTTGAGCCCAGTGCTCACCTCTAATGTTTTGAACAAAAAATAGGGCACAACAAAAACAGGGCTTCTAACAATTCTGAATGCAACATCTATACAAAGTGAATTTGCAAAGCACATCCCAAGCAAAGAACTGCCACAGTTTCTGCTCTAATTAACAACTCATAACTTTGGCAGTGGATTTCCACTGTGCTGTGGTCATAGCAGGTGGTAAATGTGCGGCAGAAGGGAAGTAACCATCTCCACAAAACATATAATTTCTGAACAAGACAGACACCTTCCTCTGTTAGGTCTGAAGACTTGCATTCATATTCAAATTGTTCATATGAGATGAAAAGGGAGAAAACAAAAACCTCTAAAGAAAATTCCCCTGCCGGGGGAAATTCCAGCACTTCAGGAGGCTGAGACAGGAGTGGCATCGTGTTCACAGACCCTGGTTCTCATGGGGGACTTCAACCACTCCAATATCTGTTGGAGGGACAACACAGCGGGGCACAAGAAATCCATGAAGCTCTTGGAGTGTGTCGATGACAACTTTCTTCTCCAAATGGTTGAGGAGCCAATGAGGAGAGGAGCCGTGCTGGACCTTGTCCTTACCAACAAGGAGGAGCTAGTGGGGAATGGCAGGCTCAAGGGTATCCTTGGCTGCAGTGATCATGAAATGGTAGAGTTCAAGATCCTCAGGGCACCGATGGAGGTGCGCAGCAAACTCACTACTCTGGACTTCAGGACAACAGACTTGGGCCTCTTGAAGGATCTGCTTGGCACGGTAACATGGGATAAAGCACTGGAGGGTAGAAGGGCCCAAAGAAGCTGGTTAGTATTCAAGGATCACCTCCTCCAAGTTCAGGAGCAGTGTATCCCAAGAAAGAAGTCAGGCAAAAAAGCCAGGAGGCCTGCATGGATGAACTAGGACCTCCTGGACAAGCTCAAAAGCAAAAAGGAGGCCTACAGAGGGTGGAAGCAAGGACAGGCTGACTGGGAGGAACACAGAGAAACTGTCCGAGCAGCCAGGAAACAGATTAGGCGAGCTAAAGCCCAGATAGAATTAAATCTGGCCAGGGACATCAAGGACAACATGAAAAACTTCTACAAGTACGTCAGAGATAAAGGGAAGACTAGGGAAGACATGGGCCCTCTCCAGAAGGAAACAGGAGACCTGGTCACCCAGGATATGGAGAAAGCTGAGGTACTGAATGACTTTTTCACTTTGGTCTTCACTGGCAAGGGCTCTAGCCACACCACCCAAGTCACAAAAGGCAAAAACAGGGGCTATGACAATGAACAACCGCCCACCACAGGAGAAGACCAGGTTCAAGACCATCTAAGGAACCTGAAGGTGCACAAGTCCGTGGGACCTGATGAAATCCATCCGCGGGTCCTGAGGGAACTGGTGGATGATGTTGCTAAGCCACTTTCCATTATATTTGAAAAGTCATGCCAGTCTGGTGAAGTCCCCACTGACTGGAAAAGGGGAAACATAACCCCCATTTTCAAAAAGGGTAAAAAGGAAGACCCAGGGAACTACAGGCCAGTCAGTCTGACCACTGTGCCCAGCAAGATCATGGAGCAGATCCTCCTAGAAACTGTGCTAAGGCACATTGAAAATAAGGAGGCGAGTGGTGACAGCCAACATGGCTTCACCAAGGGCAAGTCATGCGTGACAAATTTGGTGGCCTTCTACAATGGGGTTATATTGTTGGTGGATAAGGGGAGAGCAACAGATGTCATCTACCTGGACTTGTGCAAAGCATTTGACACTGTTCCATGTGACTTCCTGGTCTCTAAATCGGAAAGATATGGATTTGATGGATGGACCACTCAGTGAATAAGGAATTGCCTGGATGGCCGCACTCAAAGTGTTGCAGTCAACAGCTCAATGTCCAAATGGAAACCAGTAACAAGTGGCATTCCTCATTAGTCGGTACTGGGACTGGTACTGTTTAACATCTTTGTTGGCAACATGGACAGTGGGATTGAGTGCACCCTCCGCAAGTTTGCTGATGACAGCAAGCTGTATAGTGCAGTCAACATGCTGGGGGGAAGGGATGCCATCCAGACGGACCTAGACAGGCTTGAGAGGTGGGCCCTCTTATGAATGAATCAATGCCAAGTGCAGGGTCCTCCATGTGGGTTGGGGCAATCCCAAGCACAAGTACAGGCTGGGTGGCAGAATGGCTTGAAAACAGCCCTGAGGAGAAGGACTTGGGGGTGTTGGTAGACGAGAAGCTCACTGCATCAAAAGAAGCGTGGCCAGCAGGTTGAGAAAGGTGATTCTTCCCCTCTACTCTGCACTGGTGAGACTCCTCACCTGGAGTACTGTGTCTAGCTCTGGAACCTTCAGCATAGGAAGGACATGGACCTGTTGGAGTAGGTCCAGAAGAGGGCCACGAAGATGATCAGAGGGCTGGAGCATCTTTCCTATGAGGTCAGGCTAAGAGAGTTGGGGTTATTCAGCCTGGAGAAGAGAAGGCTCCAGAGAGACCTTATAATGGCCGTCCAGAACCTGAAGGGGGCCTACAGGAAGGATGTGTAGGGACCCTTTTTGAGGGAGTGTAGCAATAGGATGAGGGGTAACAGTTTTAAACTGAAAAGGGGGAGATTTACATTAGATATCAGGAAGAAATTCTTTACTGTGAGGGTGGTGAGACACTGGAACACGTTGCCCAGAGAAGCTGGGGATGCTCCTTCCCTGGAAGTGTTCAAGGCCAGGCTGCATGGGGCTTTGAGCAGCCTGGTCTAGTGGGAGGTGTCCCTGCCCACGGCAGGGGGGTTGGAACTAGACGATCTTTAAGGTCCCTTCCAACCCAAACTTTGGACTCCTTCCAAAAACTTTGGACTCCTTCCAAAAGTGATTCCCAATTACAAGCAATGACAGGTCATGGACGCAGACCACTCACCAGAAAGCTTTCCCTAGCTCTATAACTAATCTGAAACCAAAAGCCACGACTGCCAAGTCACACAAAGAAACAGAAGAAACCACACCAATGTTCTAGGCCTTTGTGCTACAGGGAATTGGTTAAATACAATTCCCAGATGATTTTGGGAAGATAATTAAGCACCGCACTACAAAGGCAAGAGGAAAAATTCCCTAGCAGTCAAACCTGGGGGAAAAACACCCTCTTATTTGGACTTCGTCTCTTGTTTGGATCCCCTGCTTACTAGCAGGGTACACCTTCCACTTTATATAGAAAGGAGAGAAATTTTGGGCCATAAACATGAACTAAGCAATAGTCAGTCCTGCACAAGGAACAGATTCAACATTTCCTCCACCTTAATGCAAAGAAAATCCACTATAATGACAGAATTAATAAAAAGAGCTACGATTAATGAGATGCAGGTATTTTTCACCCAATGGCATCATGCAGACTGGTAAATGGTGGGTGTTTTTTCCAACTTTTAAAAAAATCTATTACTGCGAATACAGAATTAATGGCGTCAGTACAAACACCGAACTAAGATTTTAGTTTACTTGTTTGTTTAATGGTCTGGATGTGATTTGCATTATTTATCAATAGGTTCTTCACTCATACATAATTAACCTAATTCCAAATTCAGGTTGATAACATAAAAAAAAGTGATATAGAATGATAACATTTTCAAATAACCATTAAATCAACCTGGCTCTGGGATATATGATTACTTGTTAAAAGCAATACAACAGCTCCACTGAAAAAAGAGGTTTTGCTTTTAATTCTATAAAAACATAGAGAAATTACCATAAGACATAAATGAACCCTTTATTGACATCTATCCATTTGCATCAGGTGTTCCATGACCTTTTCCATGAAACTTTCTGCATGTTTTCTTTCTTGGAGCTTTTGAAAGATGGAAGAAAATGCAAAGGATATCCTAATAAAATAAATGTTTTCCCTTGTACCTAACTGTTTACTAATTGTTACTACTTGTTTTCCGCTTCACGTCCAGCACACAAAAGCTCCAGAAAATTCAGCAGAAATTTTGTCTAAGAGGTCTAACCTGCAGACTTCAGGAACCCTTTAGCTGTGTTCATCTTCATTACACATTTTGTAATAATTTTGATTACAGTTGGACTTTGGATTTGTTGTTCAGGAACAACAATATTTTTTTTCATGTTTTGACCTTAAATGTTGCTATACAATTTCAAAAAGATATCCTAAGAGAGATTCTACCAGAATAACACCAGGTGAAACTTTTTCAAACTAATTTGCCCCAAGGGAAATTGCTTGTACTTAGCACAGAATCACCTGCTTTTCATTTTTTCCTCCTTCTCTTACTCTGTATGCCAATGACTGTAAAGGCTCCGCAGATCCCTGTGGAACTTTAAATTGGGAAGCAGGAAAGAAACTCCTGCTGCTTTGTACAGCTTAGTCTTCGATGCCTTTATAAATGTGCACAAAAACATAAACTGCAGTAATTTCACAGCTGGCCCCCTCCTTCCACATCTCCAATTCTCCTCTTCCAGAAGTCACTCCTTGGCGTTGCTGCCGCGCACAGCCGGGGCACACCGAGGGACCTGCTGCCTCTCCCAGAGGGATGCGCAGTAGGCTTCTGCACCCAGCTGGCACAACGGCTCTTCTTACACAACTCTTAGTCTTAAAGGACACACCGGAGTGTTTTATAGGATCACATTTATATTCAGATTTTAAATTTTCTTTTTTTTAATCTTCCTAAAAAAATCGCAACTAATAGCTTTTACTCGCTTTCAAAATGTTAGGATTTACAATACTGATTGCTTCTCTTTCATCCAGGGGTTCTCACTAGGTTGTCTGGCCACAGAACATAAAGCGAGAAGTGGAAGGTCATACATTTAAGGCCTCAATCCTACAGATGTGCTTAACATAGCTGCCTGTTCACACTCAGAGGAATAATTCATTTAACTAAAGCAGTCTTTGGCTAAAACAATTTTTTTCTTACACTTCTTAATATATTTTCAATATATACAAATATAGAACAGGATCGTTTTCTGAAATACCAGTTGGTACCATAAAGAGGTGGGAAAAAAGATCAAGATTTATTTCTCTCTACTCTAAAAAAAAAGCAAAGAATACCTGTGTCTAAAGTAGTACAGCTGGCTTAAAACGGGATCCATTTCAAATGGGAAGTAGCAGCTTCAGTTCTTCATAGTGTGATATTTATCACTGTGTGATAAAAAGTTCTGTGCCTCACAAATTCTATAATAGGCAGGTCAACCACTTAATATCATGTCATTCCTATAATCATACACAGCACTTGAGTTTTACATAGATCTCAGATATTGTCACTTCAAAGGAGATCAGAACAAAAGCAGTAAGAGAAAAGGTTCTCTCTCTTTAATGCAAGTGGGCTTCTTTTTAAAGACATGTTTTTAAAAGGCTTCATATCACATTAAGAAAGTAGCATTATGGCTACCTGAGTTAAACATCTTTACGATTGTCTGATAATTTAAAAATTAAACTCGAAGAGGTTGCTCCTGTGTTGCAAATGACAACTACTATCCCCCTTTAAAGCAACCTACGTTAGAACATTTGTGGCGACAGAGATCATTTCCATTTGGCTGTGTGTGCAGGCAGTCGGCATGCCGCAAGGATTCACAATTAGCCCACCCGTTACGGATGCTGAGTGAGAGAATGACCCCTGTCCCAGCCATTTGACAACGCAATAAGCTGGTTTTACTACAATGTCTATGTTTGACGCCGAAAAAAAATAAAATACAACTGTAAAATAATCGTCCAAACCTTGCTCCCACTTTGCAGTCTCTGGAGCACAGAAGTTTTTGGCGCTGCAGGATACGGGCGCGCTGCAGGCTGGGAGGGAGGTGCAGGTCTCCCATCGGCACAGACCAGGGCAGCTTTCCAGTCAAACCACGGCTGAGCACATTCTTGACCATTCTGTAATGCAAAGACATGAACGTGGCGGGGGGTGGGAGATGTTGCAAAAGAGTGCCTACAGGTAACTTGTAGGAAAAAATGTACCTGGATTTATATCGTTCGCAAAAAATACTTAAGAAAATGAGCACACTTTTAAATGATCACAGATCTCTGTGGGAAAGATGTGATGAGCAGAGGCGTTTTCCGCATATTTAGGTAACTGAGAACTGTTAGGATTTTTAGGATATAGTACCAGTGCGAACCATTACAGACAGAAGTATTTGACTCCAGCTGCTCTGTCCTGCAAACGTTAAAACCAGGAGTGAATATTAGTTCTTCCACCAGTGCTAGAAGAAAGCAAGCACCACCAGTTTGCCTTAGTTTGATAAACTACCAGTCCGGTTCCCAGCCAGGCGAGGAGAGAGCCTTTCACTGCTGCTATAGTCTACCAAGTGTTCACCTAAAACCAGAGAAAAGGGAGAACCCCACAGAGATCAAAATTCAGACCAGAATCTCGTAGCAGAGGTCCTTGACTAAACCTGTAGTCAAGTAGTAGAGAAGCCTTGCCACCTCCATCCCCAATCCCATGCAAGGGACCATAAAATTGTCCTTCACCAAGAGGGCAGAGAAAACACCAGTAAAGGGAAGGGAACGCTCCGCTCATGGCATGCTTTTTGCAGCGTGATGCTCTCTTCTCTTATTCTCCTTCATCCCAAGGCATTCTGCAACTTTTATGCTATCTTCCCCTCCCGCGTGTAAAATTTCCTCCATCATTTCCTCCTGTAGTTCTCGGGGGCTGGTGGCGGGGGTGGTGTTTCCTTTTTCCCCTTGCCGGGTGAGGATCTCCTTTTCTGCCACCTCGCACTCCACCCACCCCGAACGGGAACACAGACACGCTCCCACCTTCTCTCTTCTTACAGAGCCCAGCAGTAGCCTCTGCTTTTAAGGGGTAGGAACTTTAATCAAACCTCTCTTTTTTTTGCCCTAGCTACTTGACAATATAGGGCAGAGAAAGAAGAGAGAACAGGACTTTGAGTACTAGCAAAAACACTGAGATATTGCCATGAAATCATAAAAATGCTGGGCTGAAAGAGATTTCAAGAGATCATCTACCTCAGCACGGTGCATTAAGGAAGAAATCTCTCTGCCGACAAGACTAATGGTGGGCTGTTAATACTACCATTCCAGCTCTGCAGCTTCTTCTCATCAGAGTATTTGGCTGTCATTCAATCTTTTCTCTCTCCTTTTTTTTTCAAATCCCACATGGTTTGTGTCTGTCACTCAGCAAAGAATCAGACCAACTCACATCTCGGGACGTGGCACTGGCTTCAGACACCACTTCCCGCCTTGTGACGTGTTCTGATGGGTTTTGGAGACACAGTTGCTCAAGGATTTTCTTCTTCCCATGAGTCCCTCACAGAAGAGAAGGGTTAGGTTAAAGAGTAGTTGTTCCTGCTAAGCCCATTGAAATGGCATTTCTGAGATCCAAATGGATTTGTTTTTCAAGCAGGGCCCTGGACTGACAGGGAAGCAGCTGCTCGGTGGCAACCGAGAGCGAAAATTAATGGGAGATGAAGGCAAAAGATGGACTATTGGTTTTACTCGCCCCCATCAAATTGTCGGGCTTTAGAAGAGCACCCTTTGATCTCTCCCAGACTAATTACTGCTCTGGGTTTGTCTGTTTAGTACCTTAGCTGCCCTTCACAGAAAAACGCAACTACTGTAATACAAATCTGTAATGAAAATTTAAATGAAAATACAGCTTCCGATAAACAAAACATGGCAAAAGTAATCCGGCAGAATACCTGCATCCCACAACTTTTTCAAGTGTTTTGTAGCTGAGCAACAGCACACGCACTGGCTGTTAAAATGAAACAGGTATAAAAGGGAAAAGCCTTGTGTCTAAGAGTAAGAGAGATCAACGGATGATACAGAACTTTGTGATGCACGTGTTTCTTGGAAATATTACCAAAGTTCTAGGATTAGTTGATTCAAATATTTCCTAAATCTTATCATATTTTAGTAAGTGCAGTACAGCACAAGAGGTGTATTATATAAGAATGGTACTAGTTTTAATTTCATAAGCTCATAGCAGTTTAAGATGAGAGACGCGTTAACTGTGAACAAGTGCATCAGCTCACATAACAATCAAAGATGATTTTTCTGTAAGTAAATAGTTCTGCTCAAAGCTTTAGAACATACAGCTAAAATGAGACAAATGAAGTACCTTTTCTTTGTAAAGAGAAAGCAAACAGAAAACTTTCCCATAACACAAGCAGCCGAAGAAAACATTCCTTCACGAAGAAGTCTCATTTCCAGCTCTGTCAGCTTCTGTCGCTTCCCATGTTGCCTTCAAGAGGCCATTGGGCATTTGGGCTCCACCTCCATCCTGCTCCTCAGCTCTCGGTCCCCGGGCAGCGGCAAAATCCATCCTCCTGCAAATACAATGGAAGTCTTCAAAATCTGATGTTAAAAAGGAGGATCGGGCAGACATGACATTTTGCTGCTCCGTCTAACAGCCCAAGTTCACAATTTTTTTTTTAAAACAAAAACTCTTATCGAACAAAAAGGAAACACTGCGGCTATTCAGTATCTCATTAAATTTGTCATCATTCCATCTGTTTATAGATCTTATTTGGGGAAAGAATGCTCTTTTTCTAAAAATGTGTCTGTTAATATTCTAAAAAAAAGCATCTGTTAATATTATCTCAGTGTTTAAAAAAGTAAATGTGTTTTTTTTAAAATATGCATTGCATCTAGTATAACAGAAGGATGATGTGATACTTACTTTTCCTGTGAATACATGGAATTGACACAGACTGCTGTCCCAAGCTATAAATTACCAATGTAAATGTTACATATGTGGATTTGTTCTAGGACACGTTGCTCTGCTGCACCCGGGTGTGGGACAGACAGTTCACAGAAGGCACGGCCTTTGCTGCAAACAGATGATGAACCCATTTCGGACATGGCTATACGTGGGCTATGTATTGAGCCTGCAGGGAGTACGAGCTACGTTAAAACTGCTTTAAGGTAAGAAAAAGTGACAAAAAGTGACATCACCACAACATATCAAAATATTCCTCACCACATTGTATTGCAATGTATCATTTAGGACGTGTTGGAAACAGCCCCTCTCGTAGCCTGAGCCTTTGCCTGCCAGTCTAGAGCCAGGAAAGGATTGCTACCACTGTGTCTGGCTCAGGGCTTCTTCACCCAGCTCTGTCACTGACGAGCAGTACGTTTACTGTGTCACAAGTAGCCTGGTACATTAAGCTGGGATTCAGCTGAGAGCAGCGTGCCACCAGCAGGCTCCTGAACTCCTGCCATGGGCATTAGCCAAGGCAGAGCTCTGCTGCCTCGTTGGAGCTGTGCACCATCCTGCCCCACACCTCTCAGGGCATCCCCAAGCACATCTGTGCCAAATTCAGATGGCAGCGTAAAACTGACCGTTCCCACAGTCTGTACATCAAGGCCGAGTCACGTCTCAGAGAAAGGTCTGTCTGATCCACCGGGAGACTAAGACACACATGAGACAGGGCTGCGGAGGGGAACAGAAATACCCGACCACAGGATGACACGACGCACACCCATGGCACCATGCAGCCAGCAAAGCAGCAGGTGGTACCCGTGGGAAGACATCTCAGCTTTTGCTATGGGGTCACCAAGAAGTATCCAAAACCTAAGGCACTTAGGGTTAAATCTTACAAAAAACTTACGGAAATTTCAGCTAAAGCAAGGTGCCAGGGTCTCAAGCAACAAGAACCCAAGTGGAAAAACAAAAACGACAAACAAAAACCAACAAACAAAACCACACACACATGGAGAGTTTGGAAAGTGCCACTTAAACGGTCTTTAGCTGGCAACATCAACATCTCGTGTTAGGACCGAAATAATTCAAGGAAGAGTAGCAGGCAGAAATGGAGATATACATCAAAGAACCTTGTGTTCCTATAGGTGAACACATCCTGCGCCAAGTAACTCTGCTTATAGTACAGGTTTAATAGTAATGTATGAAACTGTCCTGCAATCCCTGACAGAATACTTCATTTCTTGAAATAAGACTGTTTCTGAGTTGTGATAAATCTGAGCAGATAAGCAGTTTAAGGGGTGAGTTACGTGCATTGGACATAGAGCCGCAGGTTTGCAGTCTTCCTTTGGAGAGACTGAGGTATATTTGTATGTTTACATATGTGTATAAATACACATATGTCTAGGTGTGCTGTAATCCTAGTGTAAATTATGCTGGAATGTTAGACTTATGCTTCCCTAATATAGTTTTGCCATAATACTATTTTTGGCCTCTCGCAAGATGTGAACCTGATTTTATAAAGTATTTTGAAGCAGAAAATGTCTACACGGCCAACAATGCTTGAGGCTTTTATTTTTGCAGCAGTTAGATATAGCAGATTATACACCTTCTACATTAGTCCCACAGTTTTCCTAACAAATACAAAGTGTTCCCTCTGTGGTGCAAAGAACGTTACTAAAAGGTTTTTTATTTTTGTCAGCATGGAACAAAACTCAAGTTTTCCACACTGCAGTCTGGGAAAAAAAAAAAAGAAAAAAGAAAAAAATTAATCTTTGAAACAGAAACGAGGTTTTCACTTATTGATTGAACCTGTTTCCCATAAAATTATCTTAATGACCATATAGAACGTTTTAGAATACTTTTCTGTGTTATACAATCAGTTACACAGACTAGAAGATTTTGGCACAGTTTAAGTGGTTAATACTTGCACTCGAACTTTTTAATCTTTATTATATCAGTGAGACTTGTTTTACATTTCAAATCTAATCAGAGGGAAGCCATTCATAAATAACAGTGCAGGACGTAAATCAGAACGGGTTAATAAGAATGTTCGATATTCGCACACCTTTTTTTTCCTATAAGGCTTCTGCAGCCCTTTCTTCTCAGAATAATAAAAATCCTTGGATTTAATAGTTAATTTATATAGTTAGCATATATTCATTTTCTGTGCAAATTGTATGAGAAAACTAGAGGCCAACATGACCCTGAAAACACAGAAATATATTTGGTAAGAATGTCTTACAAAGGGACGTAAGCAAGAAAAGATTTTTTCATTTTATTTTGCCTTTTAGCAGCTTTACTGTTAATTCCAGCATATCAAAGACTTAAAAACCAATCAACAAACCAAACAAAACCCGCGCTCTAGCGAGACACCTTGTTCTGTTCTCAGAAGAGACAGACAGAAAGGGAAGGAGAAACTGCTGTAGGGTGAAATTTTAGGTCTTTCGGGAAATATCATAAAGATGAACACAGCATGTAATACTACGTCTTTGCCTTCTGAAGACTTGGTTTTGAGAAGCATTTTAGTTGATATCGCAAGGCCATTGCATGACTATTAAAGGCAGAAATAAATTAAAAAATCACTGATTGAGATAGTTTCAACTGGACTGCGGTTTGAGTTCAAAAGAGTTGGAACATATTTTCGGATGAGATAAGTAGTTGCTGTTTCTAGTATTATCTACAGCTACTCCGGGGCACAAGGACTGTGAACAATTGTCTCTCCAGATTTAACATAATGTTTGGTTTTCTGGAACAGCAGAAGCATAACTGAAAAGGCAATAACACCTTTGTGTGTGCACATGTGCATGAGCATCTGTGCTTTCTTGATATTAATATTTAATTTTTAGAATTTTAAACCATTACTTTTAAAGTTGATTATTACCAAGCTACCTGTGAATAACCTTTTTTCATCATTATGTACTTTTTATTGATAATTGGAAAAATATCTGAACCAACTGACCAAGAGAAAAATAAAGGAGAGATCAACAATAGCAGAATGCAAACTGGCATGTAGCTACAGATGTCTTTTCGTTCTTTAATGGTTCTCATAAATATCCAGTGATTTCAGGGCAGAAGATTTTCAATAATACCTCAGTGCCTAGAACTCATTTTTCCAAACCTAAGGCACGTAGGGCTAAATCTTAAGAAAAACCTACTTATTGAAATTTCAGCTAAAGCAAGGTGCCAGGGTCTCAAGCAATGAGAACCCAAGTGGGGAAAAAAACCCCAACCAACCAAAACAAAACAAAGTAACAAACAAAAACACACCGATGTGGAGAGGTTGGAAAGCGCCACTTAAACCGGCTTTAACTGGCAACATCAACGTCTCGCATTAGGACATACATCATTCAAGGAAGAGGAGCAGCAGATGGAAATGGAGATATACATCAAAGAACGTTGGTTTGTACTCATTTCTCTGCTTTACCTCCATGCACTGCATTGGTGCAGACGTTCTTTAAGTGTACTTGAGGTGACACCTACAGTCACACTGGGTATCAGATCCCAAGTAGCCAGGCTGAAATTGGCAATTGGCAACTGGCAACTGCAGAGAGCCAAGACCGAAAGATGAAGCAGCTTGAATGCTAGAATACTATTCCAAAAAGGTGCTTTTTTAAAAAAAAACAACTAGTATTCAAAAACATTTGTTGAGAATAGCAAGTGTATTTCTCTGCCATTTGTTAGGAAAAAGAAAAGCCTGCTATACCGTAAAACAACTTGCATAGACAAGAATCATTACATGTCAAAAGCCACCTCTTGAACTTTTACCAAAGCCCAAGGGTAACTTCCCTTTGGTGGGGTTTTTTTTTCAGCTTTGGTTCTGGAAATATAATGTACTTTTTAATGCTTGAGACAAAAATACAGAGGATTAATTCACAGTTGCTCTTTATAAAAATCCAGGAAAACCTGATTACATTGTAGTGGTGTGAATCTTACACACCGACATCGTTATTAGTGTTCTCTCCCATTCACAGGGCACTACACTTGAAGCTGCCTTTAGAACAAGGCTGTTACACTACGCTGAGCATCTGAGGATTTACTAACAAGTGCTAGTAAACATTTATCACTTATGTATAGCAACAGCACAGTAAAGACACTTTCACTGGTCAAGTATTTTTTTGTATCATCTGCAGCTGCAAGGAAATTGCACAATAAGAGTATCCGATTTTCTTATACTAACCAAATAACCAAGTATCCGTTTACGCTTAAAATACCAGAAGCGCAAACACACACGTTTATTAAAAAAAAAAAAAAAAATCACAAAATTTGTATTTCTGGATTACAGGGTATGAATGTTAACAAATTAATGGCAGATAAAAGCTGCTAAAAGTGAATATTCACTGCACACAAATTAAGATTGAAAAATAAACCATTTTAAAAGGAAAATACACAAATGTTAGTGTACCAATTGCATTCATATTTTCACTTTTAATTTAATAATCTTGTTTAGTCAAGAGCAGCTGCTGTGAAACTTTCAACATTCCATGAAATCAAGAACCTCACAGAGGGATTCAACTCGGCTTACTACACAGCACTTAAAAGTGTGTGCGCACGGCTTCCTCCAAAATCCTTAGCCAACGACCCCAGGACCGCAAAGCTCGGATGCCCCAGGCTGTCCTCTGAGGCACATTTAAGCAGGCAGTAGGCACTGAAGAGTTCACTTCCCATTTCTCTCACCGTACCCACCCCAGCATTCACAAGACCCAGTGGCAAAAACGCAAAGAGGATTTCATTTAGGTGAGTAATAAAATCAGGGAAGCAAACACCATCCTTCAGCCACTGGGCCACCAGAGGACTCTGCATTCCTCTGGGTGCTGATACCCAACCCTGAATTCACAGAAAAGCTAACCTTGCGCACACTGTACAGCTAGTCACATCGCTCCCCATTTTCTATCTGCATGTGTAAAACTGGCAAATATTTTTGTTTTAAATCATAGACCACAAAGGAAAAAAAAAACACCTATAGCTTTCCTAGACTAATCTTATGCAAAACATTAAAAGCAAAAGTTGTATATTACGCGAAGTCAACAGAAATTTCAACTGATGCTATAGCTCACACCTGTAGCTACCAGTGTGGAGGGAATACCATCCATGGCACAAACAGAGTCAGAGCAGCTTGAGCGCTACAGCAGCACAGAAGTTTTAAAAGTAAGATCTGACAGATGGCAGGTAATTCTCCCTCATCTCTAAACACCAAAAGCCTGATCCTCCAGCACTTGCGCACCCACACAAGCAGATTTTATACCTCTGCAGTACTATGCAATGTCCATAAGACCTTCCAGGAATGCAAAAGTTCATCCACAAGTTTCTCAGGTGCAGAACCAGACCTCCTGTTTGGAGACTATCTAGCATGTACGCAGCTAAAACAACATCAATAGACTTATCTACAACATATAAAATAAAATCTAAAGTCTGGAATTTAATAACAGACATCCAGAGCAGACAGAATAGTACTTTTCTTTTCTCCGTACATTCCCTCTCTTCAAGCTGTACCAGCAACACAGACTGGTATCATTTGGTTTTACATTTCTCCCTCAAAATCAGCGTGCCATTGCTCTCCACCAAGAGGTCCTGGTTTGTTACGATTCCAACAAGAAAGGCACTCAGGCTCTCTGAAGGATCACTTAAAATGTCTTTTAGTGGAGCTGATACTACAAAAGAGCAGAGGATAGTACAGATGATTTTACATCTCTTCAGCTGCTGGGAATTCCAAGCTACAAGGCATCAGATGGGTCTCCAATCAGCGCACAGTACGCTGCTGGATCCCTACCCCATTTGGGGCTTTTAAGATTTTATGGGATTTTCTTAAAAGAATACTATTCATTTCCACTGTCAAACAAAAAAAAAAAGGATGCTCACAGGAGAACTTGTTGCCACATTTTCAGATAAAGACAAGGACGCGTGGGTGGTGTAACCCCTGGTACCGAACGGGAGCTGCCCGCAGCTTCCATCATCACAGTTCACTGTCGACGTTTATCCTGTGGCCAAGGCGTACCTGCAGCTCAGCACAGGCCTGAAAGCAAACCTATAAACGCAATATATAAGCTGCTAAGTAAGTGCAGCGCAGGCCTGCGGCTTCTCGGGTTCGCTGTGATAGGGCTCGTCAGCTCCCCGGTGCACAGCTGTCTCCTGGCGGGGATCACCAGAGCCACGGAGCACGCCTGCTGGCATCCCGGAGGCACCCGGATCACCAGAGCCACGGAGCACGCCTGCTGGCATCCCGGAGGCACCCAGCAACCCCCCGTCGCTTGGCCAAGCTGCAAATCCCTAAACCCTGTTTATTTTTCTGCTTTTCTGAAGAATTCCTCATGACACTGAGAAAAAAAAGAAAAACCTCCCAAAGAAAATGAGTATCTATTACACATATTTAAACTTGTTGCACCAACCATAAAAATCGAGTTCCTAAACATGCCGACACGCATAGAAAACTTTAAAATATATCCATAATACCCTTTATCTGATTGTATTAGATTAATTCCTAGCAGTTTAGAAAAGAAATGGCATATTCTGTGCTAACTTTCAGGCCACAGGGTACTAAGAAAACAAATATGGACAGCAGGCAGCAGTATGGGTATTCAGGATTAAATTTGCAATTAACGCATAAAGGATTAGAAAAGTTATGAACAAAGATGCCAAAGAAACAAAACCCTGTCCCTGACTTTAGTTTGCTTACTCACTTTTTTTTTTTTTATATTAAATACAAGTACCTAGCTTAGTTTTCTAAGGAAAAGAGTCCTACTCAACTCTACCACCACCACCACCTGTTTGTCCGTCAGTCCCTTCACTCTAACAACCTGAACTTCATGAGCTTTAATTGCATCTGATAAGGCAGCGAGAGGTTTCAGAGAAAGCATTTTGCTACAGCCAGTGCGAGAACTTGTGGGTGGGAGAGGATGGCTTACATATTGCTGTTCCCTATGGAGGGAGGCAGAGAAGACCTGAAGGCTGAGGGTTAAGGTCACTCTTGCTCCTCTTCCACCAGCTACAACATCTTTCACCTCTTGTCTTTAAAGCTTCAGGGGTGCTTCTGCCGCCCAGTCCCGGCTGGGGGGCTGTAACCTCACAGCCAGTAAAGCGGCTGCCCACCCATGCTGGATCGCGCCTTCCAAGTGAGGGACACCAATTCCCAAAAGCTGGTGATGTTGAAAATTTTTCCAAATTATTATCACCAAACGTGATTGCTAATAACAGTCTGGTTAGGTATGTTTCCAGAGATGAAATCAGAGACAATAAGATTAGCCTGATACTAGGCATCAGGAGATAACCCTTGCTGTAATGTCCTCCTCCATAAAATAAGAGTGGGATACGGTTAGTCTTCCATAGTAAGAATCTTTCTTGCATTATAAAGTACAATAATAAAACAACCCACATCCTGAATCCTACATGGCCAGGAAAACATTTTTATTCTATATTATCCCAAACAATACTGGGTTATTTATACCCCAGGAAGGGAAAAAACCAAAAACCAACAACAACAAAAAACCCCCAAACAAACAAAAACCCACAAAGAAGGAGCATTACTTAAAATGAGAAACAGCTTTCTCCGAGTTGCGCCTGAAATTTTTATGATAGAGCCCAATTCAGATGAAGCCTGATTAAAAATGGTTCATTTGTAGGCAAGTTGGAATTGGCTGACTACTGCCTAATCATTAGCAATATTTATATGCATCTCAAACTATTTAAAAGGGAAACGTTGGAAGAAAGAATTAAAAAAAAAAAAAAAAATGCATTCCAACCCGAAAAGCTTTCCTTTGCTTTCTATTTAGCGACTTAATGAATACTGCAGTCATACAAGTAGCAAGACCACACAACAGGAGAATGAGAGAAGCTGGACAAATATGAGAATTTAAAAACGATTTGCAATTAATAGTATATTTTATCACAGTATCTCCCAGCTTTTTCCACAGGTGCTGAGTTTTAAGCTGTTCAGCACAAGTGAGTTCTTGAAACAGAAATGATACACTCACAAAATGCATTAGTGATTTGATTCCTGCTGTTAAAATGGTGAAAAAAATTAAAATGGTCAGCTATCGGTTACGTACCTTGCACAGACTTCATCTCGCTCAAGTTACTCGTGTACTTCAATCCAATAACCATTTCAACAAAATGCTGCTTGTGTGATTAAAAACTGGGTCCGATTCATAGTCTTTAATGCAAAAAAAAAAAAGAAATGTTTATTGTGCTGGGCTCAAAATGCATTCTGTATAATATGACTGGCTATTTTCGGTAGTTCCAGGGTTCTCACCAACAGATCATCTGAGCAAACCCGTATCTGACGCATTGAACTTCGTGACTTCCCACCGAGGAAGTGGGGTCAGACACGTGCCGAAATGCAAAGCCAAACTCCCAGTGGGATTTAGGAACTGAGCAGCAAAGCCTTGCAGGGTTTTGAGGCGAGAGCAAGCAGGTAGACGGAGTAGGCATCTGCAGGCGGCTACAACAGCCCTGATTCAACTACACATCCACATCCAGAGAGATCCTGCAGAGGTGAAGCCGTGTATCCCGCCCCTGCGGGCAGGGTCCTCAGCACCAAGGGCCTGGAACTTTCTTGGCTTGTTGGAGTCATTGCATAATAAAAAGAAAAAATTGTTATCATTAATGCTTAATGGGTACACTCTAGTATGTAGTTGACCACTACCGTGGAGGCCTTTTGCACACCGAACAACGCTTTTGCCACTAGACAACACCCGATGCTTCTGCAGGCTGCCTCCGGCTGGCAGAAAGGCTGGCAACAGAGGTAAGAAACAAGAAGAGTGTGGCCAGCAGGTCGGGGGAGGTCATCCTCCCCCTCTACTCTGCCTTGGTGAGGACGCATCTGGAGTACTGTGTCCAGTTCTGGGCTTCCCGGCCCAGGAAGGACAGGGAACTGCTGGAGAGGGTGCAGCAAAGGGCTACCAAGATGATTAGGTGACTAGAACATCTCTCTTATGAAGACAGACTGAGGGACCTGGGTCTCTTCAGTCTGGAAAAAAGACGACTGAGAGGGGGATCTTATCAACGCTTATAAATACTTAAAGGGTGGGTGTCAGGAGGATGGGGCCAGGCTCTTTTCAGTGGTGCCCGGGGACAGGACAAGAGGTAACGGGCACAAACTCGAGCATAGAAAGTTCCATCTCAACATGAGGAGGAACTTCTTTCCTTTGAGGGTGTCAGAGCACTGGAACAGGCTGCCCAGAGAGGTGGTGGAGTCTCCAACTCTGGAGACATTCCAAACCCGCCTGGACGCGTTCCTGTGCAGCCTGCTGTAGGTGACCCTGCTCTGGCAGGGGGGTTGGACTAGATGATCTCAAGAGGTCCCTCCCCTATCATTCTGTGATTCAGGCAACTCAGCAAGGCAGCTGCTGTGCTGTAATTAGTCTGAGAACAGATTCAGCTGCGTAACTGCTGCTCTGGGTCCTGGCCATGAGAGGCTCAAAATAACCGGGGACAGCACAAGACCTTCGACTCTGGTGCCCTGAGATTTTGGACTTGTCTCAGGCGCTTTGGTCTCTCTCACATCTAGCCATAATCTCCCCTCAATTAATACTTAGCACTGTATTTCCTGGTACAAATCCCTCCTTGCCTCATCATGGAGTCAGTGTGAGCATTCCAGTTTATTTCGGTTAAAAAAATGGGATGTGCTATAATATCCTATAGTCTTTCTTGATATCTAAGAATACGTATAAAGAGTACTAAACTTTTATATTCTTTGCCACATCTTTTGCTCTTTCGATGAAATCTGAAAACATACACCTTTCCAGCCCCCTCTCTTCTTGAAGACCATCCTTTATTTCTTTCTCCAAATGGTGGTTATGACAAGATTTTCCTCCTTTGAATTTATTTGGAGGTTGTATACTGAGCATGTAGAATTAACACATCCAACAGCCATTTGATCTTGTCTTGAGGCTCACTAAGACTAAAAATAAAGGCATGTAGAAACATTATCTCAATATTTACTCGAATGAAGCTTGGGAAAAAAGAAACACAAATCAGTTACGTCTACCCTCCATGCTTTCACCTCACAGAAAGGTAGGTTCAAACAATAAGCACAAATAGTTTATTGTAACCTTACTTGTTGCGGTCAAGAACCTGACAGAAGAGGACTGATTCTGTAGACATCTCTCTTATAGGAGGTACAAGCACATCTGTATTTTACCAGTGGCAACTGAGGTTCAGTTATTTTGGAGACAGCACTGAAGATTACCTTAATTTACTTGCTAATTATGTCACACCCAAGGCAGCTACCTCAGTTGACATGGAACCCTCCAAGCCCAGCTTTCTTCTACCTCTGGCATATCTCCCTCATCTCCAAGACGCACACAACCGAGACCAGACGGTGGAGAAGACCTTCCACAGCAGCTGCCCAGCAGTACTGTTGCTCAGGACAGACGAAGCGGAGAACATAGCTGGCTCCTCAACCAACAGAGCTACACCTCACTGCCTTTCTGAAGTTTTATCCCCTCTCAGCCACCATGGCACAGCTCTACTGGTCATCACACAGTTCTGTGCCTGTCATAGGAGCTACCCCAGCTGCTCTGGAGTGACGCATTGGCCAACAAATAAATACCCTGACTGCAATACTTTAGCTGTGACCTCGTACCAGAACAATCAAGAGCTGAGTTGCAAACTAAAGGAGAATGATATTTACAAGCATTTTACCAAGATAAGAACGGTTGGAAATGGTTTGGTTGGTTAAAAGGAAGTCAGGGATCAAGAGAACATGAATTGTCGCAGCCTTTAGGAAGTTGCAGATGGTTTAAGGGTCAAGTAATTTGTAATAATGTTAGTAAGTATGAGAACAACAGCGTAGTGCTAGCCATAGAAATTTAAGAATTTCGTATTTTACAGATTGTGAACACACACCGTTGGAGCATAGCACAGAAGCATGTTTTTAATAATTTCAGAGGAGAGGTAAATTGTGACGATTTTGCATTATTGTGAGATAATAAAAAAATAACAAGTGATAACACTTAAATACATTGCTTGTGGTGAGGTATTTCTCCTTACCTGTGAGCAGGGTGTTGCATTAACCCAGGGTGCTGCGGCCTTACAGCAAGAGAGAAAGCAGTGGCCACCAGATGATTCATTGTAGGCATTTGAAGTAACTCAGATGGAGGAGGTGGGATTCTGAGAGCAAGAAGCAAAAGATTTGCAGGAATGTCTTACGAAGCGTTAAGGCAAGTATGCCAAAGCAGCCAAGCTGGGAGGCAGGACGAGCAACCTGTTACTGGAGAGTCCACAGCAGACCAGAGGATTCAGATTTTTCTTCTTCCTGGGTGTTTTAGTGAGTTTTATAACTCCGGTTGTCTTGCTTCTCTGTTCTCACTGGACCTACATCTTTAGCTGGAGTGTATTCCCAGTCAGCTCTCTTGGCGGATGACAGGGGTCTCCTGCATCATTGAGGACACAATCCTCTCAGGTCCATAATCTATGCAAGGATTTCATGGCACCTTAGTGACGGCCTCATTTTAGGGTTTTTTTGTTTGTTTGTTTGGCAGGTGTCGTTTCTCGGGAAAACATCAAAATGTCACCATCTTCCATACAAGAGAGCACAAAAAGAGAGGGGAGTGGAAAATCCCATTTAGGTTCAGAAAAAAAAAAAAAAAAAAAAAAAACAAACAAAAAACCAAACAAAAAAACATTCAAAACATTTTATTAGACATGGAGGTAAATTTTATAGACAATATTAGTGAAACGTACGTTTTCACTTCAGAGTCTTCAAAGGCCTATAAAGAAGCTTCCATAACATTGCAAAACAGAAACTTTTTTCTTAGTAATTAATCAAAGTTTTTACTAAAACTACATGTAAAGTTTACCTGTCCAAGTGATTTTATGAGTCATGTCCACCCCATTTTTGGGGGTGTCTCCCCCCACTTTTAAAAATATTTGCAAAATTCATGGGTTTTGTTACATTTTAGGTTGCAGTTATATTATTGATTTTCCCAGCTAAGTGAAATTTGGGGTCTTGACTGTAAAATGGATATTTATTTAATGTCTTCATTATTGTCTAAAAAATTCTGAAAACATTTTAAAAAAAGCCAAACAAACAAAACCAAACAAAAATCAGTTTAGCAGTTACAGCAGGCTTAGTCTGTAGCTATTAAAAACTCCGAGCAACTTTGCCTGGTGAAAAAAAGGAAAAATTTGCCTTCAGAAATCTTAGTAGTGGCAGGTATCCTGAAATACTGAGGACTTAAATGGGTTTGAACACCCCCACCTCCTGTCCCAAAAAAGCAAAGCAAAGGGAAAAATCAATACATTTGTTTGTTTGTTCAAAGACACTTTGATAGGATTGGTTGCCTGGACTAATGCTTAAGCTGCTTCTGAAATCACTATAGTCAAGCACAACAGGACGCACACACCTGAGGGTGAAGCAACTGGTTGCTGGAGGAATACAAGACAGGCAGATCCAAAATGAATTCCTAACCCAGATTTTTCTCCCTCCTTTTTTCCCCCCTCTCTGTGTCCCTTTTGGTCTTGAGTGAGCAGGTAGGGACCGGACACACGTTGCCTCTGCAACAGATCTGGCTCTTTGCGTCTGCTTTCCACGTTCCCTACTGTTTGTTTCCACCCGGAGCTGCAGAGCCCTGGGAACAGGCGTGCTAAATCAAGGCAGATAATGAGCTCTTCAGGATTGAAGAAGGGATAAACCAGATTCATTCCACATAGAAGCCTGGCAAGCAGGTGCAGGCGTACCACGTAAAGTACTTCCAAGGTAAACAGTGTCTGCATAGGGTAGATTCTTATATTTTAGACATGTTTTATAATAATGACCTGAACTTGAAATCACACATTGAAGTGGATGTGGGATTTCTTTTCACCTTCCTTCCTTTCCTTTACTCTGACCAATAAAGACAAGGATCATATACCATCATTCTTGCTATACGTATACTCTTTTTTTTGGCCTGGAGTGGTGGTGGTGTAAAATACAAAGCCAACCAATTTCCATCCGCTTCCCCTGGCCACACGTTGAGACACGTGCTAAGTAAGAGATTCTTCCATGGAAACGTGCCTCCTCAATTCACAAGCAGCAGACACGATCACCGTCAGAGTTAAGCTAACAAAGTAACAACCACTGCTCCATTTCTGAACTTGAAATAGTGAAATTTTATGATACAAGAAACAAAAGGAGAATTCTGAGAACTCGAGTGAAACTTTAAGAGTAAATAGCATTTGATGATAAACCTCAAAGTGCCCTCTTCTGGCAGCTGGCACTCGCTGCTACCTCATTTGAAACGCAACCTAAACCCGCAGCACTTACCCTCCAATTAAAGTTCTTTGGACACGCATTTTTTTGTTATGAAATTGTCTTCATTAGCTATAGAGCAAGGGTACGAAACTGTTCATATACTTTTATAGAACAAGAAACATTGAAGTGACATGGTAAAAGTTATTTTAAACCAATTGTAATTAAACAGTTAATACTCATAAAAGAATGTTTGGGTTTTTTCCCCGAAAAAGCACGTGCTTAAGACTTGCATTAATTTCCTAGTATCATTAGTATCACATTAATAATAATATTATTAATTTGCGATAGTATTGATGCAGATCCCCCCTGCATTACTTATTGTTTATTATTATTGACATCCCTTTTTATAGATTCACCTTAGGAAACAAAACATTTTTGGTTTCAGTTAACCGAGCACAAAAAGTGCAGTAGGTGAAAATTACATTACAAAAATAAACCCAAACCCTCCGTTTATTTCTCGGTTTGGTGTTGCAATATAAAACACTCATCCATTGTCCAACCTTTCCTAAGTACTTTCATCAGTGCAAGAGTTGTAATACATTTCATTTTGTTTAATTACATATTTTGTTTCTATAGCAACTAGAAAGCATCTAATCCACTTCTGTTCCTCCCTAAGCCTTTACATAGCAATTTTCTTTCACGATACAGTAGCAAAAGATAATCCTTCTTTAGACCTCTGGGTACTATCTGTTCTTTCCAAATATCCCTTAATTAGTATGCATTAGGATTAAAGCCAGTTGTAGTACTGCCACAACTAAAAGAAACAGTGTAAAAAAAAAAAAAAAAAAAAACCAAAAAACAAACCACCTAACAGGATCTAAATGGAAAATTCTCTAACTACTGTTAAGTAACTTCAGCATAAATTTACTGCCACCTGCAGGCTTTCAGCAACACGGGTCTCCAGAGCACAGGAGCAAGGGTACCCCCACCACACCCCCCCATGTGCAGGGAGGAAAAGCAGATTGTAATATTCCTACTTGTGCCAACTGATTCAGATTTATTTTGCTTATAGGAAAAGGAGGATCCGCTAATGTTGCCCTGTTCAAAGAAATAACGCAGCTTATTTTAATTTGCATTGCCCTATTCCAGCTTGTTCACAGAGACGGTGGTGAGGTCGGAAGATTTTCCTACCGAACCGATATGCTAAAAAAACAAAATAAAAATAAAAAATAAAAAAATACATGTTCCACTGCTGCTAACCACCTCTTAAACAATGGGAGCTTTCTGTACTTTCCTATTGTTCAAAGAAATTACTATCTTCAAAAACATAACACAGATCTTTAAAAAGATCTAGCAAGTCAGGTCTTACAATAAGTCGTGTCTGTAGTTAAAACATCTGAAAACATTGGTTTAGGAGAATTTGGAGATTACTGCCTTACTAAATGACCCAAGTCCTATACATTTATATTCTTTCATGCACATAAACCATACTGTAAGAGTAATATTGACACTCTTAAAGCTTGGAAATGGCAAAAGTTTGCCTACAAAGCCTTTTTTTTAACCCCTTGCCATGTGAAACAATCCTTACTTACAAAATCATACAGTATTTTTCCCTATCAGAAGTTGCCTCTGTCAATGCCCAGGGTAACTAGCGCTGTTACTCATCTTGCCATTTTTTTTTAAATGCTGGCATTTGACATATACGTCATCAGCTCATTTATTCCATTCACCTCTCCAATCTTTATTCTGGAGTCTTCAACATTGCATTCAGCATCACACCTAACTTTGCGTCCTCTTCCCGCTAGCTGATCTCTCAGCTCCACTTCAGCATCCAAACTCTTTATACAACATCTGGGAAAGTTAGATTTCTAGAAACGAGATCTACAGGAGCCAGCACGCGGAAACAGGAGTCAGCTCAGCACATCACTTTTCAGCTTTCCAGACTGGCAGTTCCAGAAAAAACAGAAATGAGTCTTAAACGTTGGAAGTCTTCTCTCTTCCATCAAGACCAGGTTTTCCACACAGAGAAATAAAAGCCTACACAATGCCATGCAAGTACAGTCAGGCTGGCATTTCCAGGAAATATCAGGCTTACTGAATACATGCTGTGCTTTTGATTAAATCAGAGACTGCAAATCCCTTGCTGATTTACTGCAGCATTTACTGCATTTCTCCCTACCTCTTCCCCTTGTCCTCAAAAAAAGGCAAAAGAAGCAGCTCTTCCCACAGTACTAATTGAAGAATTTCTCCAGGAGACCGTGAGCAGTATTAGTACTTCTCCCTTTTAGTAAAAGCCAAAACTTATTTTTTTCTTTCCACTCCAAAGGAAAAAAAAAAAAAAAACAAAAATCAAAAAAAAAAAAAACCAAAAACAAATAAGAAACCTCACCCCAAACAAACTGAACCCGATGGTGGAAGACAGCATAGGTTTTCAAAACGAGTGAAAATTTTAGTACTTAATCATCTTTTGCCACTTGATGGGGGTGGTGAGCTAGTTACGCAGGCCTTGGCTTACAAATACAAAACAACATGTTCCATGGATTATAAATAGCCAGTTTTTATAGTTTTAAAACAAACAGTGCAACGAAGTACCAAAATCCAACTGCATTTGGAAATTTTAAGAGCTGCTTGTTACAAGATACCTAAGCTAAATTCCACGTGATACTTATGCATTAAGTGTTGTCAAGTTAAATCAATTGCATTTCAACTAAATATACCATTTACTTTATTATGGGAATAATGAACAGATCAGCTTGCTCTGTGTGATTGGCAAAAAACAAATTGTATCTCCTCTGAAACATAACTATTGATATAGAAGCCTTTTCTATACGTGTACAGAAAGCAATTTGTCACTCAACGCCTCTTACTCTTCATTTACTTCCCTTTTCGCATATTGTATCTCATGGAATAAATGCTATGCCCAACTTCTTTTTCCTTTCATCACTTTACAGATCTTAATCCTATATTTAGGTTAAAATAATGCTACCAAGGCTTGAAAAGCTTTACTGTGGCAGTGTAAAAGCTAAAACACGTGGACAACAGGCTAAAACCCTCTGTACTTCAAAGGACTAAAATCTGACCTCTTACATTCTATGATGGAGCGAGCAAACCATTAACTGTTCAAATATTAAAAAGATATATAGCATGTACCAAATATGATTTGTCTAGGCACGAAACAATTAACCAATTATAAAAAGAAACCAACCTCATACCTTTCCGATTGCATACACATTATGTGATTACATGTAAAAAGGAAAGCCATAGCTCAGTTTCTTGGAATTCTAGTAATGGAACAGGTAGATCCTAGATGGTTGATCACTAACCTATACTGCTATGCTTAGCACCTGTCACGTTGACATGAATGATGTTTGTTCTGAGTAAAGAAGCCACACTCACCAAGTGTCAGTCCAAATTGCAGAGCTGTCCAAAGCAAAGCTCTGCAACCAAGGAGATAGCATTAGAAACAGCTTTAGAAATAATTGCAGCTACAGAGGTGCAGAATATAGGAGAGGAAGGAGAAAAGGGGTGTACCACGGAAACTGTTTCGGGTGCCCAGAAGGCCCTAAATACAAATGATTTCAAGCACATCAATAGCTAAGAGGTTCTTAACAGCGTTCACATTTGATTTATAAACAGCGCGGAATAGTACTTCCACAAAATATTAAAGAAAAAAAATAGTAAAAACAAAGAAACAAAATCTATATATATAAACTCTCAAAACAAAAAAGTGCAAGTCAAAGGTCTTTAAAAAGATTTAGGCCTTCCGAAAACTGAAATAGATTTCCCTTTAGCATTTGGTACATCATCAGTTCCAACAAGACTAGAAAACCAAAGAGCAAAACAACATAGAAGATGTCCACTACCACAGATCATTTATTTATATACTAAGTTAAAAAATACGAATATTTTATTACAAAATGTTTATCAAACAACTGTATACATACAGTTCATATTGTTAAAAGCCAACATGTCAATTGTTACTTTATGTACATTTGCTTAATAATGTCATACAATTGTAGAAAAGCAACACTCGGCAGAAACTGATTTGGCATTTGGAAAGTAACTACCACCCTGCACTAGAAGAGACAATCAATATAGGAATAAAACATTTATATGTTACAATAAAAATACTTATTTGCTGTGATTATTTAAAGCAAATGGATGCTTTCTTTCTCCAAGAAGAACCATCATAAATGGAGATTAAAGTGCACATAACCAACGCATTAATAATTCTTCAGCAATCCCATCTATCATTCTAGATGTTCCAAGCACATCACAGTAACATCAAGGATTTAGGACTTTTCTCCGTGGCTTAAACAGTAAGGGTTAAGAGAAATTCAGCTTTCTAAGCTGCAGGAAATAATTCTGGTGTACAGTAAGATGAAGTAGGGTACAAAAATTTGGAAAATAGTGTTTGATGAAAAAGTCAGTGTAAATTTTCCCAGACACGTGATTTCTGGGGAAATACTTTCCTTTTGAAAAAAAGATTCGTAGTATTTCATACAACTGTGGACCAAACAAGCAGAGCATGCAACAGTATTTACATAACCACCCCCGCAGTTTTTCTTTGTGGACTACACAGAACACAGGTTGGAGCGACACTGTCTACTTTATGCATAAATTTTGCTGGCAATCTGGGGAAGAAGAAAAAAAAAATCACCAATAATTTTGTTTGCTATAGAATAGGGTCCTAAACTTGAAAAGTGCTCCTCAAAAAACGTAGCTTTGTCTCATTACAAGCAATATAGTAAACCTTACAAAATATAACACAGTCAGTACTAGCAGAGCTTTTGAGGGCAATAATTTTAATAAATCAGTCCACTTCATTTAAAAGAATGCTTATGCATGTTACAATCTATTCAAAAGCAACAGCTGAACAGGCTAAATTTACATCCACAAGAGAAGCATGACATGTTCACCGAAAATGAAGTGAATTGCTGGTAATTATGGTTATCATTTTTATCACACCAACTGGTCACCAATGGGAAAAAAAAAAAACAACAATTTTTTTTTTTCTTTTTCATTTTACGAATATGAGAAGTTCTGAGCCATTATACTTGATGAGCGTACTTCATATCTTAGGCACTGGACCCAATTTGGAGGTAAAATGTCTGTCAACAGGACTTAACATCCTCAGATTTCTGAAGGCCATCCATATGAAGTTCACATATAGCACTACAAATACACATCAGATACTGCTGTAAATTTATAAGGAATACAAAACACTATTAAATACATCTTTCACCCCATGGCACATCAAGCATGGCAATACCACTTGTTTCATATCTCGTTAGCAACGGTCAGTTGTGATTATGCTTTATTGAATATTTTCCTTTCTGTAGCTGAGAAATATACAGCTTGGACTTGCTTCCATCCGGTCTTTTAAACCAAACTTCATCGTGGTTAATTGTTGTAATTATGGCACTACAGAAAATGAGGGAAGAAGGGTCAGGGGAAGAAAAACAAGAAGAATTTAGAAACCTTATAAGCTAATAAATAACCTCAAAACTGCAGCAGTATTTCCATACAGTAAATGAAAATATGCATTAGTTGTAAGTGCTAGGCCCAAAAGATACTGGCTCCGTTGTAAGGATGGTTTTAACAGAATTCTTTGGTAACTGCATGTGTCTGTAGTGAAGGTATTTATTTTTTCAGCCATCTATCTATTTTCTTCTCCTATGAGAAAACCCTCAACATGTACAAATACTTTAATTGTTTAGAAGAACACCATAGAAAAGTCACCCACAGAAAACACAACAGACTACCTATGGAAAAAAAAAAAAAAGATCTGTTGGAAAACATACCCAGAAATTACTTTGTTTAACTTTTTTCCAAATATTTTGTATTCAGATTGAAGCCCAAAATTTACAGCAAAAGAAGTATTCAACTGCTAGTCACTATACCAAGACCATAAGAAATAAAGTCAAAGCCTGATTTACTGAACCATTCTTATATGAATGATGTTTTTATGCTCCCTGTGGTAAACCTCAATACAAACAGTGAGCACAACTCCCCCCTCATGCCCCTAGGGAAAAAAAAAAAATAATAAAAAAATCAAGTAGAACTGATGACAGAAAAAGGCTCAAAACCAGAGATTAAAACAGTTAATGGAAGAAAGATCTATCACATACTGAGTGTGACAAAACTCCCTCCAGGAAACTCTTCAGCCTTGCAAGTTGCTGAAATCTTGAAAGGCTGGGAAAGTTCCACTGTATGCTCGCCCTGTTAAACATCAGCTTTTGGCTGTCGTCAGACACTGGACAGTAAGATCTTTTTTTGGCCCAGTACAACTGCTCCGTTCTGCAAAACTAATTCAGAATTTTTTACATCTCAGAAAGAATATATAGTTTACTAAAATACCTTCCTGTTTCAGCCCTGAACAAACATCAAAATCACTAAAATCTGTTCCCCTTCATACACAGGGAAGGAAAGAAACAGCCAGTTTTACAGTAAACTACTGCTATATGGAGTTAAAGTTAATTTTCATGGGTAGCTGTGCATATTTAATAAACACTGCTCTTATATTGATTTGCCCCATTCAGTAAAAGGTATGATATACATTTAATTTTAACTGTTGTTTTAAATATACTCATCTTTTAAAATTGACAATTATTATCCATAATTAGCCATAGAAAATAAATTTATATATCTTAAATATTCAACCAAATTTGCACTGTAACATTTAGACCGTTTCCAGGTAGAAACTTTGTTAAGAGAAGGAAAAGCCATAAAAAAAAAGTTCCAACTCTCTTCTTTCAGAGTATTTCTGAACTGAAAACAAAGCTTATCTTTAATAGTATAAAGTGGTTTTTCGTAATTTTTTTTGGGTGGGCCAACAGACCAAATTCTCAAAGCAACGAACTCCCAAGATACTAAACAAAACTTACTCAAAGGCTATTCAGAAAGTAGCAAGAGCTTAAATTGTTAGTCAGATCCTAGCTTGACAAACATGTCATTACCTTTGGTGAAGTCCAACCTTTACCAGCCTCTCTCAGAAGTCCAGTGCTCAACCTTCTTTGATAATGCCTGTCTTCCAAGGTGAATTGATGTATGATACCGAGGTGGCAGTATTTCCAAACAAGCCTATTCTTCAATGCCATCATCCTATCTATTGCTTAACATGAATGTACAGAGCTGCATAAACTGAGTAATCTTTACCTTGTAGGACATTCATCTTTCTTATCAATGCATATCGTCTGACCACGTCCATACCACTCTCCATCATAATAGAGTCTTCCTTCTTCAGATCTAGCGCTATGTAGATGCTTTTCTAATTTGACAGGTGCTAAAATGATCAATAAAAGTCACTTAATATTGACCCGGCAGAAGTCAGTTAGATGTTATTTACATAGAAAACACATTTTTTCCATTATCAGAAGTAGTTTCTGTCTTAATAATTGCAGGAACCCAAGAAAACTGAAGGCAAGATACTGTCTTATTTCCAGTCAGATAAATTAAAAGTTATATTTCAATTTTTAGATAGAAGTTCTCTTCCCCACAACCTTCGTATCTGCGATATGAATTTTTCACAAATGGAGCAATGCAATATAGAGAAGACTTCAAATGGCAGAACCTGAAACCTCTTCATCAGCACATTATCACAACATGCAAGTAGTAATACATCACTAAAGAAATACACTACCTGCTTGCCTCTTCTCCCTTTTCCTCCTTACTCGCTATCTCCAAGTATTTGATTTTGCCTAGCATTAATGTGCTTCTCACCTCAGTGCCAAATATCAGTTAACACTCCTTTCCCATAGCTCTACTTTTTCAGGGCTGTAGCTTGCAGTGAACGTGAGGATCCTTTAGAATGCACCCTTACGGTCCGGACGCTCTTAGTTTCCTGCCTCGTCTTGTGTAAACACTGGCATAGCTTGCTCATACTAATTGGTGTAACCCGCTTTTAGAAGCCTACGTTATTTTTGATAATTTTCTAGAATTCAGGTCTCAACACAATCATCAGCAATCGAGCTACGAGTATCAGCACTTGAGAGAGGGGAAAGACAAAAGCCACATCTTCCAGCTACCTCACCCCATCCTCCATCAGCGTACCAGGGCTAAAATAAATACGATCTGCCTAGATGGAGTTTGCATCGCTGCACACAGCAAGTTCTGTCTTGTGAAACCAGACAATGTTTACTTACGTTCTGGCTTTACTCTGTGTGGCCCCAGCGTAGCCATTGCCTTGAAACACAAAAGAAAATGAAGTTAGTCAGCAAGCGTAGTCTTTTTTTCTAAACTGCCAGCTGTAATTGTGCAGCGTAGCTCAGGATACTTGCTTTTACATGCAAAAACCACAATCAGAACAAGCCTAAAATAAAAATGTGTTCAACAGTAACTCGGTAACTACATAAAACAGCACTTTGAGGGCGAAAAAAATCACCTTCTTTAGAAAGTTTTGATTTCAAATAACTCGGGAGGTTTTCTAATTAAAATTGCTGTTTTGTAATTCTGTCAAGAAAATACAAAATTACATCAACTCATTCTGAAAAACAAAATGCTATATGAACAACCTAACTCTTTTGATTTATACATTACACTCATAAGCATACAAATTTTCTCTCGTGTGAACGTGTCGTATTAAGTAGGTTTAAAAAAAAAAAACCTCTTAAGTATTTTTGGGGGTTGTTTGTTTGCTTTTGGGTTTTTAAAATTATTTCCAGAAAAGACAAAATACACAGTAGATTCTGGGTTTGTTGCTATTATTTAAAATCATGTTACACTACAGGAAAGAAACTGAGGGAAAATTAATTTGTGCTGTTCCTCTGATGTGTTAGGAAAAGTCAGACAAGTTTTCACACAGGCATCACATTTTACTCCTTGTTTAGGAAATACGTGCAAGTATAAAGCAGGATAGAAACTGACTCAAAGCCATTTCCCACCAAGTTTTTGAATTCGCATAAGTAATTTGCTATTCCATAAACTGGGAAGTACTAGGGGAAATTTTCTGACTGCAGCTACAAGGCAAGGATAGAGATTCATTCCAGCAAGTTGCTTTAACAATATGACAAAGATCTGAAAAAGGCATTCTGCACTTAAAAGCTGGATTTATTTTTTCAAATACAGCAATTGGTCAAACAAATTTCTCTTCCTGCAAACCCCGATTCTCACATAATCTGGGAAAAACACAGCGTTTCACTTTACACCAAAAAAAAAGAAAAGATAGAAGCATAGACATCTTCATAAAATAAACTATTTACTATGTGAAAACATACCATATGATATATATTTTTTTTAAAAAAAAAAACTTAATTTAAAACAAAATCCTATCAAACTATCCTAGCATAGTTTCTACCCAATTATGCTAGACTAAAAGAAAGCAGATCCTCTTGACGCAGGCTTTAGGCTCCCTTTATCATGGAAAGTTACGGACTACCCATTTTAGAGATAACCTCTTCTGCCACTTTATTGGATTCCCTTGCATAATTCGGGTAGAGTCAGAAAAAGCAGCAATAACATTGCTTGAACTGGAATGATTAGCTGACTACTGAAGAAATAAAAATCTATTTAGAGTTTTGATCACATAAGAAATACATTTAAATATTTTTAAGAGGGAAAAGGACTAGACAAGAACCCAAACAAAACCCACAGCCACTGACATCCATCCTTTCATCTTACCTTCCTTATTGTTGTCCAGTCTTCAAGTATATCAAGGTCTTGTAACATATAAACTATATAGGGGCGTGGAAAAGTTAGGGAAAACTCTTAAACAGCAATAATAAAAATACTCTACTGTTTGTAGAAAGACATAAATAGCTCTGTTCTGCCAATCTTTCACACAAAGAATACCTACACAAAGTGAAAGCTCAGCAAAAATAAATGCATCTTTGAATTATGCAACCTAGAAGTACATTTTAAAAATTATAAAAGAGATAAGTAATAGCATGTAGATATTCAGGCTACTGGAGTTCAACATGACAATAAGATAAACAATTGTGATACAACCATTCTATCCCTAACAGTTCCAAAAATCATTCTATTTGCAATACTACAATTAAGTTTACAAATTAATTAAATTCAATTAAAATTCAATTAAAATTCACTGTAATTTCAATATAACGCTGCAAATCAGCATCTATACTACTATCAGCTTTAATAAAATCATTATTTTTTTCAGTATTCTGCATCATATGTCTTTGACAGAAAAATGGAAACAGCACCACATCTCTGAATATCAAATATCCCAAAACAGGAGGCAGAAAGGCAAAGACCATTCCTTGAACTATCAAATGTAAAGTAAAATTGTGTATTAGAACAATACGTGAAATTCAAAACAAAACTCCATATAGCATAGCCACTCCATTATAGCAGCCTTCAGTTTTTACTTTGTTTTTCATAGATGAAATGGGGAGAAACAAGTTTAGAAAAAGGTGCTATGAATGTTTAAAACCACAATCTCCTAAAATGGCATTGAGAGCTTTAACTTGCATTCCATTTGAAATTTTAAGAATCATTAGCCATTTTCAAATTTGTTTTTCTCTAAATAGCAAACAATTACAAATCAAAAGCCATGTAAAATTTCTACGTATTCGCTTTACACAGATCTGTACAAACTGACAAGTTCACAAGTATTATAAAATCATAAGCAAAAAGAGCAAATTAATTTACTTCAGAACTGAAAGGATTTTCAGCCTTATGAATTTCCTGAAATTGCTGGGGTTTTAGACCTAATACTATCTTAATATCTTCCATTTGGAACACATTCTAAAATGGCAAGGTAGCTTATAATTCACAGAATCTGATGCTATTT
Organism: Chroicocephalus ridibundus; assembly: GCF_963924245.1. Classification (NCBI taxonomy): domain Eukaryota; kingdom Metazoa; phylum Chordata; class Aves; order Charadriiformes; family Laridae; genus Chroicocephalus; species Chroicocephalus ridibundus. The sequence goes on from NC_086287.1 coordinate 31,395,301, forward strand.
ATATGGACATCCTGAAGACACGGACAACTAATAGCTAAAGAAAATACACTTTCACACAACCTGGCACTGAAATTGCTAAAACGAGTTAAGAAACTAATGAAGCCACTTGTACCTGCATTGATTAATACCACTTGGCTTTTAAGCAATAGTTAAAAACCATCTCTACTAAACTGAATTTATGACACATCCTAATGAAAGAACAGTCATTATTAGGACAAATCATGCATCTGGGATGTGTTCCAATAAATCAACCACCCTGAAGGAGGGTGTCCCAATGATGACAGTTTTTTCAATAACTTCTTCCTTCCCACCTTCTCTTCACATTACAAAACCTTGCGAAGATAGCAATGTTTTTTTTGCAGCAGCTTAGCAATAAAAAATGGCCTTTATACCATATAATGTCAATACTTAGAAAGCGGTCTCTTTTAGGTAGTCTCCATGATTCTGGCAACTTCTAAGCCATCACATGTCTATCCTATAAAAATGTTAGGCTGGGGGTAGGGGTAGAGAGAACACTCAGTTTGCAAAGGCATCTCCCTTCTCTGGAGAAAGATGATGCTGCTTCTTAGGTGGTGTACCTTAAGAAGTTTCAACTGCACTACACGCTTATCAACAGCTAGGAAGAAGTCATCAGTGAAAAATTCTTAAATACTAGACTCACTCTACAGGAACCCCAAACCCACAAACACATCCCAAACCATCTCAATTCTTGGAATTATAAACTTTTAATCAAAGAGGGTTCTAAAGTCTATGGAATTGTTAAAAAGCAATAAAGTGAGGTAAAGATGTCCCAGTCTGAGAAGCAAAGTTATACAGGAGAAGTTACACAAGTCAAGTTATACTTTGCAAACATAATGCCTAACTTTTTTTCTGCTTTTGCCTGTGGCTCTGGTTTTTTGAAGAGTTAGAAAAATCAGTTTTTAGAAATATTCTCTATATGAAACTACTAGTTAGCTAAAAGAATCTTAATTTCAATTTTCATAGTGGGATGTGTCAACATGGTTTCTCTAATCTGAATTAGAATAACATCTGTCATGCAAAAATCAATTTTGAGAATGCATCCAATTTGTTAGTAATGACATATGTAATAAGACTAGCTATAAACCAGTGAACACGACTAGAAAGTACAGTGATTTCAGTAAAAGGATATCTGATACAACAACAGGTTTCTTCTTATCTGGACTAAATGGATCCTTCCTTTTCTTCCTGGACTGTAACTCATCGTTCCATAATTCTGAAAAGACATAGTAAGAACATGCTATGAATTAGAAACCTTTACATGCCTATCTCTTTTTACAGCAGAAACCATTGTCCAAGAATGGAAAAAACCCACATTTTTTGGTGAGATGCTGTTTCTGAACAGAAAGAAGGCTTTACATGATAATATAGTCACAGATTAATACTCTCAAAACATATAAAGGATGCTGACAATTACAAGAACAAAGTTTGGTTTAAGCTAAAATTCAACCCCCTCCCCAAAGTCTACAGCTGAATAGCATTCTACTGGATAACCTGAAACTCACCAGACATACTATGTGTATAGTCAACTAATCAGTAGCTACCAGAACATGAAAGGAAAAACAAAACCAACCACAAACATAAACCCCCCCAAAAAACCACCAAAAAAACCCCAACAAAAAAAAAAACCAGCTTTGAATTTCCATCCACCTGAGGTAATGTCAATGCTATGCCTGTCCTCTTCAAGTCTTCTAATCTTCTCTTCTAGTTCACTTTGTACAGTATCATACAACAGAAGCTTTTCACTCTAAAAAAGCAAGTAATGTAAAAATGTGTGATTTCTAAGTTCTATCCTCTAAATATATGCGATAACAATTTAAAGCCTCAGCAGAAGGAAGGTAAGAGTAGCTTTAGGTGAAAATTCTTCAAAAGCCATAAAGCACATGACCTCTATCCACTTTTTTAGCACAATATCCTAGCTCCTTAAAGACAGCACGCTCACTTGGCATAAGTGTAAATAAAGTTATCAAATATCAGTACCAAGAATAACTAAGTATACAAAAGAATGCAGCTAGATCTCCCTAATAACTATTTGTATTTTTACACAAATACAGTATTTTCCTTTTGGATAGCAAAGATTTATTCACAATGAATAACAGATCAGAAAATATAATGTTTTCATGGAAAGCTTTTTATTAAGCTGCTTCCAATATTAATAAACCTGCAGTCATTTATAGAGAATTATTGTCTATTACCACAATATTTATAATTGTCTGTTTTCATAGATCTGAAAAAAAGCCTTCCCACAAAAGTAAGAATTTATTGAGCACGTAAAATGATCTAGATAGTTGTAAAAGCATAATTGTCTACCTTAAAGCTGTGAGAAACACTTTAAAAGCACTACTTTAGAAAAGTTAGCTAGCTTGTCCTTTGAAAAGGCAATTTCTGATTCAAATAGATTTACCTAATGACTTCAATGTTAGGTATATCATTAGCACTTTTTATATACAAAGGCAAACAAAACCACACTGTGATGTGAACTTTCTGCAGCGTTTTGTGCAGTCTGCACTCTCTTCCATCTCTCAGCGTGTCAGAACATCAACTTTGTAGTAAGCTGCTGTCAATTGTAGTCCACCACATAGGACTGATACTGAAATTACACAGTATCTATATAGATCAGTTACCCTTTTAAAGGCAGCATTGAAAAACACTAAACTCTCTAAACCAGTAACTTGGAATTAAGCTGAGTTCCAAGCCTCAAGGAAATAAATTTACTGTTCTTTCATAAGCTTGCACATTTCCTAAAACATGGAGTAGGGCTGACTGTTACATTTTAAAATTCTTTTTCACTGAGCAACATCTTTAACAACTCTGGAAATCAGACAGCTTGGACTTACTGACAAGACAGCTTAAGCAGCCATAAGTCACTGTGTCTAACTATTTGCTACCATGTCTCTGCCAGAAGCTGCAGTCCCAAGAGCCAAGTCAGCAGATGTCTGTCCCTCAACTGCTCCTGCCCATAGCACAGCATATTAACAGAAACTCACCTTTACCAGTGTTCCCTCCTATGCTGGGGGGAAGCAAAACAGTTCAGGAATATATGAAAACAAAGAACCCTGATTTACTTAAATGACTGTCATGTTTACCATTCCCTTCAAGTTACAACGTATTTAAATTCCAAAGACCTCCTTTCATATAGCTTTTCAATCCCTCATTATAAAAAAAAATTCCCAGTGGGACTGAAAAGGTGGAAGCCTCCTACATGTATCTGAAATGCTAAATGACTGTTGTCTGTTCTGAGACCATTTTAAAATTCCATTTTAAAATCAAATAGTGTTGGTGCTTAGACATCTGTTTTGCTTCAAGCACTTGGTGACAAATAAGGTGTGAAAAGCTGTTAAAGGCATCAGAAGCATTCTTGCTGAATGGTTATTTTCCAGTGAAATAGTGACTCTACAAGCAGCACTGCTGACTTTAAAGAGCTTTTCGCCCAAGGGAGCCTTATGGGATGGTGACTATTTGAATTTTGAAGGTTTCACAGTAGAAACACAATAGCTAAAGAAGGGACAAGGACCACTGTAAAGAGGAATGATATATAGCCAAAGCAAATCATTCAATCATGGATGAGAAACCCTGCAAATCTTACAGGATTCTGTCCAAGCTCAGGAGTATTCACAGGAAAGACGACAGTCAGTAATGAGTAGTCCCTTCATTATACCTTGCTCTTTCCCAAGGTATCAAGAAAATGGAAATTTTTTTTAAAAGTACGCATGCATATTCTTGCTTTATTGGTATAGTAGGAGCCACAGACTTCAGGAATATGGTGAACCACTCGGAAGAAAACATCTTTAAGTAAGGGATGGTTGAGGAGTACTATGATGCAAACCTCAGGATCTAAGCAGTTATGTTACAGCATTGGACATACATGTACTGGAGTATTTGTATTGTTCTTGGTAATCTTTTTGTAATAAAGGTTAAAAAAAACCATGTGCGAACCTATTAGTGAGAACGTGTTAATGAAAAATAAGAAACTTTAGCTATACTTATATGGAAAGCCAAACAAAAAAAAGCTAAATTGTTTTATATGCTTTGAATAACCTCTTAAGTGGGCTTAAATATCACAAGGCAACTACATTCAAATAGCAAATAACAACAACAATAAAAACGTGCACTGAACTTGGAAAGCATGACACACAGTAAAGTTAGACTAGGTTAGCTATTGATGAAAATAGCAGGCACAACCTCACAATGCTGTCGAGAGGCTTGAATTTCACATTCGTACTTGTTCTTCACAGATTCCAGACAAAGCTCTCTATAGATACCTGTAATCAGACAAATTACAGCAATATTACTTTCTTTAGCTAATACCTGACTTCAGAATTCTCTTTTAAGACTGTCCACAAGTCCCAATACACGTACATAGTGGAAGATACAGACGTATTATATTAGGCACTTACAGTGGCTGGTTGCTTTACAGAGTAAAAATAAGAACAAGTAATCCCTAATTCTGAAGATCAGAGGAAAAATAAATGCTATTTTAATAACTTTTTTCCCTATCTGTCAACAAATTACACCAGTGGTCATGCTAACTTTACAAGATAGGTCTATTTCATATTTCTGATCAAATTATCCTGCCTATCCTCAGTTTTCAAGTCCATGAAGTACTAAATGGCCTCTTTTATTTTCTAATTAGAGTTTTAAATAATGTTTTGGGGTTTTTAGATGGCTAGAAAACTGAATGAATGAACAAGCTTTTACAAATCAATATGTAGAATAAGGCTTACTTTATAATGCATGACCTCAATAAATCACACCAATTAGCAAGACTCTGCTCCATTCTTAGAAATAGCCACCTCGTGATACAAAGGATATTGCTTCGGAGTATTAGAAGCATTTCTTATACATTTCTGAAAACATGTCTACTAAACAGACAGCTGAAAAAATCTGAAAAGTATCTGAAATGTAATATCTGGCAGGTATAGATAGAACTGGATTTAATATATTCAATGCATTCAACGCAAAATATTTAAATTGTTCCAGATTACCACCTTGAGGAGTTAAGATTGCACACAAGCCGGTGCTGTCTAGCAACTGAAGGAATACCCAAAACAACTTTCCTTAGAATGCAGTAGACTATAAATAAACGAACACAGCGCAAGAGGAACAATACCATTACCGGCAATTCCTCTGAAAAACAAACTGCAAGTATTATGTCAATCATCTTTCTGATGCGAAGTCACTTTTGAACTAGAATTCAAAATGTTCTTTTCTTACATCAGTATGTCATGTTGGCTTTTTTTTTTTTTAAATATTTATGGCTGACTGGTATATCTAGGTCTACCAATTTACAATCACTGCTCACTTGCCTGAAATCGAGCAGTGTAGATATGAATACTTCTAAAAGAAACAGTTGTATTCCCGACTTGCTGATCCACATTTCGTGTGAATAGTGGTCAGTGCCTTAGAGAGCAGAGGAACAGCGATTTCTTTTCTACTACTTACATCCATAGTTTAGCTAAACATAGTTTAGTTTGGTTTTATTCACCCCTTCCTGCCCTCTCTCACATAGAAGTAGGTCCTCAGCGGTTACCTGCTGGGGCTCAAGTCCTGCTACTACCCACTTCTGTCAGGGCTCTCAAACAGTAAGAGAAAATAAGCTTGTTCCGCAGTTTCTTACTTTCTCTAAAATAATTTTACTTATTTCATTCAGTTGAGGACAAAAGGAAAAACAAAACCAATCCTGATTTCTAGTCTCAGCTTCAAGGAAACTTTGTAGTTTTTACCCCAGGCTCTTTTTACATTGGAACATGGCTTTTCAATGCTGCTGAAGACAAATCAGGAGAATCTCTAATATTCTGCCTATCCATACGCACCTATGTGAGAGCACCGACAGACAGCCACATTTAAAAATGAAAATCAAAAGTCTGGGTTAAGGTTGCTTTTACATCAAGCCTTCTGCAAGTTCACTTATGAGCCTTCTGCAAAGCCCAAGTGGGCTACTAAGGACTAGACAAGTAAATTTGGGTTACGATATTAGAACACACAAATTCTGGATCACCAGCTGATAAAAAGCATTATGGACTAGAAGGGAACGAAATGCAATAGACCAAAAGATTTCAAATTCTCCTCATAGCCTCACGACAAAAGTACCAATGAAGACATACTGAGTAGAACTGAAGTAGCACTAGTATTATGAAAGTGTAAGCAGGCTTTCCATTTTCCAGTGTGCCTGCACCGTGCTTCTGCTGAATTTCTTAGAAAAGACATGCATAGCATCTCTGGCTAGAGAGATCACGACTATCTGCCTTTTGGCTCTCTGACAGCCTGTGTTAGGTAACCCTTAGACAGCTCAATTACTCCCTAAAGGAGTCGAGCTGTAACATGAAAAGAATTTATAATTCACAATAGGGAAGTACAGAACTTTGTCCTCCTATAATACCACAATTCCATATGACTATATGGTTGTATCCCAGAAGAAGATAAAAGTTCTTGCCTGCTTCTTCTATGAGTATAAAAGCCTATTTAAACATTAGTTTTAATAATTAAAATGCAGCATAGATAAAAGCTGCTAAGGACAAGAGTTTTCCTCCTTCCCCAGATGGAACAGGAGGATGGGAGCAGAGGAGTAGAAGAGATGCAGACTTGAAAAGCAGGAAAAACATGATAATCTAGGATGATCTGGCAAGCAGTTCATCATGAGATAGCACCTACATATCTCCTCATTTCAACAGTGACCAGTGCGCAGGCTTGATCCCAAATTTTCTGACTAATAAAAATTATTACTGTTTTTAATTCAGTAGTTTTGTGCTTACTGCACACAGACAGACATTGAATGAAACATTAAAAAAGCCGTGTTTTTAGTATGATGCTATCAGGCAACTTGCGCAAAGAGGTAAGTAACCTATGCATTTCGACTTGAAAAAAATATTTTACATTTAAAACTATGCCACAGTATTTCCAACTTTAAAACACACTCCTTTAACAATTCTAAAGAAAAAAGAAGATTGACCTTAAAATGTATGACAATTTTATACTGTTGAAACAGCAATACCCGTTTTACATGCCTACCTGCCACCTTGGTTCGGATTTGCATATTTTCTTGTAAAGCTGCCAATGGTTCTAAATATTCAGGTGCTTTTCCAGCTATGACCTCTTGTAGTTTTGCATCCACTTGGCTTAATCTTTCTTTGTAAAGTCTTAAAATAATAGAAATAAAAAAAATAGGCATTTTATTTAAAATCAAACACAAGTTAGAAGAAATACTTTTAAAAGAACTATTCTGCATCTCTTTGCTAATGTATGGAACACCCACTGAAGCAAAGTTAAGATTTGTTACCATTTGAATTTTCCAATACATGTTTTCTTTTTGAACAGTATTCATCATGTCTATTAAACCTGGTTTGGAAAACACATGCAGACAATAACAAATATAGAAAGTAAAGATTAAATTAAATGTATCTCCATCTCTAAGGAAGAAGAAAAAAAAAAAAATCACACGGCTGTTAATAGGATTAAGATGGAGTAGGAGGTGAATCAACATGGAAGAGGGCAGGAAAGGATGCATATACATAAGAATAATATGGCTTACATCATGGAAGAGAAAGATAGACATTTTGTGGATAGAAACACCTATTCGCTTTCATGTTCACATATTTGCTCCCACCCCACCATCAACCAAAGAAAAAGAGAGGCAGGCTCTTATTAAGCAACCCTCATTTCATCTCCTGTGAAAATCTACATATTGCATACTATCACAAATATCACAGGATAATTTGTAACTGACATCCTCCATTTCTGCAAAAAAAGTATTTAAAATATTTTTATTTTATCTAAAATTCATTCCTTCTATAAAGGCTGACATTTACTGGCAGACAACGAAGAGATCTGCTTGCATTTTGAAGGATTTAATGTAATATCAATTACAAGTATTTCAACCACAGTAATGCTCTACTCTCTGTGACTGATACCTTAAATATAGTGTTCAATGGTAGAACCATTGCTCCCAACATAAGAAGGACATGGACCTGTTGGAACGGGTCCAGAGGAGGGCCATGAAGATGATCAGAGGGCTGGAGCACCTCTCCTATGAGGACAGGCTGAGAGAGTTGGGGCTGTTCAGCCTGGAGAAGAGAAGGCTTCGGAGAGACCTTGCAGCAGCCTTCCAGTACCTAAAAGGGGCCTACAGGAAAGGCAGAGAGGGACTCTTTATGAGGGAGTGTAGCGATAGGACGAGGGGTAATGGTTTTAAACTGGAAGAGGGTAGATTTAGATTAGGTATTAGGAAGAAATTTTTTACTGTGAGGGTGGTGATGCACTGGAAGGGGCTGCCCAGAGAAGTTAGGGATGCCCCATCCCTGGAAGCATTCAAGGCCAGGTTGGATGGGGCTTTGAGCAGCCTGGTCTAGGTGCCTATGGCAGGGAGGTTGGAACTAGATGATCTTTAAGGTCCCTCACAACTCTAACCTTCTAATCTTTAAGGTCCCTTCTAACTTTATGAATCATCAATATAACCAGTGTTTCCTGTTCTCATTTTTTACCTTGCACCTCACAATCAAAAGCTATAGAATTAAAGCAAACATACAAACTCTGTTTTACGTGTTAAGAACACATCAGATGTTATCTGTTTACACAGATAAACATATCTTTGTTATATCTGTTTACACAGATGTAACAGATGTCTTTGGGAGAGGGACACTACTTTTTTATTTGTTTGAAATGCGTAGGTTAAATAATGAATTAGACAGGAGAAAGTTCATGTACGCTGATACATCAAAACCTTCTTAAGAAATACTTCCTGTTCATCTGCCACCCGCCTGCTCATCATTTTACTTTGATGACAAGTCCATAGTTCAAACATGTGTACCTAACCTAGCAATGGTCAGTGATCACTCCCCTCCTTCTTACCTGCAAACTGTTAGGAGTATGATACCCGCAATCTGTCCTGCAGTCAACTGACATAGGCTGCAGCTGATCAAAGCTCAATCTGCTGGGATCAATCCTTGATAAGCATGCTATGCACACAATGGTTAACATGGACCTCCAGCAGAATTATTTCACTAGAATATAGCACGGGTGCACAGCACACATGGTTGGGTGGCTCACTAACATTTGGTTACACAGCACCAAGTTCCAGCTACATCAGAGCAAACAGTTATGGACTGGGTGCTGCAAGCATCTGGTACCATGCAGCAGTTGATGGACTAAAACTGTTTATCCAGTATTTTCAAACAGTGTTTTGCCTCAAATGGATAACTGCTATCAACCATTGTAAATCCTACTTACAGCATCCAAATTCAGTTTCCCTGAAAAGAAAGAGGAGGCAGAAAACACTTCTTCATCTCTGCTATTGGTTGTGACTAAACATCCTATTGTTTATGCATCTTTTTCTTCTTTCCTAGCTTTATCACCTCCCTACTCATGGCTGCTCTTCCCTACAATCCTTCTTCCATCATTCTAATGCTTATTTCCCAGTATTCCCACCATCACAGTTCTTCCAGTCCCTACGAACACCCCAATCTCTCAACTAACCAGTGTCTACACAATGCCTTCCTCCTCATATATCACAGCCCTACCACCTCCCAAACACCATTCACAATCCCTAAATACCTTGTTTCGTTCCTCCCAAGACCACTCTCCATATTCACTCCTTAAAGGTTTGTTTCCACAAACTGTTTTCAGTCATCCAAGCTGTCCAACAGATGAAAGAGTAGGACTGAACTCAAAAGCTGGCAGTTTTCTAAATGCCAAACCAGTCGGTACCAACTGGCTCCAATACTCATCAGTTGGATCCACTTCCCAGGTCACTCCATGCTCAGCCCAAAGAAGAGCAGCAGGACAAACAGTCTTCTCTAGACACTGCAGCAAGAAATTGCTTGTTGAGCAATTCTTTACAGACCCTATTAGACAGGCCTCACAGCGTCCTGTTAGGCAAAGCAAGTTCTATGTCTCAGTTCTGCAGTATATGAAAATATACACCTAAGAATAGACAAGGTCTCCTCAAAGCTTCATTTAATAGGTACCTAATTAAGTTAGTTGCCAAATTACCACCAATTTAAATTGGAACAGATGCATCTACCTTGTCTGGACACATGTGAAAAAAAGCCAGCTTAAAATACCTACAAAAGACTGGCTCTAATACAAATGAAATTCACTTTTGAGTAACTGTGGCTATTAATTTGGTCTCTTCTACTTATTAGGTCTTTACTACTGATGTAGATATTATGGCAAATTATAGACAGACCTAAGAGCATTTTCATTTTTTTTTTAGTATTGGTATCTGGTTTGCAGTAATGACAAGAAACTTTAATTGGTACCAACTCTAAAAACTGCTGTGATACCCTGCAAAAAAAACCCTAATATCTTACTTAGCAAAGACAGTGCTTGGTTCTGTCCCATATATATAAACAGATGAGAAAGACCTTGAGTGAATAAATAAACAGAATCACAAATTTCCCTAAAATCGCAATTCCTTGGTTCTGCTAAGGATTTTGATGCAATAGACCCACACCAGCCCTTCACAGCAACTACACTTCAAAGTCATTCTTACAGCAAATCAGAAAATAAATAAATACATAAAAAGTATTCTGAAGCAACTGCCTGCAAATAATTTCAGAACTCCCTATCCTTATTCTTCTCCAAAAGTAGCATCCATACATATGAAAGACAAAAAACACCAACTGCACACAATATTCTCATGGAATGGATCCTCAAATGAGGCACTTAAAACATTAAAATACTTACTGATCTTTAAGGTCTGTAAATTGCTTTTCAAGATTGGACATTTCATCTAAACACTCCATTCTTCTTCTTTCACAGTCCTCATCATCCATTTCTATGAATAAAAAAAAAAGGTAATTTATTTTGAACGGTGTAATGTATAACAAAATAAACTGGATATTTTGTTTCCAGTCAATCTGAAGCAAGCCTGAATTTTAGGCATGAATAGATTATCCATTATATTATTACCATTTTACAGCAGAATATAAGGAATCACTTGACATATAAACTACAAAGTAAGAAACTTCGATCTACTTCTACAAGAAATCCCATTAACAGCAATTTCTCTTCCTCAAAACAGGAAACATCTCTGTAAGACTTCAAGAGGTTAAATTTCATGACTGATAATACAAAGTTTATCTAAGAACACATGAAACAGAAAAATTAAACATTGTATACCACACCAGATGAAAGGCACCATTAAACATGACGACTTATTAGCCACCATTGAAAATTCAAGTGTATCTTGAGTTACTATGAGCAAAAGAAATCCCTGGAAAGAAAGCACAGTTCAATGTTACATTTGTCATATAAAATTCAAGGTCTTGTTTTATTAATAACTATTAATTTAAAAAATTAACACTTGGTTTTGAGAACAGGTTTCATCCTGTTCAACTGGGAGAGTTCTTTGAAGCTGAAATATTAATGTGGAAATATCTGTAGTTTAATGACCATTTAAAATGACTGGATTTCTAATGAAACACTTCTTAATCGGCAAAGTCTAGAATTTTGCAGTAACTTGTTTTTGTACACTTCTATGCAGCAAGAGTAATTAACATGAAACTCTGCAGAGTTTTTGTTTTCATTTATATTCACGATTTTTTTCTTAATTTACCTAGTGAACATAACTGTGAAGTATAATAAATACTCACTTTTTGGCCAAAAATTTTGCCACTTGATGTTACTAAAAATCAGTTGTTACCTCCACTGCCTTTCCTTAGGCTAGAAAACAGAAAAGCTAAGCTACAAACTTCTTGACCCTTTCTCATCCTTCCCCGAAGAAAAAAAAAAAAAAAAAAAAGGCTTTGTTAGGCCGTATTCAGAAGTTAGAGATGTCCTGAAACTGCTTTATAGCAGCAGTATCTCCAGTAATTAGCTCTCTACAGTTATGGTACAACAGACCAATTATCAAGCAGTAGGAGAAGACATGCAGAAGAAAGGATGGCCAAGCAGTCAGGAACTGAGGCTGAACTGGTGCAAAGAGGCCAGGCGTTGGTGAGAAGGGGCTGTCCTAAGGAGGCCATATCCATCTCAGCAGTTACTCTGTCAAGAAAAATCCCATCTCCTGGCAGAAAGGCAAAATAGGATCCTGAACCAAGCAGAGACAGCCTGGACTCGCTCTTCTAGACCACAAACAACTCTTGAGCCTTTTGCTTCTTCCTCACTCACATTTTCCAACAGACACGTTTAAGTGCTCTATGCTGTCTCCTACACGAACTACAGAAAGCAGCATGCAAGTCTTCATCCTTATTGTTTTGCAAAAGAGTACGGCAATTTGCAAAGGTGAGGAGGTAAAAGGAGTAGCTTCAGGGCCAGCATAGCTACTTCGGAGGATCTGAGTAACTCAGATCTTCCGCTCTGACCTCTCAGCGTATGAAGTTTTCTGCACATAGCTTTTTCCTGAAATCGTCACAAGCTTTTAAGACTAAAAACTACACTAGCCCTCTCTGCCTGGACATGAAAATTAGCAGGCAGTGGAGCAGTTACTAATCTGTATTTACAATGGTACCCACGAGTCCAAACTAAAGACCTACTACAGTTTGTCACATTATAGTTAGTACAAGCAAAAAAGACAGCACGCACCAAGTTTTGAAACATGACATAACCTGAAGTATTTGAAAACAGAGCAAGAAAATTTAAAAACAAAACTTCAAAAAAAATACACTTAGCATGCTGGGGAGGGTGAGGGAAGAAGTATCAGGCTGTTAAGACATACTATTTTATTTTAAAATATTGTTCTCGAAAGTAAGGCAGATCCTGAATCCCAGAATAAGGCTGAAAATCAGGTTAAAGAGCACAGTTTTACTTGGCTGTCCAATGTAATACTCAAGCCAAAATTGATTAGGCAACTTTCAACTTGGCCAAATTTAAGGAATGTGGCAGTCGTATTACTCAAAGAGTTGTCTAAAGCATTTATGTGCTATAAAAGTAAAGCTTCTTTAAAATTTGAAAGCATTTCCCCATGAAGCCAGCTAGGAACACGCACTGGAATACAGATAGTTCTCCCACTTTATTCTCAAACTCAAATATGTGTTTCAGATGTGTTCAGCTATGCTTTTGGTTCTGTTTTAGTATGGAAATCACTTGGAAGTCTTTCCTTAAATTAACATGGATTTTATTGTTTATGTTTAGGGACTACATATCAAAGAAAACAGATTAGAACTGTAACCCTGGCTGAGGATCAGCGCAAGACCCACTCTTGGAGGGGAAAGTGACTGCATCTTACATTTTAAACTTGTGTTGCAAAGAAACTATAATGCATTGGTATCTGAGGGCACTATCTTGCAGATACTGAAATACCACATAGCTCTCTCCAGTCTCCCCTCAGCTACATATATGCTCAAGTCTTTGACTTTCTGGCTAGAAGTCTACAATTTACCTATCATTAGAAGTCTACAATTTACCTATCATTCATACTGAATGGCAGTTCACATGCTAAGTCGCTCTTCAGTTGTTTCACCTTCACTCTTACCTCCAGTAAGATTCATAAAATTATGAAGTTTTCCAGAGTCCTGAAATACCTTCAGTTCCGCAGTTATGGAAATTCTTCCCCATGACCTTAAACAACATACAGATTGGGGAATATGCAGTACTGAAAGAGTAAGAAGTTTTAAGATCAAATCTCATGGCTTTCCAGTTGAAAATTTACATCACTGGAGACAAAAGATTCCTCATTTCATATTAAAACGCTTGCTAATAGGCCTATCCTTTCTCAATACTTCAGATTTCCTGTGAAGTTTCATACTGCACAAAGTGTTTAGGATGCTTTTAAACACTTCCAAAATCATAGTCATTCTTTTCCTACTTTATTCAAGCAGTTCAAATCAGTAACTAGGGCAGCCTGGTTGAAAGACAAAAACCCCCCATAGTACTTAAAAATAACAGCACCTAAAATAGCTTTTTTTAATAAGCTGTGGCCTATATTAAGGGCTCTAAAAATGGCCAAATTTTCATCTGGGATAGTAAGCATAACTTGTGGCTTTTTTTATTCATCCCTAATACGCTATTCTATATCCTGGTCAATAAAAAACTCTCCACTAAACACTAGCATCAAAAGGAACAGGACAGAAACAATGATAGCTCTCAAGGGCAAGTTATGCTTCTTCTAACTGCACTTTCTGTATTCTCAAGCATTTACTGGGGAAAAAAAAAAAAAAAGAAGGCTGAATGCGAGTAAAGCAAATGACAAATTTAACCAAAAAAACACCTTTCCCTCAAAATCTTTTTTCTTATTATTACTAATTTTAATTAAGACTTATTTCTTGAGGTGCTAATCATCTTATGTCTGTAGGAACAATACGCCTCCATGGAGTACATTCATATTTGTCAAGACACTGAGACAAGCATATAATTTCCTTTAATCATCACTTTTTAAGTGCTCCCTTAAAAGCATTTCTCTGTGGAATGCAACAGAAATTATCTGGAGAGCTTCTTGTATTGTTTTAAAGAAACACTCACAGACTACGTTCACTTAAAACACAATTCCTCTTTCCTCCTCCCTAATCTCAGAAGAAACCAAGACAAGGGTGAAACCATGGAATTATCTGCCTTGAATAAAGATCAACCAAAGTGTCTCTGAGGACATGTAAACTTCAAAGTTTTCTTTAAAAATACCAATTAGCACAACTACAAACCGGAGCAAAGGCAAGCTTTGAAAGAGAGCAAACTTCAAAGCTGGAACTAACAGAGACAATTCTCACTACACCACAGCCAGTGAGCTGGAGGAGAGAAAGAGTTAAATCTACACCTGTTATACCAACCTCCCTTTCTCACACAGAAAGTGTCACTTTTTTAGACATACAGATTAGCTAGAGTAAGAGATGAAGAAAGGGCATTCTCAGACAGCATCTATCTACAAGACAAACTGGTAGGCTAAGATGGACTAAATAAGTACTGGTTATAGTTGCAGTGCTGCTCTTGGACCTCATCAAGGAGTCCTTCACAGCCCTGTGTCTCACCCACCTACTGCCCAACGAGCCTGTATATTCCTCCTTTACACTCTCTCTGTTTTCCCCTCAAAGTTGTAACAAACTTCATATATCAGAACTTCTTCAAAAGCCATCTCCATTAATTTATCATCCAAAATACAGTGTTCCCTTTTTCGTCCATGTACAATTCTGATAATAAAAGAACTGAAGCATGCTTTCAATAGTCACATCTGAAAGGAACAGAGAAGGTTGCTGTGCAAACAAGGACGTAATCAGATATGCTTTTCCAACTTAAAAATATGATTACCTCCAGCTGCTTGCCCTGGTACCCTCGCTCAAGTTCACCTTTTTTCCAGCATAACCACCAGCAGACAGAGATGCTGCCTAGTTTAGGTTTCATCAGAACAACCAGGCAGTTTAAGCACGTTTTTCTGGCCTTGTTTTCCAACAGAATCACTATGAGAGAACAGGCGTAAGGAAGGACTGATCAGCCTTCCTCGGTAGCAGATCTGTAATTGTATCCATAAACTCTCCACCAACAACAGACCAACTGTTTATAAAAGCTGTGCACACATTCAGGTTTCAGTACAGTACAGCTTTGAAGCTAGTCCCATGACTGGTCCAGCTTATCAGGCACTGGGTCAGTTTGCAGCAGTTTTGGTGAACACAAACCGAGTTCTTTTCCTACCAAGGTAAACCCAAAGCTTCATTCCAGGTACTCATCAAATGCGTTCCAACACCTACGGAGAACGCAAAGATTTGAAACAATGACTCGTCCTCCAGGCAGCTTCCAAACAAAGGCTACATAATTGGAAATAAATCCTAACTACTTTGGAGGTGCAGGGGCCTCAGCACTATCTACTCAGAACTATTTCTTCGCTATTCTTATTTTGCCAAATCAGTTGCTAATCCAGACACAAATAAAATCACTATGTTTATAATAACTTTGATGACTTTTTCAAGCCCCTGGATGTGGTCCATAGCTCACTGATTGAAGAGATCTCCTGTATAGTATTGCATTAGGCAAGATGACAGAACAGCCCAGAACTAAAGAACTCCCTGCGCCAGGAGACCTCTTGTGCAAATCATTAGTCCCAAATACACAAAAACGTGTAGGTGCCCAGTTAACTGATTTAAGTTGGAGGTGTTTACATATTCTCACAAAATTGCAATTTATGACTTCTGCTACTATTGAGCTGCGGTCTATCTAACCACTGCTGTACATAGTCCTCAGCACCTCCCATTTACATATCAGACTCTTCACTGAGACATTTTCACTAGCTACCTTTTTAATGGGTTATTTTTCTGACACCTTAGCATACAAAGGCCCAACAAGCATTGAAGACAGTGCAAGAAAGGGGATAGGAAGACACAGCATACCAGGAAGGGTGGGTAAGGACGAGAGGCAGGACAGTGGCAGCCAGCAATTCGATCCAGGTGGACAGTCATGGACCAGCAGCCTAACTTTTAAAAAGGGGTTCAATCAGCAATACTTGCCAGTTCAAAGGCATGGGGGGATGGGAGAGAAGAAGGGGAAAAAGGGGGGGAAAAAAAACCCAACCAAAACACAGGAAGGTCTGTATAAACCATGGTCAGATTACCTGGATTTGTGGATTAATCAAGGCCTCTACTGGGGGATCAGCTCTGGTACAGAGTGAGTATTAACTCAGATCAAGGTCTAAGAGAGCGATATACTCTCTCCCAGTGTGGCAGCCACACTTTCCGAGCACTAGTAAAGTCTTCACTCTACTTCTGCAGAGCCAGCTTGGCTGTCTCTGTGCCATACCTGTGGGGCTCCAGTACCTTGCTAGCCCGGACAAGGGCAAGCTCCACAAGTCCATATGGAACCACCATAGCAGGGCTTTCCCTGAACTCCATCAGTCAGTGCGAATATAAAAGCCACAGGACTTAACATTCAAGATCTCCCAGATCTTTTAAAAACAAAAATGAAGAATCAATTGTACATTAAGGACATTAACGCACACGGATAAATCAATCACAAGCCAACATATGTAAAATATAGTTTCACAGCTGCGTAATTTGTCTAGCTCATGGTGGCCCACTCCTTCCACTGTGCCAAGCCCGGCGCTTGCGCCATAAGTCAATGTGCTAGTACAGCCATGGGACAAGATCCCAGCAGACCACTCTAAATCACTTAAACTGACAGAAACACAAGTTAGGACCATAGCTAGCACTGAACACAGATACTGTTTTTCAGCTAGCCCTTCTAGTGACACAGATCCTGCTTATGGAGCTTGCTTACTTATGGAGCCCCGGTGATTTCAAAGCAGCAGTGTTATGCATCTGATGACCAGTACGCTTCCCAGTAAGTGACCATTTTGTAACTTACCCGTTGTAGTTACAAGGGCAGTTTGAACAGATAATAACCTTCTTTAACACAGTGGAAACTGAGCACAGAAAAAGTAATCCTTTTAAAGTTTGTTTTCACCTACTAATATCATTCAAAACCTGCAGTCCAGAGGAAGCTATGAAAAAAGGAGTAGAGCAGAGTAGAGGTTGAAATGCCTTGCAAAAAAGCCAATGGCACCAACAGGGCTGCCAATGCCCCCTCAAAGGCAGGCCTCAAAACATCTACCTGAAATTCGCGATTTTGCATACAAGGAAATACATATGTATATGTGAGCACACACATGTGCATGCATGCACACGTATGTATGTATGTATGTATACCAGTCTTTAAGTGCAGACCCTAGCGAGCACCCCGCTGCGGGCCATGCACTCAAGCCCGGGCACAACCCACAGCACCTACACGGAGCGGAGCGGCCCGGTCCGCCAAGCCCGGGTGCCAGGCGGCTCCGCAGCCGGCGGCTCAGGGTAAGTCGGCGCTGCAATCCCCATGCGGCCCACCACCTTCCTCCCCCCCGGCCGGCGGCCCGAAGAGCAGCCGCGGGGCCGAGCCAAGGGCCGGGCCAGGCCGGGGGGGCGGGGTCACGGCGGGGGTGGGCACCGGCAGCCACCGGAGCCGGGGGGGGGGCGGGACCGGTCTCTCCCCCGGAGCAGCGTGCTGGGCGCTGAGGGAACGGCCGCGGTCCCCCCTCAGGGACGCTGCCCCACGGGCGGCCGCCGGTACCTGAGCTGTCCCCCTCCTCGGACACGGACGAGCTCTCGGTCTCCTCTTCCTCCGAGCTGCTGCCCTCGTTCTCCCCGTAGTCCACCTCCATCTCATCGTGGTTGTTCTCCTTCTTCTCCCGAGAATGGACCGGCATCGTCCACCCCACCGCCAAGCCCCGGGACAGCCCTTCCCGCCGCCGCCGCTCCGCCGCTGCCGCCACCGGCCCCTCAGCCCCGCCCCGCCCCTCCCCGCCCGCGCAACCTACCCCGCCCGGCGCCCACCGCGCCCTCCCATTGGCCGAGCCCCGCCAGCACTCTTGCGTGGCTCCCTCGCGCGGGGCATTCTGGGAATTGTCGTCCGCCGGGAGCGGAGAGGAGCGGGGAGGGGCGGGGCGGGAGAAGAGGGCGGTGCCGCTCTGCGGGGGGACCGTGAGGGGCCGGCGGGGAGCGAGAGCTTCCCGCGCCCCCGTCCGCGGGCACTCGGGGGACCGCTCGTCACTTGAGGTGCTCTGTCGCTGTCAGGCAGAGTTAGGGGCGCGTCGCACCTGCCCGCGTCTCCCCGCAGGTGGCCTGGGCGGGGGAGCTGGGCCTGCGGGGCCGGGGGTTCGACCGTTGCCGTTCCCTGCCGGAGCAGCGGAGGGAGGACGCGGGGACCTCACCTCTGGCCGCGCCGCCCGCCTGGCAACCCCCCCACCCCGGCTGCTGCCCGGCAGCTTGGCATCCTGGCAAGGCGTCCCCTGCGGCCCCGCTGCCTGCCCCTCGCCTCCCCCTTGGGCTCCAGGGGACAGAGGTCCCTGTCAACAGTGACCTCCCCACCAGAACCTGTGTCTACCCCAGTTTCACATTCTGTAATACGCTTTAAATTAAATCAGGCTTAAATCGGTCCCCTAAAGATGACAGCAACCCGTGAGAGCGGGCCTGAGAAGGGACTAAGCAGATACGCTGTAATTTGTGTGGGGTTGGGGTAGGTTTTCTGACTTTGAGTGGCAGTACTTTACCGTTCATTCACCTACTGCCATTAATTGTGTTGTGTAAGGTGTACCGAAGGTGAATGGTGCTTACTGGGGCAAGCTGTCTCAGCTGTCCCCTTGCCATGAGGTTAGCTTCACCTCAGGACGTATGCATGCAGAGGAAAGTCTGGCAGGGATCCCCAAAAGCCATGAAACACGGTCACCTCTGGCCTGCAGGTAAGCACGGGCAGTATCTTTGGGGCAAAGGCAAGCTTGCTTGTGCAGCACGGGCTTGCTTCTGACATCTGGGCCAGGGGAAGGTCCAGTAGAGCGTGTCCCAGTGACATGATGTGCTGCTGTAGTGACGTTAAGGTTGTATTTACCCAGCAGTGGCACTTCTTCATGTTGAGACATCCAGGCTTAGTCACCCCCCCCAGTCCAGAAGGATGTTGTGCCTGTTACGTTGTAAGGCAGCTCATAGCTTCTGAGCTTCCCCATGGACTTCTACCTCCATGGCAATAGCTGCCCACCTCGCCCACAACAACCAGCACTGTACGTTAGTCACTTCTTTTCTCCCACATCTCTGTATACCCAAAGCAACTCATTTCCCTGTATCTCCACCAAGAGGAGCGCGTGTAGGTGTGCCACCTCTTCACAGAAATATTAGACAAAATTAACCACCTCCCCGCCCCTCGCTGTGCAAGCTCCATCTCTTCTGGTTCTGCTGTCTCTGGCTTTGTGGCTGCCTGGGGACCCAGCCGAACCTGGCACTGCCTCCCCCGCACCCATGGCAATTTTTATCATTTTAAGCACAGGGCAGGAAACACCCCCTACGATTTCTGAGAGGACTGCAGCCTGCCGAAAGGCACGGCGCTGCCGGGGGAAGGGGGCGGCCACGCATGCTCCGCGCCCGGCGCATGCTCTGCGCCGGCGGGCCGGGGGGGGTTGCCGGGTTGCCCCCAGCCCCGGGGAAGGTGGGAGAACGGAGGGGACAGGGGCTGGGGTGATTATAATGGCTCTGGTTATTGAATAGAGCAACAGCGACTGACCTCGCCCTCGGGTTTTCCCTCTCTAGGAACCGCTTTGCGGGATCCCAACATGTGGCTGAGCGCCGGTTCTTAGAGTTTTTGGAAAATTTCCAGAGACCGTCACCAAGAAATTGTGTTGTAAGCAGGTATTCCTTCCAGCTAACGTGGAAAATGTGTTAGTAGGGGTGCCTGATATTCAGATGGCCGACAGGAGTTAGGAGGAGGCCTGAAACAGGAGCTGGAGACGTCCCCAAAGGAAAACAGTGAATTTCACAAACTGGATCTGAAATTTCTCTTCGAAGAATCCATGGGGATTTGACAAAAAGGAACCATAAGTAAAAAATGTCTAATAATCCCAAATTCAAGTGTTGCCCTTTGGACTAGCAAGATAAAAAGACTAGAAATCAAATGCTCTGGGCTAGAAAAAAATACTGGAAACAGTTGCAGGGAAAGGAATGTCAGGAAATCAGGAAACCTTTGGACTGATTGTAATTTCCTTTCCAAACAGTTGGAACGAGGTCTAAAGGAGCTAAAAATAAGCCCCAGAAGGAAATCAAAGTTCCCATGCCACGATGGAAATCAGCAACCAGGATGGGGAATTGAGCCAGAATTATTTTTTTTTAGAAATACATGATTTTACATGCTGCTTCTATTCTGTTTGTAGCCAGGAGAGGGGGGAAATACCCACCTAAAGCAATACAAACATCTAGTGTCTTGAGGAGAAAAAAATAGTTACCGGTTGAAGTTAATCTGACTGTCCAAATGGAGTGTTAGAAAAGCTAAGAGAAAAGGGTATTGCCCGGAGCTACATATGGTGGCACAGTGCTAGCGACGTTTTATAATTTGTTCCCAGAAATATGGTTAATCAGATAATCTATAAACCCTTAACATATAAAGTGGGAACACCTATCTTAATTGGCTGTCTAGGGCCAGATGCGTGCTAGAAGGAGGGGGGAAAGAAAAAATTCTGTCTGGCTTGCTAGAGGACTTGCAAAGATTTGTGTCTTACTGTGTGTACATACCAGCTAGGAATCCAGTCAGCTACCAGAGGACCAGATTGACCATTTTATCAAGGTACGTGAAAAGAAGCATGAGATGCCCACAAAGCTATGTTTTTTTCTGGATCATGACTTATACCCTTCATCAGAGTGAAAGAGTCATTAAGAAGGAGGTGATTGTGATCATCCTCATCAGCCTGGCTCTGCATTTAATGGGGAAGTGGGGATTAACAGCTGGTATGTGCTATTTTTGAACAATTAGAAAGAGACACAGTCCATTAACAGGGACAGTTGGCAACAATGTAAAATTCAAAACTAGCAATTCTGTTGAAAGCTGGTATTGAGAAAAATTTGGACATGATAACAATCATAAATAAAATGCTGGCCAGCACAGACCTTGACAGATGGTAAAATCCCCTTTCCCAGTTTGGGAAAGAGAGAGATGATTGAAGATGGGAACTCACACGTATGAAGAGGAAAAGCTTGGAAATGCAGGCATCAGCTTCCTAGGACTTAATCTGGGCACATAAACCAATAATCTGAATCTGGCTATTGAATGACAGCTGTGAAACAGAGAAAAGTGGAACCTGGCACAAGCATGGTGGCTATTAGACCAGACATCTTCAGAAAAAGCTAGGAAGCAGAGCTGTAATTTTACAACTAATTTGTTGAATGGAGACAGTGAGTAGAAACATGTATCACTCTAGAATCTGAAAAGCAGTTACTAGCTTTCTGATTATCAACCTGTTTGGCAGCTTTTGTTGTAGTGAGTAACTGCGTAGTAACTGAGTATTTCTAACAAGGGGAGGGTTGTAAAGAGAGAAGCCAAAGATACATAATGTGAGTCAGTATGACACAGGTGTGATGAAAACCTTCGTAAGATGAAACCTTCAAGGAGAAGCAAGGATAAAAGAGCATTTACTGTGTTTGATCCAATATAGTGCACTACATCTTAATGAGTTTGAACTATCTTCTCACTAGGAGTTTCTCCCAGATCAAAGATGCAGTTTGCCTTGGACTGGTCATCACAAGTTTGATTGTGGGGGGTGAGGTCCTCCAAAGGGGACAGGACATCAACATATTCGCCAGGTCTATCAGTATGTGTTATTAACGATGAAAGAAGAATCATGAGATAAATTTATCTGGAAGATACGTGTGAGGTTTCAGGCAGTTCTTGGGCCTCACCTGTAGTATGGGTTAAGAAAGAAGTGGTAGCACTGGGGTGTTTGTGAACTCTGGCAAACCAAATTATGTCACTTGAAATAGGTTTTTTCCGGTATCACAAAGAAATGATACACTGGATGATCTATAAAATTAAATCTGATTCTTCACTCCCAATTTCAAAGTGCAATACTTAGGAGTTGGGTCACAAGAACACTGAAAAGACTATTTTTCCTGCAGGACAAGGTCAGCACCAAGTTAAAGGAGTGGTCACGGTGTGCAAGCTGCTATCTATGTTTGAAGGCTATTGGATCATGTTCCTCCCTCAGCTCATATATTATCTACGCAAGATATTCTGGCATATGCTGCAAATGGTGTAAAGTAAGCTCAAAACTACTAATCTAAATAAACTCAAAATGATATGACTTATTTCTAAAAGACCGTGCTTACTCCTGCAGGTGAGATAAGGGGAGAGATTGGGGGCAATATATTTCCTTTGATAAAACAGAAATAATCTCTGCAAAACTGGCTCTCCCCTAGAAGCTGGCAGACGTGCAGAGTTTCTGCAGGGCTTTTCTCTTCTGGAAGTTCTTTTGTGGGTTTGTCAATATTGCAAAATTATTTCATAAGTTGGGGAAGAAAAAGAAAACATCTCCGTGGTTGAGAGAGAGTGTTTGAGCACTTTCAGTTAAAAAAAGAAGTTGCTGTAACTGCCACTGTGTTAGTGTATTCACATTTCAAAACCTCTTTCATATCAGATAAGGGTGCTAGTGCTTACATTAGAGCACAAACATGGTGAGTTGGAGGTGACTTTGCACAGCAAAAGTCTAAATTCTCTGACACCGCTGGCCAGGAATTAGTAATCGTTACACCAGTTGAAAATAACTTTCACAGGTACAAAAGTTTCTCATCACAATAGGCCATATCTACCTTCTGTTCTTTAAGCATGGCTGACACAGTCCTAGTTAAGAAAATAAAGCTTAGGTAATGATTGTTGCGTTGGGTTTTGGTTTGGGTTTCTCTTCACTTGCGCTCTCCCTGCTACTTTTGAAGCCATTGCCTAATTGAGATCTAATTTTACATAAGAGCACAAGTGTTAAAGGTACCAAGTTTCTATGTGTTTTGTGAAACAGTATCTGGAACAAAGAACCCCTATTAATGGCCCACAGAGGGAAACACATAACTTAGTTTTTACCCATCCAAGAGACGGCAGTCAGCTCACCAACCTGTATACACATAGTCAGGACTTAATGGCAGTCAGGCCTCTTGCCCATCTCAAATAAGTAGGGGAGGACTAAGCAGAGGAAGGTTTGTGGTTGTGAAAGGAGGTGACTCATGACTCATCTGGCTTCATTAATTCTGTAGCTCATGGAAAAATTTATTCAAGCTTGGGATCTTTGGTGGTTGGAAAGACTGCAGTGTTCTGACTTTGTACCAGATGCTCACACAAAGGTATTAATGCTGATGCACTGCTTAACAAAAAAAAGCAATAAAGCAAGAATTGGTTGCACAGGCGAGTATTAGCTCATGAAGAGCTCTTTCCCTTAATTACAGAAGCATATAGATTACACATTTCATCTGTGAGCTATGGGGTTGTGTAAATGAAATGGGAATTTGTGCTTTTTTGCAGAGGAACAGGGTTTTGTTGAAGGAACAGCTAGCTGTTCCATTCTTCTAATATTAGAAACATCTTACAGGATCCTGATATTTGACTGCTTTGGTCAAAGTGTCCAACATCTCCAGTATCAATATGTTACACTAGAGTACCAAACAGTACAGAACCCTGTTTTTGACTATTCAAACCTTAAATATCTAGGTTTGGTGGTCTTTTTCTCAAAGTAAATAGTTGCCAGTTAAGTTAACTAAAAATGTGTTACTCAGGATGGTTCCCAAACAGGAATACTGTAGCACAGGCAAAGCCACATACCCAGAGGATTGCAACACACTATCCTAATGCCCAGGGTGCAATTTAGAGAGGCACCTTTCTCCAAACCAAGACAACCCCCATAGTTGTAGTACTTGGAAACAGCTGAATTCTTTGGAAATCATAAATCCTAGATGAATTGTGAGAAGTTAATTGATGGTACGAGTGTGACCCAGTTGCCCCCACTACTTTGAGTGCCCTATGGGGCCCTGTAGAGAGGGTTAAAAGAAGGAGAAAAAAGTTCTGCAGCCCTTAGTTGTCTACCCTACTCCTTTAAAAGTTTAGTTAAACTTACTTATGGTGGGTGTCCTTACAGCTGAACAAAAATGTTTGAAAAGTTCTTTTTTCAAGGTGCAAAAGCAAAGAATTGGGTACAGTAATAGCCGCCTGGAATGCAGCAGAACCTAACCCCTCCCTAACTAATCCTGCTATTTTCTAACCTTGTCCTCCATGCATAATCAAAGCGTTGAAGTCACATGCTTGAAAGTCAAGCCTTTGCAAAATCACGGCTTTCGCTGTGCATAGAACATGCCCTTCCTGTCTGGTGTGCCCTGCACAAGGAGGTTCTCTGGAGAAGCCATTATTATCTCAGTTAACACCACTCCCTCCTCTTATTTAATATTTTGGTGAGGTCTTTATCTATTACTTTTAAGCTCTGTCTTGAGTTAAAGACCAAAAAATTATAAGAAAAGCAAGCAAATTCTCCAAAGAAAAGATATCTTTTAAAGATTGACAAAATACAAAAATGTCCTTATAATTCACGAAATTTAGGAAGCAAAGCACATAAATCAATGTATTGTTATCAGATCTTAGAAAGCTAAAATGTACTGCCTTATGGTAAAATAAATTATTGTAATACTAGCTATTACCTAACATTGCTAATCTTCAGATCTCATTTACAGAGATGGTAGAATCTGAGATGCTTTGGGGCAGACCACATTGGTGGGAGATGACACTGACTCCATCACTGATGCCCTGCTGACTAAATCCCGCTGCCCTTATGCTTGTAATATTAGCTGTTACTGGTCATGCATTTAAATACTCGGGTTGTGTTATTTATCTAAGAGGTACGTAAATGTTGACAACTCTTACAATTTATAACAAGTCTCAAATAGTTAAATATTGCCAATATTAAAAACTCCAGCTGTTGTAATCAGGCTTTTAGCTGGGGGAACTGGATATCCTCAATGCAAAAGTGAGCACTAGGGACTACTTAAAAACGTCCAAGCAAAGTGATGCTGGAAATCATGAATCTTAAATGACACAACAGCACATGTCTATTGGAAAGTCCAAGAATTCTCTATTTCATAAATTTCACGGTTGTAAACTAAAGTCAGGCTTTTTGGAGTAACGTTGGGCTTTTTCAATATTACGAACTGAGCCCTCAGTGGTAGAGTTTATGTGGCATCTTGTACATATCCCGTCGGTTGTGGCAGGCCTGGCTGGCGAGGTGATGCACGGGACGGGGACAGATGCTGTCCCTTGAGCCTGCTTCTGGCGTTGCTGTAGGAGCAGCGTGGCCATGGCCGTCCTACGCAGACGAAACGAGGCTGCCCCAGAGCGTGGGGCTGGACCCAGCCATCCGTGATGGTCAGGTCTCCATGCCGCAGGGCAGGGAAAGCGGGAAGGGACTATGGGCAGGAGCCAGGGGTGAGGAGCTGCCGCACTTGGAGGAACGGTGTGGGATGAGGAATGGCGAGGCACAGCGCTGCGGCTGCCCAACCGAGGCGTCGTGAGTAAAGGCTTGGAGTCACCGCCTGGATTTTATCTCCTTATTCCCCACGGGATTCCCCCCTATACCTCACTACGCTTCTGTATAGCCAGAAGTAGCGCTGCAATGGGATAACTTTGTATTTTACGTACAAATAGCTGAAGTACAGCTTCCCGCACCACTCGCTGCTGCCCGCTCCCGAAGCGAGCACGCGGCTCTGCTGCTCCGGTGCCGGCTCTCCATCCTCTGGCCGGGAGGCCCGTGACAGCCCCGGGCAGAGGCAGCTGCCCCTCCCGTGCTGGAGGAAGGGAGGAGCCCCGTCCGTCCGCCCGCCGCCGCGCCTCGGAGGTGCGCTGGGGAGCGCCGGCCGTGACGTCACGGCGCGGTTGCCATAGGGACGCCTGGGGTCGCACCTGACGGCTGTCGTGAAGCAGCGGGAGGAGAAGGAGGAAGGGGGAGTCTAGGCCCGGCCCGGCCCGGCCCCCCTCCGGGCCCGCGGGGAGTTGGCTCCGCGCCGCGCCCCTCCACCCTCGCCGCATCGGAGCCGGAGCCAGGAGGAGGCGGCGCTGCCGCCGCTGGCTATGTAGGGGCCCCGGTGCGGGCGGATCCGGAGGCCGCTCTCCGCCTCTGGAGCGCGGCGCCGGGGCCGGGCCGGACCGGGCCGGGCCCGGCGGGATGTTCTCCAAGAAGCCGCACGGGGACGTGCGGAAATCCACGCAGAAGGTGCTGGACACCCGCAAGGACCCGCTCACCCGCCTCAAGCACCTGCGCGTCCTCATCGGTGAGGCGGCCGGCAGGGAGGGAGGGAGGGAGGGAGCGAGGGGCCACGGCTCGGGAGTCCGTCTGGCTGCTGGCCCCGAGTCCCGGAGTAGGAAGGACCGGGAGATTCGAGGGACCAGCGGGAGGCGGGCTCGGGGCTCTGCTCCGGCGAGAGACCCCAGTCAGCCCAGCCTCCCCCCTGCATGGCACGGCACGGCACGGCAGGGCAGCGCGGCCGGAGGGAGGGCCCCCGCTTGGCGGGGCTCCGGCTGCGTGCCGGGGGCCGCTGGTCCCGGCGGGGGCGGCTTCGCTCCCCGCTGTTGTACTGAGGCACGTCCGTTTCCACCGCCTTTGCAAGAAGGTGGCTTTCATTTGGCAACCGCGGGTGGAGGCGAAAAGCTGGTGTGCTTCGCCCGTGGATTATTCTCTAGAGCTGCATCGATGCTGCTAACTCGGTAGGCTTGAATAGAAGGGGCTGGTGAGTCCTAATGGTGCCTGTGGCTCTAATCTGTTTCCCCTAAATGCTCACAGTAACAACTTATGTTCGTGTATGTGCTCAAGGTAAGAGCTACAACAGTAAGTACGCACTGGAGTAGATGTAGATGAGCATTCATACAGCTCGTCTGAAAGCACTTTTGGTTTGCCGGTTGGTCAAGGAGGGAAAATAAGCACTTAAGTACTGCCGCAGCTCCATGTGAGCAGCTGTTTAACCTGACCAGTGAATTAGGCAATTATTGCACATAATCACAATTTCTAATGAAAAAACAGTGGGGAAAAAAGACACCCAGAGTTAACCATTCCAAAATATCTGTTAGTTGCATGTTTGTAAAAATCTAAGTCATTGTCATCAAGCTGTCCTTGAAAAAAGAATTTTGCTCCAGAGCGTCTTTTGGGCCCTTCAGTTCTGTAAATGCATGTGTTACTTCTGACAGTTTATCGACATGTGAACAGCGCTGGGTCAAGGACAACTGCATTCTGTATTTAGCACAGAGTACTGAATGGATTATTTTGGGTTCTGCCCACAGTTTGGGGGTATTTAAGTACCTATCCTTGGCATCCAAAGCTGGATTCTTCCCTTTCAAGGGAAAACGGTTAATGCTCCCATTTTCTTTTGTATTGGTCGTTGAAGGAACAGGTGTTCCCGTATGGCGGCATCTGCTGCTGCATGACTTATTTTCTGCAACGTAATAATTATTTAGACTTTTGAAATGGAGAATAGTTGGGTAGCTAGCTGTTCAAAACATTTCAGTAGTCAGATTTATCCTCTTGCCTCACTCAGAATGTTACCGCTCTTCTTAACTAGCTGTACTGAGCCAGTTGTGGCTTGCTTTATGTTTTGTATTTATTTTTAGCTACTTCATCAGTTGAAACTTAAGAGGAAAGAGCATTGTAAAGAAACCAAGTACCTCTCTGAATTTAGGTTTCCTGGCTAAAGTATGTTGGTTATTTCTAGTTTTGCTTTAGTCTGCAAAACAATCTGTGTGATTTTCACGAGATCTGCTCTAGATTTGGTATTTCTGTTGCTTGTCTTTTATTTATAAGATTTTCCTTCAGCTTTGTTAATACTTGGGTGCATTCTGTAAGATGCAAGGCATGAGCTCTGTGTCAAGCAGACGTTCTTATCTAATCTAAGGTTTCTGCTTACTGGCTCTAGGACAGACTAAATCTGCTGAGGCATGTTTTCATGTGGTGGCCGTTCCCCTTCTTCCCCCAGCACATGTGTATGTCTCAGCCACTGAAGCACAGCTCACACATCCTTTCTCTAAGTTTGGGAGAGTACAGTGTTTGACTCTGTAAGTTGGGAAAGGTGTAACAGTACTCTTCAACTTGTCTGTCTTGGATGCATCTAGAAGATATTGTCATTATGCAGATACTCTTAGATGCACGAGGTACAAAATAAGGTCTTTTTTGGGGGCAGGGGAAGTAGCATGTTTCTCTGCGTGTTCCTGCTGTAGTGCAAGAGAAGTATATAGCAGACTATTTGAAGTCTGTCTTTTGCTGTGATCACCTCCTTGCCTTATTCCTTAAATTTCTCTGCTCCCTAAACTGCCTTTCAAAGCATAAGCTGTATGCCCTTTCTTCTCCAATTGCTGCTTTGACTCGTCTGCAGGACCAGGTGAAAAAAAAAAATGTAACCACATAAGATAGACTGCTACCTGAGGTGGCTTTGCATGGAGCACCATCCTGCAGCTGGAGCAGCGGAGTGCTGCATTTTCCTGTTTATCTTTTTGCTTCAGTGACAACTCCCCCAGCATAACAATTGGCACGTGTCCATGTGCTCAGGGGATCCAAGCTAGCTATTGCCAACGCACTATCCAAGGGGAAAAGGGAGGAAATCTCAGTTCAGCTCTGTTCAGCATCTTTATGAATGAAAAATTATTTGTCTTGTTTATTGCTCTTAGCCCCTGCATATTGGAGACTAAAAGACTATCCAGAAGAGAATTCTCTGCTGTTCGGCATCCAGGAGAAGGAGAGAATTTTCTCTTGTTTTTAAACTTAAAATCCTTTCAGTAGGCCTGCAACGTGTATTGGACCAGTGTTAATTTCATTTTGCTGTACTTTTTAGTCTTTAGTTCAGCAGTGGTACACTGAAGTGTGGCCTTGGATTCACGGTTAAGCCTTGAGGGGAAGAAAGGGAGTACCAGTTTGATTTCCCTCTATTTTATCAAGGCATCCAAAACAGCAGTTCTCCAGTAAGCTAAATTAATGAAATAGTCATGGAAAGAGGCGGAGTGCTTGTGAATTACACACTGCTGGTTGTCTATTAGCCAAAGAGGAGAAATCTAAAAAATTTTGTTTGGTGAAACGTTGACAGTTGGATCCTGCAAGGCAATGGTGCAAGTTGGGCATCATAAAAAAATATTTAAGATAGTATAATGTGGTTGTTAGTAAAGACCAGCAGAGACCGGACAGTTTCAGAGAACCTAATATGAACCTGAGGGAATGGATAGCACAAAGGCAAGTGACATTTATTTGTAACAAATTAAAAGTAGTGTACATTAGATGGAATTATTTAAGTGCCTTTTACAAGATAACATAGTTGTATCGTTTCAGGAAAAAGTATCTTGTCATTGGTAACAGCTCAGTTTAAATTTAGTGAAAAATGCAAATCATTCTGACTGCATAAAGAATATAGAAAATTTTGTGTTTTTGTAAAACAGCTGTGTACCATTACATCAACTATCATTGCAGCTTTAGTACTCTTATTGCTATAGTCAGTGTATAGAAGATTTAGAGATGGGAATGATTCGGATGAAAGTAAAACTTTAATGTGACAAGACATTGAAGGCTTTGGAATCCATTTCTGTAGGGGCAGATACTGAAAAATATTTTCTAGTCTTTTTCATATATGTTTACAGGAAGTCTGTTAAGGCCTACCAAATTTGAAGTTACAGTAAAAGATTTCTGGCTTGGGAAGCTCCTGAGTGCTAGACTAACTATCAATTTTAGGCATGCTGGGGAAGATGCATTTGTATGTTTGTTTGTTTTTCTGAAACTTTTGTAGATGACTGCTCTTTGCCACTTCACTCCAGTGTCCTGTCTCTGGTTGGTTCTCTGCTCTGCTTCAGTATGGCTCTATTCAGCCTTTTTTGTAATTGAGGAACCAAGGAAAATTCAGTGAAATTCAGGTGGCTAATTCAGAATTGATTAAATTATTTGTTAAAGTAGATATAATACATGACCAATTTATGCATGTCACAGGCATAAGTTTTTTTTAATAGAGGTTAAAGCCTTTAGGAGACTTCCAAGTAGTAATAAATATTTTTATAGCTAAGAAATGCTAAGAAAAATTGGAAAGAGATTGAAGTCTCATATCATGGGACATACCAGTCCGTGAGTGGAGGTAATCTGCTTTCCACTGTTTTCCTGCTGGGGTATTTTTCTTGAAACAGCTGGAACTATCTGCTTTAGGAGATTTGATTCTTTTGAGGTGTATTAATTTCTTCCTGTAGGGAAGTGTTCATTCCGCACACACCCTTTTTTCTTTCCCTCTCCTCCTTAGTTCTGGGAAGTACCTTTAAGTCTGACACAGTTCCCAAATGCCATCTTGATCAGTGTGTGATCTTTTTATCAAACTATTCTTGGGTCTTGTTTCTATATGCTGGAAAGGCTGTAACAGTTTTGTTTACTCTGAGCTACTGCGGTGGTTTAGGCATATCAACCATGAGCAGGAATGTCTAATGGGATTCCCGTGCGGTCCGTACGTCAGTGGCTCAGCCAGGCCCTGCTGTAAGGAAGGCTGCCAGCCCCAGGTAGTGCAAGTGTGATCAGATGGAAATGGAGGCACGTAGTGTACCTTGCGGAGTTAGGTATTGCCTGCAGAACAAAGCCTGTGATTTTTCCAGAAAAAAAAAAAAAAAAATTTAGCAGTCCCCAGTGAGTTAGCAGCTAATTGCAGTTTTTAGGATCATTAAGAGAAAATAACATGGAAATAATATTG
The DNA here is from genome assembly GCF_963924245.1 of Chroicocephalus ridibundus. Taxonomy (NCBI): domain Eukaryota; kingdom Metazoa; phylum Chordata; class Aves; order Charadriiformes; family Laridae; genus Chroicocephalus; species Chroicocephalus ridibundus. The sequence continues at coordinate 31,426,227 of NC_086287.1, forward strand.
CATTGTTCTTATAATCAGTGTTACACTGTTTAATAACACTTCATCATCAAACTAAAATTCTGTGGTTTTAAAATGGTAGTTCATAAAAGTTTGTTCTAATAATTCTTCAAGCATCAATTCGTGCTTGATTTATCCTTTTGTTAAAACCATGCTTTGAGAACTCTGTAAATAATTAAGGCAGCTAGATACATGACCCTTTCAGAATGTTGTACGTTAACAATATTGACTTCTTGTTTTATTCTAGTTTTGATAGCAAATATGTTGCTGCTACCTGTTGAATATGTAGTTTCAGTCAGAATTTGTAAATACGTTAATATGTTTTTGTGTTTGTTTTTTTTTTTTAAATAAAACCTCTAAATATTTAATGATTTCTGTATAATTTTACTGTGTGCAAACAAGTCAAATGAATGTACTTGGTTTAAGTTTTACTTTTAGGGCTGAACTCTTACGATAATTTTTTTCTTTTTTTTTTTTTTCTTTCCTTCTTCAGATTTTGTAGAGTAGGAGTTACAGGCCTGTAATTCGTTACTCCAGAGTAAAGGAAAAAGGAATATATTGTTTCTCATAAATTATTTTATTTGCATCTGCTATCTTAAAAAAACACTGCTTGTATCTCTGGAACCATGGAGACAAGGCTTGTAAAATGCAATGCTAAGAGACCAGAGTATTTGCAGCACGGAGTGTATTTTTTATTATTTTGTTTTGTTATTGTTGGTTAGTTAGTTGGTTAGTGCTTGACATATCATGTAAGCAATCTCTGAAAGGGAAAAGTCAAGTGATACTGGGCAGAATGGAACAGGCTGCATTGGACATCCGTTCTGATATATTGTTTAATATTAAACAATATACTTAAAGAGAGATTCCATTTGCCTAAAGGGATTTTAATTTAAGAAATCTGTTTCACTGGCAGTCAGCCCTAATGCTTCAGCTGGATGCCGTTCATTGGTGTTGCACATCATCAACATCACTCATTATAATATTACTTATATACAATAATAAATTAAAACTTTTTTATGGTTGTTAAAGTGAGAGGCAAGTGAGAAGCTACAGCAAAACTAGCTGCCTGGAATTTTCTTTGGAGATTACTGTTCCAGAAGTTTCTGTGGATGTGCAAAGCTGTATTATTTTTGGCAAGAGTTGTAGATTATTTTTTTTTTCTTTCCTGGTAATTCTAACTGCAGAGGACATGTCACCGCTGTAATTCATGGGTTTGGCTGTGGGTTGAGCGCAGTTTAAGAAATTAGACTTGATGTTCTGTCAGTCTTGACTTAACCCTGAACCCATTCTGCTCTGTTTTGGCCAGGGGAAAAGCGGGAAGAACTGCTTTGCTTTAGGATTTTGGCTGGGCTTAGGATTTTACACTGGGCTTGCAGAGAGTGGCAGTGGCCAGCGCTGCGGGCTCGCAAGGGTGAGGGCTGGAGTCAGATCAAAGCCACAGGGTGGACAAAGGGCCAGCTCTGACCGCTTGGATGCAAGGGAAAGGTCTCTGTGGGTTTAGCTTGTGGCAGTTCAAAATGAAAACAAGTACATTACTACAGAAGTGTTTGAAGTTGCTTAAGGAAAAGCTTAAGTTCTGGAACATGCATGAGTTGTTATGGAAGCATTTTTTTAAAAGTTTACGAGTGTAACTCTTCTGGAGTCTGCAAGTAACCTGAAAGAATGAGTCTGGAGAGCTGTCAGCTGCTTCCGCTCATTCCTGTAGAGCGCTGGTGTTGAAATTTGTAACAGTTTGTATGTCGATGATGTTCGTTAACATGCTTATTCATTCCTGATTTTTTTTTTTATTGTATGTTTGCATCTAAAAGATGGTGGTGATCAGGCAAGTTCAGACTTGTCTGATGCTAAACAGAAGTCCATTAGAAGATTTCTTGAAGTGTGTGCCTTTTTCAGTAGCAAAAACCTCAATAATATTTTCTTTGACAAAATCACCTTTTAAAAAAAATTTAATTGTTTTTGTTAAATAGCTGTTAGTGATCTGAAACAGTAATGGCTAATGTGAAGCCCTTGTTTAATAGATTTGCATTTGTAGCTCACTATTTGAAACGCTGTGGTTTGTTATCAGGTCTCTTTTGCTTTGACAGTCTGTTAACTATGCCAGAACCACCAGTTAGTTCCGGAGGTTTTCCACTTAACCTTTCTAAATGACATGCTTGTCTATTCAAGAGACTGTCCGTATGTAACCGAACCTCTGTACTGTTTTGCTATAAAGTAGCCGTTAAATTTTCCAGCTTGGAGTATTAAGAACGAGTAAGTTCTGTTGGCCATTTTGCTTGTACGTTAACTGAAATTGAGAGCGCTTAGAAACCTCTTGCTTTCTAATGGCACCAGTTTGTTATGAGAACTGATACCGCACACTTCAGTCTATAGCGGGCCTCCGTTTTACAGAAATAGAACTAGAAGTCTGGCTGGCTTCCAGGTCATTGTTTGCCACAGTTGTCACTTGTATTTTATTTTTGGGTAAGGATGAGGGAAAGTGACTTAAAAGCCAGTAAGTCTCAGAATGAGACAGGATAATGTTTTCGTTATGCTATGTGCTGTAACAACTTTATGTATAAACATACTATTAAATCCTGAAACACTTAAAATCGAAGGTAAAATTAACCACAACTTGGTCTGTAATGGTGTAGACTGTTCTGTTAAATGCTATGGTAAATTACTGCAATGCTATGTGTGAACTGGTGAATGTTAATGTTCTCATCAGAAAAGTTAATAGATATCTAAGATCTGGGGTGGGGTGTTGTTGTTTTAGTCTTAAGCTCAGTGTTTTGATTGTTCACCTTGTAAAGTTCTGTCCTGTGTAGAAAGTACCAGTTTACCTGCTTTATAATATTTTAATTTCATACAGTAGGCAATAATCTAAATAGTATAGATGCATTTCATTTGCTATCTCAACTAATTTATAAATATGTAACAGGCATCACAGATTTACAGATTAGTTTATAATAATAATTTATAGGGTAATATATAGAAAACGAAATAAACAGAGAAAGCGAATTGTATGAAATATAAGTTAAAGCCCACTGAGATCCTCTTCCTACAGAGGACTGGGGTGTTGTATGTGTAAACTTGTAAGCTTTGCAGAATCTTGCTCAGGTGATCTCTTACAAGTTTAAATACACAGTAAAAATCTGTATTGTTTCTTTTGGTTCATGTTTTACATATGACAAAGTCATTTTTTTTAGGCTCACTGAGGTGGTACTTTTGCATTGTAATTCTAAGTATGATATGCTGTTCAAATAGTACCCTTCTTCTAATGTGTGCTATTGAAGGGTTGTGTTTTTATTAAAATAGTGAAATACTTTTGTGGATTCAAATTATTCCTGGTTAAAAAGTGATGTGCTGATAATTGAACCATAATAAAAGGCATGCAGTAAATGGGTTTAGTCTTAGGCGGAGTTCAGTGGCAGAACAAATTTTTTACAAGACTTCGGCCTAGAATCCTCTCTGCCTAAAAAGGTCACTGTGAATATCTACTCAGATACTTGAAAAGAGCATAACCTTTCAGAAAGTTTTGAACGATTAACCTTCAAAAGAGCTGGCCTTCTGAAAATACATGAAAGTAGGTTCCTAAGAGTACAGTCATGCATAAGCATAGAAGTTGGTAGGAGAGGTAGAGGGATTTTTTGTTTGTTGTGTTTGGGTTTTTGTGTGGGGTTTTTTTCTGTTTTTCTTTTTTTTTTTTCCCACTTTCTTTTTCCCTTTAACTCTTGGTGCTACAGCTCCAGTCTATAAGGTGGGGTAATACTAGAACTTCCAAGTTTCAGTGGGTTTAATGGAAATATGAATTCCAGTTAACGGGGTACTTGAATGCTCTTGTAATGAGTGTCATACAAATCGCTTAGATAACTAGTCTTCCATTTTTAGTTTGGTTCTCTGTTTCATGCATCAAAATAGAACAGAAATCTGTAAGCTGGGTGCAACTTCAAAAATTTAAACCAAAAAAAGTACCTTACCTTCTTAATGTTGAACCTAGAAAAAACTAAAGCTAGTTTTAGAAAAGTTTTATGGGAGGAAGAAAAGGACAGAGTGCCCTGTATGGTGTCTCTTTGTGCTTAAATGTAACTTTCTTCTTAAAAACCACAAAAAATAAAAAGCACCACTGAACACACAGAGTTAATGCAGAGATCAGATTTGCAGCAGTTTTTAAGTTACAGAAAATTTTTAAGGAAAACTCAGCAATCAAAAATCTGTGTTTCTTGCTCTTGTGAAGCATGAAGAGAACTGCATTTTCTTGACAAACAGCTTCCATAAATGATGCTGGAAGTCTGGATTTTAGTGTACTGGAACTGTGCTTTGTACAGTAGAAGCTTTAGTTTTTACATTGTTGGAATTCAGTAATCTATATGTATTGTCCCATTTTCCCCTCTCCCGTTCTGAGAAACTTTTGTAACTATTTTATATGGTGCCAGAACTAGTTTCGAGTCCTTCCCCTCACCCCCCAAATCTGGGCGTAAGTACCAAGAACCCAAGGAATACATTAGTTTGCGTTAGTTACATGAATCTGTGGTAGGAGAATACAAAGTTCTTTTGTTTAAAAATAAATAAATAAATGAACTGTAAATTAGGGAGGAAAGCCTGTTTATGCCTAATCCCACTTCACGTAAAAACAAGGCTATGTGTCTCCTCCTAAAAAGGCAGAAGAGATTAAGTGGCTAAAGCAGACAAGCAACTTCCTTATAATTCCCAGTTCAAGGTTGTGTGAAAAGGACACACATATGCTCCTTGTAGAGGTAATTATTTTTACCTCTCTATGCAGCATTTGTGATACTTCGGGAGAGCCCAGAGAAGAGACAATGACCTAGTGTTGAAGAAAGTGATTTAAGATGAGAGAATTTAAGAACTGTATCTTTAGTTGATCACAAGGATAAAGGTGAACTAAATGTTTTAGAAACACTCTTGTTAGGGGGGAAAAAAAAATCAGATTCTTGATTAATGAAAAAGGCATTAACAGAAGCATATAGCTGGAAGTTAGTAAGATGAATCAATTGATAGGTAAGTGATACGTTTTAATAGTAAAGTAATCAAGGAGAGCAATAGTCTCTCCATCCATGTATTAGTCATATGGACTGTGTTCAATTTAGAGGTAGCTGTGGAATGGAATGATGTACACAGGCGGCCAGACTAGCTGATTTCCAAATCAAACTCTTCTAAAGTCTACATTACTCCATACTGGATCTGCTTTTTCCCCCCCCTCCACTCTCTTGACATGATTCTTGGTCCGGGTATGCATAATGAGTTCCAGAGTTCCTTGATCGATGTGAGGTTCCAAATGTCTGGACCAGCAGCTTACCGAATCACTAAAAGCATCCTTGATGTGAGAAGAAGGTGTCTTTTACTCTAGGTGGCAAACATTTCAGATGCACAAGTATGTTTTCCCTCCCTTAGAAGGAAAGCTGGTTTTCAACATTAACAGAAATAGTTTGGGGTGGGAGTTTTGTTTTCTTTTGGTTAGTCAATTTTTAAAATATTATTTCCTCTTAAATAAAATGTCCCATTTTTTTTTCCTTCTGTCTGAAGCAATAGAACTTAAAGCAAGAATTCACTTGTTAACTGTTTGTTTGAATTCCAAAACTTGCTTTTATTTACGTTACCAAGTTCTTAGGAAGAAATTGGGGTGAAATGGATTTGCTAGAAAAGTTGCAAACCCAAAGAATTTTGTACTTTCATCCTACTCTTCCAAGCTATAGCTATATTCTGAAGGTATGCTTTTAGTGTTAATTGGGCGTTAATGATAATAACACAGGTCTACCAATGCTCCTCTGAGTCTTTTCTGAGGTCATTGGCACCACATTGTTCTTAAATGAATGAATGCAAAATAAATAAACAAAGATCATCCTCTGAAATTGTCCCCCAAACAGAACTCTGGAAAGGCAGAATGCCTTACCACAGCGCCAGTTGTATGTATGCAAGTGTCACACAGTAATTCTGTGGTAAAATGAGAATCGCCATTCACCTGGTTATGTGGGCAAGCCTTTAGCTTGGCTCCTGAAGAATCTAGGAATAGTGTGTCGAAAAATTATGAACTGTTGTGTTAAGAGTGAGTCTTCTTTAAAGAATAAGTTTGGCTTGGTTTTTTTTTGTCTGTTTCGGAGTTGACCCGTGTCTGGGGAAAGAATGAGGGCCTATTTCAGGAAACGAAACATTAAATGTGCCTGCAAAAATGCAGCATTCCTGTGTGTTGACTGGCAGAGACCCTGTTTAACTGCTTCCGATCTCTTTAGTAATTGGAACTAGTGTTTTCCGTTCCTTTGCATCAAGTGAACCGTTCCACTGCTTTTTATCTGTAGCTCCTGCACAGCAGTTAAATGTACAGGCTTAAAGATTATCTTCTGCCACCCTCCTTTCTCCTGAAAGTCTCAATCATTGCTTTCTTTTTCCCTTCAATCCTCCTGTCTTAAAACCTTTCGATTTGCCTCTTGCTGTATTTTCTTGTCCATAGTCTAGAACTTGCTTTAGGGTTCTGCCCCATGAGTGGGAGCGGATACAATGGTGGTGCCTATGCTCTAGTCATAGCTCTGTTTCCTGTGTACTTGCCCTGGCCACCTGAAAATCATAGTCTAGTTTGTTTAAAGTGGAATTGTTTTTGTTTTTTTTTTCTTGTCCTTACTTTAATATTTCAGACTCTAAGCTTGAGCTGCTGATCTGTACGTGGTGTAGCAGTTTGTGCAAAACTGGAGCTTAGGTAATCCTGTAGATGGTCAGGCACCTGTTTGCCACTCCGCACCACTATGTTTATTGCTCGCTAAGCTGCCTTGCTTTAAGAGTTGATCGTAGGTGTCAATATAGCACTGGCTTCTCCAAGAGCACTCTGGCTCCACCGCACTGATTATGCAAGATCTTGGCAGCATACTGTGATACTGCAAAAACTGAACATGTGTTTGAAACTTTTATAGCAAGACTTGTGATAAAATTGAATTGGCAGACCTGTAGAACTACATAATAAAATAGAGTTGAAAATATGCTTTTGATCAGCCTTTCAACTGATTGTTTCTGTGTGTTATATTCTACCAGTTGTTTATCCGGTCATGTGAGATGATAAAGATTGACATCATTCTAAAACTATGATCCAATAAAGAATTAGAAGGGGACTTAAAGCTATATCTGCAGTGAAAGATGATGCCTCAGTGTCTAGAGCTGGTGAAGAATATAAAGGTTTTGTTTGCCTCGCCTCTCTTCATGGTTTTGGGGTTGGTTTTTTTTGTTTGTTTGTTTGATGTCAGTATTGTGAAAGGGGAGAGTTTTGCCCCATAAAATACTGTCTCCCTGTTCTTCTGTGCTTCCATAGTATTGTTCTGTCCACCTAGTTTCTCTAGTCCAATGTAATTAAATAACAGGACAGGGAGCGTCTTTTGGTTTGGTATGTACTAAGGCTTGAAAGAATCGACTGTTTTAAACAGTCAATTTCACACTAATCTAGATAAATCATCATGTATTTCTTTAACTGGGAATTTGCACAAAACCATCTAGGGGGGCTGTGGGAAGAGAGTCTGGAAACCTTACTGGAATGCACAAGAAAGCATATCCTGTCTACACTCCCAATGATGTTTCCACCTGTTTCTGGTCTCCTGAGACCACGAAATCAAAGGAGTACGGGAGACCGGACCAGACCGGAAAGGAAAGTGCATGTTGGGGCTTGGAGGAAGCAAGGAGGCAGCAGTGGGAATCCAGCACTGCTGTTTGCTTCCTCCCAACCTGTTTCTCTACAGAGCAGAGGCGGTCCCACTTATCATCCTTCTCCCACTTTAACTACTAGAAACAACTAAGCTTAAGACAGTTGGGGACAGTGATGGCCTTTCTGTTGTGGAGTTTGGGCAGGTTGTTAGCTTTATTTCTATTATAGTAACAATTAAAACAGCATTCATTTGTACAGTGCTGGTCCTCGTGGAATTCTGGTTCATCACTGGGGTTTGCAGGCATATCTGTCATGCAAGAAGATGCTGCTTCCTATTTTAAAGCACAAGGTGCTTATGGTGTGCCATATTGAATTTCTTCAGCTTTAGTTTGAAAGAATCAAAACTTCAAGAACTTCTTTACCAACAATAATTTTTCTTTTAAATATCTTCAGTTCTTACTGTTGGATAATGGTATGCGGTGGTTGACTGAATATTTGAAACAAATAAAAACAATGTTCTGTTCTTTTTTTCAGAGAATGCAGAATCAATTGATCTCAAACAGTTTTTTGACCTACATTTCTCACATATATATTATGTGTTCTTTGAAAACTTTGTGACTATTGAAGTAGGTCTTAAACAAAAAGGTAAGTGTTTCAAGTAGAACAGTGTTTTTGTCTCTGTGCTTGTTATAAAATAAAGCAGGGTGTTATAAATAAAGCATGGTGTCTTTGGTCACAAATGACAACATTAGTTACGTAGAAATATATGTAAGCACTATCATTACAAATAAAGGCAGAGCAATGTATGCCATGTGTATGCCACGGAGGTGAGCAAGGAGTTTATTCTCTGATAGCTGTTTTTGCCCTTTTGCAAAATAACAATTCCTAGGTTGTTGTACTTTTGTGTTCTGCAGAATTATTCTAAGTTTTGTTTAACAAGATATTGTGTAGCTTAATCTCTACCAGCTGTTGATGCCATAATGGAAAGTAACTATTCTAAACCGTAACTAGAAAATGTACTTTTTTTTTATTTGCAGAAGGAATGCAAAATAATTCTTGTGGTTGTAGAAATGCATGGTTTTGTTTTACACATATAAGGATCTTTGTCAGTGTTCTTTAAATTTTTTTTTGATAATGAAAGTGTATCTTCTATTTTATTTTTAATTGCATCTAGGTCACAAGTCTCAGAGAGAAGAATTAGATTCTATTCTTTTTATTTTTGAGGTAAGATAACTTCAGTATTCCTCTATGAGTTTTTTTTTTTACTTTGAATTAAGTCCTGTTGAATAATTACAGTACAGCTATCCTGCAGTTGCCTGGAAATACACTTTATGCTTAACCGCATTCCTTTTCTTTTGCTTAGAGTTGTATATATGTGCTTTGTGTGAGGAAAAATTTCACTTGCAGTTTTGCAGGAAGATGTCTTAACTGGAAAGAGATGTTTTCTGTGTTTGCAGATAGTTCATTTCTTTAAGGTGGCGGTCTCTCTCCCCTCCCACCCCCCCATGTATTGTACACTTTGAGATTCTTATAATGCGATCTCTGATTAGTTGTGATCTTCTTGGCCTTTTGATTGGATGTTATCATAGAATAGTTTGGGTTGGAAGGGACTTCATTCTAGTCTACCCCTCCCCTGCAATGAGCAGGGACATCTTCAACTAGATCAGGTTGCTCAGAGCCCTGTCCAACATAGCCTTGAATGTTTCCAGGGATGGGGTGTCTACCACCACTCTGGGCTGTGCTCTGTTTTTTACCATCTGAAGATCATCTTCCTCTAATCTAGCTGGAGAGGTGTTAGACCATTATTGCCCTGGCTCTTTTCTTCATTGTTTTGCTGCAGCTCATTACCCCTCTATTGAGAAGGCTGAAGCAAATGTTTGCCTGTGCTACAGAAGCAAGTTCACAGCTGACCGTCCTAGTTTAAGCCACTATAAAGGTGGAATTACAACTCCACCATAGGCACAACTAATGCAACCCGTTGAAATTTCCTAAGTTAACCCTTCACCTTCTGATCTGTGGCCTTTGTGCAAGTGCACTTTGGTCTTCTGAGTGCGATATCTGCAACACAGATCCTTGGGTTCTGTTTTTTTGTAGAAAATTTTGCAGCTCCTCCCAGAAAGGATTCATCAGAGGTGGCAATTTCATAGTATTGGTAAGTTGATTTTCTTTCTTTCTCTTTTTTTTTTTTTAAATCTTATTTTTATTAGTAGTTTGTGCTACTCATTTCCTTAACCTTTAAGTGGCATAACAGGGATTATGGTCTTGAAACCAAGCTAGAGGAAGAAAAAAAAGAAAACAAACAAAAAAACCCACCAATGTAATGAGAGGCTGTTCTAGACAGAGTTAAATCCGTGAATCTGGAAATAGAACAGTGGCTGAGAAAGAACAAAGGAAGGTGAAAAGTTGCTTTGTAATTATTTTTTCCTATTTTTTTTTTCTGTTAGTAATAAATTTAAAAGTTCGGGTGAGGTCTGTATTTGTTAAATGGGTAGTGCTGGTATTATGCACATTAATGACGTGAAAATCACTTACTTTTAATGTAGACATTCCAGAAAGCCTTTGGGGAAAGACTTTATGGGTTATGAGGAAGCTATGAAAGGTGATCTTTTTTTTCCTTCTGGCATTGAGAAAGTTGCCTGAGGATATCAAGTTCACCAAGATTAAATTGGAGATTGCCAAGGACTTGTTTAAAAGTCACTATCAAGTCTGACCGAGAACTCTGACATCTTACTTAATAAAGAAAGAACAAACAAACAAACAAGATCTTTTTTTTTTTTTTTTTCCTTCTTTTTAGGGTTGATTTTAAAGAAGCTTCTTCACACTGGAAACTCATTAAAGGTATTAGAAAAAGTTGCATACTCCTTTTGTCTAAAAAACTTAAAGATACAAATGAGAATATAAGGGTGAATTTTTACAGTAAAACCACAGGAATGAGAACCAGATCGTTACTTGTGTGTCATGAAAAAATGACTTCACATCATCTGCTTTACCTCAGTAGAACTAATCGCAGTAGTAATGTGCTTATGTAGAGTAGGCAAGTTAAAAATGTGTGCAAATAGTTGAAGGATTTGCATTAACGCAGAAGTAAGCCTTAACCATTCATCGTTAGGAGCAAGGAAACTGGTTTTGGGGCTCAGGCTGTCTTGGAAGTGGAAGATTATCTAGGCCAAAGAGACCTATTGGTGGGTAGCGTGGTAACAGTTGACCCTGGGCCAAAAGCCACCCAGGTGGAATATGTAGTTTTGGTACTGCAGCAACCAGCCATGCCACTCTGTAAACCACCTGCAGGCTTGGCTGCTGCTGAAATTCTCCAGTGTGAGAGCCAGGAGGGGACTGCTCTAGGACTCCCATCACCTTCCTTGAAGAATGAATGGAAGAGGGTAGAACGGGTCCTTCTGCTGCAGAGAGCTCACTCCGGTGTCATAATTCACGAACATATTTAGAAGTTTTATGATGATCTTTGTATTTTCTGAAAAATTCATATGTTGTCTTGCACTGCTGTTGTTAAGCGACTAGAATCGTGTTAGTTTTCTTCCTCTTCTTTCAGAGAAAGCCCTTTGAAAGAGACTCTGTGAGGCAAACAGCAGTGAAGGTGCCAGGGTTGTCCTTGCATTTCAGCAGGAGCAGCAGATGTGCTAGCTTAGCTCTGCTGACTGCTGGTGGTCAGACTGTCTGTATATTGTCATCTTTTGTACCACTCCTGTTCTCCCTCTCCATCCAGGACAAACAGAAATGCTTTTTGTGTTCTGTGACAAGTTAACTTGTTCTGTTTTTTTTCTTCTTTAAGATACGGCGAGAGGGCGTGCGTCTCTTTCTTTTGTGGCTGCAAGCACTTCAAAATAACTGCAGTAAAGAACAGCTATGGATGTTTTCTTGCTTGATTCCTGGATTTTCGTCACCACAGTCTGAATATGGCCCCCGAACACTAGATAATCTCATTAACCCTCCACTTAATGTTCAAGAAAGTAAGTAATTTGGTAATATTACTCAATTATCTACATAATTCAATTCTGAGCACAGAGGAGGCAAGTTGAGGTAACGAAGAACTAGCATACATATGTATCTAGGGAGATTATGGAGCTGTTAAGGAGTTTTTTGGCAGTTTATCAGGTGTTGTTCCAATAGTAACTTGTCTTTTTGTTGTTGTTGTTTTTCAGGGGTGGGTTGTTTTTTGTTTGTTGATTTTCAAAAAGTGTGGCTATGGTAGCTTAACACATAGCATGTGAAAATAAAGTGACCAATTTCATGTAATTCTTCTTAAGAATTACAAGCAGATGCTGCATCTACTGCAAACTTGCACAGGTAGATTCTGCTTGTGTTGAACACTGGCACTGGCTTTGGCCATACCCTAGGGAGCAAGCTACGCAAAGCAGTTTCTGGCATGGGCTTCAAGAGGATGAGTGGTTGTTAGGGCAATGCATAAAGCCAAATGGTTGATCTTCCTGCTGTGTCTGTGGATGACCAGGTAATTAAAGCTGTGGTATTCTTGTGGCTTGGAATCTTCCAAAAGAATCGGAGCTTGTAAATTGAGAAATCTGAGGTCAGAAAGTTCTGTATCAGTGGCAAGGCTTAAGTATTCCAAGATAAACTTGTTATACTTTCTAGGTTGTTAGGTTTTTGTTTTGTTTTTAAATGTGAAGATCATTGTCTTGACTCCAATCAATAGAGCGAGAGTGACTTTTCTCTTAAGATAATTCTTATGACAGATTTTCCTTTGACTGTTCACTGTGTCAATAAATATCAGATACTGGTAGCTTTGGGAAGCATCTTGCCTGCTACCTCAATTTATTCCTGTTAGTAGGGTTTTAAGCTTATTTATTAATGAATTGCAATTTGATGGGGTCATAAGCGCAAACTGTGTATTCACATAAATGTGAATGAGAAGGTGACCGCTTTTTTCCTCTGAACATGAAGTACTGTTGCCTTTTTCTTCTTTTCTGCCTCCACCCAGTGTTTTAAAGCTGACACAAGCTTTGATTGTAGAAGCAAGCAGTGTCTCCTTGGCTGGTAATTAAATTTACTGAAACAAAGCTGATTTAGCAGGCGGATTGTGTGGCAGGACAGCTCTGCAGATAAGTTTACCTTGTTCTGGAGTTATGTGTTGTATCTCTACAGCAGGAAAGGAACAATGGGTTTCAGGGGATGTAGGCAGCATAGAAATGTAGAGTGCAGAAAGTAAAATGTGAACATCTAACTACAGGAACAAGAGAAAAATAAACTCTGAACTAGCTTCACTGTAGAGGTAAAGGAAGTATAGAGTTAGTAAAACTTCGCAGAAATCTAACTGATCAAGTGCTAAATGAAGAAAATGGTGAGAGATGCAAATAATGATTTGGCATTTGTGAAACACAAATGTTACGCTACTGTTTGCCTAAATTCCAAAAGTAATTAACTATGCCTTTTGGAAAAATTGTGTGTTGGCAGGTAGATTCCCACGGTGTGTAGGGAGTAATGAGTTATCTGCTGTGTTTTTACACATGTCAGAAATCAGTTCTATGGTGGTTTATTAGCTAAAATTTCCTAATTTTCATTCATCTATGGGTGGATTATTTTGCCTGTAACTGTCTTTGTTTACCCTGGTACATTTCTGCTTTTTCTGTTTTCATAACTTGGTTGATGTTTATGCATGTGAAGAAATGGTCTTAATGTTAAATGTACTTCTTTATTTGTGTTTCTTTTTAATAGCTCAAGTGACTATAGAGGAAATCACTCCACTTGTTCCTCCACAATCAGGAGATAAAGGACAGGAAGATTTAACAAGCTATTTCTTAGAAGCACTTTTGAAATACATAGTAATTCAGGTATGTTCTATAGTTTTCAAGCAAAGAAATATGAAACACCTAACACGTGTTTGTCCATTACAAGACAACACTTCCTAGTAGCACTGTAAATGTATATGAAAATGTTTTAATCATCCCTTCTCCTTGGCCCCCCGCGCCCCCCCCCCCCAGTGTCCTTTGCAAAAAGCAAATTCTCCTAGAAAATCTTCACTTGTCTTTTTAAAGATTCATAGGTCTGTTAGCACAGGGTCTCACATCAGCTTGCAACATGGAGAAAAAATAACTTCCAGAAATGCTGATTCCAGCTCCCTTCCCATTTCCTCTTCCCCCCTCCCCATCCTGTTGCCTTCAACCAGTGGAAGGATCAACTGGTCTTTCTTACAATGTGTGTTTCTTCGTGGTCAGGGACTTTGCTTTTCAGACTAAGGGGGAACTTCTAACTGAAAGCATTGAATTTTTGTGATATGGGCTTGTAACAAGTCTGAGCAAACTTTTGCTGGCATTTTTCTTAGGTTTATGCTCAGGCTAGCTGGCAAAACGAAATAGAAGTAGGAAGTCAGACTCAATGGTCTGACTGCCAGTGTCTGGGCTTAGGGCCACGTTTTTTCCTCCAGCTGTCTTTCTGGAATTTCTGCTGTTGCTGTAGCGTCACTGTACAGCCTGTCTGTTCTTCAAGGGAAACACTCTGAGCTACTGGAAAGCTCTGGTTAATAGAAATGCTCCAGGTTGTGTTTAGAGTACGTTACAGAGATTATGGCTTTCTAGCCAGAGTTTATGGGGTATTCTTGTTTGTGTTTTTTTTTCTTGTTTGTTTGGATTTTTTCTTTTTTTTTTTTTCTGATCAACAGGATAATTTCTATCCAGATCTTGCAGGGATGGTGCCATGAGTCCTGTTGGTATCTCAACTGTACTTTACGGCACTTTAGTTTTAGGACACTTGTAAGCTCAAGCCTAATACAGTACACTGCACAGAGAAAAATTTGTGATTACAGCTACAGCTGAGCATGGGAACCTCTTCAAAAGAGAAGCAATGGGAAATAGTACGTATTTGTAATATTTCAGATCTGGCAAAGCTTATGACTTAGGTTCTGCTTGAAAATAGCTGCACTGCTGTGATTACGCTCTCTTAGTGGCATTGCTATGTGAACACCGGGTAGTAAGATTTTGCATATCCCACGCTACCTAAAAGGCAGATGATGGAGCTAAACTGTGCAGGAAAAATGAAGACTTGAATGAGTACTTAGCACATGGTGTGCAACTGTAGTGCACACTGTGTCCTTCCCTTAGTACCCTGACACTTCCATGATCTCAGCCACTACTTCAGATGCCTAGGACAGGGCATGGCAAGAGCTCCTGTCAAAAGCTGTGGCTTAGCTATTGTATTTTATGTAATCGATGTGCTGGCCAGTTGGCACATGCTGCGTCCAAGCCTGCTCTGCTGTCATATTCCCAGCAAACTGCTTGGCTGCATGACGTGCTGTCAGTGTACCAGGGTACTGCCTTCTGGGTCAGACTTGTCCAGCAGAACCCAGTTGGGTTTTGATACATAAGTTTTTCTTCATGCTTTTGCAGGCTGAGCTAGAGGCAATGGATAGTGGCACAAATATGGCCAACGTTCAACTGAAACAGTTTATGGCTTCTGTCTTACTCTGTGAACCTGCAGCGCTGGAATAATTTGCAACCTCATTTTGTTGCTTCCAACATCTCCCAGTTTGAATAGAAGTCGTCATACTTGAGATCTGTAGGCTAAGCTTAATGATGACTGTTCAGTTTGAATAAAAATATCCCTTTCAGTCTTGAAGACAACTGCTCTCTCTGTAATAGATGGGTAATACTATATTTAAATTTAGATCAGTCATTGAGGCAGGTGTCATAGAACTTGTTTGCTATGTGAATACTAAAGTCTTTTGCTGAAGTCTCTTTAGGGGCACTGATAATTTCAAGCTGAATAGTTACTTTTTGATATTAAGCTCTGGTAAAGGACTTTGCGTCCTTTTACATATCAGTCACACATTCCATTGAATTATATTGGGGGGAGTATATTTATGTGTATATATTCCATTCTAAAGGCCTGTTGCCCTGAAAATAGATCATAATAGAACTGTGGACTTGCAATAAGGAATAGAGGAGGGGGAAAAGAGGGAGGGGAAAAAAAAGGCACTTTTCAGAAAACTTCCTTTGTGTTATTTATGGTAGACTTGACAGATTACTCAACTCTACAGGCAGATGGATTCTTCAGGACAAAGATCGAAACTGTGTGTTGGTTTTATTATCAAGGAGAACTTTCATGCTTTTCAGTAGGAAAACATTTTATAATGGGGGAGGCTCAGCACTCATGATCCATGAGGGTAGACTTGTGTAACTCAGCTTTAAAGTTGTATATTCTGCTGCTGCTTGTTGACAGATTTGTTTGTTTCATATTACCAACCACATAAATGCATCTAAGTACTTATTATAATGAATGTATGGACACTTGCTAGTCAGAATGTGTCAAAAGAAACGGTCAAACAAATGTTCAGAGTAGCATGGATAATTGTCCTTTTCTTATAAAATATTTTGAAATAAAAACCCAGTTTTATTAAAAACAGTCAATTTGGGTTTACTCCCTGACTTGGCAAGATGACCATAAAAGCAGATGTATTTTGATTTGTCTCAGTATGTGATGTGTTAAAGTTAATTTTGAAGCAACGTTTTGGAAGAGAACAATCTTTGACTCATTCACATTTCCTAGTTAGTTTCTGTTCCATCCTTCTAAAAGTTTATTAAAATGCATATGATTATGTTCCCAATAAATAACTTAAAAAGAAGCCGTTTCATCAGTCATCTTTCTCTTCTAGATGTTTACTTTATCCAACTTCTTTTTTTAAGGTTAAGAGTTTAGAATGGAAGAACAAGGAAAACCAGGAAAAGGGATTTTCATTTTTATTCTCAAATTTTAAGAAATACTACTTACCTTCTATTTTCCCAAACATCTGTAAGGAGACCAGCTTGTATAACCCTATACTTGGTAAGTGTTAACTCACCTGATGACATCATTAAATTTTCTCTAATAGAGAGCATAGCAAAGCAGTTTTTTGCTTGTCATCTTTCCCAGAAAGAACAGTCTCAAAAAATATTTGGACATGTTATGGTGTCTGTTCGTGGTTTTCAATTCTCTGTTCATGGAGGCACCTGACCCCTTCATTAGAGTCAATCTTGCTTTATTAACTTCATTCAGGTAAATTAAATGTTCACGTAAAACAGTTCTTCAATGTGACGTCTGTTGATTATTTTAATAGTGCTCTGAAGAGAAATTACTGTTGCTGGTATAAAAGGTGTTAGTGTGCTGTTCTTTGGGGGATGTTCGCTTTATCTGGTACAGAATCATAGTGTTTGCATCATACAGTGCTTGCTCTCATGGTTCAGTCAGAGCAAAGTTAGTTATGTTTTTGCGTCAACTGTATTTTCTCAACAGCTTGCAGTAGGAAGAGGAAGTTAGTTTAACACAATCTTTAAAGCTGATGGTGCTAGAACATATCTTTCCATAGAGAGAGTGCAATTTTAGGTGTTTGCTAAGCAAATCTAACTAGAGTTTTGTTCAGAGGCTGTTAGCCTATTATAAACTACAACGTTGTTTGCATGTCTTGACTTTGCTAGCTCAGGTTTGCATGCACCCATGCACGTATTGGTTGTAAGCCAACAGAGTTCAAGACTTGTTTGCAAAGCAATACCACATACATAGGCTTTAAGCTGCCATTTCATTACTGGAATAATGTGGACATCTCAGTGCTCCTCTTACCTGTTGATGCAACATCTCCCAAGGATTAGTTGTGATCTTCAGCCACAATTTCATATTCTAAAATCAAGCTGTTGGGAAGTCTCTTGAAAAGGTCTTACTTTCTGCTTCTGCCCGTCCATGTATATGTATTTGGATTGTGGCTTCCTTCAGAGATGGTTGTTTCAAAACCGTGTTCTCCTGGGAAAGGCAAACATTGGAACTTCTCGTCCAGGGGAGAAGAAACAGTCTAAGTTGAGCCATAAGCAACAGTAGAACAAGAGTTGTGTGAAGATACTGAAGAGGTTCAGTGATAAAATAGCTACAAGAGGGATGGTAAGAAATGCTGAGAAAGCAAACCTACTGCTGCTTGACATCATAGAACAAGAAAATATCGGTTCCATATTTCTTGTTCAAGGAAGATCTCGACTGAGTCTTAAACAGAAGTGTTACAGTAGTCCTCTCTCTTTCTGTGAACCATAAATGAGAAACTTCCAAGGCATTAGTAAAGAAGAGGACAATGAGGAAGAAAAGGAAGAAATGGGCACAAAACTACTGTCAGTGCCTTAAACTGTGCAAAGACAGCAGCAATGACAAGGATTTGGGGAAGAATATAGTAATGAAAACAACAGCAGCACTGGTGAGTAAAATAGTCTTTTCTCCTCTAAGAAGTTCTTCTCTGGCATGCCTCTCCCCATCCTATTTTAAGACAGTCGTGTGCCTGTTCTGAACAAAATTGACATTGTTTAGGCAGAAAACAGGGCAAACTTGGACACTGAGCCTGCCACTAAAAGCAGAAGTTCTTATGCTGCTGGTATAATTTTTAATTTAGGAGAAGTTATGAGGTACAGGTCAAAACAGTAGTTTTGGTAAGCAAGCATTCGTATAGGGCTTTACTGGAGATAGTATATTGGATTGAGATTTATTTTCTTTTTCTTTCTGTTAAGGCAGATTGTCATATATCGGTTACAGTAAAGAGCAATGAGCATTCCAGTTACAAGAATTGTGCCTCCTCCTAATTCTGGCTTGAGTATTACAGGCTTAGAAGAGCCCATGAGATTGTTTGTTTTGTTTTGAATGTCTTTTAATATCTGGTTAGATTCTGTAATACAGTCTTTGGAAACTCTTTAGTAAGAACTACAGATATGGCAGTAAGATTGCAGGGGTATTGTTTCTTCCATCATAGTAACTTGCCTTTCTGTGCAATTTCCAAACCATTTAGATTTGGCCCCTTCATTTACAGGGAAACCATAAAGTGGGCTGTCCTACAGCTCTCTGCAGCTCTTCATTCCTTCTGAAGCCTTTATTGCTGTAAAAAGTAAACGTGGTCAAAACTGCAAGTGTCCACCATTATCACTGTGTTTCTGCTAGCCTTTTCATTTTCTACCCAGTGTACATCTTCTATCATCTACAGTTAGTTTCCTGCCCTTTTTGGCACCAGCTCACACCAAGTTCCCAGAGAGGGAAGGGTGGGGGGTGGGGAAAGCCCAAACAAAACAAAGGAAAATGGAAAGTTGGGGCAAGGGAATATTTCCTTCTGCACTGTTTGAGTCACTCTAATAAGCTTCTGTTTTGCTTTGGTTTTACATCAGTGTCCTCATCTGGAGCCTTGACACCTACTTCCAAGATGGACAGAAATGTGAAAATTCAAGGAATGACTGAAGGAGGATACATTTGAGAAGCAGCTGCAGCACGTAATATGATTGAGAGAGAATATAGAGAGAGGATGTTCTGAGAGGATATCATGAACCGACAGAAGGAGGCAGTGTGCTGCAAAGACATGTTTACTGCATGTCTACTGGATGTCTTGTCCCTTTGAAAATACTGCCCGAGTGCTGTTACTGCATGGCCAGTATTGCAGCCTTCACACCCTGCTGAATACTAATAGATACCAGAGAGAACTGATTTTTGCATCTTTAAATACTGCGCTAACAGGCATTTGCTTTCTTTTTTTCAGTGATTGTGCTGTTATACATGCTTCTGTTTAAGGTGTATTAAGTTTTAATTTTCTTACTAATCAGCTGCTTTGCATAGAATGAAAACAATGTACTGTTTTATATTTGTAGTAAATAAACTCTTTGTAAGCTTTTTAAAAAGTATTCTGTGCATTTGTTACACATGTAGGTGGATGATATGCAAGAGTCTTGTTGTTTATTCCTCTAAAAATAATGCTTCCATTAAAAATAGTGAATGTTACTTTAAAATCTGTTCTGGAAACATTCCTGAGTTTAGCAGTATCATGATGAGTTTATGACTACTTTTGTACGTGGCTGTTGAAATGACGCTGAGATACACCAGCTTGGATATCCTTAATGCTGATGCTGAGTGTTGTGTTGTGTATTTGTAATATTAACAAGGAAACGTTTACAGCAGTCTGACGGGTAGGCTGTATTCACTTCAAATGCCTAAAAGTATATATGGCTGTCAGATGTTAATTGCCTAGATCGTAGGTGATTATTTCTTTGCTGCTATCCAGTTTTGTTCTGGCTGGATTATGATACTATAACCTGTCAGAAGTTAGGCTGGATCCCTTAAAATAACTCTTGACCTTCCATTGGGAAGAAACAGTCAGGGAACAACTTTATATTCTTCAGCATGACGACTTTGCATCTTCTTTGACTCCGACCATTAGTATCTTTGAACTTCATTCTGGCTTGTAAAACCATGGAACATATCTCTTACTCATGTACCATAAGCTATAGAAGAGTTGAGGAAATGCTGAAGTACCATGTCTTTCCAATCTGTCCCTCTCCATATGTGGGTAGGACCATCATTTTCCACGCCTCCTTTTTGTTTGGTGTGTTGTTTTTGGTTTTTTGTTTGTTTGGTTTGGTTTGGGCTTTTTTGTTGATTTTATTTTTGGGTGGTTTTGGTTGTTTTGTTTTCATGTGCTGTCACCAGATGAAAATTGTGATACTGAAACACCAGCAGCAGGGTATGTTCTGACAGCACATGTCATAATCAGTCCTCAGACAAATTTTCATCTGCTTTTTGTATCAGAGCAGATCTCATACTTGCCCTTCCAGAAGTAGGAATAGAGTTGACACCACTCCCAGGGAAATGTCATTTGCACCTGCAAGTTTTGTATCTGCTTTAGGTTGATGATTTGTATTGCAGAACTGTTCTACACCCTGTCTTGAGTTGTGAAACCCAGAAATTAGATTTGCAGTGTTGAGTTGGCTGATACCTGTCTGGAGTTGAACTGGACTGTTGATATCTGTCCCTGCAGAAATGTGTGTTATGCACAATTTAAAAACTGTCTGCGTGTCCCCACCCTGCAGTCTTTGTTATGTTTACACCACACATGTCAATCCCATCCAGATCGAGTTATTAAAGACTCAATTTTTCTGAAGCAGGTTTGGGAATACTGATGACACTGTCAGCATCTTTGTCGCTAGCACAGTAGAGAACCAGAAGAGCTAAACAGTTCTGAACCATAATGTAGAACATGGGCTGGAGAATGGAGCTGTAGGTTTTAGACCCCAACTAACCGCAGTTCCTGCTAGTTGGCACGCTGCTGGGCATCATTCATTACATCCCCTGCAAGCTAGTACAGAAGCTGTTGCCACAGGCTTATCTTTCAGCTCAGTCCTAGGAAGATGCATGTGCCTTTGCTCTGGCAGCAAAGTCCAGCAAAATTAGCTAGTGCAGATGTGGCATTAGATGTAGCCACAAAACTCGCGCGGCTTTGGAGCAGGGTTTCTCTCTGTTCTATTCGTCTTTCACCTGTTGCAGGGCCAGTAGAGGTTTATTGCAGCTGCTGTTGGAATACAGTTGGGAACTAAAGCTCTGCCGTTGTAGCCGTGATTAGATGTTGGGATCTGTATTGGTAAAGAACTATGACCCTTATCGCTAATTATGTTGCTTCATTGTGGGTTGCTGCAGGCCAGCATAGAGATCTTTCTAGGGATGCATTTGGAAATGTGGCGATCCCTTGCATCTGAACTGCATCTGCTTTTCCTAATAGGCTTGGTAGTAGGGGATAAATAGCATATAGGACTTTTAAAAGGCTCTAAAATGGTATGAGAGATATATAAGTTGTTACTTAGTAACTTAAACAACTATAAACACTTGTTAAAAATTAAGAAATTTGACAATATCTTAATTCTCTATGACAGTTTTCTTGTATTGGCCATATTCTAGACTAGTTAACAGTTATTTTGGTACGTGGAACTCCCCTTGTAGTTTTCAATGGAAGTGGGAAGTAGTGAGTTTGCTAAAGTTTAAATATTGAGTATAGTATGTAGCTTAAAAAGAAGCTGAAAATAATGAAAATAAACATGTTTACTCGTTTAGAAAAAAAAACGCAAGCAAGGATGTAAGGCTCTAAAAATCAGTTTCAGGTAAGAAATTAAAGGTTTTGCATAGCAGAAACAAGCTGCTGTCCGTTGGACCAACGGTATCGTCTCCCTCTAGGAGAAAATGACAGCCTTGTGATATCTTGTACTCTAGTCCTGAAATTTTCTGTGTTGTGTCCATTTTGGCACATCTTGGGATGAGCTGTGCAACAGAGAATATGAAAGAACAGCACCTCTGAAAGTTCACATGCATTGGTTATGGTTTTAGGATTTCGTTCTTTATATAGAGCTTTCTCTCTGCATGTGTTTTTAAGATGGTGTGTTTCCTTACAGATATACCGCAAATGAGACCAAAGCCACACTACGTAATGGTTAAGAAAGATGCTGAAACCAATGAGGCAATATATTGCACAAAGGAACCTTTTATTAAGGCTCGTGTTATTGTCATTCGATGGTTGGTGTCTTTCTGGCTTGAGCCAAAACCTCATACAGGACCTCATATTCCTGGGATGGAAGGTGAAAATGTGCCAAAGAATATTCAGGTAAAACCAAATATATAAAAAATGTTTGTTTTAATTTTTTTTGTCTTAATTGTTACATCAGCAGCATGCCCTCCTCCAATAATTACAACTAATGAAGAATTGAAACTAATTAAAACATTAGAACTAATGAACAATTAAAAAAAGGAGTTTCTAATTTTTCTGCTTATGAATTTGCTTTAGAAGGACTTGCTATGCTGGTTTTTTTGTCTTTTTTTTTTCAAATTCTGCTATTTTGTTTTTAATCGAGTAGACATAAGAAGCCTGGAAATGCAGTGAATCCTATCTTTGGGTTTTTTTCTGAATTATTTGTACTGTTTGAAATTATACTGTTGTATAACTTAAACTGTACTGTTCAATTGTTGTATTAAAAATGAGCTGTGAAGTATTCTTTAATTTTTGTTTCAGAGAGCAGCTGCTAGCATGGCTTCAAGGGAGGACAGCAAAAATGACAGTACTGATAAGCAGGATAGAAATGCAGAGCCAGAACAATCTCATTCCAATACAAGTACTCTAACAGAGAGAGAACCGAGTTCTTCCAGTCTCTGCAGTATTGATGAAGAGCATTTAACTGATATTGAAATTGTCCGGAAAGTCTTTTCTTCTAAAAGAAGCAATGTTAATTTTCTAACTGAGATTTTTCGGCAGGTAAACAACCCTCTTTAGAGTGCAAGAATCTTGATTATTATACTATAAAAGATCACCACATCACGGCTTTATTTCAAGAGCATTTGCTAAGCAGAACATTATATAAATGTACAGGTTTTTCTGTCATCTTTCCTTTAAGGTTTAAGAATTAAAAAGTTAAAAACTCTGTAATATTTTATGTGCAGAATATCCCTGGTTCCTGATTTTTCTAGTTTTATTTCTTTAATAACCAGTTTGACAACATTTAACTTGGACTTTACGGTTCCCCATAGAGAGGAATGTTTGATCTTTTTGTACGTCAGCCCCGTAGCTATTAGAGCTCACAACCAAGCATAGTAAAATAAGCCTGCTTTGGGAGCCTGCAGGCTTTAAAAAGCTGTTTTAGGAGCAGTCGAATGTCCTTACCTTGATAGTGTTCATCAGAAGAGTGGGACAGATGGCCATAGAAGGTAACAGCTTCTGCAACCAGAAATGTTAGCTGAGCATACTCAAAATAGTGTTTCTCAACTGGAAACTATTATAGAACAAATTTAAACTGAGAACATATGCCAGAATATGAAGTCTCTATTTATAATGTGAAAATACCTAACTTTGAGTTCAGTGTGAGAGAATGGAACAAGATGCTGATTTGCCCCATGCTATAGATCTAAAAGACAAAGAGATTGTTCTGGATAATAATAAAGAAAAATACACTGTTTCAATTGAAATGCATGACACTAATTGCTTTAAACATCAGAAAACCATTTAAAAACTCCATTACAATCTGGACGAAAGGATATTTTCAAATGAGGCAAATAAATGTCAGAAGCTTATCCACAACCAGTGTGTTGAAGAGCTTGGACGCATTACTGAAGGAGATAAGTTACCCAAATTCAGCTGCTGCACAAGGGTTTATGGAGTCTGAAAGACTGAACACAGAGTCTAAATTATTGATGGTCTATTTAGAAACTGCCCTCTCCAGTGAAAGGGACAGCAAAGGCAGTTTTACTTGTTCTTTTTGCAAGGTAGTCCATGAGTTATGTAGGTTATTTGGATTTCATGTTTGGTTATGAGATCTCCTTTAAGTCATTGTTTAGCCAGAAGTTTTCAGTGTAAGTTCATCTCTAACATGCCAGATATTTGTAATTTTTCTAAAACATTAGGGTTAAGTTATTCCAGTCAGGAGGAGGTTTCGGTTGTACTGAATGGTGGGAAAATTGTCTGTAGAAAAAAAATGTATGCATTTTAGACTCCAGGGTACAAAAACTGTGTGTCTGTTTACAGAGAGACAGCATACCGCTTCTGTCAAGTAGGCGCTCCTTAAAGTCATGGGCAATGAGTTTTCAACATTCGCACCATGGACTCCATAAAATTATGTGTTAGTGTAGTTTATCTGTTCTTTTTAAAATACAATTAGGGCATCGTGGTCTGTGGTAAATGTATTTATAGTTAGTTAAAACCTGACTAACGTTAAAAGTTTCTGAACTGTGACTAGTTGTTGCCAGTACAGCAGATACAGAAAACCTCCTGAAGAGGGCAGTGACAAGCCGTTACACTGACTCAAATGCGTGAATTTTTAAAGCAATGATTCTGAAGTCTTTTCAGGGAGCCATTTGTTTTAAGGATACTCTCTTGTAAAATCTCATTTGGCTAAAAATAAGATGCATGTCCGCCAGTGACGTATGTCACTTCAATTTTTGTTACGTCATTTAGAACTGATTTAACCCCGCTCTTCCAAGTCCTCTGAATGGAAAATGTTGTAATAGAAACTCCTGCTCATTCGTTTTGCATACTTTTGATGAGTGTTTGGGTCTTAATTTCAGCAGGCTAGGTGTTGAATAGGTAAGTCTGTGTGGATTCTTATATCTCTCCCTTTGTCAGTGAAGTTTTTTAAGTGCTTTCTTGACAAGTTCCCTTGTTAAAACATTTTTTTCATGTTTTTAGTTTACAGATAGAGAAGTGAACAAACATTTAGATTCAGGAGTAATTTATTTAAGATCCTGTGTGGCTGTGTGGGGTTTTTTTTCCCCTCTTATCCCTTAGAACCTGTACATTAGAGAGCCCAACATGATTTCGAGTATTGTAACTGTTTGTTTGTTTCTTTTTCTGCTCACAGGCATTTCTCTTGCCAATATGTGAAGCAGCTGCCATGAGAAAAGTGGTAAAAGTGTATCAAGAATGGATTCAGCAAGAAGACAAGCCTTTATTTATGAAAGAACCTGAAGAAGTAATGCAGTGTACAGCTGCAGATTGTGATGAAAGTGTTGTTGACCACAATTCATCAGAGAAAGCAAAAGAAAGAGAAGAGGTAAGATATTGTTGCTTAATATTTGTGCATCATTTGGATACGCTAGAAGGCAGAGAAGTGGCCTCCTTGACAGATTACATGTGGTTTAATTTTATGTCAGAGCATCTGTTGGGGAGAATCAAGGGTAATTAAACAGTGCATGAATGGGCTAACAATTTGATCCATTATGTGTAGATTTTTAATGTAGTTAGTTCAATATAAAATTTCTTGTAGTTTTATGAACCGTTCTCAAGATGTGGATTATAGAGTATGCCAATCTTCAGCTGTGTAAAAACTTTTTACAAATAAAAGGATGAGGAAAATAGTAGTTATTTCATCCAGATACTTTCAAATAATTGTTACTTCTTAAAATATATTTGTGTCTTTAAGATGCATCTTAAGCATCTGTTTACTATCGTTTATTATTTAATATCTATTGTATCCTTTTTCCTTTAATATAAAACCAAAATACCTGTCTGCAAATCTATAGAATTTTAAGAAAAAAATATTTTTCAGGAAAAAGGGATGAACTCCAGTCATGTTCGAAATTCAAACTGGGCAAGAAATGGCTGTTACGAAGACACTTTGCATAAAATGTCTGAAATTGATACTGAAGAGCAAAATGTGCGAGCTGGAGTGCAGTCAGTATTGCAGGTATGAAATGGACTTGACATCTGATTTCCATCCTAATAATAAAGCTCATGTTATCAGTACATAAAGAGCGGAATATGATGCAATACTCCTGCAAGTATTGCAAAATTTTTTTTTAGATTTAAAAAGTGTGATGATAAATGGTGTTAAAATAATGGCAGTGGTTCACTATGTCTTTATTGACCTTTACTAGGAAAATGAATACACAAGAGTTGGATAACAGAGTAAAAAAAATCTTTTAATTTTGCATCAGGACATGCATTCTGCTCTGCATTGCATCACTGAAAAATTTCTCATTTGAGTGCCACATCATCAAATTATTCTAATTAAGTGTTTAATAAGAATGCTTAGAAGGTTTTTTCTTTTAAGTTATGAGTCACCACACACAAAACATGTGAACCTGCAGTTTTCCTAATCTGAATAATAAATTGTACAGTGATATTTTCTCATCTTTATCTGAATTACAGATTGGATGAGTACATAAGTGTTTGAAAAATTCGATCAGACACCCCAACTCTCTACTTCAGTGATACCGTTAAGGAATGGGAGAGTTGCAGAAGTTCCCTACCAGAAATTTTCTAACTTCTTACAGGAAATTCGGCAGGGTAGAAGTCTTAATTTCAAATGTTCAGCAAAATGCTTTACTGAAGTTGAGGATATAGAACATGAAGCGTGTATAATTTGAGAGTCATGTAAAATGTGTGCATTTTATGTATGATATGTGCATGCACATGCATACATATAGGTGTGTGTATGACTGTAGCCTTTGTAATATTATTTTATTCAGAAGAGAATTGATTCTAAACAAAGTAAACAGACATGTGCATTTGCCACTCCACTGTGTGCGCTTTTACCATGGGTGACAATGCTAATTAGAACTCATTATTTTTACAGTAGCTTGAATGATTTCCTGAATATGGTTTCCTGTTGTGCTGTACACTGTTATATATAGAAATAAACTTAATAACTGAAATTGCTTTCAAATTCAAGTATGCTACAATAATTTTAGCTTTGTAATCTTTGCATACAATGACTATTTAAGTTATGAAGTGTTTCTGAGAAAAGAAACAGTGAAGTATCTTTATCTATTTGCAATCTGTTAGTAAGGTTTACGCATCTGAGAATGCTTAGGAGATTCTTCATGTGGAAGTTTTTTAGACAAAGATTCCTTTGACTAGCAAATACATTGGTTTTTTAGCCCAAAACAGAGTTAAGACATCATTCTAAACCAGTACCATGTCTGAATTTGAGAGGTTTCCTGACCTGGAACCGCATTTGACTTTATCTGTGAATCAAGAATCCAAGACTTCTGTCTTGAGTTTTCTTCCCAGTTAATTCTTCCATAGACTTATTTATAGGCACTTAGAGTAAGGTGCGTTCATTAGTTGGGGCTAGTGGATGTAAAGCTGCATATTAATAGTTTTTAATTATTAAAATCCAAAGCTCTCAGTAGAGGGAAATCACAGCTGTAGAACCAATGATTTCCTGTACATGTGGATTAAGAAAGACAAATAAAAATTAATTGGAAATCTAGGGCTCACTGTGATTCAGATACTTCCTAAACTTCCAAAGAAATATAACAACAATTCAGTAGTAGCTCCTGTAACTCCTACAGTGTCCTTGCCTACTTTGTTTTCATCATTTTCCTTCTGAAAACTCTAATTCACGGTCCACCAAAGTCAGACACTTTGGAGAAGGTATCCTGTTTCCTAGTTTTGGTAAGATTTACTGATTACATGCTTTAGTTTCCTTCCAGAACATGATACAGGCCTTGGCATGCTGTAGCACACACTGTGTACAAGGCCTATTTCAAGTAGTTTAGCATATATTATACTTGTCAGCTGCGGGCTTACAGGTGGAACTTTTGTGCAGTGGAATTCTTTACTGAGACATTTTTGTCTGTCGTATTAAAATAATTGTATTGAGTAGTTTGTTGTACCACTTGTCTATGAGAGCAAAAATATACAAATACGTTTTGTAGAAAAAAATGGGGGGAAAATCGGTCTTATTGTTGCTTTATCATCACATCAAGCTAACTTGTATTTAAATGTATACTTCTGAGTGCATATGCAACCTCTTCTGTTAATCTTAGGTTTTTCTCTTCCTGGTTACTACCAACTGAATTGCTGAAAACATCGAAGTACTTCAAGCTCATAACATCCACTCTTCTCTACTTGCAGGTTTTTATAATAAATTCTTCAAATATATTCTTTCTTGAGCCTGCAAATGAAATTAAAGCTTTGCTGGACGAACACACTGATATGTGTAAACGCATTCTTAATATCTACCGTCACATGGTAGTCCAAGTGACTATGGACAAGAAGACATGGTAAAATGCTAATGCTTTTATCTTAGATTATTCACAAGATAAATGTGAAAATTTGCTTGGTAGTAAACACAGTAGAATGGTATTGCCTATGTGAACCGGTTTCTCTAAATCAGTAAATACAGGGACTTCAATGTCACAGACAACGTGTTCCCCTGTGGTAAGTTATCTGCTCTGTTAAATCCAGTAGTAGGCACCTAGATAGGGCAGCTTAGCCCTCAGTGAAAAAAAGACGTAAGCTAGGGTACACAGACTACTATTAATGAGCTACTGTTGACTTATCAAGGGTGTTTTGCTCATGTGTCAAAGTCCTAAATATGGAAACATATATGAAGCTTCACAGCCTTGTTTAAAAAAAAAACCAAAAAATCCTCGGATAAGCATGGATAACTATTATAATCAGATGTGGGTTGCTTTTGATCTGTAATTTTGTACAGGAGTCCGTGTACTGTTTTAACTGTTTTGTTCCTTTCTAGTGCTTAAGGTGCCTAGCAGGTACAAGGGACCCACTTTCAAATTAACTTTCTATTATTTCCTGTCTCTAATGAAATAGTATTTTGCCACTGTTCTCCATTGCAAGAAAGCAGTAGCAAGGGGATTTCAAATGGCTGATTTACTCCATTTTAACTTGCATTCAATCTGTCACTAGTATTTCCTGAACTCTGCGTAAGTAGAGCTGGCATTACATGTCATGTGAAGCTTGTCTCCTCTTGTGGGGAAATGAGAAGTCAGTTCCAGGCTAGCCACTGGGAAATTTGAGAGTAATAGTTGAAAACAGATTCCACTAGATTAGTATTTTCTTCCCCAGTTTCACTAGTGACTCTAGACAGTGATGGCAAAGATTGTGCCACACAAAATAATTGATGAATACGTTAATGATAATGTAATACTGCCAAAACCTGTCATTGATACCAAAAACAAAAAAAAAAGTAAAAGCTCAGTTTGGAAATACATGATTAAAACTTTGCCTGTGATTTCAGGCCATTGGAAGTCATAGTACTTGCATAACCTGGCAGAAGATGTTGGAGGGCAACAGGGGTTCCTCACTCTTAAGTGTGAAAAGAAGATTAGATTAATTTCTTATGCAAGAACCAAGTTAGGCTGTTTGTAATCACTACGTCCTGTTTGGAATGTGTTTGAGCAAGTCAAGCTCAGTTATTATCTTTAAAAGTATCCTGGTATATACAGAAGTATAACAAAACAGTAACTCCAAGTTTAATATTGTTTTGCAGGGAACAGATGCTACTCGTGCTGCTCAGGGTTACTGAATCCGTGCTGAAAATACCACCCCAAACTTTCTTGCAGTATCAAGGAAGAAAAAACTCCACTTTAGCCGGAAGACTTGCAGGACCTCTTTTCCAGGCAATTAAACATAAATTCACTTTAATTAATTCATCTTAATTTTGACCAAGAGATTAGATGCAGCAACTGCTGTTGGCTGGTTTGTCATCTTAAATCATTGATTATGTTGCCCGTATAATGTAAATGGTGTGGGTTAAAGAACTGTCTGCATTTGTTACTTTTCTGTCTTGTATTTAATGACACAGTGACAGTGGGTTTTGGTTTATAGTTGCAGAGAGCTGTTGTGGTGGCCCCTCTGTGAAGAGGATCTGTAAAGTCTATAGATTCTGGAGTAGGAAAAAAAAAACCCGATACACAAAATATTAATGTGATGAGAATTCATTGAGAACAGTATTACAAAAAGCTTTGGCAAAACTTGTAAGATACCGAAAGCTCTTTCATGAGTCAAACCAGTTGCTTCTGTATGTATGTCAGAAGCCCATGGTAACATAACACTTGATAATTGGTGAAAAGTCTGTGTGTACTGGTGAGGAAAAGAATGTCCAGAGTACGCAGAAATTTCTGTGGCAATTAGAAACTTATTTTTAAGCGGTAACATTTGAATGTTGTCATCTTATGTTCGGAACCCAACTTCTCTCACTTTATTCTTTTAGACTCTTATAGTAGCTTGGATCAAAGCGAATCTAAACGTGTACATCTCTCGAGAACTTTGGGATGACCTGCTGTCTGTGATGTCATCTCTGACATACTGGGAAGAGCTGGCCACTGAGTGGTCACTGACAATGGAGACACTAACTAAAGTATTAGCTAGAAACTTGTATAGCCTGGACCTCAGTGACCTGCCGTTGGATAAATTAAGTGAGCAGAAGCAGAAAAAACACAAAGGCAAAGGTAAGACAACACTGTATCCACATCGTTTGAATTTGAGCTGGGGTAATGAGATGTTGGGCACAGCAGAATTTTGGTCTAGCCTTTTTAGTGCATTTAATTAACCATCTCTATCACCTGAAATAACTCATTTTCTTTATGATGAGGCAGCTTTTTAGAGCCACCACAAAATCTCCCCATAAAGATTCAGTCCTGCAAAGACGCACTTATGGAATGTAGTTCTTAAGTGTGTTGAATTTAACCTAAAATGTTATACTGTAGTACGTTATGCCTTTCTGCTTATATCAAAGTAATTGAATAGCTGAGTCCCAATCATAACTTCTTGAAAATAACAAAGATTACACATCTGGTAAAAATCAGCTAGTTAGCAAAGTGGCTATTGGAAGCACAATTGGAATAGTGACCCTGAAATCCAATGACTGCTGTTTAAAGATGAAATGTAAGATGACCATAGCTTTGTTTGGGTTCCAATTCCTCACTAAGCCATGATGAAGACAGGTTTTGTTGAAGAGACCTTGTTGGACTATTTAAGAGAAAGGATATTTTTAATAATCGATACGAATGGTACCAATTTAAAAACTGGTTCCTAAACAATGCAGGAAATACTCTGTAGGGCATAATATGGGGAAAGGAGGTGGCCACTTCCTTATAAAGGTTCACTTCTGGAATTGGTAAGGGAGACAGGAAGTCTGTTCTCCTGCATGGAGTGCTGGACTGAGAGTTGCAAAACCTGGATTCTTTTCCCACATCAGTGACTTTGCGTGTGACCATGAGCAATCACTTCTGCCTTTGTTTCCACTTCTGCAAAACGTGGGCAACGATAACCATTCTCCTTTAAAAAGCGCTTTGAGATCTAATAGTGAGAGACAGGATTATATTTAGTTATGTAATAAAGATGGGAAAAAAGTGTAATTTTTAGTCTACTTTTTAATCTCTCTGTTTTCTGATTGATATGGTTCTCCAGTCAAACCTGAGGAAAGGTACTTTCTACAGTATCCTAGGGTTTGTCAGTAAGACGTAATCTATGTGGATGATCATTTCCCTCTCTTAAAGAGATTATAATAATGAACATGTTATACCAGGGCTCACTTCTGAAGAAGATGCCCTTTTAGGATTGTAATTATTTATCAAGTGTAACTTTGGATTATATGAGTTCAATGTGGATAAGGAAATACATTGCAAATATTCTTTAGATCTTTCTTTTTAACATACGCTTGTTTTGATAGGTCCTCATGAACTTTATTTACTTCATTATAAATGTCAAATCTGAATTGGGTTCCACGTCTTCTTAATCTTAGTATAGTATTTTTTGCGAATTTCCAGAGTCATCTTCTCTGAGCCCATCATCCCATTTTTTCACTTTTGCATTTGGTGTTAAAGTTTTTATCATCTTTATTTCATATTCCTCAAATGTAATGAAATTTTTTGGAAAAAAACCCCCACAATACTAGTGGTTTTTAATGTACGATTTTGTGTGTCTTGTCTAATAGGAACAGCAAAGGAGAAGTTTCTCTAGTTACACATTTTTATCAGGCTACGACCTTTGTAAACCCAGCTTTCTTGTGGGTTTGCACTCATTGGTCCGAAAAGAAAATCTCAATAGTTTAATAGCACCAACACTTCTGAAAAGGTTTGAGTATCCCTCAGTGTTAATGGTGGCTGAGTGGGTTTCTATCTGGTGATACCAGAATAGAAGCGAATAGATTTGTAATTCTATTTTGCAGGAGTTGGACATGAATTCCCAAAATCTTCCGTTGATAAGTCCTTTTCTAGAGGCTGGAGCCGTGATCAGCCTGGACAAGCACCAATGAGACAACGCAGTGCTACAACCACTGGCTCTCCAGGAACAGAAAAGGCAAGAAGCATAGTACGGCAGAAAACAGTTGGTATGTATCTGTAAAAGCTGATGTAAGTAACATTTGAGAAAGGGTAAGAAATTAACAGTTGACTTCAGTAGCGATGTGGATAACTTCTTTCCACAAAAGTGTACTATCTTTAATAATTAGTTAAATGTGTAAATTATGCAGCCTTATGTGCTTTTGGGTAGCTGAATAGCTTGTGGTTACTAGAGTTACAGTTACTGCAAATAAAAGTAATGCAGTTGATGTATTAATTCTTAATGAGTTTGATCACGTGCTTAAGCAGGGTTGGAAAAATAATACTGTTTTATGTATAGGAAAAAGAAAAAATCTGGAGTGGTTTGAGTAATGGTATGCATAGGTGGGTAATATAAGGCTTTTGAAGTGTGTGTTTTCATAAACTGTGCACAAAATAGGTTGAGTATTTTCCAACTGTGCAAAGAAAAATGTGAGAAATATGTATATATCTGCATAGTTTATAAAATGTGGTGTCTTTTACTGTACCCTGAATCTTGCATTAGTGAAAGATTGGCACATACGTGTGCAGTTCTCCATTGCTGAAGTCATCTATTTCTCAACTTCACTACTTGCAGATAGTCTTTCCTGTGTAAGAAATGAGTGGTGCTAAACAGGGCTTTAGGTGGATTGCTCAAAAGAAGATTCATTTATGTTCATATGATTTGCTTAGAATATCTTGACATGAACTGGACTACAGATTTCTTTACTCTGTTGTCTCATCTTGATGATCTCAGTGCTATCTCCTATGTGAAGGAAAATTAAGCTGATTTTACTTTTTTATTTGAAAGAACCACTTTTTAAGGAGTATCTCTTGCTTTTTTACTCTCTGTAGTAGCAGTGGCTGCAGTCATTGTATGTTGTTGCTTCATTGATACTTCTTGGAAGCAGATACATTCTGACACAGTTTTAGAAACTGGGGATGCATATTGGTAGTTGAAAATATTAATTGTGTTAGCTTTTCAGAAATTTACATTTTCTTTCTAAAAATATTTGCAAATATTTTTTTTTTAAGTCTCAGAGGTTATTTAGCCAAAGTTTTTATTTGAATATTCTTCAAAATTCTCCATTTAAAAACATTGTTTTCTTGTAAGGCTTTTATTGGTGTGGGAGAGTTAATTGTTTATAAGCAGTACAGACACGTGAGAAATTGAAGTCACTACTGCAAAATATCCTGTCTTTTTCATGCATTTAAGTGCTACAGAGCTTTTTCTGTATCTCATGCTGACAGTACCTAGTTTGACTAAAGTTTTCCTTATGGATCGCAGATACTTTAAATGTAATTTCTGCTTCTCTGTAGATAGTCTGTGATTAACTGTTGTGGTGTTTTTGTTTTAAATCTTAATTGTCTTAACAAGGTAAAGCTCATGTTAAAATTTCTCCTTCCCAAATTGTTAATATTTCAGATATTCTGTCAGAGGGTTATGTTGTTTGGTCAATTTATTAATGGTTTTGTTTTGCTGCTATTTGAAAGATGGCTATTTATATGATGTTAGTCCTAAAATGACTGAAATTTGTCCTAATCAAGCTATATATTGACCTGGTTAGCAGCAAACTAATCTGATTTTAGTTTCAGTGTACTTTAGCTTCCATGGTTTTGTTCCTTTCCTCCAATTATCTTACATGTTTGATATTAATAAGCCAAGTTTGTATTACTGTAACCAGCTAAAATTTCATATTATAGAATACCATCCGTGGACAAGCGTGATGCTTGCATTAGTAGGATGATTTTAAAAGATGAAAAGCCCAAAGAGAGTTGCCAGATGCAGAATCCCAAACTCTTCAGTTTTTTACAATGTTAATGAAGAATATGTTACAAAAGCATGTATTAACTGTCTGCAAACAGTTGCTTGTTATTATCTCTCACGTCTGCTAAGAGAGCTGACCGGATGCTTCTTAATCTGTGCCAATTAACACAGGGTCACATAATAAAAAAAAGTGGTTTATAGTCAAAATAAGTAAAATTTTCTATAGAACATTTCTCTGGTCAGATCTTTTCCTTCAGTTTAACGTAAGCTCCATAACCTAAGTCTGGAACTGAGTCAGACCTCAGATGTGTTGCATGATATCTGATACGTAGTATATTGCCTTTGATTGTGAGTAATATACTCTTTATATCTGAGTAGGGAGGATGTGCATGTTGAATATTTTATGGTAAGAAAAAGCTGGGGTTTCTTTTTCATCTGCTTTGTGTTGTACACATTTTGTGTACGTCTGTGCACCTCTATTTTTTGAGCCATCCTCATGCCAGCACACATTTATTGCCACACCAAA
Source organism: Chroicocephalus ridibundus (assembly GCF_963924245.1). Classification (NCBI taxonomy): domain Eukaryota; kingdom Metazoa; phylum Chordata; class Aves; order Charadriiformes; family Laridae; genus Chroicocephalus; species Chroicocephalus ridibundus. The sequence continues at coordinate 31,460,439 of NC_086287.1, forward strand.
TTTGTGTGTATGTGTGTGTGTTACTCAAATAAAGATCACAGCTTTTCTGATACGCAGTGTGTACATTTTTAGCCTGAACTTATGTAAAGTCATTTTTGGAAAAGGGCCTTTAAACATGATATGCATATGGGTTGAAAAATCGTCTATAGGGCTAGATACCAAATTTGTGGTTTAGGCAGCAGATTCTAGTCCTATAAAAATAACAGATCAGAAAGAATTTACAAATCTGTTGTTCTGCTTTTGTCTATAGACAACAGTGGAAGGTTATAAACTGTCAAATATCTAGTCCACATTCTGGTACGAAGTCTGCCTCTACTTAACTGCTCAATTGAATGTGACACATCTTTTTAAAATAACAATTCACTGAGATCATATTTTCCTCTTACAGCATCTCAAAGTTAATTTTGCTTTCAATAATAATACACTGTAAGTTTTCCTTGAAAAGTTTCTGTAAAATTTCCACCTTCCAAATAGTAAATGGGTTGTTCTGCCCCCCCACTTGCTTCTATCAGTGTAATACGGTGGAAAAGATCCAACCAAATTACAGGGACACTTCCTGTTAAAATTTGTAATCAACACAGTATCCAATCTCAAAAGCTTGATTTGTTTAGATTTGTGGAATCATTTAGGTTGGAAAAGACCCTTGAGATTTACTATGTAGCTTGTTATTTTTTCTCTTGCCTACATTGATTTTAAGATGCACAATGATGAATGTAATGCATCTAACTATCACTGTATCCTGAATTTTATTATTGTATCTCTCAAACAGAGATGTTAAAGCCTTACACATACTTGCCTTTTTTTTTTTTAAATTGGTTTCCATCTTATAAACTAAATTTAATAGAGAATGGCTTCAGTCTTAAAATGTCTGTCTTTCTGAATTGTTTTTTCAAACTGATGTTAAGGCTCCATTTAAGTTGTGCTGCGTTTGTCAAATGTGTTTTCTGCTCTATGTACATTGACCTACCCAAGCTATCTGCATGCTGCTGTTAGGGAGAATTCTTTAACCTGATTTAGAAGTGTGATGTGCTCAACTTTCGCTGCACTCCATTGATGTACTTCTGATTCCCGTACAGATCAGGAGCACTAAGATTCTAAGTCTATATTCCATGTTGTTTCTAAAGTATATATAGAAAAGTACAAAGACAGATTAAATATTGTACTGACAATATTTATGTAAGATGCATTGAAGTTTCCTTCAAATAAGTTTATCAGCAACTATTTTAAAACAAGTTATCAAATTTGCAACAGTTTGAAAAGGAAGCTGCTTGAAACAATGAATATTGCTTTTTGAAGAACTTCAAGTGTACTTTGAGATTGAATGCAGTATCGGTTCTTGCTATGCCTCACTCTAACAAAGGAAAACAAATGTCATAAAGATTTATTTTAAATCTAGTGGAAAAGCTGCAGGTATAACCGTGATCCTGATGCCACAATTCTTAATGTAAGTTTTCCATTCTGTAGGACTGTTGGCAGGAGATGAGAATAGGAGAAGGTGAATTAGGATCAGTTTAGCAAGATTTATCCAGTATCAGTTAAAAGCCAGACCCTATGGATAAGAAATAATTTAATGCTTTTTGTTGTCAAACCATTTCACTTCAGTCACTTCTTGTTTACTGTGGAACTATAACAAGTTGTATTGCAAATTTCTCCACACAGAATTGGTCATTTTCTCCTTATGCTTTTGAATCTCTTTTAGAGAATCTTGAATTCAAGCGTGTGGGTATGTGTAAAATTCAGAGATACTTTTTTCAGGAGTAAACCAAAGGAAACTAGAAAAATGCAAATGTAGTGTAAGTTGCTTTTTCTGATAAAAAATTTCAAGTTCTGAGTGCTTCTGGAGTGACTTTAACTTTGATTTTTCAACCCCTGATGCAATGGGAATAAAAAGTGTTAATTAGTTTCTTGATTTTGAATGCAAAATCTCTGTAATCGTCATAATAAAGGCATTGTTGCTGCTTTACATAAAAGTTAAAAACTCAAAATGTCTTATCTGTCCACTGATTTTTTTTTTCTTTCTTACAGCTCTGCCAATATCTGCCGTGCTGAAATGTTTTAATTTTTGAATTTTCTTCCTTTTTATCTTTGTTTTCTCTGTTGCTGCTTTTTCTGTGACACAAGCCTTTCATTATAGTCACTCTTCTTTTTTCCTTCCCCACTTCTTTCTTTTCCTTTTTAAAGCCATGAGAAGCCGATCCATTGGTGAATGTGCTCTGCCATCGGCCTATATACGCAGTGCTAAAAGTGCTCCTGTTCTGATCCATACTTCCAAACCCTTCTTGCCTGATATTGTTCTCACTCCCCTTTCTGATGAGCTTTCAGGTAGTGCCACCTCTGCTAATTTCTGCACCCCCTTTATCACTTTTTTAAACCTTTTGCTTTCAAATTCTGCTAAATCATTAAATTTTTCAAAGTAAAAATACTTGGGGGATGGGGGGAGAGGGGAAGAGATTAAGAATGAATATTTTGAGTTACGTAAAATACCATGCTATTTTGCAATTCATTCTGGAACTGTTGGAAGTTAGTGCTGTGCCAATGTTTACTGTCCTAAAAGTGAAAATTAGAGAAATCTCTTGCTTTTTCAATTTATTGGTAAGCAGTAGTACAGCATCTGTCTACCAGAGAGTACAACTCACCTAAAGTTTTATTTGTGATCAGTGAGGGAGGGAAAGGAAGAATGACATTTACTTTGACTTGCCATTTACATCTTTCTAAGTAAATTTTTGAATTCAGTATCATAGATGTTGTGGGCAACCATGGTAATGATATAACTTAGCTCCCATGAAAAAAGAATGTCTGAAGTATATGGTGTCATATACTATGCTTTACAGTATGCCTGGGTTTCATTAATATATAAAAACATAAAAAAATCTATACAGTTTGGAATTCTGAAGTGCTGTGTTTTGTTGTTGTTTTTCAAATGATCCATATTTTTAGAGAGTTGTAGTTTTCCTCCATATTATGTTTGGTCCAGCAGGGTGGTTGGCTAGAAGTTTGACAGTAGCTTTCTTTGGATAATTTGCTTTTAATAAGTAGGTTCACCAATTAGAATTATAGATTTTAAAAATTCATGCATGAAAGTTTACAGATAATATATATTTTTTTTCTCCTGTGCTCCAGCTATTACATAGATGTAAATTAGTAGCATGGAAAGCTGACAATCATATTATGCCTTTGTCTCAATGAGTGAAAAAAAAAATTAAAGCACAGCAGGAGGACTATATATATATATATATATAGTCAAAACTGTGTACAAATATAAGGACTTAACGGCAGTAATTTTTTATGGAAGATATGTTCTTTTTTTTTTTTCTTTTCTCTCTCTCCTGCCTGCCTTTGTTACCCAAGAAGTGTCAAGAACTGTATTTTCATAAATGTATTTTGATGTGTGTCCAAAATTAGGTGGTCGTCTTGTGAAACAGAAACTTGGTGCCTTAGTATTCAATCCAAAAACATAAATGGAGAATCAGGAAAGTATAAGGAACCCACTCTAGAGATACCAGACTTTCACAATGAAAAATTATAAAACGTTTGAATGCAAATCTTGACACCAAAAACAAAGAATAGTAAAATACAAATTATATGTAATAAATTAATAAACGTATGAATGCAATGGGTATATTTTCTGAGATATAAATTATTAGAATTTAGCAGATAGGGATTTTATAGGAATGATACATGAACAACCTATTACGAAATAGATCTTACCTGGCCATAACTTTGTTGAAAATAGTCAATTCTTAATGAAGATTTTAAGAGCACCTGAAGAAGAGAATGAGCTTTCACAGTGAACTCTGTCAGATAATCACTGGTACTTAATTATCCTGTCTTAAAGAAGGCAAAAGTGCTTTTGCAGTCAATTTTATCATCCATAGCTTGCATCTTTCTTCTAATGTGTCCCAAACCTGATGGCTCTCTTGCTATTATCCTTCTGTTGATACTCATCCGATACGAAAACTGCATGACCAATTCAGTTCTTAAAAGTAAAATAATTTTGCAGACCTTTGTACTTCTAACATAGAAAAAGCCCGGGGCGCTTCCTGGTTTTGGTGTTTACGACAGATGATTGTTGAAACGGCTTCATGATGTGCCCAAGAATCTTTAACATTGCCAGAAAACTTAAAAGCTCTAGTGAAGAAAAGTAAGCTATTAGTGTGTTGATGGGGGAAGTAGCAGAGTAAAGGAAAAAGTATCCCCACTGGATCAGAGTGCACTTTGCTCTTTTAATTTTCTGCATTTTTAATTGTGCGCGCTTGCTCTTTCCTCTTTTTTTTTTTTTTTTTTAAATGGACCTTTATAATTTTTCCTTGCCTTTTCTTCTTACAGTAAATATATTCTTTTCTGAAAGCCGCCTGTGTCCAGAGGGTACAGCATACGTTTTGGGAAGTAATCAAATTTTTTCTATCATAAGTGCATTTTAGGTAATGAATGATGTTTAGCTAGCTGTGACAGCCCTTTTTATTTCACGAGTGTATGAATATGGTATCCAATTTGACTTTTAGATCCAACACAACTCAAAGGAGAGGGTATTTCAAGTTATTCCAAAAGAATAGGATGCCCTAATCTTTAGTTTTCTGAAGTAGTATTCAGCTTCTTGTTAGCTGTGAAACTCCTCATTGAAAGATTGACTCACTGAACACTGGTGAATCTTGACAGGTAGTCCAAAAGAAAGCATTTATGCCAAAACCTTTACTTTATGTGCAGTACAATATATTAATTTTCAAGAGGAAGGCAGAATACCCAACTGTAATTTGTTATTTATTGAGATACAATGTTTCTCTTGAAGATTAGTCAGTAGGCTAACAAAATTTATTGCAAAAGCTCAGTATTGACATCCAGTCAGCTAGCATCACAGAGGATGCTTTTCCTGAAGATTGTAATTCCTTCATGTAGTTTCTAAGTTATGCTGTATTTCCATGTGCAGAATATTTGCAACTTTTCAAATAGGATCCAGAAAGTGGAAGTGGAGATTTACACTTTAAGATGTTTAGTTAGTAAAGTGATTTGGTGTAGTGCACTTGTTGCAAATCTGCAGTATTTCTCAAAAGAACTTTTCTTTTAACCTGTTTAGAATCATAGGAAATCCAGTCTTATGCGTTTACAGGATAACTAGCAAAATAATGATTCATTCCTGCTGTTATTGAGGACTTTCAGGTACAAGACTGCTTGTGAAAAAAAGTGTCGGTGAGATGTAGGCAAGATTCCTAGAAGCAATGGGCCACAATGGCAGACTAACAAATTGCAGGTGGAAGATTTTTCTCTTATCCGCTGGGACTAAAAGAATCAAAGGCAGTATTAGCATGAAAGAGAGATGTACCTTATGCCTTTACAACTTTGCTCCCTAATCAGTAAGTAATCATTAAGATGAAATATAAAAAAATCATAATTGTAATGTCAGTATGGCTGTAATTATTTTTTAATCCCAGAAACTCAGAGAATGGGTGTGTTCCTATAAAAGAATCAAAATGAATGCTAAGAAGCAAAACATGGTATTTTTTCTCCACTTTCTGAACTAGCTTTCCATGATGAAATATAACCCTGTCCCAACATTTTATGGGAATATTCTACTTGCACTCATGCTGTCTTGCCAGAATGTGTGTCTCCATGAATTTGTATTTTAGCATATCTATCTTGCACTTGCTGTTGAAAAACTACCTTTTATTTCTGCTTTCTAGCAGAAAAAGGGGAGGTAAGGTTGATTTAAGGAAAGTTGTGATTGTGTGAGATTGGCTAGGACTACCAGTTTCAATCTCTTCCTCACTGTAACATATTAGGAACAGGGCAGCGTTTCTCCTGAGTACGTGCAGTGTATCAGATGCATGGCCTTCTGATGCACAATTGCAACGTAGTTAGTGAAAACTCCTTAGGAATTGATGGTGTCCCAATTTGACTGCGTACCTGTGTGCAAGAGTGAGCCCTGGTTCTGAAGGAGCTGTTCGTTGGAGTTTCTAAACATTGTCTGTTTTTTTTCAGGGCTGATACTGCAATAACACTATATTTTTCATTTCCTTAATTTCTTCCTCTGTTCTACAAAAAAGAAATCTCTATTGGCACGAGCACTACGCGTTTGTTTGAAAAATGTTTATGTACTTGTATGTGCTAGTCATGCCTACGTAAGCACCTTAAATTAATACTGGATCAACATTGAAATAAATTGAGCTGAATTTATTTCAATGTGTGGAGCTGCTTGGCGTGCATTTGGAGTTCTCCATCCAGTAATTTTTAACACCCTAGCAAACTGTAATCACTGCATGCGTGCAGAATGTGCAATCCTCAGGCTGCTGCTTTAGATAAGCTTGAGTTTATAAAAGGTATCAAAGATGCATATTGAGGGCTCAAGATGAGATCAGTGTATCATAGTTACGTATATTAATGTCATATATAACATTATCCTGCATATTTTTGACTGAATCCTGTGGTCCTTTCTTTGTAAAAAATGGCTTTGAGACTATATAAGCATAACCTGTGTTAATCTCTGCCCAAGTCAATAGAGAGTTTGAAATAACAAGTTCCAACTAGAGAGAGACGCCATTCATTTCAGAGGGTGTTAATTTCTATAGTTAGTAATAAGTTGAACAAGAACAATGATGAGAAATTTGTTGCTTATCAAAGCTGAAGAGAGAGGAAAGGGATAATAAATTGTGCTATATACAAGGATTTTCAGTTCATGTTTATTTTCTGAATTGGCTTGGATGTCTGCTTTCTTGTTCCAGTATAGACCTCTCTATTTCCTGTCTGATAGCTTCTTCACAGTTGAGTAAACTTTGTATCAGGCCAAAATTTAATTTTTGAATTTTAACTTCTCTGAAAAATTGAGCATGGAGATACCATTTTTCATCTTCTTCCAACACATACCTTTAGTTAAGTACAGAAGTATCTCATTCCTCCAGCTTATACGCTTTGCTTAGAAGGAAAATATGAGTAAATTCAGCTCCAGCTCTAACATTCTCAGAGAAGTGTGAGCACTTTAAAACAGGTTTTTAAGGTGACTTCAGATCATCGTTATTTAAATATTACCGAAATAGGTATAGAGATCCATGAAGTAATAATTGGAAATATTTATTTTGGCAGTAACACATCAGGCTTAGGGGAGGGAAAGGGGCTTAAATTTTGTGCTGATTTTAAGTAAATCCACTATTGCAGTCCTGAAGATAAACCCTCTAGATGTAATAACAAGGTAAGTCTGTTTATTGTGGCAGGAACTCCTGTCGGTGTTCATTTAAGCTCTATTGTTATTCCTGACTTTAAAAGCATATCCACAACTTTTTAAGTGATAGGTAGTAAAAAATAAATCTGGCGAATAAGGGAGTCTTTCAAAAAGAAAACAACAGAAAACTGAGAAAGCTGTTTTTACCTTACTGTTCAAGTGCCTGTCCCGTAGAAAGACGCAAGGGGTAGCTCAAATTCTTGCAAATAGTTGAATTGTCTGTAAGAGATACTTAGTCTTGCCTTCACTGGTAATTTGATAGCATGTAGTGTTCCTATAACATATGAGGAAATCTGAAGAGGAGTGTGAAGGTTCTTGGTTTTGGTGGATGATGGGAGGTGGGTTGAAGATATTTCTGTACAATTCCTAGGTGATCCATGGTGGAACTGCAGCTTTCATTACAGTTAACTATGATTTGTAGTGATGCTAACATATTAGCAGTCTCAAGGGAGACAAGGAATCACTAATCTAAATGTTGATAACAAATATTCTGGTCTTTACATAAGCAAAAGTGGTTTTACTCGTTAACGGTTAACTGTTGGTTAACTGTTAACTGTGGTTAACTGTTGTGAGGCTGCAGGGTGTTTTTCAGTAGCAGTCCTTAATGTGGTAATTCTCATAAATGTCATATTTGCTTGAGTAAAACTGGAAGAAGGAGGGGGTGGTAAGCCTCCATTTAGTATTTAGTTTTGCATTTTGAAGATGAGAGACAAAACATCCTTCTAGGGAAAAGGGGTACATCTTTAAATTATCTGTTTTGTATAGCCATCTTTTCTGTATAGGGCTAGATTTTCCCTGTCATCTAAAGCTTTAGTCTTCAGGTATACACTCTATTACATATGCCATAATATTAATAATTGTATAGAGTCATATGATAGTATTCTTTCTGATGTTTCAGTAATTTACATATATATTCACACAAGTTATGAAAAAAGTAATAGTTTGCCACTTCAATAGGCAGTTCTAACCTTCCAGAAAACTTAATTGTTCTGTTTGGAGTTGTGCATTTTTCTGAAGATGTAAATTTCACGAAGGGTACTACGGTTAAGCTAATTTGCATTCCAGGTAACCATTTCCTGAACAAGTTAGCTGGAATAATACTGGTTGAATTATTGAACTTATTGGCACAGCCCTAGCTTTAACTGTATTTCCAAACGTTCCATGGTCTCACTGTTTGTTCTCATGCATGTTAACATTTAAAACTGTGTTCTGATGGTCTAACTCATTTATATTACATTCTGTACTGGATATTATGTGCGTGTGTTTTTAACACTCTAGTACTGGAAAAATATTTTTGTTGTACTTAAGAAAACAAGGCTCTGGACTTTCCTAGCTTTTAAAGTCACGTAATTAGGATGTAGTGGTAAATAAATATTGTCTCTGTATGTAAATTTTAGTGCACGTTACATATACTTTTTCCCTACAGACATTGACGATGCTCAAATTCTTCCACGCCCACCTCGAGTCAGACATTTTTCACAGAGTGAGGATGCTCCAAGTGAAGTTTTTGGTGCATTAAATGAGGAACAGCCACTGCCACGAAGCAGCAGCACCTCTGACATCCTGGAACCATTTGCAGTTGAACGAGCCAAAGGTGCAGTTCCTGTCATTGACAGTTCATCCCATCATGCTCCAAGCTTACAGAGTTCCACTGAGACCTCTTCAATGCATAGATCCACTGAAAGCCATATCACTGATACAAATAGCAGAGAGTCCTCCTTGGAAGTTGGGGATAGTATTTATGACCATCTTTGTCATTTAATAGGGCCGGTAGAATTTGCAAACGCAGCCTTTGAACAAAGCCAATATGTTGACCTTGAAGGTGAAGATGATCTCCTTTCCTCTCTGAGAGAATATCTTAAAGAAAAAGAAGAACTTTGCGGTAACTTTGAGATAGATAAATGTGAGGCTTCTGCTCACGAAGTTGATACATCAGTAAATAGGAATGATAGATTACCACTGGATGGATTAGAAAATAGAGATCAGACCGGTCAATGCACGAATAGCATCACTGTTACCGAAAGAGCTGATAACACAGAGCTGCACCCAGAACAAAACCAAAGTGGCTTTATAAGTAATATTGCACCTACTCAAGTAGACCTTTTTACAAGAAATCAAGCGCTTGATAAAGCCAGACAGTTAAATATTAATAAACAACATGAAAGCATGTTCGATCATGGGTCAAGTAGTCCTAGCAGCAAAGAAGGGAAGAGATACCTGTACAGGCAAGCTGCCACTGAAGCTGATGTAGATTTAGCTGTGGAAGCAGCAGTAGCTGAAAAGCATAAAAGTGCCCAGTTTAATGAAAAAGTAACCAACTCACGTGTTATGCATGCAAAGAAAATTCTTCCTAAAGCACAAGTTAACCCTCAAATGCCTCACATCACAGGCACAAGCAAACTGTCACCAACTAAAAGGAGTATATCTGAAACTGTAACGCATAGGGCCAAAATCATGAAAATAACAACAAAAAAAAGAAATAGCGTTCATGTTACTTTTAGGCCATCTACAGAATCTGTTCAATTTTACAATCCTCTTGAGAGCAAAGAGGCCGCTTGGAAAGCAAGACTTCGTAAACTCAGTGGCTTCAGTAGTAGCGGTAGTGGTAGCAGCAGTACCAGTGCAAGCACCAGCTCATCAGCTGTCACAGAGCTGGTTAGACCTGGAATATATAGACCTCTAGATGCAATCAATGCTGCTTCAGTTGGAAGCAAGCAAATTAAGGAACCTACAGAAACTCAAGCAGCCATGGTGCAAAAAGAAGGTATTGCGGTTAATCAGTTCCATAATCGTAGTGCCTTTAGGGCATCAGGTCAGGAGTCAGCGCAACAGCAGGGCTCCCTGGGTGGTGTTTATAAAACTGTTGTACATGCTCTTTCGAAGCCGAAGGCAAATGTTTCCCCACAGAGGCAGAACAGAATGCCAGCAGAGGCTCCACTGAGGGATCTGTACAGTCATGTAATGGGCTATTTTGGAAGGAAAGCTGCAGGTGAGCACTAACAGTGTGCAGAGCGCAAAAGGAGAAAGGCAGCACCAGTTTGGCTTAATGCAACTGAAGCAAGCTCTGATAAGCAATCAAAAGGCTTTGGGATGATCACTGCTTTCCCTGTTTGGTTATGCATGCGCCTACAGCCAGCTGATTTTTCTCCCAGCATAAGTTACTTTTACATACTTTAAATTACTAATTTCCCTTTTCAAGATATTTGGTTGAACCTCTTTGCTGCTGAAGACCATCAGGTTAGGGAAGAGGAAGAGACAGTAAATGACCTACTAAAGGATTGACAGTTTTCAATTTTCATCTACCATGCAGAGCCTTAAAATTCAGCCTCCTGAATGATTGGCATATGCCTATTTTATCAGAATGTGCTATTCCACTCTGAGTGTAGCTTGTTTGTCAGAAGGACCTGGCTCTTGACTAGCTGGGTTGAACTAATTGTATTTCTGGCTCATTTAGTGTGTTTTCTTCTTCCTCCTCCTCCTCTTCCTCCTTTTCCTCCTCCAAAACAAAAATGCCCCTCAAATTTACATTTGGAGGTTAGTTTAGATAACTTTGAAAAAAATAGTGTTAAACAGACATCTGTTACTGAGATGATTTCATTACGCCAGCTCTCTGTGCGTCTAATCATAAGGTTTTGTTTGAATCTTTATCAAAACATGCTGTAGGCCTTCCTGTGTTCATTCATCAAAATGGATGCAGTTACATCTTGGCAACATCTTTGGTTGCTTTCTTTTTTCTTGGAATCGTGGATGTTCATGAAGGTCTCATGATAGTCCTTCTCCTGCTAACTATGAGACCTCTGTGGACTGATCAAAAAAGAAGGCTGTCGCTCTAATATCCATTCTCTAGTTCCCATCTTAAATAATCTTAAATGAACAATAAATTAACTTTCAGCAGTAATGTAGGTTTTCTTTTTTCCGTTGTCATGCTGGCATGATTAACAGAGGATTCCGTAATGCATCCTGCATCGAGATGTTAATGCCACCTGAGGGCAGCCTTTGTAAGCATAGCACCACAAGAACGTGACTGTCGTGGGTCTCAAAAAAGCGATTTGCTTCTCTGCAGAATCTAGACTTATGAAAAAGAGATATCTAGGAAGCATTAATTTTAGAAGTAAATTTTATTTGAAGTCTGTAACATTTAACAGAGCCTCAATAGTAGAATAAACTATGCTGTGGTCTCATGAGAGATGACATCGAGGGAAAAATTCTTATAGAGAAAACATGAACTGGAATAACTGGAAGACTTTAAAGACGAAGATCATGAAGTCAGGTGTAACAGCCACAGTTAAATATGAGCAGTATAGTTATATCAAAAATATAACCCTGATAAATGAGTGGACTTAATTAATTGTTCATAACCATTGACCATCCAGAGTTTGAATTTTCATTCCATGTACTAGCATGTAATTTCATTACCTAAGAATTTCTTTGCACTATTTATACTAACTGTATACAGTGCCACGTTGACATTTGTCATTAGTACATGTTAAAACCTAGCTTACCTTTTCCACTACATTGCTCTTCATCAGGATTGCAATGAAAAAGGAGCCTGTATGAATCATATAAAATTTTTAGGATTTATTACTTATTTTTTGTGATATGGAGGAAGAATATACGCTGTATCCTTAAAGCAAGCATTAACAACTTTGAGTAGTGCTTACCTATAAGCTTCTTGCTCTTAAAGGTGGTACTGGAAATCAACTAACCCCTGCTTAGTGGGAAGAAGAAGCCATACTAATTCTTAAAGTAGAATCTGCTTTAAAAGAGGGGAATTCTTCAAATGCATGTTTGGCAATTTTGATTTTTATTTTTTTTTAAATTTCTGTTAATTAGCAGGGGTTTTCTCATTTTTTTTTATCTTTTGTTTTGAAAATGTTATGATGTGTTCTTTACTATATACAATTGTTCATTTGCTTTTAGCTAATAGAGAGGACATGAGTCAAAAGCTGCACCCTATTGATAGTGATATTGGCAGTAGCAATACAAACGTTCCTGACCTCATGGATGAATTTATAGCTGAGAGGCTCCGCAGTGGTAGTGCACTGGTAAGCCTTTAAACTTCTTACATTTCAATATGTAAGTTTGCATATATGCGTGAACTCACCGATGATGTTATAAATCAGTTCACTAAAACATATTTCTCTGGATATTATGAATCACAAAGAATTAAGAATATCAATTAATTATTCCTTGCCTTCGACATAGATTCATGCCATTTTATGCCATTTGTGTTTTCATATCTATTGAATCCTCATTGTGGAAGCAATGGAGGAGTTACTGTCAGATGAACAGTCTCATTAAATTAAACAGCCTTAATTTCACCTGTAAAGATCTTTGTACACAGACACTTTCAGAATAATAGTTTATATGTAAATTTGCGGTCCTTAGTTTGGTATGTAGTTGGGTACCATACTGTAGTATGGTACTATTCTCTACAGGTATAGTCAGTACAACAGACAACAAAACTACGCTAGTATATGTTTTTCCTTCATTTTTTAATTTCACTTACAAGTGTTGAATAATTTCTTGTAAATAGTTCTCTGCTACTTGAAACAACTTTTCATATGCTTTCTTCCTGCACTTTTCCTGAAGTGTCATGTTTTTGGAATGTCATTCATAAAGAGAAATTTCAATCAATTTTAAGCAAGAATTTCTGGTTACTGTTGAATGCTTACAGATAATTTGAAGAGATAAGTGTTTTATTATGAAAGGGGAAATATTAAAAAAGTTGCAAATGAAGGACAGAATGGGTAACAAATGAAATGTAGCATTTCAAAGCTGTTCCATTCTTTTTTTCTGTTTAGAATTTTTTAAGATTTTTTTTTTTCAAGAAGGTCATTTTAAGACTTGCTCCTGTAGAAAGTTGTCAGCAAGTAGTTTGGTTGTCGTTAATAAGGGGCAGAAGAAGATTCTTTGGAGTTATTGGAAAAATTTGCTTATTTATCCTCATCTTTTATAAATGGCAAGAGAGAACCTATAGAGTTTGTCCAATTGTACGCTTTTTTCTCTTTTGTATTGAAATCATGTTTATGAAACTTGATTCGTGGGGCAAAGTGTTCTTTTTAGTAAGTCTTGAGTTACAAGACAAAAATACAAAGTTGAACTCTATACAAAAAAATGTTAACTTTGTCTGCAAATTCATAAAACAGAAATCACAGCTGGCCACAAAGGAAGAGAGAAAGAGAGGGAACGCTGTTTGCTTTCACATAGATGGGTGAGAAGATTGATTATTAATAGTTCAGACAAAAGAACTGTTACTTTTCTTAGGTTGCAAAAAACCAGCCAAGATAAGGTTGAAAAAATATTTTGGATCTGCCACTGATTTTGTAATTTAGCACACAAACCCAGATATGTCGTCTTGAAACAGAGTACCAATTTATTAAGATTAGTTTTAGGTTGCTCCACCTTTTGAATGCTAAAACCTTGTATCATGAAAAACTTGTCAATCTGAGTAAATTTCTAATTAGTACTAAGGTAGTAAAAGAATAGAGAAGTGACTGGGCCTAGTAAAAGGAAGTCGCCTTCAGTCTCTTAGTGCATAAAGATTTCAAGCTGTTTCCTAAAATGGCTCTTCTACTTTTATCTCTCTTCCCTCTCAAGTAAACAGTCCTATCTGTGAAAAAAGTGACTTAAACAAGACTCCAAGTAGAACACCACCTTATTTTCACATGAACAAATCTATATGCCTTATTGTTACTATGTGCTGTCTTTGGCGTCCAGGTCAATACCAAGGTTTTGGCTTAATCATAAGGAAATGAATGCATGAATTAGTAAATTCATCTGCTTGTGGTGTACGTTAAATTTTTGCTTATAGCATGGCAGCCTATGGGCCAGAAAACACAAAATTCCTTGACATTGTTTTCTGCTCGTGTCTGGAACCAAGGTTAACAAGTTTTCTTAAGTAACTGAGACATAATCGGGAGTTAAAATACTTATTTTACTGTTTTTTCTTCTCTCAAGCCTTACCCAATACATGTGTGGCACATGCTAGTCTGAATCCTAGCCTTTTAAGATATGTGCCCAAAAATTCACTGTGCCAATAAAATTTGTATTTATGAAATTCTGTGACCACATGGGTTCTTCACTTTACTCCTGCCTGTCTGGGGTTTTGGAAAGCCTTGGCTATATATGTAGTATGATGACAATTTCTGGTTTAGGTACTTATGAACTATTTGTTATGTTCTGACCTTTGCAATGTGGGATTACTTTTTCCATTTTATGTAAATAAGCCATCTGATATTGTAAGATAATTTCTGTCTCTTCAATGTTTAGAATGTGACAAGAAGAGGAAGCAGTCCCGGCAGCCTGGAAGTTCCTAAAGACCTTCCTGATATATTGAACAAACAGAACCAAATGCGTCCTATAGATGACCCAGGAGTACCTTCCGAATGGACATCACCTGCCAGCGCGGGCAGCAGTGACCTCATCAGTTCAGATAGCCACTCTGACTCTTTCAGCGCCTTCCAGTATGATGGCCGCAAATTTGAAAGCAAGTATTTTTTTCCAAAAGTAATGGCATTTTTGATTGATTGCTCGCAAATTTCCCTTTTCATTTTTTTCTTTTTTGGTTTTTTTTTTGGTAAAGTTGTATGCCAGCAGTTTTCTATAGAGAGAGCTTATTTTGATTTCCCATTGAAATCATTAGCAAGTTAATGGAGCAAGCAGAGTTTTTGAGAGAGGCTGTTGTGTTTAGAGTATCCTAAACAAAACAGGACTGGAATACTACTGTGCAAAAAGCAGAACAACAGTGAACTGAAGTTAGAAAGCAATACCGTCTTCTCCCAGGAGCATATCCGTCTTTTTTGCACGAAATATAAAAATGAAATGTTGCCTAATTTGGAAGTTATTTGAATTCTTTTGAAAACATTTAGGTAGAACTTAAAAAAGGGCTTCTGATATTTTTACAGCAGTTTTCATGTAGCTATCGATTCATCAAGATACTAAGTGTAATATCATGGTAAAATTAGTATGCTTTGTTAAAATTAGTGTGCTTTGTGTAATAACATAATGCTTTTCATTCATTTAATTTATCCATTCCCACCCTTGCTCAACAGAAGGGGTCGTTATGGTTGCTAGGAATTATGATTTCATGTATTATGTAAGAGAGAAATAATGTTTATGTGGTGGAATTTATTGAAGAAATGACAATTTTTAGATACGTAGATGTTAAGCAACTAAGTGATGGTATTTAAACCTGATTTTCAGCATGACATTTTGTCTGTAGTGTTGAAAAAGCCATTTGTTAGAATATCATTTGCCGTAACATTTTTAGTTTGAAGTTAGTGCTTTAACAACCAACTTGGATATTTCTTCCAGCTTGTAAATTTTGCAAATAAATTCCTTAACGTATGTTTCCATTATTTTTACTTTATTTTCATGTAGGTGCACTTACAGCAACTAAGCAGAAAACAGGACATGCAACAGGAATGTCTTCTCCAGAAGTACAGTCACAGTTTTGTGACAGAAATGAGAATGTTCATAATATCAATTACTTTGTGCTGTTACATTTTATGTAAATTGTGTAACAGTGTGTTGGTAGCATAGGAGATGTACATACAAGTTTTCCATGGAGGATTTTGGAGGGCCTGGGCTTTTTTTTTTTTTTTTTTTTTTTTTTTTTTTTTTTTTTAATATTAGTGGTATTTTTAGGTTGTAAGTTAATACAGTGCTTTCCTCATACAGATTTCAGCTTCGGCACTGAGGCAGGGACACCAGCTTCCACTGACGTTGATGCAATTTCAGGACAGCAACAGAGTGCCGAGGAGCAAGAAGTGGCCAGTCTAACTACACTCCACATAGATTCGGAAACAAGTAGTCTCAATCAGCAACCATTGTCTGCTGAAGCTGCAACTATTACTGGTAAAGTAGTTAAAAGAAAAAAAAACTAAAAAAAGCACACTTATTTCAGAAATTTTCCACCCGTCCTGAAGAATGCAAGTTCCAGTTTCTGTAATGAATCTATATTCTATATTAGATGATTCTTGGATTTCAATTATTTTTTGATTGCTATTGAAAAGTAATGTGTGAAATAACATAAGTGGAAAACCTTTCTGACTTAGTTACCCATAAGATCCTTGGCTTGGTGCTCAATGCATTTTAAACCCTTCATGAGAAAATCTATACAATTACCAGGGAGAAAACTCTTAGCACATAATGTATGCTAGATCTTTTACAAGTGTCCTTCTATTACTGGTAGTCAAAATTTTCAGGAAGAGTTTTTTCCTTGGAAGGCTTTGACAGTGTTCTTTCAAACCCATGTATCACACTGAAGGATCATGGGATTCTTTTATATACCTCCATCTTACCCTCTCTATGTATTGTCTGTTGTGTAACTGGGAGCTGTTAATATGCAAAATGTTAGTTATTGTGCCGTGTAAGATCAGTTTCCATTTGTGTAACTCAAGAATTCTTGTTCTTTTAGTACTTCTCCCTGTTTTTTTTAATGAAAAAATAAGCCTGCTAGGAAGCAGTGTTTCACAGCCTCAGCTGATGAGCTTTGAGGCTCCACCAGTTTACTTTGCAGCTGTTTCTTGAGAAAGAGGGAGAGAATAACAGTTAGGTTAGCAACCACCGAGTGATGCAGTTAACCCGAACTGAATGGGCTCCTTTCTGAAAGAGAGAATCTTCCTCTCTGAGGAGTATTTGGAGGAATGTTCTCTTGCCAGATTTTGTAAATGAGAAGTAAAGATGTCCATAGTCATTTTCATACTCCTTGTTCCATAGCTGTTACGCACCACCATTCCGGTTACAACCCTGGGAACAAGTACCTATTTATCTATGCAATACATAGACTACATACAGTGTCTTGTTCTCTGTGAGATATCAAATTCTGCATTTTCAGAGATACTGAAAGACATCTTTACTTCCCCTGCCACAATTTTCACTTTCTAAAATTGCCTTTCTGGTTAAAGAAGCATGGCATGAGCTTTCTTGGACATTGTTGTTCGGCTTGTTCAACAATGTTCAGCTTGACTTTTGTTCTCTTCGTTTTTCTCTTTGCCTGCTGAAAGTCCTAGCAGAAAATATGTTCTTTTTCTGTCTGTTTGTTTTTATATGTTAATAATTTCGTTACTGTTCAGTATTTTTGTCCAAGTTTGCACTGTAATTGAATTGATAAGATGGCAATTAATGACTGAGTTGTCCATTGAGAGGTTCTGTGGCTGTCTCTTCTTGTTGTTTGGACCACTGTTTTAGAGAGGCAGCTTTTCTGTGTCACATCCGTTTAACTTCAGCTGGGTTTCCTGAGGAAGCAAGACATGTGTAATTAAACTGTCTGTCTCTGTCCGACTGTTCCACGCACGCAGCAATGTTGGAGCCCATTGTCTAATTTCTGTTAAATTGACATATAAGGAGAAAACAGACATTCTTTTCTTCGAAATTTTATGAAAGCTAGGCAGCTATCTAGTGAAAATTGCGTGTATGCAGAGTGCCATGACAGGGAGGCTGCAGTGTGAATTCACTATATTGGATACCAGCAAATCCATACTCATTCAATAAGGGCAAGTGTAGGGTGCTGCACCTGGGGAGGAATAACCCCATGCACCAGTACAGGTTGGGGGCTGACCTGCTGGAGAGCAGCTCAGCTGAAAGAGACCTGGGAGTCCTAGTGGACAACAGGATGACCATGAGCCAGCAATGTGCCCTTGTGGCCAAAAAGGCCAATGGCATCCTGGGGTGCATCAAGAAGAGTGTGGCCAGCAGGTCGAGGGAGGTCATCCTCCCCCTCTACTCTGCCTTGGTGAGGCCGCACCTGGAGTGCTGTGTCCAATTCTGGGCTCCCCGGTTCAAGGAGGACAGGGAACTGCTGGAGAAGGTGCAGCAGAGAGCTACCAAGATGATGAGGGGACTGGAACCCCTCTTTTATGAAGACAGACTGAGGGATTTGGGTCTCTTTAGTCTGGAAAAAAGACGACTGAGGGGGGATCTTATCAACACTTATAAATACTTAAAGGGTGGGGTGTCAGGAGGATGGGGCCAGGCTCTTTTCAGTGGTGCCCAGTGACAGGACAAGAGGTAATGGGCACAAACTTGAGCATAGAAAGTTCCACCTAAACATGAGGAGGAACTTCTTTCCTTTGAGGGTGGCAGAGCACTGGCACAGGCTGCCCAGAGAGGTGGTGGAGTCTCCGTCTCTGGAGACATTTAAAACCCGCCTGGACGCGTTCCTGTGTAACCTGCTGTAGGTGACCCTGTTGTGGCAGGGGGGTTGGACTGGATGATCTCCAGAGGTCCCTTCCAACCCTATGATTCTATGATTCTCATCCTCAAAACACAGTCATAAAAATGAGTTTTCAGTGGTTTTGCTGCTCAGAAAACAACTTGTTTCTAAGTAGTTCTGCTTTGAAGGTTTTTGGAAGGAAAACTTCTTGGTGTATAGGCATTATTTCATATTCTTAGCAAATGATTGAGTTTACTATTGATTGGTGTTTACTAGTCCAGCAAATTTTCAATAATAATTTTTGTCCATTCTCTTCCATCATATGAAGGTCTCTTTCCCTCCCTCCCTCCCTCCTCTGCCTGCTTTTTCTCTCCATCTCATTCCTTCTTTTTTCCTCTGTATCCCAGTCTCCCTCATTTTCTCTCTTCCCCATCACTCTTTCTTGCTCTTGCTCTTGATCCATCCCCACTTAGTGAGCAGAATGGAAGAGACGTAGGAAAAGATTTCTCTGAGCATCGTTTAAGTGTAGTCTGCGTGTGAAGCAGTAATGTCCATCTGTCCTGCATAGAGGTGTTGATTTAAAGTGATGGTAAAAGCTTCATTGCCTTTGCCATTTAAATCAGATAGAGACCTTTGCAGTTTAACAATGTAATTAAGTTTGTTTACCGCAATTTCTGTTCTGATAACACTGACATTTTCTCTCAACTTCTGTAAACAATTTGTTCTCTTTAGAAGAAAGAACACTTCACAGCCAATAATTTGGGCAAATTACTGTGTTAAAAGACTCACTTTTTCATTGCTGTCCCTAAAGTTCAGTTTTTCTCTAATACCGAACTTCACATATCATTATAATATTTTTGGGTCCAGGTTACTTTTATCTAAAAGATAAAATTAATAGGTTTGAATTCTTCCATTATAACATGTGCTGATGTGTAGGGAAGTACGTGGTGAATATCTGTTCTCTTTTTTTCTGCCGTCTGGCTGTTCTGAAAAAACTCAGCTTTTTATGATAATCTTTTGGCAAATTCAGGAAATGAAACTAAGGTAGTGCAGAAGAGAAGTGCAAGTTCCTGCTCCCTCTGTATGGATCTCTCAGTGGAGGAGACCAAATATTTTCCTGGAGTGGATGCTGCTCAGTGGTGGTCATGGAAGAATGCCTTTGCAGCACTGCCATTCAAAAACTTGTATTTTCCTGTCTTAGAGGAAATAACATTCCTCTAACTTTACAGAACTGTCCTCCATACGGATTTTCTCAGTCCAATTGGCAGATAAACATAAAAAATTGTCAGTTACTGGTTTGAACTTTTATTTATAAGTTAACTTGCATGCATCCATAAACCTGGAAAAGCAGTTGTTCCAGGAAAACTTCTGCTTAAATCTTTGCTGGAGAGAAATTTATTTGAGTGAATATGGAGAGAAATTTGACTGGTTCAGAACACTGAACGCGCTGCAGAAAAAAAAACCAACCACATTTAAAATTATTTGGGCCTAATATAGAGCTCTGTTAATCCATTTACCTATCTGACTTTGATGTTCATCTCTCAGCTTTCCTGCATGTAATTCATTTTCTTTCAGAGCACCATTCATAGGGAGATCTGCTTACAGTTTTATATCTTTTCTTGCCCAGATTTGTTATATAAAGGGAGTTGAGATTTCTTTTAATGCTATGTTTAGACAACATTTCAGTAGCTCAAGAAAATAGAAAAGGCTTTTAAGGTAACTGTTAAAAATTGCATTTGCAGGCTCTGAAAGTGCTTCTCCAATCCAATCTGCTCTTGGATCCCGATCACAGACACCCTCTCCTGCCACTCTTCATGCAGATCATATTGAGCAGAAGGATCTGCAGCTGGATGAGAAGCTCCACCACTCTGTTTTACAGACGCCAGATGACCTAGGCAATATCTGGAATAGAAAATATAAAGCTGTTCTTTCTTTCTTTCCAATGCCATATAGTGAAGTAACTAGTATCACATTAGTTGTAGACAATCCTGTACAAGGCTATTTGGTCTGTACTTTTGAAAATATTTAATTACGGTGATTTACAAGCAACCAAAAACCTTTTGCGTTTTATCTCTCATTTCATTGGAACGGTTAGCAGCAGGTTAATAGTCCACCCATTTATAATCGTTCTTTTTGATGCTTAGATTCATGGCAGCTTAATCTGGTATGTGGTCCTGCCACAGACTGTTCTATCGTTGATGTACAAGATATAAGATGTGATTCTAAAGTAATGTTATAATTTCTTCTTGCAATATTGCATGTTTTCCCTTTCATATTTGAACAAATTTATAATTACCTCCACTATCTTAGCTATTGAATTCTAGGATACATTCACTTTATAAATACAGAGTTCCCATTTCTCCCATATTTGGTCTCATGGAAACAGAAGGGTGTCTGTTGTGTATTTTGGACCCTTTTCCTTTAAGTAGCCCACTGATGGACAGAAGTAACATCATTTTGCTTTACTTCGAAATCTACAGGCTAGAAACCATTAGTGTCTCTATCACAGTGGTCCAGATTTTTCAAAAGAAGCGGCTATGTAATTAGGCTGAATTCAGATTTCATTTTGATTTTGTATGCCTGTAGGAGCTGTGAGATTTTTCAGAAGATCTCAGCAAATTCTGGTGTTAAGGTGTTTTGAAAATCTGTCTGAGGGGGCGGAAAGGAGATTCTGGATGCCTGCTGCTTTAAAACTGTGGCTTGTTAGCTAGTTTAATGTGGCTGTTTAGCTAGTTGACTGTGATCTGAGTAGACTTAAGCCATTGTAATCTATTGAAGTTTTCTCTGTATGGACAAACTAGATCAAACATCTTCCACCTAAAAAAGAACATTCATTGGTATTAAGCTAATATGCAGAGAGAGCTAGGTGCGAGTTCGACTGTAGTGCTAGGTTACTGAATGTTGCTTCTCCACTCATACAAATTTACAGCTTAAAGAATGGTAGCCAGCGACAAGTTTAGTCTCACCTTCCTCTTCAATTTGCAATAAAATACATTCTTAGTAGATTCTAAGGAGAATCGGCTTTCTGTTTTATTAGGAAAAATGTAAAGTTGAAATGTAATTTTACTTGGAAGTAGACAAGTGGAGTTCTGGAGATTTGTTGACTCCAAAGAATGTAAGACAGCACTTACAAAAGGAGTGGCCTGACTAGGTCCGTCAGACCAGTGTTAAGGCTCCAGAAGTGACCTTAAATGTTACTTATGGAAAGAATATAAGAAACAGGAAATTCTTCCTCTATCACGTTTGAAAGTAGACGTAGTTAAATATTTCCAGTGTTGAGATGGCTGAATGGGTAAGAAATATCTTACTCTGAAAGCCTAATGTTTTTTTTTTTTTTTTTTTTTTTTTTCTTTTTCCTTTCCTTTTGGTTTTAAGAAAACTATGTATATAATAGTTATACCAGAACTTTTCTTTTTCTGGAGAGGTAGGTCTCACTGTACTTCTTTCTTCCATTACAGAAACCAGTGAATTCCCCTCAGAATGTTGCAGCGTGATGGCTGGGGGAACGCTTACAGGATGGCATGCAGATGTTGCTACTGTGATGTGGAGGCGAATGCTTGGAATTTTGGGAGATGTTAACAGCATCATGGATCCAGAGATTCACGCCCAGGTTTTTGATTACCTCTGTGAATTGTGGCAGAATCTGGCCAAGGTAAAAGAACTGAACCTTTTCTCCAGCCTGACCTGGTAAGGCAGGATTTTCAGAAGAAAAAACCCAGCCACTTTATATATTTCCCTTAAATGTTTGTCCTTTTGTTTTGTTTTTAATAATTGCAGATAAGAGACAATCTTGGTATTTCAACAGATAACCTAACTTCACCATCTCCACCAGTTTTAATTCCACCACTGAGAATTTTAACACCATGGCTGTTCAAGGTAAAGCAGTGAAACAGAAATAAAAGTTTATCTAGTTGTAGAAGAGTCTTTAATGTAATTTTTTGATTTGTTAATAATAAGTGTTGTTCTAAAACTGTAGGCAACAATGCTGACTGATAAATACAAACAAGGAAAGCTACATGCTTATAAACTCATTTGTAAGACAATGAAGCGAAGACAAGATGTTTCTCCAAACAGGGATTTTTTAACACATTTCTACAACATAATGCACTGTGGACTTCTTCATGTTGATCAAGTAAGTTTAATTATGAAATTCAGGTTAATAACTAAAAATAAAAATTGTTTTATAAAAAATACTGAATGGATTTTCAGCCGAGTAATTTAACTTTGTCTTTGAATATGGTTACGTGACTGATACTTTTTCTAAAATTTGATAAATGGCCCTTGTGCTCTTGTTTGTAATCAAAAATGCCTTTTTTTTTTGTAGTCCATTTCAAGCAAATACGAGGGCAGAAAAGGTATTTTTTTACTGATTGTATGTTACAGATTGAAGCATGCAAGAAACAGAAGGAAGCAGATCTCTCTAAGGTCTGCTGTTCTTACTCGCTCCCTGGTGCAACAGTTTAGCTAGTGGGAAAGTAAATTGTGCTCACTACATCGGAGTAGTTCTTTTCTACAGCAAGTACAGGAATCGGCAGAGACATACTGTGTATATGTAATCAGTGGGAGTAGATCTTTTTCATAGAATATTTTCAGACTGAAATCTTGGTATTTTAACAGATAACCTGTTGAGGTTATCTGAAGAATGAAAAGATACTATGGCTTTTAAAAAGCTTGCATCAGAAGTGTGAAAAAGTTGGTTTTGTGAACTTTTTTAAAGAAGGAATTAGAGGCATAAGGAGATCAAAAGTTCAAACAACCCTGTTTTCGCTAACTGGGCAAAATAGAACTAGTCCAAAATTATTCCACAGTTGGCTACGGATAGGACAGATCTCCAGTTTCTGTCCTCTAACAACCAGTTTACACTGCTTTTCTTGCTGGATTTCAAATCCTCCTATAACATTTAGTTGGATATCACTACTATTGGAGAATTATTCAAAGGAGGAGAAGTGTTATTTCTTTGCCTTTCTGTGAACTTGGGATGTTTTTCAATAATTAAAATATTTTATACTTTTTCCAATACTTTTGAAGAAATTGCATCATGTACATTTATTTTAAGAACTGTCTCACTAAGTCTACAAGAACTTCATATGCTGTGTTGAATAACTGTGTACCAGAAATGTTATAAAACATTTTCTTTTAATTCTTTGTTTATCTTTTGGTTCCATATGGATATATGTAAGAGGCTAATACCTTTTTTAAAGCTGTAGTCAGGTGATACTTGTTGGAGACGATTTAAGCATGTTGTTAAGAAGGTATAATAGCTG
Source organism: Chroicocephalus ridibundus (assembly GCF_963924245.1). Taxonomy (NCBI): domain Eukaryota; kingdom Metazoa; phylum Chordata; class Aves; order Charadriiformes; family Laridae; genus Chroicocephalus; species Chroicocephalus ridibundus. The sequence goes on from NC_086287.1 coordinate 31,484,068, forward strand.
ATTATCTCACTATATCTCTTCTGTACATATTTAAATGAATGGATAATCATTTATAGAACTCTTAAAAGCTAAATGTAAATGACTACAAGATGTGACCTGCTACCAACCTCATACAATAGTGTCCAAGGTTAGATTGATCTATAAAGTATGCCACAGTTTACTTATATTAATATGGGTATACTTAAGGAATTTATCTTTTTATGCTACTCTTCGCTCAGTAATGAGTGTCTTAATTGCCACAATTAATTTACTTTCTCACTTTTTTACTGTCTACCTTTGGTAAATACCTGCCTTTTTTTTTTTCATTCATTGTTCATTGTGTTGCTACTCTTTTTCCTTTCTCCCTTTTCCTCCTGCAAGGATATTGTCAATACAATCATCAAGCACTGCTCTCCTCAGTTCTTTTCGCTTGGTTTGCCTGGTGCCACCATGCTTATTATGGATTTCATTGTAGCAGCAGGAAGGGTGGCTGCTTCTTCATTCCTCAATGTAAGTATTCATCAGTTCGTTCTCATTCATGTGTGAGTGGAAAGGGTTTGAGAGAAAACTGAGCAGTGTTTTTCCTTGACTAGGGTATTAACTTGTCCCCAGAAGTCAATGTAATGGTTAGCAAATACAGATAATGTCAGTGGTTTATTCTAGAACACCACACATGCAAGTCCTCTCCAAAAGACATCATAGAATCTGTTGGGTTGGAAGGGACCTTTAAAGGTCATCTAGTCCAACCCCCCCTGCAATGAGCAGGGACATCTTCAGTTAGATCAGGTTGCTTAGAGCCTCATCAAGCCTGGCCTTGTGTGAAGAATGAAAAAATTACTGTTGAAGCAGCGTTTTCTTTTACTTTGGAGTTCTTGGAATTGTAACTGCCATTTATCTGCACTTTAAAATGTTTTAAAATAAATGTCCATTCTGACTGTACCTTCATGTTAAAAGTATATTTATTCCTCCCTATCTCTGCTGTGCCATGACTCTGGTCAGGTTTGAGAATTCAAATCTGTTAGTGTTTGCTGTATTCGGATGTATTCCTGGCGTTGTTATCCAGGCAACTTCAGCCTTATATAGTAATACTGACACGATACCTATGTGCTGTTGGCCTTGCATTGCTGTACTTTCTCAAAGCTCCTCACTACTCCCCTCCAATTGTCTGTGAGTTTTGACTGTTTCTCACATCATTCCCCCTTTAACCAACTGTGAAATCTGAAACTTCTGTCAGCTCCTAACGCTCTTACCTGTCATGTCCAGCGATGCCTCACATCATGTCCAGTAGTTTTCCACATCCTGTTCAATTAGGTGAACCTGAGACCCGAGCCTAATTAGCAGCAAAGTCATTTGTCTGTAGTCCTAACAATTCCTCTGCTTCCTTTTGACCATCTTGGAAAATAGGAACATGGGGTGTGCATGAATAGCCGTCCATGGGGCTGCGGTCTCGGTTTGCTCAGGTCTGTACAGAGTTTGCAGAAGGAGAAAGGAAATAGCTGTGTAGATTTTCAGCCATTGTTCTCTTTTAAGGCCACTAGAAATGTCAGCCTCCTGATTGCAGTGAGAGTATATATTTCTCCCCACCTTTTTTTTTCTTTTTTTTTTTTCCTTTTAGGCGCCAAGAGTTGAAGCACAAGTTCTTTTAGGATCACTAGTCTGTTTTCCCAATTTGTATCATGAACTACCAGCTCTTCACCCAAACATTCCTGACATTGCTGTGTCTCAGTTTACGGATGTTAAGGTGGGAATTTTAAGAATATTTGGATGGTATTCAGCTACCAACTATACGTTTAATATGATATTGTTCCAGGAAATACTAACTAAAATTTTAAGAGTCTAAAATTTTTCAGAATTCATTTCAAATAGATTATAAGGCTCAAGATCCCATAAAATCTTGTCAAACTTTATAATGCTAAGCATACTTTATAATTGCTGTTAACTTAATAATAAAGTGGTTTTGTATGTTTATAAAAGAAAATGATGTGTTATCTCACCTTTTTAAGCCTACTCTCATTATGGCTACTTGCAGTCTCACAGACTTAATCAACTGAGAAGGAGAAGGTAGAGAGGTTCAAGGTACATTATGTAATTTATTTAGAATTCACAACTGGTGAGATCTACCCATGTTCCTGGGAGCTTTAGAAAACCTCTGTACATCAGTGTGTTCTTTTAGACAAAAAGCAAAGATTAATGGAGACCTTACCCTCTCTATCATAACACGGAGTTGGGTAGCGTGCCATTATACTGAAACCAGGCAGAGCTCAGTTCATGTGTTTTGGTTCTTGTATGTGTGTCAGGTATGATTACTATGTCTAAAAAAGGCTCCCAATAAGTTTCCAAACTCTTTCAGTTTAGAGCGAGATGATGTTTTGGAAGCTGCTTTATACCTTGCTCCCTTTGGGGGACTGATTTTCAATTCCATCTTTCTCATTTTTCTTGCGTAATGGTTATTTACTTGAGCTTTGTTTAGAGCAACTTACAGCTTTACAGACATTTCACTGCAGTTGAGTCAAAATTCTTGACATCATTTTTAAGGCACTGTAGTCACTTGTTCTGCAACTACCTCCAAACACTTTTAAAATTAATATAATTTTGTCTAAACCTCAAAGTAAAAGTTATTTTCTATAATACCCTTCAGGGCTATTCACAGAAGCTAGCTTTAGGGAGGCTTTTTTTTTTTTAACCTCTGATATTTCATGGAAATGTATTGTCAAGAATTGGATAAGCAGTTAATCGGCAGAAATGAGGACAGTAACCTGTGGGATATTCTTGGGGTAGCACAATAATGAGCATCTGGGGCAGACTAGAAGCTTGGAGTAGTGGTAAGGAAACAATCTGTCTGACTACAAACCTAGAGACTCAGCTAAGCAACGTGCCTGTGTGTGCTATAGTAAATTTCTAATTTTCTGACGCTTCGTATCATGGAGTTATTGTTAAATCAGTTAATATTTTCCTCTTTGTTTTAGGAACTCATAATTAAAACTGTGTTAAGTTCAGCAAGAGAGGAGCCATCTGGACCTGCACGGTAGGTCATACAAAAAGAGCTTCGGAATGAACAGATTCTTTTCTTTATTATACTGTTTTGAGTTGGATGTATTGAAGAGCTTAAAGTAAATGTTTGTATGTATTTTGTTCATGGTTTTCTTTACCACTATTAGAACTGTGGTGTACCATGTGAATGTGAAATTGATTATAAACAGAGGTAATAACAGAACAGACGTTCTTATTGGACCAAATGCTGGTCTAGCCCAGTATCCTTTCTCTGATAGTGGCTGATAGAAATGTGTGTTAATATGGGTAAAAATAAGCTCTATGGTCTCCCAGCCTAACCTGGTGTTCAACTCGGGGATTTTCTGTACTAGAGAGGCATTTTTGAGGTTGATTAAGGACAAGGTAACTTATGAGGGTTGTATGGTTATTTTTTATTAGACTATATGATTTAATTTGAAAAATAGAAATAATTCAAGGTACATGAGCCTTCCTTTATGGTATGCAAAAGAAGCAGAAGATATTGAGCTAAACATTTAACTGGGAATGACTGCTCTGCTGCTTAAACCTAAGCATCTTCATCAAACAGAGATCTTCAAAGAAGATAGTTACCAGTTTTCTTTTCTGTTTCTTAATTTGCTTAGGATTTTGTTGCTCCTTACCCATCCACATGAGCCTTCAGTTATAGAGTCCTGTGTATGGGATTGGAAAGGGTTCCTTGTAACGCCTACCAAGGAAGAGCATGCTTGTGTGCCCTATCTCTTTGGGTGGAGTGTCTATATATGCTCAACTAATAAATTGTTACTTTAACAAATGCAAGATACTAGAACGAAATGCCTGAAAAATGTCAGTTCATTGAACCTTAAAATGTTTTGCTGGAAAACAAAGAGCGGTTTTCATCAGCCCGCTTACCTGCTCTTCTCTTAAGCTGGCAATCTCTCTCAGTACAGGGGAAGGAAGAAATGTCCTGAGATAATTTTCATTTCAATTTTCATGTTCTTTTGCAAAACTGAGTTCTAAAAAGCATAACAGTCTCCACTTTGCTTTTGAAAAAAGTGATTTAAATCCATTTGGTTCAGACCATTATTACTGATCCTGTGGCACTGAAGCACACAGCATTAATGTCTTCAGTTCTGGCAGCGTGGCTGGGAAGAGGAAGGGAACATCCTGCATGTCCCCATATCCCGTCTGGCTGCGAGGGTGTGTGTAGGAGCAGAGGCACGTGTGCATGCCCAGCCTTTCAGAGTTGAGTTATGCTATCCCCAAAATGCAAAGTTGGACCACTGTGTGAAATAACATTAAATGAAGATTAAAAAGGAATAAATTGGATTGCCTGTGCCCCTCTCCTCCTCCTGGGACAGCGGTGGGTCTGTCTTCATTGTGGGGATAATGATGTTCCCGCAGCTCCTGAAGCTTGATTGCCACATTCCTCAGTGGCAGTTTATCCAGTGTCTCTTTTGGGAATAACCTCTCTGATGCCATCTGCTTCACAGCAGTAAAGAATTCACCTGGGTTACTATCAGAGGTCATATTTGCAAATCTGCATTATGATTTTGCCATGTCAGCTTGGCCACTGGTAGAGGCTTAATTGTCTTTGCAGTTTCCTAGGAAAGAACTTAAATTTCTTGGAACGTAGGTACATAGCATTGTATATCTCCAGCAAGTCTGAGTGCTGTTATTGTTACCCAGGCTATAAATCTCTGTTCCTTATCTCTTCCACAGAGGGTCGATGTTTTGCGTTTCATTACAAGCTTGACCCAACAGAGCTTCAGGGAAGTCAGTTATCTGAAATATGTTCTACTCTCAGATCTCCATCTGTAAAGATTAATAACTGTATTAATCAAATTCCTCTTCTGCCACTGATGGTCCAAAAAAGAAGTGATAGGTTGATGAACACGGTGTTCATCTCTTCTCCTCCTTGTGCTGTTAAGGCTGTGATTCTTTAATAACAACGTTGTAGCCACATAACTACACAGTTTTTCAGAGACCACTCTGCGTAGTGACAGCGAAAGTGGTGCTCTCGGTAGAAACCTGACAGACTCCTGGATATTTTGCACATCAGTATGTCATCAGATGTGGAATGGGCCTCAGTAGTGTGAAGGAAACCTTAAATAGTAAAGCGGACTTAGAGCTGTATTCCATTCTATCTACTAAAGGTTTATTTTCTGAGTTGGCTTACACAAACTGTCTACACTTATTGTTAAATCTATTCTATGTTCTTGTTTTCTGTTGTTCAAAAAGGATTGAAATATAAACTGTGGAAACAGCAGAAGTGTAGATCGGGAAGGAACCAAGAGTGCTTCTGTCAGCTCTCCCTCTGCCGAGGCTGGAGTGTGTTTAAAACGTTCCTGGCAATAGCTTGCCTAATTGGTTCTGAAAATTTTCTCAAAGACAGTTACGAAAATCTTAGACAGACTGTTACAATATTTATCTAATTTTTACAGTCAGGTTGTTTTAATGGCCAATATATAGAAGAAATCTTTTGTACTGGAAATTAAACTCTTTAGTGACTTAACTGCACATCAGAAGTTTTCTTATAATTTCCTTCCTTAATTGTGATTTGGACTCTTCAACTTTTCCTCCATATGTAATATTCCCCAAAGTTTATTATTTTTGTTACTTTTTCCTTAGACTCCCTCAAGCTTGTCTTTATTCTTAAATTGTGTTAATCAAAATGTAATGGAGGCAGTCTTGCAATAGAGATTTCAGTGACAGTGTACTAAACAGGGTGGTTTGACATCTTATTTACCCCATCATGTAGAATTAATTCCAAGCTGTATTTTTGCTACCTGTTAGCAGTTTCATGATTCTGCGTAGCCTTAAAAATCCTTTTTCTACAGCACAGGCTTCATAGCCACTTCTGTTTCTGTTTCTATTCCAGCATATGATTTTTCCTTCCCAGATGTAGTTTGTAGTTCCCGTGACCAATTTTCATCTTGTTGATTTTTGGACTGCTCTCCAGTTTTATCCAGAGGATTTCGAATTCTGAAGTTGTTTCCAAAATATTTCCAGCCTGTGTTCTTGAAGATAATTGCTAATGATTCAGAGATTACTTAAGCTAGCTCCTTAACGTTTCTGAACAAATTTCATCCATCTCTGTTGATTTGAACACATCTATCTAAATACTCTTTACCTTTTACACTTCTTTTCCATTTCCTGATTTTGGATTAAGAAACAACAACAAAAGTTGAAGTGTTTAATCACAATATGTGTACTGTCTCTTGCTTCCATTTACCTCTCTTCTGTTCATCTTTGTTTATTGTCAATCTAAAAAAATGTAAATATCTATGAATGAATGAATAACATTCCCCTCTCTTGTCTCTGTGTCCCAGAAGCTCTAAACAAATATGAGCAAGCTCTCCTGTTGGGGAGGAGGAACCTCCCACCACAATTTTTACTTTGTCTTAAGAAATTATGTATTAAATTCTCATACATTGATTTCGGGTAGTGTTTTTAATCCAGAAAGCATATAAAACTGCAGGTGGTGTTGATGTCTTTTGGATTTTTCAGTTTCTCAGAAGGGTGTTTCCTCTGTCCTTTTTGTGCATTCACCAGGGTCTTTGGGATTTTTTTTCTCATTTTTAAATAAGTTACAGCATTATAGAGGTTTTTGTGTAGTTCTTCTCGAAATATTAAAAACATTTATTAGATTTTAACAAGACATATCATGAATCATAAAAATTGCACGTTCTTGTAGCACATTCTCAACAACTTGCTCTCCAACATTGTTTTGCAGATGTGTTGCTCTTTGCAGTCTTGGTATCTGGATCTGTGAGGAGCTGGTTCATGAATCACATCATCCTCAGATCAAGGAAGCATTGAATGTGATTTGTGTTTCCCTAAAGGTGAGAAACTAACACTTTTACAACATATATTGCCTTTACATGTAAAGATACTTCGTCTTTTCAAAGTCATGATCACATTTTAGCATCCTTACCTCACAGTTTCATTTTCAATCCTTACAAAAGACTGAATTCAGTTTAACTCATGAATCTCTGAACTCTGTCAAAAAGAGATCTTTACCCTTATTTAAATTTGGAGGAAGTGGTGTGCTGGGAAATAAGATAGTGGATTGCTATCTTAATATATCATTAGCCACTTCACTCTAACCTCCACCCTTCGGAGCATAGCAGTTTATCCATCATCCCAGCTTTCATGAATAATCCGTGCAGTTCAGGTTTCAGCAAAACCACTACTGGCTTTGTCTGACTTTGCTCAGCTATACCCCTTCCCACATCCTGGACCCATGCTTCCAACAAGGTTTTCTGTATCTGTTTGTAAGTAGATTTAGGAGCCTGTGTGGATTGACCTTGGGTAAGGGACAAAATCCTACCCAGCCGCTCACTCGCTCCCCCTTCACAACAGGACAGGGGGAGAAAACAGGATGAAAAATCTTGTGGGTCAAGATGAAGACAGGGGAGATTGCTTACCAGCTGCCATCATGGGCAAAACAGATTTGACTTGGGGAAATTAATTTAATTTATTGCCAGTTAAAATCATTTGGTCAGTGAGAAACAAAGACAAAATTTAAAACACCACCTTTCCCCGCCCTCCCGCTTTCCCAGGCTCAAATTTCAGTCCTTTGTTCCCAACTCCTCTGCCTCCTCCTGCCCACTCCCAAGTAGTGCAGAGGGGATGGGGAATGGGTATTTACAGTCAGTCCATAATGGTTCCTCTCTTCTGCTCCTTCCTCTCTGTTCCAATGTGAGCTGTCTGTGGACTGCAGTTCCCCCAGGAAATATCCAGCACTGCAGTGTGGGGTACTCCACGGCTGCACTGTGGATATCTCCTCTGGTATGGTCTTTTCCATAGGCTGCAGGGCACCTATGCCTCAGCACCTGGAGCACCTCCTCTCCCACTTCCTTCTCTGACCTTCACGTTTGCCTGCTGTTTCTTGTTCTTTTTTTTGTTTTGTTTTGTTCTCTGCTCTACCTGTGTGGTGTGCTTGCCCTTCCTTAAATATGTTTTCACAAAGGCGTTGCACACTTGGTGGATGGGCTCAGCTGCGTCCTTTGGTGGGTCTGTTGCAGAGCTGGCTGGAACCTGCTGTGTCTGGCATGGGGCAGCCCCTAGCCTCTTCTCACAGAGACCCCCCCGTAGCCTCTCCATTACCAAAACCTTGCTGTGTACACCTAGTAGGGATCCATACAAAGACTCCGGAGTACAGACGTGTCGGCGTCTTTCCTTCTCCAGCACTTGTGTCTCCTGTCTAGGCTAGCCATGGGTGCTGAGGGAAGTCACTTTCCCCACTAATTGGCATCCTAGGTTCCCCAACTCTGATTAATAGTGCTCATAAAGCATCCATGGTACATTCTTCTGACACATTGCAAAAGGGAAAGGCCAGGGTAGAGAGGAAACTGGAAGGGATCCCGGTTTTGTGAGCCATCTGCCATCACATGCAAAAATGTGTCCCAAGCCAAGTTGCTGCCTTGTACTCTTTGGCTGCCAGACTGAGCAGAGCATCCAGTGTAAGAGGGGGAGAGGGAAGAAAGCAGGAAGGTGACAAATGCACAGGCCAATCAGAAGTTTCTTAAAGCTTCTCGTGCTTCTTGCTCACTTGCCCTCTTCTTACCCCCACCAACCAAATCCGATTATCCCCGTATCCTCACTACCTTAAGAGCCGTGCATTATGTGGTGTCGCTTCTCAGATGTTTAAAGAGGGGTATAGAGAACTTATGCTGCATTCATGGAAGCACTGGAGGATGTTTGATTTCCTGTGGCAAAGTGCTTTTCTATGCTCATTCCAGGACATGTCATTCAGGCCAGTACCTGTTAGAACAATAACTGAATCCAAAGACAGGTCAAGAGTTGTCATCAAAGTTTATGTGAATAAACTACCCATTGAAAGGGAATAATGAGAACTCTAATTTTGGTGAAAAGTAAAGAGCACCTGTTTGTATGGCTGTCGTTGATCTGTTGTGATTGTATCTGTCAAACATAGCTGGTATGCTAGGGATTCTCACCTGGAAATGCAGCTTGCTCAGAAACAGCTAGTTCATTGTGGTGCAGCGCCTATAAAGGGCTTCTGACTAGAAGAGATTTTCTGACATTTGTCTGCCTTTCCTTTTGACAGTTGTCACTTCTCTGAAACTAGTCTCACTGGATTTCAGTTCTGGTCATGAGATTTTTGTATTGGTGGTAGTACATCAACAGTATATTTCTTTCATCATCTCTGTTAAAAAAGCTGCACTTTTTTGGCTTTTTTTTTTTTCCTTGATGGGTGTTTTTGTTTTCCTACTCTTTGTAAATCTTTTTTATATTTGTTCATATTTTATGGAATAATTAGAATATTATTAAAAACATTTTATTGTCTGACATTTTGAAAAATTGTATATTTGTGAACAATATCTTCAACTTTTTAAATATTTCCCAATTTATTTACAGAACCTTCCTACATGCTTTTTCTTTACATCAAAACTCTGAATAGTCTAGTCTTTCTGTATATACCCATTGATAAAAATTGGGGTGTACCCCTGTTATACATGGCTTGTGTCAGATGTTGGGGGCTATTCTTTTCAGCAATGGGAATCTGAAAAGTATCTTAGCAAATCAGCTGTTCACATCCTGTGAAGCAGGATTTGAGACTACATCTAAAATGGGTAGCTGCAGGGCTTTTAGTATTAGACTCTAAATTGCAATTTCCTGTTTTGCAAAATCACATTCATCCTTTGCAGCTTTGCTAATACTCTCTTCCAGGGTTTTCCCCTTGCTTTTTAATATCCCTTAACTAGTGCACTTTATCAAGTTCCTGTGCGAGTTTGGTATTAGGCAAATGATGCTGGTTTTATCTTCTGCAATTTATCAAAGTTTGAACTATTTTTAATCCTGACATTCACTGTGATTTCTCTTATTTTTCTTTGACGTATTTATTAAACCAGTTATTTGTATCTCATTTGTATTACACATAAATTACTCCCTGAATGAGAAGGCGAAGATCTTTGTATTTCTCCCTGCTTTGCTTTGTGTTGGCAAAAGCATCCAGAGCATGTTGGATTTTCTCCTGTTCTGAGCAGTGGTATGCATTCACAATAGAGTTTAATCATGGAATTAAAAGTTCCTAAATAGATCATGGGAGAAACAAATTAGCTCTAATTTGTTACCTAAGCAATCTCCTGGCTTCCAAGCAGTCAGAGATTTGAACTCGCAGAATGGATTATTTTCTTATTTTCATGAGAAATGAATGGATAGGGAGCTATAGTCCTAGTCCAACTTACTGATAAGTACAATTGCCCGAGTAACGTTGAATAGAAATGTTAGCAACAATTATATGGCTATTTCTGAAATACAGAAGCGTATTCAGAACCGCAGCCCAGCAGCTCACTCGGAATATAGCCAGCACGTCTCCCAGCAGTGTGTCGACGCTGCTGTATCTTATCTGTGTTAACTTCTGCCGAAGTCTGAGCCCAGAGGTTCCTAACCAGCCATCCAGACCTCTGCATCTCATGATTATATTATGCTTCTCTCAGAAATGCTGCAGACACATCACGGAATTGTCTTGTGCAGGCTTAGTTGAATGACTCCTAACCATAGGTTATTTTCAAGTATGGACAAGGTTAAACTACTTATGTAACATCCAGAAAGCAGTGGACCCATGCGAAGATGAAAAGTATGGTAAGACTGTTCTTCCGAGGAAAAACCCTGACAGTTAGGTACCACGCAGAGTGCCAATTCGTTGAAAGTTTTTTTGGGTTTTTTTTTCCATCAAGTAACTTTTAAAAAACTACGTCCCCGGTTACACTATTAAATATAAAATACCAAAGTAGTGAATTCTTACGCTTTATAACATACAGCATTTTTCAGAGATAGAGAATGGCGGGTGAAATGTTTGTAGCATTGCACAGCTGCCTCCGTGCCACATCCAAAGGCTATTGGAAAAGAAGTCAGAACAAAGCAGCGGACTTGAAAGGGGTGAATTGTTTTGCTATCCAGCATAAACTCAGTGTTGCTGCTTGAGTTCAGGAAAATGCCCTTCCAGGGCGCACAGCTCTATAAGTGTCTCTTCTAAAGTGTCTGTGCATTCTTTTGAAATGTGATACATTGGCCATGCTGGGATAGATTTCTGAAGCAGATGAAGTGTTTGATCTGTTTGGGCCAATCCCCATATTCTTGATCAAAACTTCCTACCTGGTGCTCTTCCCATGAATAAGAAAATGTGAATGCACAAGATTTGAATTTTATTCATATTCATTACTTTACACCCTTCGGCCTTTCTGTGGAATTTATGTTAATGTTGACTTTTGTTCCCTTTCTTAAATTAAAAACAAAAATTTAAAAATTCTCTTCAACCAGGAAACAGAAAGAGGTTAACTAATTTGCATAAGCCAGCACTAGAAATCATTCACTTATCTTCATTTTAGACCCCGATGATCCTCTTTTTATAAAAAAATTAAAAAATAAAAAGAAGAAAATGCTCTCTGTTTTTATGTAGTCAATGGCTGATTATTCAAAGACTCTGAAAAGTCTCCACACCTTTCTCTCAGGTAATTTTTTCTCAAATTCAGTGATCTGGATACTCCTTATTAAGCTACTCTGGTTTGTCAACCACTTTTGTCCTCTCCAGTGACTTTGGGGTTTTCCTGCAAGCTTGTAAGGATGTTTCCAGCAATCTGGATTTGATCTCAAGTTCTGTAATCAAATTGTGATGCTTTCAGTTTTATTTAATTTTTTTTGGTTGTCACTTGAGCTTGAACATTAGAACCTGTGCCCTGCTTACTGTGCTCATACAGTGTGCTCTCACAGCATGGAGAGAGGCTGTCTCGTGAGGGATAAAAACAATGATGTTCTTGTCATAACCTCTGGGAATACTTGCAGGTGTAAGATGTCTGCCATGTTTTAGTTAAAAGGCGACAATAACGCGAAACTGAGAAGCAGGGAAAGTCAGAACAAGAATTAACTATTCTGTGTACTCTGGTTTCCATCTCTGACAGAAGACTTACAAGAGCTATTCATAGTCTTTCTTTATGCTTACATCGATACCACAAGTAAAAAAAAAAATTTTAATTAAAGCTTTGTACTCCATACTTCTGCCTGTGCCTGTACCTTTTCAAGACCGTAAATGTGAAAAATGATAGCTCTGCTTTGATAAGAAGCTGGCTCAGGACAGAGTTTTCTTCCAGTATGTTTTCCACCTTTCCATTTTTGCCATTCAAAAATTTTATTCTGAAGTCTTTAATTTTCTGCTCACACTTCATTGCCTGGGAGTTTCAGCTTTCTTAAATGGTTTGTTGTTGGTTGTTGGGGTTTTTTTAAGGGCTTGTGAGATATACCCTTCCCTGAAAGGTTAATAGAACTGGACTGATAAAGAAAAGAGTCTAATAAGCCAAGAAATAAAATCTGAGTATTTTGCAACATAATTGTCCTTTTCTGAGCTCAGAGGTAGACACTTAGCCACCTTGCAGCACACACCTGTGACAGCTTCACTGATAAGTAAAGTGGGATTAAAACATGTAAACTACTTTTTTGTTTTAATAATGCAGGAATTCTGATGTGACTCATCTTCATTGGAGATTTTCATAATTGAAGCATGAATTGCCTAATTGTTTTCTGAGTGATTTGAGGTTCATCATTATATAGTTTGGAATATTTGGGTTTGGTAACGATAGAGTATTCGCTTAAATAAGTGTATCTGAAATCCTTCCCTTGGGGCTGGTGCATGTAATTTTTTCTTTTGTGCAGTTTGTGCTGTCTTCTGAAGTCTGTAGTTCTGCGCTAATAACTATTTTGCTCAGATTTGTAGAATTTTCATGTCCTAGGTGAATAAAATTCAGTTGTGAGATTTACTTTGTGCTTGTTGTTTGGTGCCCAGCTTAGTGTTTTAAGGCAAGCGCAGTGAAGGAAGAAGCCTCAATTACACATCCTGTGCATTCACAATTTAGGGAAGCATCCCTGTCTCTTCTTTTCTTTGTTTTCCCCCTTTGGAGTGCAGGGCAGCGTGTGCATCCTCTCCCAAGGCTGGGGACATATTGTACAAATGCATTCACTTTTGCCTTGACCAACGGCAGTAACTTAAGCATTTTGGTAACTGTTGAGGGCAGGCTCCAGTGCAGCAACATTCTCCTGCCTTTAAAAGATAACAGAGAAAAGAGGAATTAAGCACAGAACCCGAGGTGCATTCATTTCCATTCAGGCAAGTGCTGTACACAGCAGTCACTAAAAAACAGAACCATTACTCTCACTATGTCTTGCATTTTGGGTATGCTGCTGTTCACCTGCCTTGGATCTCAACAAACAACTCCGATTTCAGAATCGGATCCTTGGTTTCTTGTAGTGATGCGTTAACAATAATCATTAAGGTAACAAGAAATAAATTTGTTCTTCCTGGCTTTCTGGTACTGTACTAACCAGTCTGAAGTTAGTTAGGAGACTCTTTTCCCCTTTCCATCATTGCATGCAGCTCCCTGATTGTCTGTCACAAACCTTTGATGTTAGTTGCTAACATTTGGTTATGACTATGAAATAATTCCTTTTGTAAAATTTAGTTACATGAGGAACTACATGTATAAAACCGTCACTGAAATTCCTGACCACCTTACCACCTAATGTACTCTTATGTGAAATCATGTAGTCATCGTTACTGTGCTCTCTTCTCTTTTCTAGTTTCCAAATAAAACAGTAGCCCAAGTTGCCTGCAGTATGCTGAACATGCTGATACATTATGTACATAGACTTCAAGTGTATCAAGCCGATTCACCTTTAAGAATTATTCAAGTAAGTAATTTTAAAAAAATTAAAATTTTTAATTCTTTTAAATGCAACAGTAAAATGTATTTCCCTGAAATTTAAAATACCAGAATATTGACAAGTATGTTTCACAGAATGTTGAATTAGTATAAGCATAATCTTACTTGAACATTAACAGTAGGGGTTCACATCACATTTACTTGCTGACTCCAGTATTAACATGTAAAATGGCTATATCATGCTTATTTTTTCTCAGATACAACTATGTCACTATTTACATGAGAATGTTGCCAGTAAAGTCCAGATTTTTTAAAATATTAAATATTTTCAAATACTTTTATTTAAATTTAGTGAGAAAGTGGTTACTTAAATACGGATCTGCAACTGTATTTTGTAAATCTGTATGCAAAAGACTTTGCATTAATGTATTTCAGTATAAAGCAAAAATAATTATTTTGAGTACACTTATTGAATGACAAGGAAGTAGACTATGGGCTCTGTGACTCTGAACCACAGAGAAAAGAGAGAGGTCTCCCAGGTAACCGGGAAGAGAATTGTGTGGAAGCTTCTCAAGAGCTGTAACAGGCATTTCTCTGCTCCTCGGCAGTCATATTGTTGATTAAGTAGAGGCAGGGTGTTCACAAATTCTAGTAGTTGTAAGAAATAACAGAGCTCAAGTAGCACCATACACAAACCCACATCGGGTTCCTTTCTGCACCCTACAAGTCTGTTGAATCAAATTCTCTTCCTGCCTGCATAGTTGGAGTGGCTGTGTAATTTCATTGTCCCTAATGCACCTATGTCAGTCAAGCGGAACGTATTCTTTCAATGTCTTCTGCAAAATTCAATTAAAAGGTTTTTTTTTTTTTTTTAAAACAGAGAGTGGCAAAGAATACTGTAATTTGTCTCAACTTTAATAGAATTTAACCATGAATCTAGTATTGCGCCACATTTACTTGCTTAAAAATTTATTTTAAACTTAACTATTTAAATTTTATTTTTAAAGAAACTATACTATATTTTCCTCAGATTCTGATAGCAACTATTACCCATCTGCTACCCAGTACAGAAGCTTCCTCTTATGAACAGGACAAGAGGGTAAATACTTCTCATTTCTTTTTTAATGTGTCAAATTAATTGCAAAGGTGTGTGACATAGCGTTGTTGAAACATTTAAGCCATGCCTTAAAGTAGGGATTCAGCTCTTTAAGTATAATACCATGTAGTCTTCTCAGAATTCCAGCAATATTTCTTATGCAAGTGAACTTCTGAAGTTTTTGTAGGAAAATATTAATTGAGATTGATTGTTTTCAGTTATTAGAAAGTTGTCTTTTTCCTTATCCTTGGTGAACTTACAAGCAAAGAAAGTAATGTAGGCTTTTCAAACTTGTCTCACAGTGAAAATATATTCTCAATTTGTAGAAAATACCTTTCAAAATATTTATAAGGTCATGATTTTTTGGACTTTCTATTGTAAGTGCATTCTTCAGCAAGATAGCCTGTAATCTTCAGATGAATTTGATTTTGTCATCCCTCAAAACAATCGCTCTCTTTTTGTATTTCCAGTGGGCCTCAGTCCCTCAGCTAAGACAGGCTCTACCTTCAACTAATGCTCACAGTAGTACTTTGTGCCTCCTGAAAATTATCTCTCTTCTAAATTATTTGGCTTTGCTCTTGAACTGTGGGACACAGTGGTCATTTAAACTCAAGCACTTCAGTGCGGTTTGTCGCTGGCAGCTCTGTCGTTCCGGGCCACCCGTTCCCACAGGAGGTGGCATTCATCTCCTGCTCGTTTTGGCCTCCAGAGCTCCGTTTCGCCTCTCCTCTCTGCTTGTGAGAAGTCAGGGGCTGTTGTAGACTACAGTGGTACGCCAAGCCAGCCACCTTTCCACTTGAGGACGCTTCCCATAACTGAAAAAGTTTCCCCATGAACTAATGCTGATTATTGTACATCAAATATCATACAGGAAATTGGCTTACCTGGTCTGACAAACTCAGTCCTAATGGGTTTCTTAAAAACTGGTTTAATATAAAAATACTCAGAGCCCTTCATCATTAGGTTTGTTATATGGTGCCTCTGAGAGACAAACTTGTAATGTGTTATGTGAAATGAGTATGATGTTTACATGTCATTTATTAGGAAATTAGTTAAGTGGATTTTCTTTGAAAGACTTTTATTTAACTTGGAAAATATTTTAGAGAATCTTGCAGCTATTTATCTGAATTGTGTCCTCTTCCACAGATAAGTTTTAAAAATTAAAAATAATTATTTGAAGCCAGTAAGTTATTAATAGTTCGGTGTGTATGTGTCTTAATCTAATTCTGTTCTACAGTCTTTAAAAACATCCCCTAGAGGGAGTTGGTTCTTTTGCTGATTGAATAGCCTGCAATACAGAAAGCAGTTGGATTTCGTTCAGCTGGTACCTGATGCTGTGTGGCATTATTGACATTTTGTGAAGGAAATTCTGTGTTATTTATAAAGCACTAAATGCAGCTGAAGCAGTTCAGTTTTGTGTAATCCTTGATTCACTTTACAGTGAGGTTTATGGGCAGAATGTGCATCAGCCTTAATTTGTACCTGTGTAATCTGTCATTTTAAAAACAGTACCCTACAAATGAATTTTGAAAAATTATGGGTATCCTCTTAAGCAGAGTATCTGCTCACAGACTTACCATGATGAGAAACTCTTGTGTGGATGGTCTTTGATAAATATCTCAGTAGCCAAACTTTTTACTGATGCCGTAGGATTTGAAGATACAGTGGCTTTTAAACAAGTGTGACCTGCCGTTACTGCAGAAGGTTGACTCTACTGAATTGAGAAAAGGAAGTAAAACAGAGAAGTAAAATACAGTGATAAATGTGAAGTAGCGGGTGCTGGTTTAATTGATTTGTAATTGAAAGTGTTTCTTCCAGTTGGTGGTTTCTTTACTTCTGTGCTTATTGGATTGGATAATGGCCTTGCCATTAAAGACCTTGCTGCAGCCTCTTCACACTACAGGAGCAGAAAATGATAAGACTGAAAGATCTGTTCTTAATTGTATATATAAGGTACATGTTTCTTTACTCGCTAAATGTGAGTTTCTGTGTATGGAGGTAGTGTCAGTTTGCATGGACGTGGAGACAGAACTTTTCTGTAAGCTGACCTCCGTTCTACTGCTGAAATGTGGAGTGCTGTCTTAGTTCTTGTATGTTTTTACTTTAACTGCTTGACCTTTGGTATGTCTGGAATTGTTAATTTTGTGTTATATTTTGTGCTGCTTAACCAAGTTACTTCTCGTATGTCATACCGCTAGCAGACACTTGTGTTGTAAAAGACCAGCTATACATTTAAGACAGATGAGGAAGTAGCTTTTTTTATACCAAGCAATTTTATTTAGCAATAAGCAAAGTTAAAAAGCACTAAGTTATAATTGCCGTCTGTAGGGATACGGAACAAAGACAGGTATTTTTTTTTCTTGCAAGGGAAGGGGATTAAAACCTCCAGCAGCTTAGACCTAGCATATGTAATTAAAGAAGATAGGAGATCTAAAAATAAAGGTAGATTAGCGATTTGTTGTAAGTTTTGTTTCTTGTTTCTTTATTGTTAAATTCCACTTCAGTGTAGACACTGTTTTAACAATTTTCTCGGCAGACCAGGGTTTATTTCTGTAACCATTAAGCATCTAAAATTTTCCAACATTTTGTTCTGCTTACCTGATTCTAACAAATCAATTAAAAATTGAAATAAAAATAAACTTCATTTCTTATAAAACTATCAAGTAGAATTTCAGTAATTAATATCATGAAATTCTGGTTTTGTTCTAGGTTCTGCACGGATGTGTCTATGGGTCTCAGTGTTTTAGCAACCCTAAATATTTTCCTCTAAGCCTTTCTGATTTGGCATGTGTGGATTACGATCCTTTTATGCATTTAGAAAGCTTGAAGGAACCAGAACCACTGCATTCTCCAGACTCGGAGCGGTCCTCTAAACTTCAGCCAGTCACTGAAGGTCTGTCAAATTGCCTAAATACGTTTTCTTTCAAAAAGATTTTATCTTCGTTTCCAGTATTGAAGTGTTTGTCTAAAGCATAAGTTTTAAATTATACCTAGACACTGGGTAAGAACCATTAGTACGGAATGAGCTAACATAATTTTGAGCAATTACTGTTCGATTAACTGAAATAAGTATCTTCTGAACAACATGAAGATCGATTTGATATGGAATCTCCTGTGCTCTGTGTATCAGCAAAAAGTGTTAAGTACTGCAACATGGATAAATGTTGCTTTTCATTTTACTTTTAGTAAATTAATTTATTTTTTTCTTAATTTTGCTTCTTTTTCTAAGAATATATATGATTTTTTTCCTATCTGAGTGTGCAATATTGAAAGCTTGGTGTGCATTTTTTCAGCCTATCATAATTTGTCATTGATCTGTTTACGCTGTTTAAAACCGCAGAGTTATCTAAAAAGACAGAAATTTTCTCTCATCTGCTTAGAACCTTAAGAAACTGGGAATTAGCATTTTCTTCAGGAATCAAAAATAAAAACGAAGAATCAAGAAACTGAGCGTCAGAGGAGTAGTGTATATTATGCAGTGTATCTAGTAAATATCAAATGGCTACATTGGGAAGAAAATTGAAAAAGATGAGATTAATACTGATACCAGAAACTCTATGTAGTGCTATTCTCCCTCCATATTAAGTTGTTCCATTTAGGCTTCCTTAAAGGTATTAAGAATCAGATAAATGCAGAAGCTCTTTGTAGCAGCTGTGTGCTAACAGCAGGTGATTTTGTGGTCTGTAGTGACTACGTGCTGTTTTTTATGTAGAGAAAATGGCTAATCATTGTGCCCTTGTCTAAGGCATGCTTCATCATCCTCAAGTACTTTTTTGGCCAAAGAATTCTAAACATAGAGCTGTCCCCTAATAAGCTCAGTATTGGATTGAACAAGTCTGATTTGAGAACTATTGGCAGGAGGAGCTGTAATTATTAAATTTACTGAAGAATGAAGCAAGGTACTATAGTTGGCTTTTTGTCAAATGGCTGTGGTCTTATTAGTAAAAAGTAATCATCTGCTGGGTCAGAATGAAAGAGGCTTCGAAGGATTCATTCTGTCCTAATTACAGTCTCACCTATACATATTATGTAAAGCTAATATTTAAAGCATTTGCCAAAATTAACTTCCACTGCATGTTCTATTACAGTGTAGTGAATTGTAGTAGCTTTTTATGCCTGGCATCTTTTGTATTCGGTAATAATCTGTAATTATGGGTTAGCAGCAAATGCTGTGTGGCTTGTTTAATCTGACAATCTGAAAAGACAACCCTGAATAGATTTCTCTTTAAATGAATGTAGTTGCACAAAGCCTTAGCATTGATATCTTCATTTTGCATTTCTGTATGTAATCTGTTCTTTTATGATTTCTTGTTGAATTTCTAAATAAAAGTAATTTCAGATGTTCCTTTTATGTCTCCAGCTAAATTAAGGAAGGCCCATATGTTTTTTAAAGTTTCGGGGCTCTGGAATTGTAAGTCAGATCGTGAAATTTAATTGGCAAACTACAGCATTATAATGCAACCCTGGTCTTGCAACCTTGGCACTTCTAGTCTGCATTGCCAGGCAGAGAATAAAATTGGCAGTGCCTAACTGATCGCACAGCATCTGTTCTCCCTGGCATCACTGGGGGAGTGAGAGGAGTAAAGTTAGTGGATAACAACCAGTCTGGGACTCAACCAAGACAGGGGGTCAATTAGTGCAAGCTAGCAGCAGAGCAGTACGCCAGTGCGTCAGCCTCTTTTCGTAGTTGAGTAAAAGTGCTATCATGATACCTTTTTTGAAGGAATGGAAATGGTCAGGACGGCAGTTGTACGGAAATCAAGGAAGTTCTACAAAGACAGGGTGGGGATTGCTAGACTCTTTCCTTAGGTCACAAGCAAAGTTAAAAGTACTGAAATGACAGAATTTTTAAGACAGGGTGCTTTTCATCAGTTCGAGAGATGTGATTGACATACCATTGTATGCCTACCATTGTTCAAGGTCAGATCCAGCACAAGTTTTATGGACAGGACCTATTGAGAGGTTGGAGCAAGCCCTGCAATAAACATCAGGGCAAAGATTTGGTAAATACTCTGGAAACAGGCAATGGGGGGAGAGATGACGACTGTTCCCCTCTCCGTTTTAGTAACTTTCCAAGTGCTGTCTCTCACAAGGAATCTGTTATACCTAGGATTATCTGTGAAATTGTCCATCTTTCTCTAGGTTTCAGGTAAAGTGGTAGATTGCAGTATAAGATACACAAAGAATAATTTTTAAATTAAGCGTTAAGTGTATCAAAGTGTTACATTTAAACCAGAATGAGCTTTTAGTAGCTGACAATAAGGACGCCAGTAGGAAGCTTTTCTTGCATTGTCAGAAGTTGCAGACAGCAAGTCTGTGGTACTTTCATATATCTAAGGAAGCATAGGGCTTGTCTACATGAAGGTTGATAAACTGATCCGCTAGCTAGTATTGACAACAGCTTCCTCTAGCTACACTACAGGCATATAGGTGCTGCCTGTGCTAATTAACCACACCTAACTAGCCTGGATCTAATGTCATGCTGACAGAGGTATGCGTTCGTAGGATAGTACAGCACTATAGCCATTCACTGTACGGTTTAGATGTGCAAAAGCTAACTTGGACTGCATTGTGCCGTGATCTGCTTACCTGCTTCTGATCTTTCACCTGTCATTACAGGACCATGAATATTTATGAGGGAGAATTAAAATGGAACCTCTCCTTAAAAGCTTTTCTGTTGTTTATATTAAATGATGCGAACATTTAGGAAAAAGTAACATTGCGTTTTTATGACCCTTGTATTGACAGGGAAAATTGGTTATGTGAAAATAGGTAGCATTAAACAAAAAGTGCTACATATCTGTCCCTGCTTATTGCCGGGGAGTTGGACTAGATGACCTTTAAAGGGTCCCTACCAACCCAAACTATTTTATGACTCTATGAACTTTTAATGTTAATAGCAAAATCAGACTATTGAACAGAGTCTAGCCATAAGGAAATAATATTTTATGGGAATTTTTTTGCAATTACAGGCAAAACCATTTTGCAACCTGTTCTTCATAGATCTCAGATCTGTTGGAGATAGTTGTGATTGGAAGGTAGTAGTTGCATTGCATAGATACAGTGGTCCATCATTTACTGATTTCATGGAGTTTTCCCCATTTGTCATTATTTCTCCAAACATATTTTAAACTCTTTTGCATAGATCAATTTTTCCTAATATATTTGCTGTTTGCCTTTTTACTGAAAGGAGACAAAAAGTGCACTTTTAAAAAAACATGGTGCATCCAAATTAGCACAGTTTGTGTTTTGTGAGGGATATTGTAGCGATGGGTTCTCTAAAACGTCATCTTCTATGCCTGAAGCTTATAATTAGAAAGGGGTGAGACTTCCTTAAGCTATGTAAAATACAGCTAAGCTAAACCGGACTCTCTTAGGCTTCCTTTAAACATAATGGAGAAGGAGAAGAGTTTCCAAAGAGTGATTCATCCCGTTTCTCCAATTTGGGCTTCTAACTGAGATGAATTAGTCCATACAGGTGCATCATTCTTTAGATAGCTAAAAGGGTGAGGAGAGTTAAATTCCACCCTCAGTCATTACTTTTTCCTTCTACTACATAACTGTAGTTGTTTAAAGCTGCTCAGCCAAAGTTCAATTAGAGTTAACAACACACCTTAAGGAAATTCAGGAATTCTCCATTCATATCACTGATACAAAATAGTGGTGATGGACCTTCAGCCTTTCCACAGAAGAGGTAATTTCAGAGACTGAGAAAAACAGCCAATATAACACGCTTCTAGCAAATTACCGAGTGATCGTGTACACATACAAATTACAATGTCCAAGCAAAAGACTGTACTATTGTAGAGAGAGCAGAGATGTGTTCACTCAGGAAGACAGGTCGGCAACGCAGGCAGCTGGACTGCTTTAACGTGTAATGGTATGACTAGTTTGTAGAATTTATGGTAAAGCTGTGATGGCTTGCATTATTGCATATTTTCATCTGCCCTCCAGAAACAAAGGGCGTGGTTTAGATACTCATTTTAAGAATTCTAATATATTGAATGTCCAGTTGTGCCTGACTGGGGAGATGTGCTTCTAGGAACAAATTACTAATATGTATCCTTTAAGTTGTGGGTTTAATTTAAAATTCTCATATTTTCAAAAAGCATTACCGGGTTTGGCTTGGTTGGGTTGGTGTGTTGGTTTTGGGTTTTTTTTGCTAAGGGAAACCATTACCAAAATCTGATTTGCTGGGTGGCAAAACTGTTTTGAGACTGCTTTATTTTATTTTAACCTAACAAGTTACATCTTACAGTTTACTTTTCAGTATGCTTCTCTTAATACTTCTGATTTAAGTCATTTTAAGATCAACAATTCAGTGTTCTGAGAGAAGACTCAATGAGAAGTACTGCTGTCATTTTATAAAAGAGGCGATGACAAATTTATACCCCAATTCTTTCATTTTTTTGTCTTAATTCAAGAGTAAAATTTTCAGAGAAAGGCTGTAGAAGGGACTGGGAATGGACATTCCAGATTTAAACTCTGTGTTCTGCTCTTTGTATCATTGTATCACCTTTATCTTCCATATTTTCCTTAGGCTCCTAAGGGAGAAAATTCATGTGCACAGGCACAGTACAACCATGGTCAGGTCTGGCATCTTTAGGGTTTGCCCCAAAGCAGTAGTAGTAATAACTTACATGCTAACAGGTTCCCCTCATTTCTTCAGGCTTTTCAGCAGAACTTAACTGAAGGCATTTAACCTGTGCAGTGTGAGACTTCAGGTAGCTGGGAAGCTCACGTGTCTTTGCTCGTAGGAACCTGAAAAGAGCATTACCGTACTTATCTGTGCAGTACCAAGAGCTAAACACTTGACATAAATGTCCTGACAAAAGGCTCTGCATTGTCCACGTGCTGGTTAGTACTGCGCTGATAAATTATTCTTCAAGCATCCAACTTATTTTCTCTTTGTCTTGTATAAACTTGCTTACAGTTCCTTCTTATATTTCAGCAGATGGCACTATAACTTAATTTCCTTGTATGCTATCAATATCTGGACATTTAATTCAGCTTCACTGAATGTTTTTGTTTGTAAATTTTTAAACCTCAAGAATGTTAGAGATAAAAAAATAATATCTGATTTGTTCATATTACTTTTCAAGGCCTTAATTTATCAAAATATCTGAGTTTTGGAATAGTGTAAAAATTAAGTTGATTTTGCCACCTATTAACAGGATGAAATGTTTCCCTTTTTGCAGTTCAGATCTAGTGCTCCCTGAAGGTAGAGAAGAGCCAGAATCCCAGACATCTTTTACATGCTTTACCCAAACCTTGTGGGGAAAAAAAGAGGCAAATAAATATTAATTGTTTACTTATGCAGATGGGAATGCATCCAGTGTTTCAGAAACGAAAAGATTTGTCATGACAGTCAGTATGCATTATAAATTCGCCTTTATTTTTCCAGTTAAACCAATTAAGATGCCTTAAACTGCAAAAAGAAATCTATTTGTTAAACCTTATTTTTTATTGTGTATAAATACACAATATAAAGGGAGATGAGTTCATTATACCATACTTACACATCCAAAAGGTTACATTTTCTCAGTAAATACTGAATGAAAAAATAACATGGTTCAGAACATTCTAGTTTGATCGATTTTTGGTGAGAAAGAAGGTGGGAAGTGTTTGCAGCAGATTTCAGCGTTTACTATAGTTTAAAATATATGATGTAATCCTGGGGAATACAGTCTTGTTTTATCTTCCCTGTGTAAATCCCAAATTCGGGGCATCCAGGTCCCGTTGAAAGAAAGAGGCTTGCTTTCTGTGAGAGAAGAGAGAAGAAAGAGAAATCTGTGCTTTACCATATTGATCCTGTTTTCTCTTCTACCTGCGATCTTCTCCAGTGTAACACTTTTATGTGTGGGTTCTTCAGTGGGTACTCTGAGCAGTTAAGGGCTGTCTGCCTCACAGAGTCGCTTTGACCAGCTCTGTACTTCATGGGTAGCGTAGAGTAGATTTGATAGAAGAATACAATAACAACAAAGCAGGGTGTGGTATAAACATTAAAGAATTCCTTTTGTCAATTTAGATAACACTGCATGCAAGTGGAAGGTATGCGACAAAGAAGGACGTGGCAAAACCTCTGGCATTGAAATCCCAGTGCATCTCACAAGATGGATTTCACATACGATAGACGCGATTAACTTCTCTTTCTCCCTCCAAGTTTTTCCAGCCTGAAACTTCTTAAAATGCAGTTGGGGCATGAGACTTGCTTTTTGAAAATTTTGCTGCTGTTAGATTGTGTTCTGTGTAGGTAGCCCAGTCTTTGATTTGGTACTTTAAAATCACCCAGTATTATTCTACAGCTATATGCTCCCTGGGGAAATTAAGATGGATTAGAGGTTTTGTGCATCTATGTTCCTTTGTTTTTCAGAATGTAATGATGTGTATAAATATAAAAATCCACTGCAGTTGGAAAATGAACTTCTTACAAGACAATTATGATCTCTACTTCATCAGCAATTTAAGATTTATTTTCACTAGATTAAGAAATTGTGTATTTTAGAAGAACCGTGCTGATTACAAAGCTATGGTAAAGGAGGTATAGTAGACTGTAAAGTAATGAAGATGTTCCTTTAACTATCTTATGATTTTTCATGCTATTTATATGTGAGACCAGTATTCATCAAAATACGTATTTTCCATTACTGGATTGGCTGTATCCTAACCTTGCAGTGCTTATCCTCTATTTAAAACTCAGGAAGAAGAGGAGACCAAAAAAAATACATAAATCTGTTGTTTTCTGAACTCTTCTATTAAAACTTGTGTTCTTTCTCTTGCAGTGAAAACTCACATGCAGCAAGGATTAATTTCTGTTGCTGCTCGTACTGTGATAACACATCTAGTCAACCACTTAGGCCACTATCCTATGAGCGGAGGTCCTGCTATGCTAACCAGTCAAGTGTGTGAAAACAATGACAATCCATACAGCGAAAGCCCTGAACTTTCTCCTGAACTTTTTGAGAACCCAAACCTTCAGTTCTTTGTGTTAAACAATACTTCCCTGGTGTCTTGCATACAAATCCAAGCAGAAGACGACATGCCTGGGGGAGGACTGTCTGCTGGACTTGCGTCTGCTAATTCAAATGTTAGAATTATAGTGCGTGATCTGTCTGGCAAATACTCGTGGGATTCGGCCATTTTGTATGGCCCATCATCTTTGTGTGGATCTTCACAACAGACTTCTTTTGCACTTTCATTATCTCAGCAAGATAAACCAGAAGATGCTTTTTCATCCTTTGAGCACGTGGAGGATGTATCTGCAAGGGATGGAATTACACTCCAAGTAAAAAGGAAATTTAGAGACACTGTGCCAACATGGGATACCATTAGGGATGAAGAAGATGCCCTTGATGAGCTCCTGCAGTATTTAGGTGTTACAAGCCCTGAATGCTTACAGAGAACTGGTGTCTCACTCAACATTCCTGCTCCTCAACCAGTCTGCATCTCAGAGAAGCAGGAGAACGACGTCATCAATGCAATTCTGAAACAGCACACAGAAGAGAAGGAGTTTGTTGAAAAGCATTTCAATGATTTAAATATGAGGGCTATGGAGCAGGATGAGCCAACCTCACAAAAGCCCCAGTCAGCATTTTACTACTGCAGATTACTTCTCAGTATATTGGGAATGAATTCTTGGGATAAAAGGTAAAAAGAAAAGACTCACAATTTATGAACTTTCTTTTAAGGAATTGTGCTATTCTTACCATGTAATAATAGTTGATCATAGAGTGGGTTAAGCCAAAAATACTCCAGGCCAGCCAACAAAAGAGGAGAGGGGATGTGCAACTAAGGGGAAAATGGCAGTTTTCTTTTGCGTTTCAACTTGTCATTTAGAGAGACAGAAAGGAGGAACCTATTGCCTTTATTGCTATTTATATTTTTTCCTTAGAACAGTGTTGGAAGGCGAATTGAAGGAGTGATATCTTTTCTAATAATCCTTTCAACAACTGTACTAAGGGGTACTACCATGGGTAAAGAAGGCATCTTTATTTTTTTTGCTTTCTTTGCTTCCTGTGGATGTTCCTGCAAAAATCATTACCTTTCTGTGCCGGAGTGAGACTCCGCAAGTGTTGTATTCTCAGCTATTGTGTTGCTGGACACTGTCCTGGCTGCTTTGCCTGCGAAGAGCATGCTTGCATGCAGCCTCAAAGCATTGCATCTGTGTTAGCTAATGAGAAAGATGTGTTCCCTACTATTTATTTCAGCATTGGCAATGTTTGGGTATTGTTTGGGTATTGTTTAGAATAACAGGAAACAAACCAGATTCAGTTACCAAAGTAATGTCTGTGTTGACATTATTATTTTTGTGGGGGTGTAGTTAGGTGTATGTCTGCATATACATGTGGGTATGTACAACTATTAACATCCTAACATTTAAGGGTCCTTCTGAAATCTGCGTTTGCCATAGCTGTCAAATTCCGTATTAGAGGCATTGAAATATTTTCTTACTGTGAAGGGAAATGGATATTCTGTAAAACAAAAATAATATGTGTTACTGGAATTGGACAAAATTTTGGTGTTATAACCCGTCTTATTTAGGTCTTTAATTCCTCAAGGCAGTCTGGTTTTGAACAGTATTGCTCTTAAACTCATTCCACTGTGTTTTGTGGGAAACATCTTAAGCGCAGTTTAAAAGAAATGAAAAGTGCCTTTCTTGCTCTAACATATTGTTTTGCTTTTTCTTTAAATTGTTACAGCTGGGTGGTTGACTAGCGAGCTGTGTTCTGCTCCCTTCCGCAATTCAGAATAGCACAAGCTCCGTGTTGAATGCACTAACTCCCTAGGACAGTAGATTATGGGAGTGTCTTTTGTCACTAAGCATATATATTATGGCCTAGTAAAGTGCGCAGCTTATATATGCGTTAAAGGGAGTTCTGTCTGTTCTTCTGTAGAGAAGAGATTGATCGCAGTTGGATCCAATAGTTTGACAGAAAGAAAGTGGAAAGAAATAAAGGTTGTACTCAGGGCTATAACAGATATAGATTTCCTGGAGTAAAAAAAATTGCTGGTATATTTTTTTAAAGATATCTTAATGTTTTATATAAGAAAGGACTATTGAAAAGGCAAAAGCATTTGTTAACTGTTCTTGAACGGACCTGGAAATGTTCTTGCACCATTCTTGTACTGTTCTGTGTCAATCGGTGAACAGGTGATAAGAGTTACAAATTTCTCTGTTTAGAAGGAGCTTTCATCTCCTGAAGAAAAATGAGAAATTACTTCGAGAACTCAGAAACTTGGACTCAAGACAATGGTAAATTCTTTTAATGTCCGCCTGCTTATTTGTTTTAAGTTTGCTTGTACTTTAATGGCACCAATTGTGTAGATGTGAGTGTTGAACTAATTTTTTAAAGTTTTGTAAATCATTCATGTACTTTGCACCGTATTGTAGTTATTGGTGTTATATTGAAGTTACATTGCTGTTATTTGTAGAGTGAAACTCTCCAAGTAGAATATCATGAGATAGAACAACCTTCAAAATAACTTAAAATTATGAACATTTGTATTCATAACATGGAATAGTTTTAAAACTTTGATATATCAAAGTCTCCACATTTTAAGCTTCGGCTAATGGTTTAGCTGTTTTCCAACGCTGTTAGTATTTGAAGACATGGGATTGTAGTTGGAGCTGTAGCACAGAATTAAAAACTTTGAATTGTTTTTGTAGAAGCTGAAATAAAATCCAGTGGAGGTTTTAGGAGTGTGAGAAACCTCCTTCAGTTGCTCCAGTGTCTCACAGCAAGCTATGAGCAGAAGCTGTTGCTATAGTACTTAAAGATTCATCATTCAGCTGCATAAAATGTACTTGCCACAGCATTCACAAGGCACTGTTGTTAATGGACTGTGCAGTGTCGATAATGCCTGTGTTACAAGTTTTGCTCATTTCAGAAGCCCAGCTAATTCCATTAGCAATTGGTACTGACAGCACCATCCTACATCTTAGAAGTGATGAAAGCGGTAAATGATGTTCATGTACAGCAAAACTTTAGGCTCTGCAGAAGACCAGACTAGAAAAGAGAGAATGGGAATGTGGAAATATAGAAGGTCTTCAAAAAGAAGCCATATAGTTGTACGTTACTTCGACTGTCTTTTTTCGATGTTTTAAAAACCATGCTCTGTGTGTACTGTTCGCACATTTTGGTTTCGTATTCGTAAAGGCACTTCAATGCAGTGACCATCCTCTGTTTTACAGCCGAGAGACACACAAGATCGCAGTGTTTTATGTTGCTGAGGGACAGGAAGATAAACACTCCATTCTTACTAATACTGGAGGAAGTCAAGCCTATGAGGATTTTGTAGCCGGTCTTGGCTGGGAGGTATTTATTAAAACT
This sequence comes from Chroicocephalus ridibundus, assembly GCF_963924245.1. Classification (NCBI taxonomy): domain Eukaryota; kingdom Metazoa; phylum Chordata; class Aves; order Charadriiformes; family Laridae; genus Chroicocephalus; species Chroicocephalus ridibundus. Next base: position 31,512,141 of record NC_086287.1, read on the forward strand.
TTTTTTTATCCTAAGTTTGTTTACAGAGAAAATTACAGATCCCTTTAGATGTTCTAAGTCTTTGTCTCTTTAGCATTACTTACAAGTACTGAAATACACCGTTTTGCAAGTAGGATTTAGAGAATAATTCTACTTTTAATTTCATTATCAATACCAGCTATTTAATTTTAAGCTCTTTCAATTTAAGAAAGTTTGCGCAGTCAGAGATGATTTTTTAGTGTGCAGTCCTGTACTCAGCTTTCATGGACTGATCAGGAGGCATCTTGATTTGCCTGTAGGCCTGTAAAGTGCTAAATCTATTGAAATTTGAGATTTGCTCAAATTTGGGAATCCAAAAAATACGAACGTGAGCTTCTTTCTTCCTCCCTTCTTCCCACCTTCCCCTGCAGGCATGTAGCCGTTGACACACTCCACTCCATGTCTCTTTAAGCAGTCAGAAATACTGTGATGTACCCTGTCATCTACATGGACCTGCAACTCTTTAGTCACTAGTTAGATACTGTTATGAGGATTTCCTCTTTTGCATCCTTTCTTTCTGCTGCACAGGATTAACTTCCGTTGTAAAGTTCAGCTTGGCACTGTTGCACAGAAGTACAGGAATCACTCCTGCTCCTGACTGGCTGCATGTTTATTTCCCATGTTCCTGATTCTTCATGAGAAAAAAAAAAAAAAACAAACCAAACCACATTAGTGTCTTCAGATATCCTTCTTTAGTGGGTTAATTCTCTTAGCCTTTATTAGCTAGGTTAAAGAATTGCTAATTTGCATTAATATTCCATGATGAGACATCTAATATTTTAACTTCTTAACATTAAATTCTGGATCCTTTATTAACATAAAAGCAAATATATCCCACCTGAGATATAGTTTTATTTAGGTACTGCTGAAAAAGTGAAATAGCACATTAAGCATCCTTATTTATTTCAGTGTCAAACTATTTCCCGTAGAACTAAGACTTACAAACTTATTTATGAATTATCAGTTAGTCTCCTGTGATTTTTTTTTTTCATATTCACAGAATGAAAATTTATCAGGAAAAGATATGGAAGGTAACAAGACAAAACTGTCTTGCTACCATGCAGGGTTTCTTCAGAGCTCAGGTCAGGGCTGATGATCACAGCATTTTAAAAAATTCAAAAAGCACAAGGAAATGACTCCAGTCAACTGATCAGGGAGTAGTGCACTAAATTTTCATTTGCACAACCTCTCCCTTTCTCTGACCTCGTCTTCCTGGTGGTGACCTTGGAGTACAGAGTGCCACTGCTCTGCAGTTGCTTATTGTCAGTCTAGGCAGCAAATCTGAGCTCTTTTAGATAAGCATAACTGTACTGCTGTGAGAAGAGCCTTCACTTTTAAAAATTCAGTCAAAAGTACATTTTTTAAAAATTCTATGTAAAAAATGTATTTATCACCTGATATTTTTTTTTTCCTCCTAATGCTTCCTGGGCTTTACTTCTAGGTAAATCTCACAAACCATTGTGGCTTTATGGGAGGACTGCAAAAAAACAAAAGTACTGGTTTGACCACTCCGTATTTTGCTACCTCGACAGTAGAAGTAATGTTCCATGTGTCAACAAGAATGCCTTCTGATTCAGATGACTCTTTAACAAAAAAGGTAGGTGTTTCTGAATAACAGATTTTCTTGTGGTAATAAACCCAGAGAAATTAGAGTAAAAGAAAACCAGGTAACTTTTTCTAACAAAAAAAAAATATCATAATACCTTTACCTGCTAATAGTTGGTATTTTACTGAGATATGTTAAGCCATATAAATTATTCTCTACCAATTTGTAATTTTGCCATAGTGGTGATTTTTGCCATCATTGCAAATGTTGGCAAGATCACCTGTATAGTGGTGAAAAATGAAGGGAGGTAATGTTTTGTGTAGAAGAAAAAGCATTACATCCGAATGATGTTTTAATACCTTGAGACTTTAAATGACAATTAAAAAATGTCATTATTAATAAATACGTGGTGAGTACTTACTAGGATGAGTTTTTATTCGCTGAAGAGTCATGTGCTGTCTCTTAACATAATTTTCCCTTCCCAAAAAAAGTTAAAAATATTAAGAATTCAACAATGTTTATTGCATTTGAGGTGTTTTGTCTTGGAGAAGGCAGAAATGCTCAACAGTGATATGATCTCTTATAGCCACATTAAGAAAAAAATGTTTTTCTGTATTGGTATTTTTTTCTTTAGAATTTAATAAATTTCACGTTAGTGATAATAAGTTACAGTCTCAAACATGTGTCCTATTATGAATGAACAATTGGCTATCATTAGACTGTCCCCCGTCCTGCGTACATACATCTTCAGTTGTGCTAATCCATTCAGCAGACACGTTAATGAGCACTGGTTGAAGTGTAATATTGGAGGAACTGAAGCTGGTTGACCTCAGCATGGAGTTTAATACTTGTAATTAAATTAGACAGTAGACAGTTAGTAAAGAGAGAAATAGCCATGCCTCTGGCAAGCTTCAATTATTAATGACTTTTTTGTTCTTTGTGTTCAACTTGAAGAAAAAAATGTTATTGTTATTATTATAGACTGACTATGAGCTCTAACTTCTCACCGTCACATCTTAGGTTGGTTTCTTTGGTGGTTTTCGTTTTTAAATTAAAAAAAAAACATTTCTTGTATGCCTATGGTGCTGCATCCTTTCTGTTCTTTATTTCCTGAAGTAGAGACAGGGTAATACTTAGGTTGTTAAATGATTTATAAAAGTTGTTTAATAGCCAAAATAACTAATTTTAAAATAAGATTGTTGCTATTGTTCTAGTATAGAACAGTGTGTGTATATTTTTTTTTCCTAAGTTGACTGGTTTCTGTATTTTTTAAACAGAAACTTAGTTTTCTAAAACACAGCTTGTAATTATCCTTACAGTGTTTCTTTAAAATCTGAGTTAGAGCATTAAAAAGTGTTGACAAGGGGGAAGATAGGTCACAGTGAAAATTAATTAATAATGATTTGCAAATGCTGTGGACTTCAGCAGAACAGGATTCAGGAGCACCCTGAAACTACACATAGCTGTTCCTGCCAGGCAAGGCTCAGTGCTGGTCCAATCCTCCTGTGATTTTAGCTTGTGAAAATGGTGTCAGCTGGACTTTTTAAAAACTCCAGCTTGCCCCAGGCCTATTTCTTTCCTCCTTTACCCCAAATCTCACTCTTCAGTAGTTTGGAATATTCGAGGTCTGTATGGATATGTAGAGTGTATCAAAAGATTGGTATTATATTTGCAGCTCAGCTACTGACAGGCTGTTGATTCAAGCTGCTTTATTTCTCTGTGGCTTTCTTTCCTGTTCTTCCTTGGTGTGTGGTTTTTGTTCTTCTTTTTAAGCCCAGTTTTCTGATGAATGGAGGCTTGTGAGCCTGCCTTTATGTCTCTTCTCCCTTCCCTAACAACTTTTGGCCCATTTCAATCAAATTTATTAGAGATATGTTTCAAAGGTGTTAATTTCATGTGTGTTTCATGAAGGTAGGCTAAGTAAAGGAGATAGCATGAGAGACTCTTAGTGCTCCTACTCAGCAGGTAAAGACTGCATGGAAAGAAGCATTAGATATCAAGGAACCAGCAGCAGAGAGAGATGCTACGAAAGTCGTCCCAAACTTGAGAAAAGCATCAACTGAAGTTTACATCTTGGGAGAAATGAGCAAGTGGTATCAGGAGACATGAGTAGGAAAACAGGCTGAATTCTTTTCCTAGTTCTGCAACTCCTTGTGCTGCTTAGACTGAACACATGAGCAGAAGGAACGCGTTTTATGAGATGCTGTCCTGCTCACACACATTATAGGGGAACCTCAAAATCATTTGAAAGCTGTGTGTGTGCTAATAATTGCCATTGCTATGAGTGCGTGTACTGTTCATGACCTCCAGAGAAACTTGAGTTTTGAGCTTCTGTACAGGTCTTTCATGTGCTTTCTCTGTCTGTTTCATTCAGTGGGAGAAAAACAAGCAAACTTGCAGTAGTTGGCTTAGAACTGCTGCTGTTTTTTATATTGTAAATGTGCCTAGAGGTGCATGATAGGTTCATCTTATAAATGGAAATTAAATTAAATTAAAACAAAACTTCTTCCTGCCAGTCCAACCATTGCAAAATCAAGATTCTGCTGTTTCAGAGGCTAAGCCAATTTTAAACTTACTTTCCATCAGTGTTACAGAGTAGTAAATAAAACTTTTAAGTGACTTGGATACCTCTGAAGCATTTGTTTCTGAAGACATGAAAAAGAGCAAAAAAAGACATGAATTGAGGGAGAACAGATGGAAATCCTCTGAATGTGTAAAGGAACTTAACATTGAAATGCACATATAAAATAGGTATTTAATTTGCAAATAGTAAATTAAAGATTTAACGCTGATAATACAGTCCATTTTGTTTTTCTTAGAATTAAAGGTTTGAATAAAAAGTATTTACAGTACCTGTACAAGAACAAATATGCAAAGAAAATATCATGACTAAATGAAACTGAAGACTCTCAGTCCACAGAGTGAGAAAGCTCGCGTATGTGTCTCTACAGCTTATCATCTGACTAGCTCCTCCTTCCTTAGCCTGATAAAGGAGTGAAGGCATAGTAGGGGAGAATATTATACACTAGATATGTAAATAAAAAGTAGTAATGTTATTAATGATTGGGATACTAATTCACCGTGGGCTTTGGGTGTATTACATATTCTAGGATATGTGTGACATCGTCCTGACCACATTAAAGATTTATAGCTAGTTTGGTTTTTTTTTATTATGGTATTAGCACGTATTGGGAACTTGAAGGTTTATAGATGTAAATTATTAATAGAATTTTGGGGGGGAGTTACAATTAAGTACACACGTTGCTTAAAAAAACCACGACCAAACACAGCATAGTTGTTGGAACAAAGTTTTGGGAAAAATTCAGCTAGAGGGTACATACACTGTAGACAGCAATGCTGCTCACATTTAATGGGCAAAAGTAATGCAGTAAGCCGTTGTTTCAGATGTTTCTGCTCCTTCTGTTCTTTTTATAATAAACATTTTCCTTTTTGAAGAAGAAAAAAGTTGGGGCTAGCTGTTGTATCATAAGAAAACATAATAGCCTTTTTTTCTCCCTCCTTTAGGTAAGTGGGTATTAGAAATTACAGTAATTTTGGCAAGAGTTCAAGGGTTAATGCAACAGATAAATAAAAGGAATTTTCTGTAAATTGAGCCCTGCATTATTTCACTTGTCTTGCCTTTCCAAACCTAACTCATTTAATTTTAAAAAGTAAATACTTAAATTCTTCCTGACAGTGTGCTTTGCTTTTACTATCGTTTATTACTTCAATTATACTTGGTATCACTTAGAACAATCTGCCATTTGGAAATTTCAGTATAGCCTGCAGCTTAGTATTAAGTCTGGCTGCTATTGTAACATGTACAGCATATGACACTAATGTATCAAAATTAGATTTGATCATCCCTCCTGGTTATATTTATTTCACGTTTCTTTTGTATTCAGTTAACATAAATGTATTAGGAGAGCTGACACATGATGATGGCTATAGAGTAAGAATATTTTAAAGTATTTTGAGTTAAATTTGAAATTTCAGGTAACCTAGCAGTAGGTCATTTTTATATATTTGTTTTAATGGAGTAGAGTTTCAAAGCAAGCCTAAAAAAATCTGTTTGTCTCTGACATCTCCTCAGGGCTGTCTTCCCGACAGCTCAGGTTCAAAATGGCTAAAACAGAGCTCTTAATCTCTTTCTCATTGCCACCTTTCTGGATCACCACGGATAACATGGCCATTGTGCCTGTCATTTGTGCCCGTAGCCTGAAATCATCTTTAATTTGGTCCACTTTCTGGATCCTTACATTCGGTCTGTGCTTAAGACTCTGTTGTTTTTTCTACGTAACATTTCTTACAACATAGCTTTTCCATACACACAGTTAAAATTTATCCACTGTATCCTAAACTGTTGTTTTTATTGCTAAACCTTCCTGTCTCTGTCCTTCATTCTTGAAGAATGCTGCTATAAAAGACATATTTCTAATCTTTAACACCTTTTGCTCAAATAATAAATTCTCTAGAGCAGTTTGATCTGCCTTTATGCAGTATTTAGCATTTTAGAATATTGGTGTGTAAGCCATAGTTACAGGTGTTTCAGCTATAGTGTATTAACAGTTACTTGAAGTATAATATTATTTTAGAGATTTTTATTACTTATATTATTGCTGTGCCTTACGTCTCTAATAAGGATTTGCACTTTGTTTTGCTTACTGTGATTTATGCACATAAAAAGTTGTAAATTTAGGAAGACAAGGTCAGGAAATGAGTGTGAAGATGTAGTTGACTTACACAACTGGTTCTGAGTTTTGACTAACCATTAACACAGATTTCAGTCTTGGTACCTGTACATTCTGTGTACACCAACCTGATTCTGTTAGGTAACATTGGGACCACATCTTCTTCTTGGGAACACATGTTGATGCCTGTTCTTTAGGTTTCAGTGAGCAGAGGTGGTTGTAGCTCAGTATCTTTGTACCACTTGTGTTCCAGGATGCTGAATTCTGGGATGCTTCCAATTCCATACAAAGTCATAAAGAATCCAGATTAAAGTTGAAAGAGGGCAGGCGCTGACTCTCCTGTGGTGTAACAATAACAGTGAATGATGGATTCTCCAAACGTTTGCTGTGCTTGCAGGAGAGCTTTGTGGTGGACCACTGCTCAGTTTCAAGGTCCTTTAATAGGGAACTGAAAAATGAAGAAGAAAAAATGAAATTCTTCTTCCTAAAAAGTTTATGCAAAACCTAGCAGACCTTGGAAAGCTTTTCAAGACAATTTCGGATATTGGATCTCTTCCAGGAATCAAGTGTTGTTGATGAGTCAAATTACCACCATTCAAACGTTCTCATAACCTTTGCTTGCTGACCAAGGATCTCCTTCTTTCAGAGGAGATCTGAAAGAAGCAATAGGAAGCATTAGGTTAGTGTCGGAGCTTCTTCTGATCTACTCTTGAAAAAGGAACAGAATAACTTATCTAGAATTTAATTCTTCTCCAAACATAAAGATGAAATCAGCAACACTCAATCTTGATGACTTGTATATTATTTTTGTCAGTCTTCTACCTCCTATAATGGAAACAAGACATTGGCCGTAGTTTTGATCTTGAGTATTTTACATCTTGTTATAAACCATCATTCATGGTTTATACCATCATTCACCTACTTGCACCATCTGATTTTGACTCTCAATCCATTATATGTCAGAGGTGCCATTCTACACTTTACTCAAACTGGATCTTTGTTAAATCATTCTTGGTAGTAATAATGAGGTGAAACACACCTGACAGGACTTGGAACTCATTGGAATATTCTGATTCATTTTGCTTTTCCTCTGAAGAAATTAGTGCTTTTAGCCTGAAATGTATCCTCACACCTCTGTGGGGGTACAAAGCAAACTTAGAAAGTGGAGAGAAAAGTCACTAATAGCTTCAGTATGCTTGGCGTCCAAAAATACGTGTCCTTTGTCAGTAGTCCTCCTTCTGAAATAACCACACGATATACTTTTATCACACCGAAGTCTATGTCAGTCTGATGTGAAAGTATGCATCACTAGCGATGCTCTCTCTGAGTAGCTTTCACAGAAGTGCTAGAACCTGTGTAACAGGTACACAGGGGCAACCTTTGATAAATGAAATTCAGAGGCAGTGATGCCCTCACGAAGCTGTACTTTCTTTGTTTTGGATTTTAAAGCCTTTTATTTGACATGTACACTGCCACCGTCCCTTGTTTCTAACAGTGTACGAGATTGTTGTCTTTGAGGCCAAAGATAGTAAGTAAAGGAGGGCTAATTCTCGTAGAAAGTAGTTCACTATTGCTGAATGAGGAATGGTGCAGCGCAGTGATGGGCGTATTGGCCCTAGTTCTTCTTTTTGGCAGTCAGTTCAGTGAGTTCAGTTCAGTCGGTGCACCAGATGGCCACCCCTCAATCTGGGATCATGTAATTTTTTCATGTTCCACAAAATTTCATATCTAAACTGATTTGCCTCTTGCTTTCTCCTTGGTTAGGCAGCCTCATCCCTCCTGAGCCTTTCACTTGCTTCTAAGTGCGGGCCCATCAGTCCCTCAAGCCCTTCCGTTGCCGTATTTCAACACATAGTTTGACTGTCACTTCACCTAGGAAGGTAGGAGAGATTCAGGCCTTCAGAACAATTCCACAGTTCTTTTGTGACATTTTTGTCACTGCCAAGTGTCATCCAAGGTTCTTGCAGCTGGTGTTTGCGTGTTGCACATCAGTCATTCAGGTTACTGCCTGGTTTTGTTCTTATCTAGTCAAATAAAACTCAGCATGGTGAATGTTGTTGTAACCAATTCTTTTGTTGGGCTGGGTTTGCTGTTGGCACAAGAGCATCCCTAACTAAGTGTTGTTCAAAATAATTCAGCCATCTACAAAAGAGGGATGAGCGGCTCACTTCAAAGAAACTGCAGTCCTTGGAGATTAGATGTGTCTATGATCCAGTCCAGGCAAAACAAATGACTTGGTGAGCATCAGGCAAGATGTAGGGTATTGATGCCATCTGTCCTTTGCCCAGTCCAACACGGAAGAAAATCCTTTTCTTGTAGAAATACAACCCTGTTTTTCAGTCTGATACAATTTAAAGCCAGGAGAGAAGAGCAGAGGTGGTTGCTTTTTTTCCTTTATCCTTTTTTTTTTTTCTTTTTTTTTTTGAAGTCTGCTGCTGACAACCGGTATAAGCTTTCAGATAAGACGAAGGTAGCATTCCAGGAGGTTTTGTAATATAAACAAGTGAATACTTGCAATGAAATTTCTCTGACTGTGTATATGTTTTGCTTTTATTTAAAGTGCAGTTATGTTCTGAAAATGAATACAGAAAATTGTTGCCTTTTTATATACAATAACTTCTTGTAAGTGCTCAGATTAGTATCTGCATGTTACCTATCAACAGCAGTTCACAGTGCTGTCCTTTGAATAACATCAAGGCAGTTGTTTGACAAATTCTGCCTGCCTAAATCTGTGCAAACAAACTGACAACTGCGGGTGAAGACAGTTGTCAGCTGTAATTGCTGATGCACAAGGAGGAAAAAATGAGATTCCAGCTTGAATTTTCAGAAATAGCCCTTACTGGAAAGAAGCTCATGCTTAATAATCTGAATGTATTTGATCAGTGTATGTAAAGCGTCTCTCCGTGATGTTAGCATTTGATTATCAGATGGTAATGTTTAGCAGAAGGAGCATTTTGGAGCTTCAGTGCAGATAATTCCGAAGTGTTCAAGATATTCCGTAATCTGGTTATATGATTACAACTGAGAGTACAGCATGGATTTTGAGGAACCCATTTGGCCATTCTGAGCCAAATCAAAAGCCGTTTGGGGTTTTTTGGAGGGCAGGGTGAGTTACTTTTACAAAGGTATACAGGTTTCACGGGAAATGAGCATTTAGTTTAGTTAATCTAGGGGCTGTGGAAAATGCGGTAGCAGTTCTTCTTTTAAAACTTTTTGTTTGCAATAGCCAGTATGGAATTTGGCTAGAATTATGAGGATAAAGATTGCTCAGATATGTAGCTTTTAAACGGATGTTCGTTCACGTCCTTTAAGAATTCTCATAGAATTTAGCAATTCACTGCCTGTCAATGATGGCAATCTTGAAAGCATTTTAATAAATCAGATTGAGTCACTCTGCATTCTTGAGATAATATAAACAAAATTTTAGCTTTCTGTAGAAAATAAATACTGACATATCTGTTAATTTAAATAGACATTGGCATCAATGTGTAAAAATGTATAGCAGGAACCAATAGTGTCATTGAAATTGTAAGAGAACTATAGTGTAATGTGGTTATTTTATTTTTTTATTATTATTATTTCTTTTTAGTGGGTTTGTTCTTTTGAAATATGAGCACTTAGTATAGCTGTATGGTTGCAGAATATATTTAAACTGATGGGGTTTTATCCCTGCTTTTCCAGCTAAGACATTTAGGAAATGATGAAGTACACATTGTCTGGTCAGAGCATACCCGAGATTATAGAAGAGGAATAATTCCAACAGAATTTGGTGATGTTCTTATAGTTATCTATCCCATGAAAAACCATATGTTCAGTATCCAGATCATGAAAAAGCCTGAGGTAAGGGGTTTTTTTTTCTTTTGTGTTTCTTTCGTGTGTTTGATATGAACTGAGTTGTGTTTTGAATCTGAGGTTTTGGTGTAACAGATTGATCGAACAGATCCAATAGATTGAGCCAAGGTGATGTGTCTTAAACATTGACGTTTGCAGTGGTGGTAGGAGGAAGAGGAAGAACTCAGTGAATACAATGCATAGTAAAATCAGTAACTTGAAATTGCAAAGGCCTGATCCTGTCAAGCATACCTGCTAACATCATAAACTGGAAACAAAGCTAGAATATTCTGCGTAATCATTTAAATATTAAGATAAACTTGGCAAACTTCTTTATCAAATTTGATACGTGACTGTGGGAGTTGAATAATATGCTCCAGCTTTCTCCATCCATGTCATATTCCCCTTTCTTCTTCTCAAAGCTAGTATGCACTTCCTCCTTGACTCCGCACAAGAATTTGGAGATTAATTCAGCAAAGCAAGACTGTTCAACTCTTAGGCATGTGAACACACACTCATTCTAGTGCCTCAAATGTCTGTGCTGGCCCTGTTCTTAAAACAGTGGTTTAGGGTAGTGAACACTGACTGAATAGAAGTCGTCATGAGTGTTTGTACTGCATGATTTCTGTGTGTGATGTCAATTGCCATGAATTTCTATGCTTTATTAAAATTCTTTCTAGAAGCACTAATATTAATAAATGACGTATGACAGAAATAGGATTCCCTCTATATGGCGAATACCTCTATCTGATGATCAGCATGAAATGATACCCAGTCTTTTTATTTCTGGATAACTTATGTTTTTAATTAATAAATACATTCTTTCTCTAACTTCGTACTTTGAGTACAAAGAGTTGCATTATTGGTGGTGCGCAGGTTAAGAAGGAAAAAGAAAACTGCTGAGAGCAGGGATTTTTGTTACTCCAACAAGAGGTCCTTTATGTGTGAAAAGAAGTGCCTTCCATCAGATTTCAGTATTCTCAAAACTGCATTAAATGACTGATGGCAAAAATAATACAGGGATGTAAATTTCTTTTGCAGCATTGGTTTCATTTTAGCAGGAAGAATATTTAGTCTGCACTCCGCTGCTCCCTTTGCTGACCTGATACACAAACTTTGCTCTTCTTCACATGCTTTATGTTATCAGCTTCAGAACTTTATTCACACATACAGGAAATTAAGATACTTAATAGAGTTAATTTCTTTTTTTTTTAATTGCAAAATGATGATTGATTAGAGAAAAACGTAATGCCAAAACGTAAGATCCATCTGTTTTGTAAACCTTTTGGGTGCTACCTGTACTAAACATCAAGGTTTTCTACGGCTGTCACAAATAAGGCTTTGCACTTAGGGTCCAAAGAGGCCGACCTTTCACCACAGATTTCTCCTGTAGAGGGCTTACAATCTATTTGTACAGATACCACAGAAAGGAAGAAGAAAAGAAAATGTCAGGTGAGGGTCTGTCCACCAGTAATTACATGACAGTTGCACATTGAGTTGGTCCTTATGGACATGTAATATCTAAAGCTATGATAAATATTATTTTAAAATTTGAGTAATTATTCCTTTTGCTTAGTACCACCTACAGTATTGTCATCTAGCCTTTCAACCTCGTAAACATCACATGCATGACTGTCCCTAGGATTTTGGCAGCAAATGTTGGAATTAAGCTTTGATGAGACACAGTATTCAAATGGTTGCTTAATTTTCTTCAAATGGTGCGTTATCTGTTACCAAGGATATCAAGCAGTTACATGGCTGTATATTTCCACAAGAGAAAAGGTCTGTCATGGAGCACAATGACTGGTCTGATTATGTAGCGTTGAGGAGGAAAAAAATGATATATTTGAGTGCTCTATTGTTAATGTTGATTGCTAATTGTTATAGCTAAGATCTTGCTTTATGTTGAATTTCTTAATTTTTTATTCAGGTTCCATTTTTTGGTCCACTCTTTGATGGTGCTATTGTGAATGGAAAAATTCTTCCTATTATGGTTCGTGCAACAGCTATAAATGCAAGCCGTGCGTTGAAATCATTAATCCCATTATACCAAAACTTGTATCCTTTCACTCAAATGGTTTCCAAGGCATATACATTCCCTTGCATTTCTACAGATGTGATCCTCATGTTTTCTGTCATCTTATATCTTTGTCAGAATAACATAGGGAAAATATTTTCACTTTTTTATGGTGATAACGCCTTTAAGAAACTTAAACCTATAGAAGACAGTTCGGACAAAGACCAGCTTTTTTTAATTAAGTGAAGAATTGATTCAGTGCTGAAAAAACGTCTGCTTCTAATATTTTGTAACATATATTTATCGCTACTTGTTAAACAAAATTATGACCATTTTGTGAGTAGACTTTCTAAAATAACAATGTCGTGGTGTTAATAATCCTTCTTTCCTTAAAGATATTTAGTATTTATCCAGTATTAATGTGACTTAGTTTTGTTTTCTAGTTCCAAGAAGGATATGAATACTGTTTTCCTTCAAGATGAGAAATGTGTTACATTTTTGTCATACGCATTTTATTACTCAGCTCAGAATACAAAGTTGTCAAAATGATGTTAGTGATTTTGTAAAGATGTCAGAAAAGGTTATCTCATTTTTTTCTTGTTGGAACTGAAATTGCAGATTTTTGAAAGGGCTGCTCTTGGAGGAGTAGATTTACCAACGAAAAAGTAAAAAACATAAGGTAAGTCAGCCACTTACAGCTCTCCCTTTCTTAAGACTGAGTTTTGTTATGTACCTGTTAGTTAAATCAACAGGAACATACTATTTTTTAATTTCATAAATTGAATGGTACTCTTAAATTTTGATCCAAAAGAAATTCTGTGCTTAATTTCCACCCAAGCTGTAGATACTTATATCTGTCGTGATAGATTGTTGCTAAAGTACTCTGGTTTTTCTAAGGCTGACTGTTAATATTCAGAGTTTTGGATTAGATATGATGAAGTGGATTTACAGATGAATGATGGATGGTCTTTGATGTGATCACATTAAATGACGTTTGTGCCATTTCTGTAGATGACAGGTGTTGATTCATTGTATTTTTATGTTTGGAAAGGTCCGATCTTTTTGTCATTACTCAAGTGGCTTAATCAAAGAATTTAAAATGTATTATCATCATTATACCATGAAAAGTGATGGCTTATAGCATTATATTGATGTATAGTGATGAGCAATTGTAAAACAATTTACTTTGAAATAACAAACTTTCAGTACCAAAAAACCCCACAAACTTGTATGTTTAAACTTCTTTTCAGAATATGGAAGTTGTAATAAATTCCTTGGACATAGCTCGCCAGCTCAATTTCTAGGAATTGGCCAATTCCAAAGAGCCGCATATTGCACATTCATTTTTAAATCGGTTCTTCAGATTGTACTTTTTATAGGCATGAAAGCACTGCGTGTCATTTATGATATAATGTGGCCTCAATTAAAATGTTGATATTTGTCTCCTAATACGGTGAGCACGATAACCAGAAAGCGTTACATATATTTAATATTAGGTAGTATTGGTTGGTGGGTTTCGTATCATCACTTGCTAAGCTTATGAAGCACCTGTTGATTGGACACTGATGTTAAAGGGCAGCTTTGTTAAGTAGTTGATGGAATTCTTTTTCCACCTGGCTTGAAGTATTTTATACTCAGTGCTTTGTATAATACTTTAAAAATTAAAATGGACATGTGGGCAGTTCTTTAAATGCTGTTTGCTTGCCTTGAAATTAGAAAAAACTCTACAAACTTCCATGGCTTGAATTAGGCTATGGTGGAGTCACTTGTGTGAGTGGAGAACAGCAAAAAAAATGTTAAACTTCAAAGTTTGGCCTAGCTCTCAGTGGCTTAAAAGACTCTTAATTAAAAATGTCATGGTTGTGCTCTTGGTTCTCAACCCATGACCAGATTTGAGGTCAAGAAGGAATTTCCCTCATACAAGAATGGCAAAGGCTGGTGGATGTTTCTTGTAACATGGACATGGTGTGTTAACTAGGAATATTTGAAAATTGAATTTAATTACGTTCCTGCAATAGTGGGGTATTGAAGACATCAAGGGTTGTCTTTACTGTCTCCCATTTTTTTCCTCTGGCATATTTTAGCTATGGCTGTAGCAGTTCACTCCTGGCTTTTAAGTTTGTTGTGGACTGAAGGGTGTGGGGACAGGAGAATTTTATGGTCTGGGTAAGTAGCTTGGTGGTCGTTCCTTGTGTTGGAGAGTTGCTGGAGCAAAGAAAAAGGGGGCTTGGCGTGGTGAAAACAGTATGTTCGAAGAGGGAGGGGAAAAAGGTACAGAAAAGCTATTTTTCAGAAGGTACACCAAAAGGAGACCCCCAACTGGAAAAGTGAAGCTGATATTCAAGGCTTCCCACATGCCAAGGACCATAACGATGTCGGTGAAAGGGAATTCTGAAGTGCTCTGCTCAAAATTAATTTTTGTTTACTTATGAATATCTAATAGACTGGAGCAGTGTTAGCTTATTAGGAACTTTGATGATGGTTAGTAGAAATTCAGTTTAATGTGGATCTTGAGGGAACAATGCTTGAGACTTCTGCCAAAGAGAACACGTTTCAAGCCCTACGCTTTAGTATTAGCTCGCTTAATTTCAAAGCCAGCATTAGGGTACGCATGTCTCTGTGCCTGCAGGTGTGTGGTTCATTTCACCGTACTGTGTAATAATTGGTGGAGCTGATGATGATATGCACGTCTGTGCTTATCTATATTAGAAAAATATTTCCAATGTCACATTGCAGATGTTTGTGGTGAGGATGGATCATGGTAAACTCTTAAAGTAGAATTCTGTTGATTTGCTCGCGTATGGGATGTGAAGAAAGTGGCGCTGAGTTTGGCCCTCCTATTTCCAAGGAAAGGCTTATCCGTTTTCTGAGTTAGTGCATTTTCTAAGTGCAGACCTGACTGAAAAAATCGGCTGTCATTTGTAATCAGCAGGGATATTCAGTCCTCTTCATGTAACCTGATTGCAACTTTTTCCTTATCGCACTAGTCTGTTAATCACGATGTGGCAATGGGCAGTATGTGTGAATAGTATAATAATGGTTGCGTGGATACAGGAAATTCTGCTCATCTCCCTTTTATAGTGTGCCCTGACTTTAAGCATGTATTGTACGGTCTGATGTAGCTTTCTGAGACTGACCAATTCTGTCAGTCACTTTTCTCTTTCTGGTGTTGTTTTGATACTTCTGATAGCAAACTCAGATAGCAAAACATTTTGAAGATTTGATTTTTTTTAATGATTTTTAAAGGTTTCATCTGCTCTGTGTTTTTATTCTTTTCACAGAATTCTGTAATGATATGTTTCTGTACTGTAGTAGTATTTTAAGATTACAGATTTACTAAATTCATCATCGAACATCAGTCAGGCATGTATCCTCCTTTAACTTGATGCTTGACGTTTTTGTTGCTGCAGCTGCTTGAAGAGAATATTGCCATTTTGGGGGGAGTTTCTGCATTGATTTGTGGATTTTGCTTTGGTTCGAGGATTTTGCAGTCCCTCGCTATCTTTTGGTGGCCTGGCTTTCTTGTAGCAGTACCCCCTCACCAACAGGCGGCAAACATGCACACAGTAGCAGGTGATACTTGTATTGTCTTGCTGATGAAGCAGCAGTGCCCCCTTCTCTGTCTCATAGCTAATGTGGTTCTTCTTCTCATGGCTTTTGTCGTTGTCAGAAGTACATGCTTATCTCCTGAATACGCTCCAGCTGCACGTAGGCTTGGCAAACTTCTAAGACTCATTAACTGCAGGTGTAATAATGGGACTGAATGTTGAGAACAATCACTTTCACTGTGATGTAGAATAAGGCGGCCAGTATTTAGGGGATTGTTAAATACTCTTTATTTACTAAATTGCATTGAAATTCCTGATAAGGACTAGTTTTACTCATGGCAAGCACTTTGTCACGTTCTGAATTCAGAATCTACCATGTGTAGGAAATGGGTCAATACTAAATATTTTGAACAATAGGAAGAGTGGCTTCATATAAAATTTTACTTGATCTTCCTGAATAAGCAACAGATGTCAGCCAGTTGCCAAGAGCTACACCAAGATAATGTTCTTTACTGAGCATAGTAAGCACCCCCAGGGATCCAACTTGTTAAAATTATTTACATCATACAACAAAACAACTGGAAACCTTGTGGGAGTGGAATTCCAAATGTGAAACAACTTGTGTTACTTTTTGCACGTTGTACACAAATTTTGGAATGTTAACAATTATTCTGAACTATCTGCACTTACAGTGCAGTGCAGTTAGTGCAAATATCACAAATAGACACCGTAATGCTTTCTCTCTTATGTGGTATTCCCCTCCAAAAGGATGCTACCTAATATGTAGCTAGACACACAGCAAGAAATCATATTTAGCATCTTTTAAATCTGAAATTTGTAGAAACTCTAGAACACCTGGAATATAAGTTTTCTATATATGTAATGATCATAGCATAATTTTCACCTTTTTATTGTAATCTATAAAATTGTCACCTAATGACAGGAATCCTTCAGCCCATTACATTTCTTTTTTTTTTAATGTATGAAAGAGATTAGCTTAAATAGCAAAAATATAATTCTGTTTGAATTATTCCATCTACAAAATATTTTAGAATAAATCAACTAAATGATTTGGTAAATTAATCTTTTTTATCAAAACTGGAAAATTTATATCCCCCTATCTTTTTTGACATTGTATTTCTAAACAGTTGGTACTTGATGTATTGTAGCTAACCTTTTTAGACAGTTGTGTTCCAGAGAAAACGGAAGATATTAACCCCATATGGTATCTGACAAGACAGTAACTTCTTTATGAATAAAATAATGTGTTTGAGTGGTTTGTTAGAAATTTCCTCTGTACTAAAAACCTCGCAGCTCAGAAGAAGGTTTCTTGCTTGATGTGATACTCAGCTGCCCCAAGAAAGGGTTTTATTGGAACCGGTAGTGTCACTGTTTGTTGTGCCGGCTTAACCATCACCTGCCTCAAGATAGAGCTGCAGACATTGGAAAGCTTATCTTTAAAAAGGAAGTCTTTGTTGTTAAGGACATACAGTGAGCAAAGAGTGTTCTTCAAATTCTCTAGCCACATTTGTCTCAATTAATTAAGAATATTTGTTTGGTTTACATTCTCAAACTGGAATTTGTAAAGATTTTGGAGATTTCTCACTAATACAGAAATTTAGAAGTTAAAAGCTGGAAAGCGCTGATTTTTGGCAATGCCACTTTTCCTTCCTCTAAGTTTTCTATCTTATAGATGCATGAGCATCTGTAAGACAAAAAAAATGAATACAGCAATACTGCATCAATGACTCTGTATCAAATGGAAAAGGCATAAGCGGTGCGCTCTGTCCTTAAATATGTATCATGAGTTCATTTTTCACAGTGCCACTAAGTTAATTTTGGTATAGTGAGAGGAATAATGCATGCCATTATAATTACTCTTCTAATATGTTCTGGTTTAGAATTTCTTTGAACTGACATATGCCAAGATTCTCAGCAAACTTTGCTATATTTCTTGCAGTGCAATTTTGATGCAGGACATTTAATAAGGTTTTAACGTACCTTTTACTGATTTTTCTGTCGTCACAGGTGAGAAGAAACAAACATTAAAAATAATGCTTGATACAATTTTTAGATACTACTCCATATACTTCACAGCAAATAATTGAAAATTTCAGGATTTCAGTGAATATTTATCCCATCCCTGAATCATACCATCGTAGACTTATCTGATAGGAGTTCAAGTAAGAGCCATGGATGAGTTCATCATATGACCCCCCGCTGTTTTTTTCCAGAAGAAAATAGAGTTATTTCTAAAATCTATTTTACTGTTTAGCAACGGAAATTGTTTTCCAAGTTCAAGCAAGAATCACAAGGTAGAGAATATGGTGTTCAGTCTTTGCTGTACTTTGACTTGCTCAGTTTTGCTGTTCTCCCAAATCCTAGTTCTGCTGACAACTCACTTGATCTTTTAATAATTCAAAACGTGATTAATTAAATGCCTGCGTACAATGGTAAAATATGAAAAACTGAAGATTTCCAAGGCATTTATTGTTTTAAGGGACTGATTGTTTTAAGGGACTCTTCAGGTATTTCAGTTTCCAGGAATCCTACCTAACAGTTTCTCTGTGCATTACAAGAACACCTAAATATAAGAGGAAAGTTTTATATCTCTATATAGAGTCATGCGTGTGTTTACTTGTAGGTGTGCAATTACAGTAGTAGTTATTTTTATTATCTTTATAGATCTTTCCCCTGGACTAATACATCCAATTAATGTATTTTCCTTTGATGTCACAAGTATATTTGAACAATATGAGACTACTGTAAGGAAAATTCCAGAGGAAATACCAGGAAGATTCAGTTTCTTATAAACCATGGATGGCTAAAGTATTCAGAATGGCAAACCGCTAATGCAAAAAAAGCAAAATGTACAATACTTAATATTTAACTGCTGCATTTAAGAATGTTCATAATTCAAGATTAGTGTTCTGTTATACAGAAAATTAATACAGTTTGAAATATCTCACATAAAGTAATTGTATGGATAATGGCAATGTGGTGTAATAGCATCATCTAAAGTAACTTTTGTGTGGATAACATCACACTGAAGTTTGCCCAATTAAAAAAAAAACAAATGAAAAAACAGCTAAGATTCCAAAGCATAAATTGTGCTATTTATGTTCGTTAAGTATGGCTTGAAATCCTGTCTTAGGGACGTCTTACCCAACTATATATCTAATGCTGCTCAGTAAATGAGGAGAGTATTGATTGGCATATGCTGCTCAAATCGATCACCTTGACAGCCAGAATTACAGTAATCTGTCAGTATTAATGACTGTCTTTCAAGCCTTGATACCTCTCCTCCGCTTGTCTCGTCTTGCCTCACTTCTGTTTGAAGTGCATTTTCTTGCAACCTCTGTTTTTTGTCAGAGTAGGTACTTTTGTAGTGTTTTTTTGTCCCCTGAGTCCAATTTATTGGCTTGATCATGCAATTAGAGTTAAAATGCAACACCAGGGAGCAAAAGTAGGCAGTGTTCTGGGTAACAATTGGACCTCAGGGGTAGTGCAAGCCTGTTCTCAGCCATCATTTATTAGTTACCTGTTGAAAGAATAGGATTGTTTTGCAATGAATAATTCCAAAGCATCACTTTAAATGCCTTTGATTTTAGCCACTAGAGACAACTGATTGAACCAACATTTGTGATTGGTTTTTAAACTCTTGCCTTAGTGTTTGTCATATAGACACTTCAAATAACTGCTGGAGAAATACTTGCAGATATGTGTACCAAGCTGCTGGCTTTACTGCATTTTCATACACATCATTTCAATTGGTTTTCATGCATTTTTAATACGAGGAATAAATTGAAGTGTGAGGCTTGAAAGCTATATTGTAACGTAGTATATGTTCATGTACATAGCCTGTGAGGTTTTTTGCAAAACACACATACATGCCGTTCTTGGCAGCAGTTCTGGATTTGTACATGTTCAGGTAAACACATTTTCTTCAGTAATTGCCCTGCTTCTAATCCCACAGAGCCTGCCTTCTCCACCCCAGGTAGCTCTTCTGTCTCTGCCTCTTCTTAGGGGCTGTCTGCAGATAGCAGCTAGGACGCTGGGAGCACCTGTTCCAGAGGTATAGTGGAAGCACATGAGTTTAAGGTTAATAATGTTATCACATTGTCATGACATGGTATCTGTAACTTGTTTTTTTTAATTAGTAGTACAGCTTTATTTATTAGTTACTCTACCATAATGAAATGCATGAGTCTCTTGAAAGTGGTAAAAAGCAAAATACCGCATGAGACAAAATTGATTGACTCTAGTAATACAATTTTCTACTAATAATTGCACTTATAAAGGGCTGAGTGCTCTGTTGATGTTGTAGACAGTTATGGGGGAGACTCAAATCTTCTTGTACTGTTAAGAAAAATATATTGTAAGTTCTTTTACTTCTGCATTCTTTCATGAACTTAGTTTACCCATCTGAGGGGGGAGTATTGGTTCTGCTGATTTCTGTATAAAATATGGGTAGGCTTGTGCCAGCGGCATTCAGTTTTAGAATAAAGGGATGTCAGTGGGCTACCCTGAAAAGCAGTGGCTTTATCAGCCTCCTAGAACTTCTGAATTTGGATTTGTCAGTACAGATCGCTTGCGGGAGGGAAGTTCTTCTTTGTCACTGCATCTTTTTAAGGTAGGAAATTTTTGTGTGTTGTAAGCTGGAAGTTAGTAGAGCAATCACTGTTTCAATACAAAATGTGTTTTAAATGCATATAGATCCCTCTTAAACAAAAATTTGCAGGGAGAAGGCTGGGAGTCCTTAAATTGGAATGAAAAAGATGAACTAGTTCAATCTTATGCAGAGTTGATTGCTTTGTACGTAACACAAACTGACAGGTTTTTTGTTAATACCTACTTAGCCTTATTAATTAATTAAACATTTTGGATAACAAAAGCCCTTTATTAAAATGTTAAGACTCTTGCCCCCTTAAGGTGTTAAAATTCATACAGATTTCTTTGATAGCTCTCAGAAGTCTGTGAATAAAAGCAGGGAAGGTTAAACAATTTTTCCTGATGTTTCTAAGATTTAAAGAAGGAAATGTTTTTAAACTATTTAAGACCTATTTTTTATGTTGTAAAAGACAGCATTGTTTATTGATTTAATCCTTTTCTAGTCATAAATTCAACCCTGATAACAGATAAGTGACTTGCAAACAACTTGAAAGATTTGTATGTTAAAACACCAAAAGCTGTGTATATATAAAGAATAAGTATATAATATTGTGTATGGTTGATTCTGATATTTAAATTGGTGGGAAATGTGGGAGATAATTTGTAACAAGCAAAACTGACAAACAGTAATGTCTTCGAAGTAGAATGATGCTTTCGGGTGAGTTGAATAAGATACTGGCAAACTGTTTCTGCGTCGTTCTACATCTGGTAATCAAGACAGTTGGGGCATGTTTTCCAGTGCCAACAGGCGGATTAGAAGATGATAGGTACCAAAAAAAAAAAGAGGAGATTAATAGAAACTAGCACATTGGTTGTCTTTGTTCTCCTACAGGTCTGTATTTCAGTTACTGAAAAAAGGGCTTTTATATAATACTTGTTGGTGTATAGAAATATCTAGCTGGAGATGGAATATACTTCATGTAACAATATTCGCTAATTAAGTAGGTCAAAATTATAACAAAAAAAGTGTATATATATAGTTTATTTTGTATGTGCCACATACTTAATAGAAAGACAGAATAAACTGACATAAAGCAAGGATTAAAAGTTAGTATTACACTAATTGGTATTACCATATGGTAGTGCGAAGGACATGAGTCCTAATCATAGCCTGGCCAATCAAATTAATCTCAGTATACTTTCTAGACATTGAGAAAATAGTTTAATTGCTGATTAACTGCACCTGAATAGATCTGTGGGTCACAAATATATCTATCTCCTTCTGAATGCTTCTCCTCCCAAACATAGAAGAATGCGGGCTATTAGAAAATCTTTTAATTTCTGCTTGCCAAACCATAGTTACCATCCATCTGTTCATGCCAATTGTGGAAAAAGGTCAGTTTTCAGCAAAGCCATGCATTTCACAGAAGGTATGTGAAGTGAAATTTCACAGGGGACATGATGGATCCTGATTCTTAGTGATAAACCTTTGGGGCCAGCAGGGTTGGCATATGGTTCAGCATGATATGAAGGCTTGGGTTCCCTGGCTTCACTTCTTTGGCGTGGAACTGATAAAACCTGGCTCTTAAGTATTGTTTCGCTGGACACCAATCACGGGCAGCAGGAACTGCCCATTTAACTCTCTGTGGGAAGGAAGCCCAGGCTGCGTTCACAATAGTACCATTGTAGTGCCGCAAACTGCTCTCAACAGCTTGACAGCACTAGGGAGGAGGGCGAAGGGGCTGCTTTACTAATTGCCCTTCAAAATAAAGAAAGAGGGAAGTGACCGAAAATTAATATTTGTTTTCTTCATTTAAATAGAAGAAGCCTGTCTTCGAGTTTTAAAAATTGTTTTTAAAATCGACTTTACTGCCCTCCCAAGAGACTTATAAGTAGATTATCTCGTACTGGTACTGTGGCAAGCCAGGGTAAAGAGAAAACATTCTCTTTGACTATAAAAGGGAAAAAGAAAGGTAGTTGTAAAGTTTATTGAAGTACAGAATGGAATTAGTGGCAAAATTTCTCATGAGAGGCATTTTCTTTTTTACTATGTAGTGTGGAATTGCAAATTAATACGTATCTGTACGTGCAGTCTTTTCACTGGACAATATTTAATATATTAATATAACTTTTATTTGTATAATTTTACAGTTTGTAGTGGTGTCTTCATGAAAGGCATTTTCTTTACTGTTTCTCTCATCAGTAAATCTGTCTATATACGCAGAGAAAGTATTTAAGGTAGAAATTAAAATATTTGAATGTATGAAAACCATGGGCTCAAGCATTCATGCTAATACCAGAGAACGAAGAGCCAGTTTTGCTTCTGTATTTTTACGCTCATCACCCTTAATTACCTGAGTTAAAACTGATGCAATGCTGCGTGTCAGAGTGGGGACAAACCCCTCTCCCAAAATCAGGAGTGGGTACGTGGGGCTGCAGTTCCCCCTGGCCTGTACTGTTCCACATGATCTGTGGGATGAAGCGAGGACCGCAGCCCCTTAACGTCTCTCCTTGGCACATTTGGTGCCACATCCTTAATAAACTTCAGTCCCGTGGCCCGCTGGCCCTCTGCCTCCCCCGGCTGCCTGCGAGCCGCTCTGTCTGCCGGCAGGAGCATCCCTCCAAAGAGGGCCTGGAGCAGTGGCAGCTCTAATGGGCTTCAAAACAATTAGCACGACATACCTTCTAGGTTCATCGATTCTCATCCTGGGTACATTAGTAAGACTGGTCCTCCCTGGAAGTTGGAGTAGGAATTCTGCCTGCGTAAGGGCTTCAGCGATGTTTCTTTCACTGTTTGTTTTCACCTCCATAGCCTGTTACTAAAACATGGGCAAGTGGGGTATTTGTAAATACTGTCATTAGTCTTCTAACCACACAGCCAGTAAATTTAATGAGTAATCTGTTACAGTGTTGAGGTATTCGTCCCTCCGATACTGCTAGCCATTTGATCGTACTATCTTTCTAATTTCATGCTAAAATGCAGTTCAGGGTTTGTAAAACCAACAATACACAATAAATGGTACTGAAGCTGAGACTTTCTACTATATGTTTGTGTTAATATGCTTCTGCTATATTTCAAACAGATAATTCATTGAATGCCCATTCTTCCTCTTACTGCAGAGTAGATTATATTTAAGTCAAGATTAATGGATAGATTCTGATGTTAAAATCCAGTCTCTGAGCCTGTCATTCCCTAGAGGCATATAGTGCATTAGTTTAAGCCAATATGCTGCTTATCGTAGATACTATGACACTGTCTTAAATGACAGTTTACTGTACTTTGTTACTGCTTACTCTGGTAATAAAATCACTATATTGTGTTCTTGATAATTACAATATTAAATAGAAACTTAATTTGATTACTGCATGTTTAGATACAGATAGTTCTTAAGTAATTGTCCACTGTAAAATTTCTGATACTCGTTTTTTCTCTCATGAGGTGTGTTCTGTCAGTGTCTAAGCTTAATACTTAGTTCAGTCACCTTAGCGGAAAAAGTGCTGAAGAGAGATCTACACTGGGATTTTTCACTGCAAAGGAATATCTTTTATCCTATAGTTTTTCACTTAAACCTCGTTGGTTTTCAAATCCTTCCGTAAGATGTTTTCATTTCCTCGAGTCCTTAAAATAAATAACTTCAGGGTTCTACAGAGTTGAAAAATTCAGTAAGTATTGTTAATTCAGATTTTTTTCCCCTTAACTTTGAAATTGCTAGAAGTCTGAGCATCAGTTTTGTCCTTTTTGCAGTCTAAGCAGGTGATTAGAATTAGAATTCATTCAATTCAGTAAGTACAGTCTCATAATATTTTTATATGGTTATCTTAAGAAGATAACTTTTTGATACAGGTGGGGTTTTTATCATTTAATTCTGGAGAATGTTTATACTGAAATTGAAAATTTATGTTAAGTCCATTACACTTGCGCTCTAGTTCTGCGTATCTCGATAAGGGCCTTTTGTAAAGGAGCTTGGTGCAGAGTGGTTACATTTTTCATTTCATAATTGAGTGTTTTAAGTGGTTAAGCACAGTCCAAATTTTATCCAATTCCAGCTTGTGTTAATGGTGCTACACTCACACTGCCTTAGCACCTGTTATGGATTTTGAGTCATCTGGCAGCCCGTGGGACTTAGATAAAGAAGTACCAGGTGTCCTGCCTGTCTCTTAATTGAGACGCAATGTAAACAATATAGACTTGGCAATATGGTTATAGGAATGGATTAAAGCCCAGCTTTGTCTGCACTGATGAATCACAGCTTTTTCTTCCTAGATGATGTTATAAACCACTGAAGAATTTGGTTAGCTGTAAGATCTGGTGGAACAACACAAAAATAAACAATATATCAAGGATTTTCCTAGAAGGATGGTGTTGCAGAATGTTAAATGTATTGGGTGTTCCAATGAAAATGTAAGCATCAATTACAATTTCTTGCAGTAATTTAGCAATTTTGAAAGTGCTCACACTTGCAAAAATCAAGATTATTTTTTTTTATATATAAATTCATATAAAGTCAAGGCCTTTCAATACATAATGTGTTAGTAAACTAGACAGAAAGCAATAGCATTGAGTTGGAAGCACTCAGTGGCTGCAACTTTATCTAACCTGTGCTTACCTTGCAGGACTTTTAACCATTTAACCATAGGATAGATATACTGGAAGTAATCTCCTTTAGCTGTAAGATTAGTACCCTTAAAGAAAAAAGCCTCTAAATCGCAAAAGTATGTGTTGTTATAATTTGCCCAGTAACTTTTAATTTATCACAGATTTGTGGAACTTTTTAGTAGGGTAAAAAATGAAAATTAATTTTCATTGTCTTTATTTAAAGAATGATGCAACTATATACATTGGAAACAAATTGCAAGATCTGGAGTGATGAGATTAATTTGTATGGATTTATCTATTATATATTCCCTTATTTTCTTCATGAAGAAATATACCTCAGAAACGGCCTCAGAAAACCCTTTTGCAGTTACAACTTGTGTTGAAAAAGGTTTTTATTAAAGATGTTAGATATTATATTTGATGTTTGCTTAAATCCTACAGTCTTAATCTGTTACTTGTTTTTCATATTTATTTTCTTTTTTTAAATGAGAGATCCACATTAATTCATAGATTGTCATATATACATTACTTCTTAAAATTAGTGATTTTTGGATCATTAACACTGAGTCCATTCTGCAGTTCTAGAATGTTTCTAGAAGTTTACTTTTAAAATACAACTTTGATTTCTCTGAGTTTTATGTTCCATTTTTATGAGTAAGAAAATATATTCTTACATTTTATTGCAAAAGTGCTGTCACTAGTATTGAACATATGGTTTCAGTAGAGAAAAAAATCACCTTAAAGACTATAAAATCTTCCTTTTGCCTGTTTAATAGTGTCAAGCATAGTAATTTTTTTTCTTCCCTTTCACCTAAATAACTTGCATCAGACATGATGGGCATGAATTGAATTCTGCTTTATGAATCATCAGTGTTGTGGCTAAGTTCCAATTGCATATGCAGAAGCTGCTTTCATTTAGAGCATAGTTGTGTAAACAGATGCATGGAGCAAAATATATCCCTGCCCACGGCAGGGGGGTTGGAACTAGACGATCTTTAAGGTCCCTTCCAACCCTGACAATTCTATGATTCAATTCTGTGATTTATATGCCGGTTTCAATATTGGCAGTATTTAAGAAACTGAAAAGAACCCAGGCTAACTTTGAGATTTCAAGTTGACTTGAGTAAACAGAAGTTGCAGCTGGAAAAAAAAAATATCTTTTTATTTGTATACTGTGCAAACTAGATGTGGAAATCGCTGAAATGCAATAAATAGGGAACACCATGATGCCACTTCTACAGAGTCACTTTTCAGAATAGGAGAGAACTTTAACTATTCCTCTCAGTGTGGCCAGTTGATACTTATCACCCACCTACATACAAAACGCAGCTAGTTGCAGGGCTTCCAACACTGGATCAATAGCAGCCCGACTTACATCCTTAATTCTAAGAGCCAACAAAGAGTACAAATTGCTGCGACTCAGTATGACTTCAGCTGGTTTGACAACCACTGCACAATCTCTTCTTTCAGAGTGAGATTTCCCAGAAAAAAAACTTCCATTTCTGTGATCTGTGGGTTTTGTCCTGTCTGCCTTTAGAACCCCAATTCTGCTATGGCTAACTCTTCCTTTCAGCTTCTGTATAGCCTTCGTCCTAACCTGTACTTCTTATCTTTTTGCTGGAGGCAGTCCTCCTTTCACATTTTGACGTCAGGAATTGTAATTTGCTGGGAAAGATGTGCCAAATAAAACCGATGGCTTCATCATTTTAAGTACCTCAAACTGTAGCAATTAATTCTGCGGGGTTTGCACACCTTTTTAGGCCAAGGAGCAAGAAACTTAAAATCTCCTACCAGCATATGCCGTTCACTGTGCCTCACTGTTTCTTTGTTTCCTTTGGCCTTTAATATTCTGGGAGCATTTTTGTATGTTGACAATGCCACAGATCTGGGTTTTTTCTAGAAAAGGTGTGCTTCTAAATTTTCTGAGGGGGCAAATGTAGAAAACAGGAGGGTGTCAGCTTATGTAGCTTTTCTTAAAATATTGTTAATCTCTTTTTGTATAAATAGTGTATGCGTGCAGTTAGAAAACCTCTTGTAGATGTCCATTGATCCTACAAGTGAGTATCTCTGGGTGGAGGATTTTCATTTTCCAGTTAAGGATGGAGCAGTGCTTTGGTTTCTGCTTGTCTAAATTATTTTCCAAATGCCTAGCTGACAAAGTCGTACTCTCCACAATCATATCAATATATATTGACTTCTTAGATGATTTTGCTAACAGTCAGAACTGCTAGAGATGCAGCTGTATATGTATTTCTGACAGCAGTTTGTAATTTAACCTGAAAAAGTCCATCTTGCTATTTAGAAATGCAGTCTTTGGCTTTTTTCTAAGAGGTATTTCTAGGTGATCGTCAAAAACTCCTTTTTTTCCTAGCACCGGAATCAAAGAATCTCAGGTACTGGATTCTGTCAGTATTGTGGTCACATATTCCAATATATAGTTATATTGCGATATACTACACAGTGGTGCACAGATATAGATACAGATGCACACATAAGCAACAGGAGGGAAGATTTATGAACAAAACATTCATGGAAGTTTCTCATTTACATTTTTGTTCAGTTTTTCTGACATGGGGGACACAGTAATGGAAAAAAATTGAGTGAAGAGCCCACATCTTTATTCCCTTTCACAAAACCTTTCTTTTTTTATTTTCTTAAAAAGAAAAAAACCAAACACATTGTGTTATCAGTCCCTGGACTTGACCAGCCCATCAGTAGGGATGTAGAAATGCCTGCAGCATTGTTGAACTTACAACTTGGAACTTCATAGTTCTAGGGTATTTCCTGAACTGTGGTGACCTTGCTGCATTTAAAATCATCTTGAAGTTATCTACTAAAATGGAAGTTGAGGCATAACATTTTATTGTGGTTTCTGAAATTAAAAGTACTTTCTTTTGACTTTTGGAAAAGTACGGGGTTTCTGCCATTGGTGACTTTACAAATGCATTCCTTTTAAATTTTGTTGAATGAATGAAATAGTGGTTATTTAAAGAGGACATTACAAATATTTCCATCACTGTTTTAGTGTATTAATGAACTGTGCATTTCTTCAGCCCTTTTTTTAATGTTGTGCCATTGAGTAGGTTCCCCAACATAATCCTTCGCTCCAGAAGCTGCTGGGAAAATCTGTCGTGATAAAAAGTTTTCTGTATATTTTTCCAAAAGTCTTGAGAGCAGTGAGGCATGTAACTACTCTGTCAGTCTGACCCACGTTTCTCCCGACTAGCCTTACACATGCCTGAGCCTAAAACACAGGTGGCGAGAATCTCCCCACAGCAAATGCTTGGTCTTGGATGCCTCTGAAGTTCACAGGTATCTAAAGCTTTCACTGCGCCCTTCCCTGGAGATCTGCCCACTTCAGCACGCACCGGAGCTGCCCGAGTCCTCTCTGTATCCTGAACAGCCAAACGCCCAGTTCATGCCTCTCTCTATCCATTGAGCGGGTAGGTATTTCTTTGCTCATCTGACCCGCAGGGCAGCAATGCTAAGAGTTTTGAAGGAACGCTCGCTGGATTAGAGCCCACACAAACACAACAGGAGGTAACTCCCTAGTTATATCAATCAGCCAGGAAATGAGAGAGCGGTTTCCAATTTTGAGGCCACATCTCCTGCCTCTTACAGAACTGTTCGAACCATTGAGACTGAGGACATTTTGTAATCAGGCACACTCCGTTCACTGCTGAAATTGCTCTTCGTTTCATAAAATATGATCTCCTCTGAATCACAGTACATGCTCGTCTGTATAGCCTAATGGTTACGGTACTTTCCTGGGAGAGGAGACTCCAGATTCCTCTCCCTGCTCAGGAGGTGGTTGTTATCAAATGGTCTTTGGAGCAGGCACTAGGATTTCTTCTCCAGCCCTTTTGTGAGTCTAGCACTTAGATGCTTAGATCACAGAATTGTGAAGTGTCATACTCTTAATTAAAGGCTTGGAAATTTTACACCATGTTGAAACTGCTCTTTCTTCATTTTTTTCAGCCTCAGGTTAATGACATTTTAGGATTGGTATTCTCTGGATGATTGTAACTTAGTAATGGTACATCCACTCTTCTTTTACTGCAAAATGCTAGGTAGATTTGTTGTAATGCATTTTATTCAGTTCTAAAACCTACAGGCAGACTTTGTCCTAAAGTCTGAGAGAGGTGGGAATAAGAAGAATGGAAAGAAAAAGTTTAGTTGGAATGACGCAATAAATCTGTGGGAATGACTATGAGGAGGTGAATTCAACAGAAGGACTTGAAAGATGGAGACAGTAGAAGAGGCTGAGCAGTGGGTAGTATGGGATTTTGTGGAGATTGCATGGTTAAAATTATAGGAAAGGAAAAACAAAGACTAAACAACTGGAGATGTGGGGAAACGTAGCAAAGAGATTTCCTCACCAAATTGAATGATGACAAAGCCACGGATAAAAAAAAAAAAGGCAATATGAGGGAATTGTTTTGGATATAAAGGAAAAAGATTATGATGGTGGATGAAGATGCAAGGAGGAGAGCTGTTTTGCTTGTATTATTGTGGCACACACATATCTTTAGCATAGACCCCAGTCTCATTATCCTGAGGTGGAGTACAGCACAAGGCAGATGTTGTTTGTCCCCTAGAAGTAAAAAAGCCAAGTATAAAACTGAAGACAACGAATGAAGGCAGATAACAATAGTGAAACAATAGCAGATGGTATGAATAGTTGTGTGACCTACACAGCAATGGACTTAAGTCTTCCAAGGTATTTTCTTTGTTTCTTTTTAGATAAGCACTGTAACAAAGTGTGGGAGAGTTTGAGGGGGAATTGTTTTGTGGACCCTTACGGAGACCCGATGCTAGGCGTAAGAAGCCATGTGGAAGAAAGTACAAAAGTACCTGTCTGAAAATGTCAACGTGAGTGTGGCTGCCTGTGTGAACTGACTGGAGGCGAGAGTAGTTTTGATAAAATTGATGAAATAGGTATGGACAACGAAGTTAAAAAAAGTAGCCTGCCTGTGTGCTAGGGAGCGGCAGACTGATGGTGGTATCTGAAGAGAATGCCCCATCCTAGCAGTACGTTCAGAAAGCAGGCGCTGCAATGCTTGGAGTAGATATAAGGAGGAATAAAGTTCATTTGCTGAGGTCAGAGAAAAAGATAGGGCAGTAACTGAGGTGTGAAGTAAGAGCCTGGATAATTTATTTGTGTAGATGGCTAAAAAAAGTTTTAGGTTAGATCATGTAAAAAGCATCTGCAAGATGTAGGTGTATTTGGCCATAGGAACCTAAGCAGAGCTTGAGTTAGAAAAGAAAGTGATCCCGTCAACAGTGACGGAGAGCTGTTAGGTGAAGACATGGGATGTGGTTTTTCAGACAGATCAATCGTAAGTAGGTGATCTGACAGCCAGGATTTCAGTGCTTGTTCCCAAGTGCAAATCAAGAGGTCTAAAAAAATTGCATGCTTGCAGTAATAATGGAAAGTAGAGCATTTTCAG
The DNA here is from genome assembly GCF_963924245.1 of Chroicocephalus ridibundus. Lineage (NCBI taxonomy): Eukaryota > Metazoa > Chordata > Aves > Charadriiformes > Laridae > Chroicocephalus > Chroicocephalus ridibundus. Next base: position 31,542,450 of record NC_086287.1, read on the forward strand.
TATTAATAGGAATAATTGCAGATTAAGAGAATAAGTAAAATGGATTGTAATGCAAATGAAATTTTAGCTGCAGTGACTGCAACCTGAGTGACCTGTAAAGGTACAATACCTGATTTTTTTCTTGTATTTATTGTATTTTTCAGAAAAAATATCTTCTGAAAAAGTATAATTAAGTTATTAGGTTTTTCATTATGCTTTTTGCGAATTACATATCTTCAAGTTTTTAGCTGACAGATTTGGGTGACTGCCTGTATAATTAATGTGTATGTTACCTTTTTATCTGTTCTCTTTTGTTCCAGTTAGCACCTTCTTCAGAAGCAGAAAGCTCACAACACTGTTGTTTAAGTGTTTAGTCACTCTCTGTGCCAGAGTCTTTCTCCATTGGTTTATCTGTGCATCCTTCCCATTCCATCTTAATTGCTGATGCCAGTGGCAACATCCACTCACAGTAAGAATACAGCTTGCATTGCCCTATTATTACTAGCCATTGAGTTTGTATGTGCCACTCAATTTGTAGGTGCTAATAACTCTTCCCTAGAGAGCAGTGTTTTAAAGAAATAAATGTCTAGCCTATTAGAAGTAATGTAGAAATTAACTACCGTGGGTTTATGGTCACTTGCAGATAGTTTCATTCAAGCACAGCATAGAACTAGATTATCTCAGCCACAAAAGCATACAAATACAGAGTTTTAAAATACTAGAATGTTCTCGAAGTATAGGTGAATAGAAGATAAAAGTATTAGAAGCTCAGCTGCTCAGTCTCTAATACAGAAGAGGGGTTCTGAGGAGAGCGTGTCATTTCTTAGTGCAGAATACACCAAGCTTTGGACTTGGTGTTTGCATCAGATTTTTGTTTTGTTTTTAAGCGGGGTTCTGTTTTTAACAAGCCGCAGATGGTTTTTTGGATTGTTAGGACGAATGGCAACCTGGCTAGCTGAATTATTTTTCTCTGGGTGTACTAAGCGTGCATTTGAATTAGACTTCTAGAACTGATATAAGCACGTCCTCTCCGCTGTGTAATGAAAACATCATTATCTTCCTCAGTCAGCATCTGTGTCGAGACTTCTTTATTTGGTTAGGAGATAGGCACCTAGATTGGAGAATGGGAATGTCCTTGTCACGTTCAAAACAGTAACTTTCCTTCATTTTAGTCTTATTCTTGTGTAAGCTTTGGATATAATAGGATAAACTAAAAGGTTTCATTTAGAGACCTCTGAAAGTAGAGCATTTTAAAAGCAGGTAGGTGTCTCCACCCTACTTTTTCATGAAACATTTTACCCATTCAAGCAGACTTTTAAAAACAGCTTGTTTTGATAGCAGCCTGTTCTCCTGTGGGCCTTCAGCCTTTGCTTCCTGGCAGCACCTTTGGTGCGAAAAGAGAGTGATCAATTGGGAGACTATCAGTGCCAGCATGCATAGAGTGATAAGTTAACACACCACTGGGAATTTCTAGGGCCCACCAAGATACTTCACTTCTAATGTGCTAACAAGCTCATTTTTCTACCTCTTGCCTCTTCAGTTATTTTTTTTTCTCAGAAGAGCTTAGAAGTTGAGTGCATCAGGCATAATGAAAAGCTCTGTAGGAGGGAGAAGCAATAACCCCATTTTTCCCTTTTCAGCCAAATAGAAAATTAGTTTCTGGTAATACACAAAGGCCAGTATTTTTTGTGCAAGGGGCACTGCTGTGAATCAAAGGACTCTATTAACTGCAGAAAATTCAGCAGCTGTGAATCTCCCCCAATGAAAAAAGTGCTTTTCAACAAGTTGTGAGATATGTAGTATTATTTAGACTTCAACCATCAGTTTCATCCTCTACCACTTATACATAGCCTCTTAAAAACTGCGCTATATTACTCTCCTCTGTTAAGGCTCAATACTGTGTTTATCCCCCAACCTAAGAACCATTACAATGGGAGATTTTTATATTTTCTCTTGTCCCTGTGCTTCTATTATAGCTTTTCCGTCTGGAGAGTTCTGCTGAGAATTTGGAACATGGATTTTGGAGGGAAAATTGTTTCCCGGTTTCGCTGTCTAGCTAAGTTGTGGTCTAAGGAAGTACAATGAAGATCAGTTTATTCACTAGAAGTTGTTTTCAGATAATATAATCACTATATGTTTTTTTCATACTTAGATATAATGCAAAATCTACTGTAAATATTGTACAGAAAGCAACTGCAAAAAGGTTTCATAGGAAAAGCTCTGTAATTGTTGAAGTATAGTTTTAAAAGCTAAGATGAAGGGTGTTGTTTCCAGCTGTAATTTGGGGCTGAGAATTTTATTGCTTGTCATAACTGAAAGTAGCATCGTTATTTATTTATTATGCTAGCACAAGTTATTAAAAATGCTTATCACTTGTAATGCAGTTTTTATGTTTAGATTGCTAAAAATGTGTGCAATAATAGCATTATCCCCCTTTCACAGATGGTGAAATTAAGTCAGAAAGGTGATTTCCTCACTGCCCCTGCCCTCCCCAAAAAGAGCAGCAGACTTGAAATCAGAACCGAGAACCTTCAAGAAACTGTTCCTGAGTACATTCCTCCACAGCATCCTGACTTGTTTGGGGGTTTTTTTAGGAAAAGAAAACAGAACTACGTAAGAAGAAAATTATCTCCCTATCTGCAAAGAAAATACGGAAAAAAAAGTGTGCAGAAGTGTAAATGCCAGGAAAAATTTCTGATCACTCTCTGGTTCTATAAGATAACTGGAGAAGGTCTCCCCTCATTCAACGTATTGAGTGCAGCTGGAGGAGTTTGGAAGTTGTGAGAGAAAAGGTTAACCGATTTCTCAGTTCAGGAACTATGCGGCATGAAGTCAGCATGGTAGTTTTTCTTGATAATTGTATGTTGCTGCCTGCTGCTCTACATTTTGACAGCCATTTCCATAGTTGCTTTCATGAACAGCAGAAATACTCTCTCTTTTTCTCGCTCTCTCTGTGCTAACAGCACAATCAGGCCTGCTGGAACAAGGAGCCTGGAGAGGGTTCTTCAAAAGCAACAACACTTCAAGATACCGGGCTCTTGTCAATAATATCAGAGAGGGAGAACACAGGGAAAAGGAAGAAGTACAGTATTTTGCTGTCAGTGCCCTGCCGACACCCTGTTAGCCAGTATTTAAGGGTCCTGCGGATTCTTTGCAAATATTCTTGCTTGTTTTAACGGCGTAATTGACGAGGTGTTTTTTCCAATACTCAAATTTCGCTATGTATTTATCTTAACTGCGATTGTGTGTGTGTGTATGTAGGGATTATGGAAGCAGCTTGTTATGGAAGAGTGCAAAATCCCTTAGTTTGTTAATGCTAACATTATTTTTCATGCTATACCTCTCAAAAATGGTAACATTGTTATATTTATTTGTGACCAGAGTACAACCAAATCAGTTACTTAAAGGAGAGTATTTAAGTTGCTGGTGTTTGAAAAAAAAAAAAATTCACAAAGTTTTGCATCACACGTGAAAAAAAGATAGTTGAACCATAAAGTTTACATTAATCGTGTTTATCTTACAGTTAATGTTACTTCAGTGCATCAGATGATATCATAGTTATGTAAAGAATTAAAAATAAGTCTGTACAATCACTGAAATACGTGATATGTATTTAACAAAACCAATAATTTTTAATTACTACACTGATATTTAGCAGCTCTAGTACATGGTATAAATTGCTCCTTAACTCTTGGCTAAACCAGTTACGAAGAGAGAGCACGATACCTGCAAACAATTGTTCAACATCATCTAGAGCCTACAACTTTTGAGGATTTTGCTGCTCAGGTTTTCTGTCCAGCACCTTACCACCATTTGCCCTCAGAGACAGGTAAGAATTACAGGAAAGGAACTGTTTTTGTACAATCTTATTTGAAATGCAGTATCCTTACTTATAAAGACTAAAAGTTCAGACCTTGGCACATCGTTAAGAAGTACCATTACTCTGAAAGACTGTATGTACGTATTTGAGAACCTAGGCAAAGTTGCTTTTAAATCTTTATTCTGTTGCCCGGCATCGTGAGCCAGTGCCTGGTGTTAAGATTTGGCTAGCTGCTTTAATATAGCAACCAGACGCTGCATTTTTACAGTAAATTTTACCGTGTTCCCCTGTATAAAGTCTCTGTGGAAGCGTTGGTTCTCCTTCCTCCAGGCTGGTTCAGGTAGATCGTTCTTTAATCTAAGTACACCTTCCCTATAAGAAAGTTTCAAGGCTTGCTACATTTTTAGAACGTAAAGTTTTAAATTGCAAATCTGAGAGCCTTGCAATCATCAATTTTGTTTCCAGGTTATTAGCTGCAAAGCTGGTTTTAAGGTCACTTTTGTTTTCCAGTAAAATACCTGTTTTATAAGAGGATACTGCATTTTCAGTTACTAATGAGAAAATCGGTAAAAGAAAATGAGTAACTCAAGGCCTTCCTGTTCTGAAATTTCTTGAACTCCTTATGATTATTTCATTATTTTATTTCCCCTCTTTTTAGATCATTAAATATCAGTTCTGTTTATCTGAAGGTAAGACAAAGTGTCCAAAAAACCCCTTTGTTCCTCTTACTTTTACTAGAGCACTAAGCTTGTAACCAAATTGTATGCAAACTTTCCCTGTTGCCCTTGTTCACACTAAAAAGAATTTCACACTGATTGAGAAATGACCACTACATCTTCTTAAAGTTTTAGTCTTTTACTAACCTCAGGTCTGCATGAAGCACTAACACTGGTTCTGGGATTAAGGTAACTAATGGTAGAGACAGTTGTTGAATGAGTAACACTTTATTGTGTTGACCTTTGTTTCTCAGCATGAACAAGTAGTACTGGATGGCAGTGGTGTGTTTTGTACCCTGTACTGTCTTTCATTGATGTTGTAAGACATTCTGCAGTGATAACATAGGAGAGAAGGAGAAGAAGAATGTGTAACACTTGAAATTCCTTGTTCGGAAACCTTTATTTAATGACGAATAAATCAAAATGCTTCTGTGGAAAATCTAAATAAAATGAATTTTGGAAGAACAAATTCATTTGGCAAGTGGTTATCTCAAAAATTGTTTCTCAATTGCAAAAGTATGCGGAAATAAATTCTGAAATTATAGAAGAGTTGTGATAGGACTACGGAAAGAATGACTTAGAGATGTTAAAACATTGAGACTCCTTCACTTGAAAGTGTAAACCATGAGTAGAAACGAGATGCAGTTTCGAAGTATAATAAGTAGTATAGTTACGCCAGTGCAAATAGTCAAGACCAAAAGGAAACTAAATTAAAAGTAAGTAATTTAAAATTCATTGAATCAGTATAAAAAAAATAGTAACAGAATTTAATGTATGAAAACGTTTGAATAGGGAAAATCCGTAACTAGAAACATTAAAAGCAATAACCAGGGGTACCAGTTCTGGCCACATTTTCTACCTAATGCGCTCAGCAAGTATTCAACACCAGACACTTATACGACACGTATATATTCCATGTTCTAGTGCACGTGTATCAGTTCTGCCTATTCACTTTCGGAAATCTCATTCCAGGCTAAATCATCCTGCCCTCTTCCTCTAGTTCATTCTTTCGGGGTGAAGCAAAGCTGCTTTTTCTATACTAGTTTGGTGCGTTGGAGGACACTGCTCTGCAGTGGCAATTCCTGTATTCCTTTAAAAATTGTCCTAGTCGTACTTCGTGTTCTCTAACATGACCTGGAAAAAGATTACAATTTTTAGAAACTTGATTTTCGACTTTACCTTTCTATCAAGTGTAATAATTTTTTGCAGGGATCTCATTAATATGAGCTTGCGATGTATTTCACATCTCCATGTGTGTTTGCGTACCACCAAACGTGATGTCCTGTCCTGAGGGACACATTCTTCTGGACCCCGTGCTGTGCACTGCGACTGACCGACACATCAGCGTCAGGAGCAGCCAGGGGCTTCCTAGGATGGACATGCAGCACAGTGTGACCCAGCGGCAGAGTCAAACGACCCTGTCCCCAGACCTGCCTGACTCTCAGCTTTCATTTCAGCCCAGGGACGCCGGGGATGCTCTGGCAGCCCTGCTTGCAGCCTGGGGGCTGACCCCTCTTCCGTCCGGGGCTCCAGGGGCTCTGACACTCGGCAGCAGGACAGAGTGTCTGGGGTAGCACCACACCGTCTGCCTCCAAGCTGACTCTGGAGCGCACAAATTCTAAAGCCTGAGGCAGGTATAAATTAACACTGCACTCATCTGCCAAAAAGTTACCCCAGGGCTTGGGGTTAGCCTGGAAACTTCTGGTTTATGGTCGTAGTAAAGGCAGACCTGTTAGCGAGGTGGCAACAGAGCTTCGATGGGCCATGATCCCAGGAAAGATCCCACCCGATGGACTATTAAAAAAAATACATACCCCTATGATTCCAGGGTCCCTACAACAGGCATATTTTTTGAAAAACAGGTGAGGAGCTCTGAATTGTGCCAGGATCGCACACCGGAGTGGCACTGGAGTCCTGCCTGGGAATCCACACGCATTCATCATCCCCCAAGGACAAAACCATGCAGGCTCCCTGCCAGACGTTTCCATGTCATCTGAAAATTTCTGACCAGCTTCTAAAAATACATCACAATTCTTCTTTTAAAATACAAAATATTTCATTTATGTCTGTTCTTTTTAACAAAAAGTAACTGACCAGAAGAGACTAGAAGTTTTCCACATGTCAGACATTATAGACTTCATTCTTTAATTGGATTGTGATCTCCAAGATTACGATTGCTGAATATGTTTAATTTTTATAAAATATTATATACAGTCTCTTGTTCTAAGGAAGATACATAGCAACTGTGAAGCTACTACAGCCCATCACCAAGTGGTGTAATTTTGTTGTTGAGATCCTGCTGGCTGGTTTCAGCGTGCCATTTTTTTTGTTTGAGCTATGCTAATCAGAGCAAATAGAGAAGATGCCATTGGGTAACAAACACGCTTTCCTCAGATTGGCATATTTTACCAAAGGCTCAGCCCTCAGCAAAAGCCGTTTCCTTCCTTAGAGTGGTGTGATTGTGGCTGCTGCTGTTTTATCTAGGTACTCAGTTTGCCCTGTCAAAATATCTGGCAAGTTCACTTTCCCATGTTTAAGAACCTGATTTAGTGTAGTGGATGTGTACGTTTAAAAAAAAAAAAAAAGAGATTTACCTGCGCTTAATCACAGAATATAATTCAGTTCCCTCTGTATTTTTTGCTTTGTGCCGACTCTGTTCAATAGAGTGACACCTGCTATATAGCTATTGAGTAAACCAGATTTCTGTGACACCAGAACAGGTTGAGGGAACCGTCAATGCTAAGCTCAATGATATTGAAGGGCTTATTGACCCCATGATGCTAAGATTCTGAGCTTTAAATTGTACTGATGTCTTGGGTTTGGTTTCTCTCCATCTTCTTTTTTTCTTCCTACTAAAAATAGTACCTCGGTATAGTAAACCTGATAAAGATGAGGCCTCTCTACAGTAGTCATAGTATTTTCCTTATAATAAAAGCATCATCAGGCTTTTTGATCCCAGCAATCATTCCTTCTATTTTCAAGCCTGTGTTCGGAATAATTCTGCTGCCTCGCTCCTAAAGGAAGTGGGGATGCCAGCTGACAGGCAGGGAAGCAGGGAACGTAGAGGTAACGATACTCCAGCCTTGCAGAAGAGAAACTCCAATTCAGCAGCCTGCAACTTAATCTCTTCTGCTGCTTGTTTGCCGTGTAACTTCGAACTGAGAATCTTTTTTGACCCAGTATTACCCCTTCACACAGGAGAACGATGGAGCTTTTCTCACTGTAGAAGAGTTTCTTGATGATGGTGGTTCAAGTTTGTGATTGGAAGCGAGGTTGAAATACAGAAACGAGGGCCATATGTCCGGCAGGGCTCGCAAGAATTTCGCATTATCCCTACTCCACTCCAAACTTAGGAATTTATTTTTTTTTTCCACTCCAAATCAGAGCAAAACCTCCAAACTTAACTGAAATTTTCCAAAAATTTCATATTGGAACAACTGAAGCTGAAACTTTTGTTCTCAAATTAACCCCTTGGGTGATGGTAGGCTGGGGATCCTCAGCTCTTTGAGGCAGTAAATTGTGTGGACAGCTAGAGACCCAAACAGGTCAATTTTCTACATTAAATGAAATTGGCCCACTGACAGAAATAGAGTATGATTGTCCAATTAAAAAGCATCCTGTGCGTACACACAAGGGGACAAAATTAAATTTTAATCCTGACATTGCCTAGTTTTTGAATGTTTGACGTCACAACTTTATTTTCTTGTGACAACATTTTCCTTGTGTAATTCCTTCCATTTTTGTTTTGAGGCATAGGGCAAAAGAGGAAGATTCTGTAATAGCGATTGACAGCCACGTGATTCATAAGCAAAACTGTAACCTCTAGATGCACCACCAGCTCCTGCAGACTGAGATAGGGCAATAATTGGTAGTAATGGTAAAACTGCCTTTGTCTCAATCTCCACTAGTGGAAAGACTGGGAATTTTGCCGGTGGGTTTCACAGATACTAGTTGACAGAGAGGAACAATACGTTTCCAGCCAGGTTCTGAAGAGCATTCTTCACAGGACGTGGGCTCTGCTGCTCTTTTGACATAAACTGTGTTGTTTCTCATGGCTGTCTCTTGGTTCTTTCTCCCCTACCCAGTTCTAGTCTCATTGGTCTTTAGGCCACTCACTGTCTCTTCCTCACCTTCTCCTCTTGCTTTGCAGCTGCTTTTGCAGTCTTTCTCTCTGCATCTGCTTCTCACTTCGTTTCCTCATTTCCCAAAATTAGCAAGAGACTTAATTCCTTGACTCTAGCAAAGCTCTGCTGAGCATGACGGACAACTTGGCTGGGTTTGGATGGAATTTGTAAGAGTTGCAAAGGGCACAAGCTGTACAAAAATGATTGCCCTCTTCCCTGGAGGTCAGGCGGGGAAGGTGAAGTACCTTAAAAGACCGTTAAAATTTACCAACGTGCACAAATGATATTTTCCTCTGTGGTCCTTCTCAGAGGTGGCACTCAGGAGAACGTTGATCCAGGCAGCAAGGTGTGATAAAGGTAGACATACTGAGAGTAGTCTTACCATGCGGCACCCTGTCTGAAACGTCAGCACCCTGTCAGGCTTCTGCTCGGTGAATTTTTCACCTCTTTGAAAGTCAGAACTGACGAGCAAGATGAGTCATGCCAGCGCCTGCGTTACGGTCCCTCCACCTCACCTCACTTCTACCTCCGCCGGTGTGCAGTTGGGATTCCTCTTTGCATCTAAATAGTTAATTTCTGAGTCAACTAACCAACATACTATTGTCAGAAGATCATAAAATTTTCAAATGGAGTGTGAAAATGTCGCATTTCAACTTTGTTGATCCACCCCCTTGTTCAGAAGCGATTGAAACGGCTTTACATTATGGCCCCAAAATATCATAGCTCATCAGGCTATGATATTTGTCATTTGTCAAGCCTAAGAGATGAAAAATATGGATCACTTCCTGACATTTTTCAACCTCTTAAAAACCCTAACACATCTGTTTTATTGATTTTATGGAACTTTCTGGTTGTAGGTCAATTGTTAATAAAACCTTCTTATTTAACCCTATTTTTAGATTTTGGATGACTAAATATTTCATTGCGTAGAGAGATAAAGATAATAACATTTTACACTGAGGATTTTAAAACTGTGGAGGGGAAACGAAACCTGCAAAATTTCTATATACCACATTTAATATCCACGTGTGTGTATGTGCGTATGTATGTATATATTGATATATAGCCTTATCTAAAATCCAAAGAATTTGAGTTACTAATCAGCCGGTTGATTGCTGTCAGACTTTAAAATATATTTTAAGTGCCATTATTCTTCACTTTTCTGGTGTGATATGTTCAGATGTGAATATCACTTTACATGACTTCTGTTCTTCAATAGCTCTAAGTCAGTTTCCTAAAAAAAAAAAAAAAAAAAAAAAAAAAGCTGGGGCGGGGGGAGGAACTGCACGTGAATCTGTGCTTTTGTCTGCAGGAATTGGAGACAAAATTTTAAGATAGGACTAGAATAATACCTTAATTGAAATAACGGGGTGTTTTAATGTTTTCTTTATCCAACCTGTGACAAAATTTCACACTAGAGTTTGACACTTCGATGCAGACTAACTAGCTTAAATACTCCATTTTTTTTTTCTTCTTTACGTGATTTCAGGAGTCTCATGTTGCGACTGGCTATAATTTTAGCATACTTAATACTGTGAGACAACTGGGGAGCAGAAGCCATATATCAAGTTGCCATTTGTTTTTCCCTCTCGATTGTGTGTATGTGTGTGACTATTGAACTGTTTTCACAGACTCTAAACGAGCGTTTCAGACAATGTTTAGGATGTATCTCAGTTGCTGTGAATAAGGTTGCTGGATCTCTATAATGTTATAGAATTCTTTTCTTTCTCTCTCTCTTCCTTTTTTTTTTCTTGTAATGCTTAGTTGGTAAGTATGACGCCGGATTTCAGAGCTGTTGCTTCATTGCACATAACTAACTCATCACTCTCTTTAACCTGTAGCATGAGCAGCAATTGCATAATGAAATTCGAAATTCCGTTTTCTGTGCTCATCTGTTAATACCCTTCAATCTCTGCGGTTCGTGTCTCATGTCTCACACCTGTTATCTTTTATCTTTTCTTCCCCTCCCTCCCCCCTCCCCTTCCTCACTTCTTTCCACTCCTCCTTCCTCATCACTTCTTCATTCTCAACAAAGAAAGAAATGCTGTGATATTTCTTCTCCTTCCAAAACCTCCACTAGAAAGCATTGGCCACATCAAGGTAAAGGGCAAAGGCTTGAAACGGAAGGTCTTTCACGCTAGCTGTGAATGGTATGCTGTGCAAAACAACAACGGTTATTTTCTGTTCTCTAACTTCCACCATTTGAAATGCTTTAATTCCTTGTAAAATTAGAACAAGATAGAATTTCAGAAAATGAGAGTGCATGTTTCCCTGCCTGCCTTTTTCTGTAAGGCACAGTCAGTCGGGCATTATCATGCTTTCCCAGATTGTTTGGCAATGAAGTACCTGGTTCATGAACAGAATTACTGTCACCAGCTGGGGAACAAATAACAGCCCTTTCTCCTCCCTGTCACTTTGATGGGTCGTGTCAGTTTGGAAAAGATAGAAAGCACCGTGCCGTCTCTCTGGGGCAGGCAGGTGATGGACCAGGCGAGGAGGACGGCCAGGTCGCTAAATCGCTGAGGTTTATGACATTATGTTTTAAATGTACTCGTAGAGTTCTTACCTGATGACCTCATTTTATTTTAGAGGAGTCTTTAAAAAAAAAAAAAAAAAAAAAAAACAAAATCATGATCAGTTTGGAATGTTCTTTGCACCCCTTATATATAAAATGTATACTGAGGGAGAGAGATCTTCAGTTCTGATTATTGCATCATTATCTTAAAGAATTGCCAGTAATAGCATGATGTGGAAGAAATAGCAAGTGATATTCTGGCTTACTGGAGTCAGCAGGGGTTTCCCCATTGGCTTCTGCAGGACTAAGCTTCTGTCCGTAATTTCTACGGGTCAGAAGCGATCAGTGGCGACAGAGGTAATTGAGTTCAGTCGGGCTGTCAGGCTCTGTAAACGGCTAATTAAAATGCAGTTTAGTTCTGTGGCTGGGAGTTCATAGTGTTAATTTTCCGTAACATGGGAAGGAGAACGTAATTTTGATCTCATATTTCCTCCTTTTCCTTTTGTATCTCTGTGGAAGATTTGGAGACGGGCCCTTAGTAAGGGGAGAGCCTTGTCCTCTCGCGGTGAGGACTCGGGGCCCACTGAGGCATCGCTCTGGGCACTGGGCTAATGAACTACATACCGCTATCTCAAATTCATCTTGTTCCTTTTACAAAGAAACGTTAACGTATGGTGCATCCAGTTAGTATGATCTGTTCAAGCTTCTGCCTTGCGGGCCCTGTAGGAATTTGCCTTTTGAAGCACCGACTAAAGTTGGGATGGGAGAAGATGTTTTTACTCTCCCTGTTGGCCCCCGATTCACTCCACCTCTTCAGCTGCATTCCTAGAGCTCCCTTCATGCGCAACGAGCTGTTAACCTTCATGTTCTCATTAAAGACCGGTTTCTTATGGGTTGTGGTTTGAATAACGACTCCCCATCCCCGTGAGGGAAGTGGAGCTGCTTGTTCTCCCGGTTAGCAGGAGAAGGTCGCCCACTTCAGTGCTGCCTCAGTTGCCGAGGGCCAAGGGGGTTCTGCAGTCCCATAGCTCAGTGGTTTCTGGCATCATCTTTTCTCTAGAGGTGGGTTTGTGGCAGCTGCTAGCTCCACGTGCAGTACCGTCACCCACAGCTGGTAGAGGGCTAGGAGATGCTGTGGGAGTGAGAGCAGCACTGAAATTCCTCTCTGCCCCTTGTCAATAGATTCCCTCGCTGCGAGCGCGGGAGGCTGGCACTGACCCGTCTGGTTCTTGCTGTCCTCTGCAGGCTTCTGCCCAGAGACTCAGCCGGGAGAAACTCCAGCAGCAGCAACAGCACAGGTGGATGGAACAGACTTAGCCTCTCCAATGTCTCCTCGGACTAGCAAGAGCCGCATGTCCATGAAGCTGCGCCGCTCCTCTGGCTCGGCCAACAAGTCCTAAGTGGCGCGACGCCCGCAGCTTTCTGGTGAACGGCGATCGGCCACCCTTCCCGCAGCCACTCACCGCTTCCCATTAAAGGATAATGTCTCTAATGTGTGTGTGCCCCTTCCCTGCCTACCCCTGTTCTGTATGTTTATTTTAAACAGTGACACTGGAATTTTACTTTAATATTTTAGATTTTGGTTTTTTTATCAAACTCTGGGCTGCCTTTTTTTTTTCTTTTTTCTTTTTTTTTTTTTTTCAGTGCAGTTTGTCCTCTGCATCTTTTACCTTCCTGGATGACTACAACATCTTAACAGTAGTCATTTTTTAACTCTGGTTGATCTTGAGTCATACGGAATTGGAGACTGCGGTTTGGTTACACTATATTTATTTTGCCCCATTGCAATTTTCTCTGTAACAAAGAAAGAAATATGTACAACTTGAAAATGAATGTACAATTTTAAATTGAAGTTGCATTTGTAAAGTCTTTGTCCGATGTCACAATGTTAATGCACAGGACGTGTACAGATTATTTATGTTAAGAATAAAATAGTTCAACGGCCTTTCAAGCATTAGAGAGTCCAAACGAAGTAACTTGCTCGTAGCACCAGCTCTTCCTTCACAAAGCAACATATCGGTTCATAACTGTGCAGGTGATGCCAGGAAAAAAAACCACCAACAAACAAACACTGCTGAAATTCTACTTATGCTTGGCTTCCAAATATTTTTATAATGTTTTCTTTTCCAAGTGGTATCAATGGTAAATGCCATCGAGTTTCATGGGTTTTAGCCTTTATCACGGGGCTGTTGGGTCTAAATGTATATTCTTGTTTCTTACATTTAAAAAAAAAAAAAACCCACACAAAAAAAAAGCACTTTCCTGATAGAAATTCATTGCTCTGATGATGTGTACTAGGGAAGAAAAGGGAACATGCTCGAGGAGCCCGGCCTGAAACGCTGACGATTCCAACCTTCTGCAGATTAGTACACGCGTTCCACCCACCCAGAGATATTTTCCTACAGAAGATGAAATGCTCACATTTTGAGTCTGGCAAACAACAAAATGCTGTTAACAAAATGTAGCATGGCATCGGTACTAACTGCATGTGTAAATATATCATATGGGCAACAATAAAAAGATAAATTATGTATTGTCGTTCATGTAGTATCTACAAATTTGTAATGGCTGAAGAGAAGACATCCTATTTAATAATACAATAAAATTATTCTTACCACCTTTTGTATATTAGTCATTCACCTCAGTGATTAGATTCTTAATGCCAATTTATGGAAGAACAGCATATTACGCGTGGAGCAGTGAAGTGCGATACACAGCTTAGTTTTCCATTTGTATTAACAAGTACACATGAGTTCTCAGGAGCTCTTTCCCAGCCCATTGCAAGAATGCCATACTGAGAGATTTCCCCCAAATTTAATAAATACAATACGCGTAGCTCTGCAGGTAACGCAAAGAACGGGACGTTCCCTCCTGCGGGCTGCTTGTTTGAGTGCTAATTGTAGGAGCAGTTAATAATCATCAGGTTTCTGTGGTCCGGAGCCCTCCATCTTTGACTGTACAAGTGGAGAAGGGAGAGCGATGATTTAAAAAAGCATAGCGACCTTCTCCAGGAGAGAATTCATTTAATGGCATAAACGGGCATTTTTATCGAAGTGTCAGTTACCAACAAATGATGGAAAAATGCACAACTTAAAATTACATGCTTTATTTCTGGCATATGAGAAGAGCAAGCTGCGAGTTTAGCCTCCTTTCTCAGACAGCAAATGTTGGCTGCTTTAGGTTATATTGTATTAATTCATTAGCCCGGGTCCTGGAACTAAAACGAGAAAGTCCGTGAAGCACATTTAAAATAAAGCACTTAGCGCTTGCATTCAGCCTTTGGGCATAATACATGTGAATCTTTTGTTGCTTTTAACAAAATATAAAACTACAGAAATAATTGCTTTAGAGGATGCTAATCAAAAGATTGAAGTATTTTGCATGCTCATTTCAGAGAGAATCTTAGAACAAAGACTGTGGCTGGGATCAGTTCGGTTCTTCAGCAATCACCAGCTGACCCACTTTGCCCTGCTGAATTCGAGGAAGGTGTGAGCTTTGTTTTTAAATCCTTTATTGAACTTTTCCTTATTTTTGGCCTCATCTGCTATCACATTTAGAAATGAGCACTCGTGCATGGAAAAAATGAAATAAATAAATAAATAAATAAATAAAAATCCCGGCTGGAATGTCAGTAGCTGGTAAATGCGACAGTATTTCAAAGCATTTGGCCAGACCACCGTTAAAAGCCAGGGAATACACACCGTGGGTTGCTTTCCTAAGGTAGGTCTGGTTAGGGAGAAGGAAGGTAGCCTGTCATCTGCGCTTCAGCAACATACCGAAAGACTTCCGTGTTCTAATTTCAACTGCTCACAAGACTCGGAGGAGCTCATGTCAACAGCGCGGCTCACAGGGGAGAAGGGCCGGAGGCCGGACAGGGACCCTCTGCCTGCCCACGGCACCGGGGCTGGCAGGGCCACACGCTGCGTGGCCCAGAGAGGCCCAACTGCGCTTCTTGCTGTTGTCCTGCCACACTAACAAACCACGAAGAGCGCAGGGTTTGGACCGGGCAGCTGCCGGAGATGTGCGTTTTGCCTACTACACGGTCGCTAGAGTACAGAAACACCGAGTAAGCGGGAGATGCGTACTTAGCTATCGAAGACCAACACCTCGTTATCTTAATTAAGCAGACAGCACGATTAATTTTCCATACGTTTTGCTAGCTATTATATGACTTTGACATTGACTCAATATGAACATTTACCTTCTCGACTATCTTAGTACAGAGTACAGCAAACAAAACACCTCACAATAAATTAAGTGTTGAAGCTCGGGGGCTAAGGCTATTAAAACAAGGTCACTAGATCAAGGCTCCTTTTCTCACGAAAAATAATTCCTCTCTTTAAATATCGTATGTACAGCTGTACTTCTGCCCCGGGACCGAGAGCGGCTACGGAAGACGTACCCTCAGCGGCCCGACGCCCGCCTCCCCGGCGTTGTGCGCATCCCGGCAGATGCTGGCCGGGCCCGGCTCCCCGCCTGCTCCCGTCAGCCCAGGGCCGTACCCACCCCACGGGGCCGTTCCGCGCCCCCCGCCAGCCCTCCTCCGGCCGCCCCGGCGGGCAGCCGAGGGGCCGCGCTGTGCCTCCCCCGCTCCTTCCCTCCCCGGCGGGGCTCGGCACCGACGCCGCCGGCCGGAGCAGCGGAGGCGGCGGTACCGCCCCGTCGGCTAAACCTTCTGCCGTGCGGGTACGGGAGAGCAGTTTCGCTGCCCACCGGCCGGAGAGGCGGGGGGGGGAATCCGCGGGCGGCTCCTCCGCCTTCGTAGCCGTGAGTACCGCGACTTTCCATAGGAATTACAGCGTGGACAGGACTGGCTCGGCTGGCCCGGGCTCCCGGAGCAATCCCATCGTGGGGCGCCGCGGGCCTAGCAGCCGGGCCGGACGGGCACCTGGAGCAGCAGGACCTGCCTGCCCTCCGGCGGGTGGCACTTGCTGGCGTGTCGCGCCAGCCCGGGCGCGCTGAAGAAGGTGGCGGGACAGTGCTTGCAGGGGAAGCCCTGCCGCTCGCCGCCCGCCGCGCCGCCCTCGGGGGGCCCGGCGGGCGGCGGCGGCGGCGGCGGCGGCAGCAGCAGCTCCTCCCGCACGGCGTGCCACAGCCGGTGCTTGTCCCTGATGTCCGCCGAGGGGAAGCGGGCGCCGCAGAGGTGGCAGGCGAAGGCGAGCTGCCCGCGCTCCGGCGGGCCGTAGGCGGCGGGCCGCGCCGCCCCGTGCGTGCCCAGGTGCTTGCGGAGGTAGGCCTGCCGCCGGAACCGCTTCTGGCAGCAGGGGCAGGCGAACGCCTCCCCGCCGGGGCCGGCGGCGGCAGCGGGGCCGGCAGCGGGGCCGGGGCCGGGGGGGGCCGGGGCGCCGCCGGCGCTGTCCGCGCCGCCGCGGTGCTGACGGGGCGGCGGCGGCGCGGCGGGGCCGCGGGGCCGCCGCTCGGGGCTGTTCTCCTTGCCCGGCGGGGCGGCGGCGGCGGAGCCGTCGGCGCTGGGGCCGGGCCGCGGCTTGTGCCAGCGGCGGTGGGAGGCCAGGTTGGCGGGGCAGCTGAAGATCTTGTGGCACTCGGGGCAGCGGTACTCGACGCGCACGATGCGGGAGCAGCGGTGCTGGGCCAGCGCCAGCGGGTCCGCGTACTGCTCCTTGCACAGCTGGCAGATGAACTCGCCCAGCGGCGTGCGCCCCGCCGGCGGCCCCGGCCCCGGCCGGCCCTCGGGCCCCTCCTCCTTGATGCGCAGCCCCAGCACGGGCGAGGTGGTCACCTCGTCGGCGAAGCTCAGCTTCCGCGTCGCCTTGGCCTTCTTGGCCGGCGCCTTGGCCCGCGACGGCCGCTTCAGCGCGGGCACCGGCGGCGGCGGGGCGGGCAGCGGCGTGCGGGGCTGCAGCAGCAGCTTCTCGGCGGGCGGGAAGGAGGCGGCCAGGGGGAAGGACTCGGCGGAGGCGGGCGAGCTGAGGCACCGCTCGAAAAGAGCCGCCCGCGGCCCCGCCGCGCTGCAGGGCCCCGCCGCCCCCCAGGCGGCCGGCCCCTCCGGCGGGGCGAGCCCGGGGCCGCCGCAGCCGCCGCCGGGGGGCCACGTCGCGGGGCAGGCGGCGGCGGCGCCCTCCTCCTCCTCGCCCTCCTCCTCCTCCTCCGCCCCCTGCCTGGCGGCGGGGCTGCCCCCGGCGGCGGGCGGCGGGGGCGGCGGCGGCGGGGCGGGCGGCGGGTCCCGGTCCGCGTCCCGCTCCCGCGGGCGCGCCCGGTAGGAGCCGCCGGGGCGCCGGCTGCGCTTGACGAGGAAGCCGCGCGGCATGGCGGGGCGGGGCGGCGGGAGCGCGGCGACACCGGCCCCGCCGGCCTTTATACCCCCGCCGCCCGCTCTCGCCCGGGCGTCATCCTCCCCCCGGCGGCGGCGGCGGCCAATGAGGAGTTGGGGCCGGCGCTGGCGGCGGCGGCGGGAGGCGGCGGCGGCCGGGCCGGGCCGGGCCGGGGCTCCCCGGCTGCAGGGGCGGGCGCGCTGAGGCTGCGGGGACGGGCGGGGGGTCCCCGGGAGCGCAGCCGGGGGGAGCGGCGCCCTGCGGGACGGGAAGCGGGAGCGTGGGTCGGTGGGGAGGGAGATTCCCCAGCGCCGGGGCTTGGCCGAGGCGCCGGGCAGGGTCCCGGCAGGAGATGCTGCTGCTGGGGGGTGTTTGTGCCGGGAGCCTCCATCCGCCCCCGGGCCGGGCCGCTCTTCTTTCCTCTGAAGGCAGCGATTGCTGGGAGCCTGCGCCGCCCTCCAGCACCGCCGCAGCCGGAGAGTTTTCCCATAAGCAGCCAGAAAGAGCTTGTGTTAAAGTGCGGTGCCAAGGCAAGAGCAGGATTGCCGCCGCCGCTCAGAATGCGCGGTCTCGGATGGGTGTCACGGCTGTGACTGCGGTCCCCCGGCCGCTTCACCCGTGGGTGAGCCCGGGGGAGGCGAGACTGAGTCGTGGTGCGACAAACTGCGAAGGAGCCAAATCCTGCCCCCCGCCATCCTCCCCAGCTGCAGTTCCCGGCCCGTTTGTGGATGCCCTGCGCCGAGTGGCAGCTTGTGCGTCCCCGAAGCGGGGCCCTGGTTGTGTTTGCTGAACCGGGCATCGCCTTTCTAGAAATGCTGCTGTTTCGGTGGGCAGGGGGCTGCCCTTGCAGGGGGTTGCCAGCAGCCCCTCCGTCCCCACAGCATCTCCTAAATTGCTCACTCATTGATCCGAGCCCGGTGTTGAAGTCAGGACGGTCCGATCCCGCCCGGAGACCCACTTGCTCGCAGTATACACAAGATGGCGTGCCATTGAAGATGAAGGCGCTAAAGCCTCGCTCCGTCCCTTGCTGAGGGACAGGCATCCCTTGCACACGGTGGTGCGGTCGGACTCACCGTGTTGGCAGCATCTCCAAGCAGGAGAAATTAGAGAGTACCGGGAGAAAGGGAGAACCCGCACCTCTAGATCGAGGGGCTTTCCAGAAGTGGCAAGAGAGACTGGAAGCCATCGTGCACCAACAGAACTTGCCCCCACCTGCTCCAAACGCGCGGCCACTTGTCTGTGTAAGTGCTCTGATTATATTTGCTTCACAAAGTCTTAATCGTGTTTTACATTACTCTCCCATTTTCCTCCATTTTCATGGTCGCACTGAATTTTGGATTAGATTACGGACTCTGCAGGCTAGAGATCACCCTTTGTTAGTACAAACCGCTGTAATTGGGACCGATGAGCCACGCTGCAGCGCAGTCAGGTCACTCCACTGACTGCCTGCGTGATTTTTGCCTAATATTTGGGTTGGCCTTTGTAACTGGGTCCTCCCAACTACATTTCTCACTGAATAACTGGATCTCTGGTTACAGATCCTCTCTTCTATACTGTTCTTCCAAGCGATACATAAATAGTTACTTCGGTTTCCCCTTGTAAGCAATGTTCCCATTAATGTTTCATTCGCTTATGTCACAGAAGCAGTCTGTGGTGGGAATGTCCAGCTCAGCTTCTGTCCTAAGGGGCAAGGAACCCAACAATGCCTTTTCCTAGGTGGGAGCAGCGGGAGGTGAAGTGCCAGTTGGAAAGCAGGTGCACTGAGTGCATTTACTGGGACTCCAAACATTTTTCTGGTTAAAGCTGTAGGCTGTAGTTGCATCAGGGAGTTTCCTCAGGCCCCCAGTGTCCTGGGTCTGGGATGGCCCAGCGGTGAGAGGGACTGCGGGGAGGTAGCTTAGAGTCTCCCCTCCCGAAGTCGCAGAGGTAGAATCACTGCTCCCCCTCCCCACCCGCTGCTCCTTCTGCTGCACTTCTCAGCTCTTCCCCGGGATTCGGTGGTCGTTTGCGTCCCCACCACGCTCCACAGCGTGCTCACAGCGCAGCCTTCTTGTTGCCTTCTCCCTCTGCCTCCAGTTTATTATCAGTTCTGGGACCCCAAACCGCAGAACCCATTGTCCCATCATTGGTCTTGGGGCAGCACGTGCCAGCGCCCACGGATCTTTGACACAAAGATTGGCAAAATTATCTTGGGATTGAAATTCTTGCAGCCACCTTGTGCTTCGTTTGCCTCAGTAACTATACTGTTTTCTCCAGGCTGCCCCTGCCCCAGTGCTGGCTCCCAGTGCCCTGGCTCCCACTTGCAGGGTCATTACAGTTGATTTCCCTTCCCTCCCCACAGTCACGAGTGAGTTGAACCCCGGTGACTGGCGTTACACCTGCCTCTCGCACCTTCTGAGCTTTCCAAGCTGCCACATGGGTTTGTCTTCTGGCCTGCAGCTTTTACTCCTTCCAAAAATTTTATAATTAGAAAATTCAGATCACATGTAAGGATGCACAGATTATGTATAAGGATGTATTTTATGCAAACACACTCACATGCCTGAAATCCTGTGGAAATTTTCTGGATTATTTTTTTTCCTCTCACTTATTACATTCCATTAGTCCCATCACATACCTGAGAGTGCAGCACTTAACCCACCTGAACGTCATACAACACGGAAACTTTATTCAGGGTCGAGCCTTTCCTGAGCAAGGAACTGAACAATGTCATTGCTCCTGACCGTATGCTGCGTTCCTGCAGTCTGATGAAATCAGGTTAGACTTGATCAAACATATTGTCCGCTTACGTATGAGAGTCATCCTTAGATGAACCTTAGATTAACCAAAGGGTTAATCCCATGGTAAATAGGAAACCAAACTTCTAGTGGAAAAATGCAGTAGCTGGTGAGCAGAAAGGACACAGACACTCCTGGGGAACAGGTAGGGGTGACAACAAGAGGACGCAGTTCCTCCTCTTATGTCCTCAGACCATTCCCTCTTTTCTGGTATGTTAGGGAATGGAAATGGGAGCAGTATGGCACTGCTCTGCCTCCCTTTTGGCAGAAACTTCCCATTTCCTGGGAAGGGACCTTTACCCTTTTCCGTAACTCTGCTGCTAAAATAAGCCTGGGAGACCTGTTCAAGCCTTACCACGATTCAGCAATTAGACTCAATGATGACTCAGTCAAGACCCATCAAGGCCAGGCTGGATGGGGCTTTGAGCAGCCTGGTCTAGTGGGAGGTGTCCCTGCCCATGGCAGGGGGGTTGGAACTAGATTATCTTTAAGGTCCCTTCCAACCCAAACCATTCTATGATTCTATGATTCTGTGGCTGGATCAACCTCTTGAGGACCTTCCAAAGTGAGGACAGGCTTCAGGTTCCTGTAGATACTTTCCTTTGTTGGAGCGTAGACCTCTGGTGCCTTCTGGGGGATGTTCCATCTGATTGCCTGGGAGGCTCCAGAGTGCGGCACCAGCAGCTCCTGACCCAGGTCCTCCTCCATCCCAGCGTCCCCGTGCCAGCCAGGGACTCCGATCTCCGTCTGCGAGGTAGGAATCCCATTGCTCCCAGCCCCAGCCGTATCTCCAGCAGAGCCTGGAGGCCAGTGCTGGCTCCTTGCCTGACACCTGGGATCCCGTGTGGATGCTGGAGAGAAGGTGTGACATGGTCCCCGAATAAAACGTCGTTAAGCAAGCAGGCAGCTGCAGTTTTTGTTTCTGAACATCTTGGGGCATAAACAGCAAGAGGAATGTATGACAGCAATCCCGGCTGGGAGGGAGAAGGTCTTGGGTGAGGTCTGGTTCTCAGAGAAAAGCCTAAAAACTCTTCTGGGGGCTGAGGGGGCAGAAAGAAAAAGAGAAATGCCTTTGGCCACTTAATAAAAGAAAAAATAACCACAACTTTAAAAAATAAGAGTTAAAAATAAAATAGAAAAGAACTATAAGCAAAGGATTAAAGAGCATTTCTCTCCTTCATGTTTCCCCTCCCCACCACAAAAAAAATTGTTGTGGTCGAGTTTTTTATATTTCAGAATTTCAAATAAAGTTGACTTTTAAATCTTCCCCCGACATCTGGTTTGTAATTAAAGGAGCAGTAAATAGGAGGGAGACAGAAGCCGCCTCAGAAGCCTGTCCTTGATACATGACTCCCCAGCAATATAGCTAGATGAGCGATACCACCCCCAGGCTCCGTCACTTACACAAACAAAATCCAGGCTGGTTTTGGTGGCAGCACAAGCCATTTCATCTTCCCCCTAGAAGGAGGCTGCCAATTATCTTGCTGCAGTTGGGGATTTGACGCTGGTGACAGACATTGAAGGAAATATCTGCATTATGAGGATATGGATTGTCTAATATAACTGACCTTGCTAGTACCTTAATTGTGTTTTGTTTTACCTGAGGACCATCTGCCTCGAGGGGAAAACCATGCTAACAGCTGCTGTGTTTTCTTCATTGCTCAAATATTAACAAGAAGCTTTCCATAAGAGAAGGTAGGAAACATCGTGAAGGTACTCGGTCAGGCTGGAGGGATTTGAAGGGATTTTAAGACACTATGAAAACATTCAGCCTTCCTCTTTTCTGTAAATGAAGTGATGCTGTTGGTGTTGCCACGCTGCCATCACTAAGCTGATGTTGGGAGGACAGTGACGCCGCAGCTCCCGTCCCTGCTCCGTAAGGGAGCAGACTGGGGAGGAACCTCGGCAGTGTGAGGGACAAATCAGCGCTCCCACGCATTGGCTCTTCCCCACCTCCATCCGCGTTAGCCGGTCGTGAGGACACCAGGTCCTCTCCAGGGAGCAGCCCAGCATTCCCAAACTGGTACAAGTCACCCGAGAGCCTCGATGGCACCGTTATGACTTTTGTTATTTCATTACAGATTTCAGCTGGATTTCAGCTCGTACCCCACAGGCTGAAGCCATTTGCCATGACAAATTTGCCTGTAATGGAGTTATTTATTGATCTCACCATGTCATAAATAGGAAGCTTTGGCTTCCTTCGGCATGAGATACTCAGCAGTCTGTTTCCTACAAACATCATTATATGTTGTAATTCACTGAAAAAGATACTCCTTGTACAGAAAGGTCATGGTTATTAATTATATGAATAGCAACAGTGGCTTTCAGCAAGGCCGAGCCCCAGCTGCGCTGCGCGCAGATGGACATGCAGATAGGGGGGCAGTTCTGCATGCGGAGAGAGCAACAACCCAAGAGACAGGAAGACGAGAGAGCAGGAGGATGGGAGAGAGGAAGCTCCTGAGCCGTGCCTATGCTGCGTCCTGGGCTGGCAAGCAAAGTCCAGGCAGGACTCCATCCAGGAGGCTTTTGGAGAGCAGAGAGCAGGACCAGGTGAATCACAGCCACAAATACTCTGTTATGGCCACACTTCATCCTGCTGTCGTGCTGGCGCTGGAGCACATCTGATCCTGTGGGACTCGGCGCAGGGAGCTAAGACCTCAGGAAAATAAGTACCTTCTTCTTCTTTTCCTCCCCCAAGAATTTTTCACACCCCCTGTGCCAAGGACAGCTTCCTCCATGAAATTCCTCTGACTCAGAGGGGCAACAAGCAATTCCCCAGGGCTGTTGCCCAAGACCTTTCTCACGTCCCCACTCCATGGTACCCAGTCTACTTCTCCCTTCATTTTCTTCAGGTCCCACCAAATTCCCGGTTCCCTGTCGCTGCAGGTAGCTGCTGCTGGGAGGATGTTACTGCAGCTTTGCTCACCTATGCAAAGGAATAGCAGGAACAGAGGAACAAGGTGCAGGTACATCCTGGCCGCTGCAAAGCAGGTGTCAGTGTAGCAGCCATTGTCACCAGCACCAGTTGCAAAGGGGCAGATGGAGCACGGGAGGTGGTGAGAAGGAAAAACAGTGGCAGGGAATGGGAGGAGGGGGGCAAACCAACACAGAAAGCTGGGCAGAGCAGCACCCTAAAGAAAAAAGCAGGAAAACTGCATTACAAGGAATAAAGCACATCTGAGCTGGGTGCCCACGTCTCACTAAAGCAGCAAGGAGGGCGACGGCTCCCAGAAGGAGATGGCGCTTCATCTCCGTGCGGGGAATATGAAGAAGAAGGGCAAAGGAAAGGCAGTGCTGAGCCAGACACCTGCTGCTCTTTTTAGAAAGCGTGTCTCCAGCTGCTGAGGTCGGTCACCCTGCTCACCTCCAAAGTGAGACCTGGCAAAGGCCCGTCATGCACAACGCTTCGGGGGGGCCAGGCTGCAGCGCTGGCTCTCCTAGGCACATCAGGCTGGAGGCTCTGCCCCTCTGTGGTGGGTCAACACCCATGGACAACCCCAGGGGGCAACGACAAAACGCTCTGCTCACCGGCGAGGTCGGAAAAGGGAAAATGTGGCAATGCCTCAGGATGGTTCACAGCCAAAGCTCCTCTTCAGCTGTGCTCTCCTCCCCAGGAGCCGCCGCTGGCCACAGAGGGCCAGGGCAGGGGTGGCTGGAGGGTGTCTCCAGCAGAGCCCAGGGGTGAGAGCAGCACCAAGCCAAAATCATTACCTTTTGCAGACCAAAAAAATCACGCGTGAACTTCGTTGTTCTTGAAAATATTTTTTCCGGATAGGAATTAGCGCTGTTTACTCCAAAGTCAGACAAAACGCAGGGGACTCACAGCCAGCATCGGGCTCCGAGTACTGCAAACATAAGTGATCCCTAGCAGTTGCTGTACAGGATTCTTCAAATACATCTGGTTTGCTTCTTTCGTGACATTTGATTAACGTCTTGTTATCTTCACTATTAATTAAAGTGCTCAGAGGAAAGGCCCAAATTTCACTTCCCCTCCCAAGTTCACCGGCTCCATCCTCCTCCTCCTCCTCCAAATATGTTTTGCTATAAATTACTGGCACTGTTTCTGTTGATAGTCAACATAATCAAACATTTGTAAGCGTGCTGTCTCTTCAATCTGTTCAGTTGATGCACTTTACCTGATCTTTCATTAAAGTAATCAAAACACTTGCTGTGCCGCGTCTAATGAATGTTGCATGTATGATTAAGTACTTTCATTCATATTGCAAGTTTGATTTAATGTAATCTGCCTTTCAGACAGCCATTAGCCTAGCTCCTGCGTGAATTCGATTAATTGGCTGAATTCTTCCAGATGTCCATTAAGTATTACAGGAATTTGTATGTAAAAACAGCAGGGACCGTCTAGCAGAGGAGCAAACAATGATATGTTATATTGCTGCCATGACTTACAAAAAGCTGGATTCATTTTCATTAATAAAACATCTGTACTCCTGCACAGCTATGCATCAAGATGCATTTATTTTATATGTTTATTTCTCTTACGACTATAAATAGACAGTTAAACAGAAGCACAGTATGTTCAGTTGGGAGACACACAAGCAGAACCGTATTAGAGATGAAAATAGCAATAAAGAATAGCAGAGTTAGGACTTAAAATAAGCACTGGGCATTGTAGCAAACAAGCAAACTCCTAGCATTTCTATGCTAGGAGTGTTTCTCGAGGCTAGAAGTATTTCTTAGCATAGAGGCATTTTCCCTCAGACAGTCATGAATGTGCAAAATGGTCAGCTCTCGGGTTGAAATGTGCTGTGCCCGGTTTAGGTTTACAAGGCTCCTCACACCTTTAAGTGGGAGCACAAATGCAGTTTGGTGTTTCTCGATGATATGGGGTAAAGAGAAAAAAAAGTCATTAAAATAAGCAAGTTTATCTTAATTCTCAAAATGGGGATTTTCTTTTTTTTTTTTTTTTTTTTTTTTTAAAATAAAGTCGCACTCAGAAAGGAATCACTTCTCCCTAAAAAGCAAAGGCCAGAAGCCAGTTTGGATTTTGGTGCCTGCCATACCCAGCCCATGCAGGGGATGGTGGTGTTTTGGGGGACGGGGAGGACCGCCTCCACACGCAGATGTAGCTCCCTTAACTTTCCACTGACCTTCCTAGGTCCGAGAGCTCCTTTCGAAGGACCAAGTGAGACCTCAGGGCCTCCTTACCCCTTTCGTCCCCTCTGCCCCCCGCCAATACCCTCCTTATCCTTGGGGAACGAGCCCGTGGGGCGGCCCGGAGAAGCCTGGCAGGGGTCTGGTGCTGACCCTGCAGCCTCGGGCTCAGCACAGCTCCGTTTTCCTCACCGTCTGCTGCTCGTCTCCTCAGATCCGCGGAGCTGGTGGGCTCTACCTGACACCACCTCTGTGGCGCTGGGCTGTGCTGAGTCAGAGGCTGAGGAAGGGAGCGGAGACGCAGCGGTTCCAGCTCTTCCCGGCCATGCTCGGGCAGGCGGCTCCAGCTCCCCCGGGAACAGCCAAATCCAGCTCTTCCCTCTCCTCCCCGGCTCGGCCTTTCCCTGGCTGCTGCTCAGCCTTAAATGTGTGTTTGGTCCTCGATGTACCGCTCCCACGCGGGGGGAAATTATTGCCGCTTTCCACCCCGTCGGGGTTTCACTGACCCCCCCCCCACGCCCCGTCCAAATTAGCAGGAGCTGGTACAAGCCAGCTCATTTTCAAAAGCTGTTTAATAGATGCTCGACTTACAGGAGACATCTAAAACAGTATTGTGTGGCAAAACCCGGGCTGTACAACAAAAGGAATTGGGGTTTGCTAAACCGTAACTCCCGTTTTCTTCCAAAAGAGTCAGAACGCTGGCTAACTGCTTGCTTGTTTATTTACACGTTCTCTTTTGGTTTCATTTCTTTCTCTATTTCTTGCTTTTGTTGCTGTGTTCTCTATTACCCCCCTATAGCAAACGTGCCCATAAAAATCCTGCATTATTATATTATCTAATTGTATTATCTTACATTGTATTATCGATATTGTCTGTATTCCGCTATGAAAAACACTTTAAGACAAATTTTCCACCAGAGTTGTGCTGCGAGACCTTGCTTCGGTACCCGCGTAACCTCATCGAAGTATGGCCCCGTCATACTGAATCTTTACGCTAACCCATTGCGCGGGTCTCCTGAAATGCAGCAAAGCAAACCCAGCCTTTGCCAGTTTCCAGTGCTGTGTGTTTTTCAAGGCAAATGTGGACAAGTCGCATCTTCTTTTGAAGCCCGAGAGACTGAAAAATTAAATCAGGGGGCTTTGTTATTGATGTTTTTCTAATACAAATGTTTTGAAATCCCTGCCTTTCATGTGTCTCTTACAAATAAGCAGAAATGTGTGATGAATCATCTTCGCTTTTAATTCCTTTAATAGATTCTTATCTCACCCACTAACGTCTAAACAATTTTTGTTTCTGTAACAATCCCTTCCTCAGTGGTAAATATTGCTCTCAGACAACATCTTTTTTGGAGGTTCATTATGTTCATTCTGTGGCTGAGACTCATTATGCTCAGTTATTTATTTAAAAGAACAAAATGACAGCAAATGCCTGCATTTATCATGCCTCCCTTTACACTTCTATAAAATATATTTCAGCGAGAAGGCCCAGCCGCTCTCAGTTTTGAAAAAACCAGCAGGCCTTCCTTCCTAGCCATCGCTCCCCAGGAAAGGAATACTTAGAGGCGACGGCAGCGCCTAACCTCGCTCGCTAAATGAGACTCCACTGACGCTAATGGGAGGTTTGGCAAAGACAGGAAAATAATTTATGAACTACTTGGATTTTTTCAATTACAAAATCAAAAACTTTGGGAATGATTATGAAGAAAGAAGCAAATGAAGATGCCACTGTAAGGCACGGTGAAATGATGTATGTGGAACCAGCCGAAGAAATAATTTGGGTGCCTAAGGACGGGTTTGAATCTTCCTGAACTTCCGAAGCGTCCCCCATCTCACTGAAAGGTCACAATTTTTCCACAGGAAAAAATCCTCAGCCCTTTAAACTAACGTTTCGCTAATCCAACATTCATGGAGCGGCTTCTGCTCATGTTATTCCCATCTCCTAAACGAAACCCCAAGTCCTACAGTGGCACCCACTTCTCTTCGCACCCAATTACCTCCGGCCCTCAAAAGAGAGGTGCAAACTGGCCCACAGTCATAGCAAAAGGTTGTCGAGATACCTATATAGGTTATAATCGGCATAATTATAAAAACGGAGAGCAGCTTGGCCTCAGGGAGCTGTAAAATACATTTTTAACTAGGCCATTGCTATAACAGAGACAAGATGAAAAACAAGAGAGGAGGGCAAAGGTTCGGCTGTGTGGCCATTCTGGGAACTGGCTGAAAAACAAGAACAAAGCTATTCAGAGCAAGTTGTTAAAGAAAAAAAAAATATATCTAAACCGAGTCTAAAAGATAGGAAATAGAAATATGGCACGGTAGCTTACAAAGCAGAGGTCAAAAAGACATTGGTAATTAATGATGAAAAGATAAAGAACCAAGCACTTAATTTCAAAGAAATAGTCGGGGAAGGCATAATGGTACTGTGAGCGGGAAAAAAGATTTTGCAGAAGTAAATGAAAATGAATAAGATCTCAATAGGGGAAAAATGGATAATTGAAAAAGGAGAAGAACTGTAAATTGCTGTAGAAATTCACCTGGAACATAAATCAGTTATTTAGGACTGAGGGTGAAATACAGTTGTGAATGGCTCCCTTTTTTCAAAGAGACCTCCAGGCACACACCGCCAGTTTTCCTCTGATATTGTTCCACATCCAGTTTTTGCGCCTGGTGAATAACACAGGTGAAAATGTCTACTGTGTTTGGAAGTTTAAAAACTACTTTCTGAAACGCAGACCAATGGATTTTACTTCCGTTTCATCAGGAGGTGCCTGCTGGAATGAAAGGGGTAGGAAGCATGAGCCCCGAAAAATGGAGAATAGCAGGTGTTTTGAGACAGCGGACCCAACTCCGTCAGCATCTTCCCGTGTTTTCTTTTTTGTTGTCTGCGCTTCAGCTCCAGATAAGCAAAACTAGATATTGCAGAGTGTAAAACAGCAGTGGGCAGCCGAGACCCATACAGCCTTACTTATTCTCTGGAATTGTAACAGAAAGAGTATATCTCAAGGGAAAAAAAAAATAAAAATAAAATGACAGGGTGAAGGTATGGCTTTCCCACTGTTGCTGGTGCAGGAGATTGCCCTACCACCTCCACCAGAAAAAGCTGAGGAAGAGTGAATAATTTATATTACAGATTTTTTTTCAGTTGATTTCCCAGTTAAGCCCCTTTTACTTTTCTCCAGTAACTGTACAAGACTCCTTTACAAAAGACCCACGGTTGCGTTAAGTGGCGTCTTAAGCAGGTCACATTTTTCAGAGTAATCAAACCTAAGCTTCCCCTCTCTTGGTTGCGACCCCTGCTGCTGGTTACACAGATCCCCGGCACATGGGACGGCAGAGCCCCGCGCAGAGGCACGCAGGGCAGCGGAAAATTTATCTGCTCTTCAGAAGAAGCCGCCGCACCGGAGGTTTGATGTATTGTGTAGTAACACGCAAGCCCTTCCACCAGACAGTGACTGCTCCAGCCCTATCAGAAGGATTAATAACCACATCACCCCGGTGCTGCAGAGCCGGTTCAGACGCTGCGATTCCCAGGGGCTGGACCGCAACACTGAACTTTTACATGAAGAAGTAATCCGAGGTGCCGTGGACTGTAAAATATAGCAAGGCTTTTCTGGGAGAAGACTGGTGACTGATACACCTGGTACGGCTGTGGGTCTCGGGCAGTGAAGGAGAACATACATGGTAGCTGCTCTGTGTAAAGGTGACCTGGTTTAGCTGAAAAGGCACAGTGCCATCTCTCAAATACTGTTTTTTTTTCACAGTAGCACATCTCTGTATGGATCCAGGAAAAGGAAGAGAGTCCATGATATTCTGCATGTCAACAGGACTTGGCAAAACTAAGAGTCTGCCACCTCTAGAAACCAAGTAAAAGAAATCCTAACAGCTGTAGGTTTTGAGTGAAGGCATAAAAGCCCTTAAATACCATAAGTCACCCCGGGTGCATCCCCCTCTGGATGCTGAGCCGTAATCCCCGAGCGCCCAGCGCTCGCAGAGGCTTAATCCCTTTCAACAACGGGATGAGCTGGGAGCTGCATCCTTTCAGGATTTGCATAACACCCCAGCGCACACATGTCTTTCAGGAGGATCAGAGCTGCTTAGTATGTCCTGAATTCACATTTTTACAGCCATTCTGTTTATGTCCATGTCTCTCTGCCCAGTGGGAATACCCGAGTTACCGACGTTGCCCTCAGCCCACCGGCACGGCAGGTTGTGATTGTCATGGCCAGCTCAGCTGGGCAGAAAGTGCCCCTGCACCCCGTGTCCCGGGTGCAACCGCTGCCCCAGCGCACACCACGTCTCCTCGTGGCCACCACCCCGTGACCCCACCAAACGCACGCGGATTTTGTCTCCTCTAAGGAGACCGCAGCGGGAACGTGTAAGAGGATTCTTGAGTTGGAGGCAGTCGCCTGGCGAAGGGCAATGGCTAACTGGTGTCTCTTGTGAAAAGTGAGCCAAGGGATACCAGTGTGAGCCAGGGACACAATCCTATTTAAACTTGCCTCGTCCTTTATTGGCCTTTTTATGTACAATTCTTCTGTTGTACCCTTACCTTAAGTGTGATCTCCACCGCAGAGCTCCATGGTCGTGCTCCATTGCTACAGCACTACAATAAGCCAGATTTTAATTGTGCCAGTATGGACACTGCATCCAGTGGAATGAGGTTTGATTTGAAACTAAACTGTTTTCTGGTGAAGATCTTAGTTCCTTTGAAAGGGAGAAGCAAGCCTGACATCAGCTTTCCTCACTTTAATTACTGTAAGTGTTTTCTTCGTGCCAGCAATCTCCCATGGATGCAACAATCAATTCTCAGGACAAAGACAGGCGAACAACTAACACATCTGAACTGAAAAGAAAAGAGATAAAAGATATGTATAGAGAAAAAAAAAACTAAGACGAAAATCAGCCCAACCTTTCGTTGTCAGTTGATATCGCTGCATCTTCCTTTTCCCATCAACCGTGTTTCCTCATTCTTCTCTTCTATGCCCAGGTAGCTGCTCCACCTGCAAACTGGCAGACTCACAGAGCTCCCTTGGCTCTTCTTCAGCAGCACACGGCACTTGTCTCTAGCTGCAAAGGCCTTCTTTTATTTTGCCAGGGACACATTCCAGCATTATTGGCTGCAGGGTTTGCAAGAGAAGTTTTAACCTTTCAAGACATTTCCAAAGCTACAGCAGCAACACTGGAAAGTACATGCACGCACACACACACACACACACACACACGCAGATCATCCCCTAGGCCCCCCCTTGGGAGAATAGGGCTGTAACAACAAAGTGAGGAAGAAACTTGGAACTGTAACAACATACAAATCAGACTGGACATTATACTAAAGTCTGTCCTAAAAATATAATCATTTTGCCTTGACCATTTCTTTCTACAATGCACATTATGATCCTATTCCTTACATCACGGTGTACAAAAACCTATAAGAATTACAGAAATTAAAACGTGGCTTGTTCTCTTTCTCTGCCTGCTTCAGTTACTGTTTAAGCAATTAGCTCTACTTCCGTGAAGGATGCTGAAAATACAAATTCGGCATTTGCATGCTCAATACCTGATGCTACAATCATCAGAGGTCCCTAAATCTGTCACCAGAGGCATTGCACAAAACCAGTTCAACCAGCAAAGTGTCCTCCAAGTGCTTTACCTCAGCAGCTCAAATACACGTCTAGTTCTTCGCTCAAGGGCTTTGGTGTTCTTAATGTTGAGGGACAATCTTCCGTGGATATTTTTGTAGAAGAAAATGGGGCAGAGCATTAGCTTGCTCAAGATAATCAGAGTGAGAGCCAGGGCCAGACCAGAGGTTCATTAAGCACCAGACCGGCCCAGCAGCCTGGGGGTCATGGGCTGCAGCCTGTGCACGGTGCCGAGGGGCATTGCTGGCCACCACCCCAGCCCCGCTGGCTCGTCAGGACAACAAGCCACCCATGGAGCAGAGAGAGAGGTAAAAAGGGGAGAATTGAATGAATATTTGTGTCTCAGCTTCAGGAAGGTCCAGGGTGTACTCAGACCTCTCAAAAATGCTGTGGCTAAAACACGCTTAGAGTAGATACGTGCTAGGGCACAGCCGGGGGACACGTACAGAGATATACAGAGCTCAGGACAGAAACACAGCCAGTAAATGAAAACGAAGATGAATACGCAATGGATCCATTTATTTTTTCAAAATACCATCATAGAAAAAGAAACCCAAAAGAAGACAGATGTTATTTGTCTTCATCATTCCTCTCCCCCTCCCCAAAACGGGAAATGTTGTCTACCAACCTGTATCTTTAGTTTGTTTTTTTTTTTTTTTTTGGGGGGGGGGCAGCAAACCAAAACACAAACAAATACAAATTTAAATTTGGGTTTTATGTCCAGTTTTATGTCCCATAATATTTTCCATCAACCTTAAAGTCCAAAAATTGCTGATAAAATAAGAGCTGCTGGGATTGCTAGGAAGAATTTTGTGACAGGTGACTTCCTACTAATAGCCCCTTATGGACAATGTTGTGGAAGAGAAAGAGGTGAAAAAACACCGCTATAAGCACTATGGCCATTTAATCCTTAACATGGGAATGTATTTCTGCTCTTTTTCCCTCCCTAGATTCATTTTATGTTCCCATCAGAAGGTTAATTGTGTTAACAGGAGTTACGGCCACAGGGGAAAGATGTGATTGAATGCTGAGTGCAGTTTTAGCTGATAACCTCCGAGTGAGTGAAAGGGCACAAAAAGGGGTTGATCTCCTCTAAAGGGGTTGTCAGTCATTCAGGAAAAATGCAGCTGTGGGAGAAACGGCCTTATCTCCCAGGACACGAAGAAGAGAAGCTATCAAAATAATCTTGAAGCTACGCTCATCGCAGCCCCCGTGCCTGTGCCTGTGGCGCTGGCAGCGGAGTTAAATACGAATGACTGGCTTTTTTTTGTGTGTGTGAGCAAGCAGACCCTGACTTTACGCACATTCTGAAGACCGATTAGACTGCATGAAAATGTGCAATTAACAGCAATAGACCCCAAATAATTATGCCTCTGGCATGAAATCTTGACATCTTTTAGCTTGACAGCACAACTCCTTTTGCTGAATTGGGGACATCATTGTGTTCCAAGATTTTAGCTAAGACTAGCAGTGAAATCTTTCCCATGTATTAAAATGGTCAAATAATTAGTCAAAAATGCCTATAGAGGGTCTGCATGAAAAACAAGGACTTCCCTCTCCATTGATAATTTCAGCCCATGTCGGAACTCATCCTACAAAATAACATAGGATTTATGGTAAGTAGCTTGGAGAAGAAGAGTTGTTTTGTTTTTTTTTTTAAGATTAAATATTTCTGTAAGCTGCAGTTGATGAGAGTGGGTATTCACAGAAATGTCTGCACCCGCAGAACCAGGACAAAGGACCAAAGTATGTTTCAATGCTAAAATACAAGAAATTAAATTTGCGGCTGGTTCGTCTCAAAGGTGCACTGCAAACTCTAGGAACAGAAAGCTTTCTCCTCCCTTGCGCCTCAGGACTACCTTAGAAATGTCTTGGGAGCACTCCAGAAATTGTTTTAGGTGTTGCTACCAGCTGCATCGCAGTTATCCTTCTCTACCTTTTCAATGGAAAGGACGCTAAACCCTAAAAAACTGGCAGACCTGTCCTCATCTGACTCTGGTTCTGCAGCCTTTACAATGAAGATGCTTTTCTCACATGCAGAGCTAAAAATACATATGCTTGTCCAATAATAGCCATAATATATCAATGCAGTCTTGCAAGAGAAAAACAAGTGGATGGAAAAACAACTGTTTAGACTTTTGCTTCAAAACGTCCAGATATAAACCTGGTTGACTTTTCCCCCAAAGCTTCTGAGTGCAAAAAAGTTCTGTAATATTAACATCAACAGTACAACTCGAACAAAACAACTAAAATGCTTATTGACTTGGTAGCAGGGAAAGCCAGTTTGAAATATTTGATCCTAACACCAGCTAAGCAAGTATGTGTAAAGTGTAAAGCCTGCACTTGTTGATTTCTGAGATAAAAATCAATAAAACTGTCCATAACCTATAACTCTTTGGTTTACCTCTCCATAGAGATCAAAAGAGAGTAATTAGATTTCTGCCTGACTAGCAGGGGTAGAAAACTGTTTCATTTTGGATCAAAACCTTCCCAGTGGATTACACCTTCTGTCCACTGCCTATCAACACTTAGCAATTGCTTCTGTATTTGACTTTGACAGAACTACCAGAATGCTACTATCTAATTTTCAGTGTAGCTGATACCGGGTTTTGAAGCTTTATTCTAGTGTCAGGTTTTAAAATTAATTCTTCCCACTTCGTATTTTACATTTTTACTCTGCCTGGTGTTTTATAACAGCCAGCCTTGCTACTGCAATAAATAATTAAAAACCAAAACGACAATACCCATCCAACCTCTAATTTACAACAAGCAAAAAAACCTTAATCTATTATTGATGATCCAGCCTTTGGATTCAGATATCACTCTAAACAAGCAGTTGTCTGCCTTGGATTGTCTTTGCATTTCATATTCAAATGAGGTTGACGCTGTTGCATATATTTTCATCTGATGACATTTTAATATCACCAGATGCTATTGCCTGCCTAGGAGATAACTGCTTCAAACACAGCCTCCTTCCCTCTCTAAGCACAGGGATATTAAGGGGCAAGCAGAAAGCGGGTCGTGTTTTAAAATAACAGTTTTATAGCACTCGCTACTATCACTGTATTCTCACATTTCAACAGTCCCAGAGTCTTTCTGTAATAATGGCTTTTTAGAGAGAAATGTCACTCTGCATTTTGATCTTCCTTAACTCAGCAGCTTTTTGAACAGGCTGAGAGCATGAAATATCACATAACAAATAGCGCTCGCAACAACTTCACATGCTAGATAGAGATTAATCTATCGGAAAATATGTGACAGCTTAAGTTCAAGTTCCATGTAATGAGCTGTGTTGATGGACAGATGCAATAAATTCACGTCCTGATGCAGAGGACTTTGTCAGATGAAGTCCAGATCACAGACAGCCACCCGCAGCCTCCCAGCCCCTCCTGCTCTGCATTCGGGGGCATTTTGCTTACTTACTTGCTTACGGGATTAACAAACCTTCCCATTCTCACAGCTCTGAGCATTTTAAAAATAAAACCTAACCTCATAGTTTAGAAAGAACTAGAACTTCTGGTATTTGAACCTGGCCACAATGTGCATTTGTGCAAAAGTACTATGTAAGATTTGCACTTACCCTAAGTGTATGCATTTAGACTGAAACTCCCTGTGAGCTGGAACATTTTTCACTGTATCTTGGACAGGATAAAGCAGACTAACCTCTAAAAAGGAATGTACGGCCATTGGTTAGTGTTTTGGCTACCTGTGGTTCCCCTGCCCTCACACAATGCCTGCATGCAGACAGGTGTGTGCAGTCTTGGAAGTCTCTGTGGCACTACGCCCCGACACCAAAAAAACCTTGAAATGATGGCAGAAGGCAGGAGTTAAGGGGTGTATGTTCTGCCCTTCTTCTGCCAGTGACCACTACAGGGAAATCCATGAAAACTTCTCTGTAAAAAGGCTGGTTAAGTACAGTCCATCCAGGCTGCAGGACCCCTCTCTCCCCTACAAAGGGAATTGAGGAGATAGTCCAAGATACCCTGCAATTTTCCAAGGCTGCTGTACCCTGGTCCTGGGCATGCCCCAAGACCTTCCAGTTTTGGATGATGAAATCCTCCCTTGCTTGATCACAAGCAGTCCAGAAGAGCAAGTGTCCCGTTAGAGTTCATCAGACCAGGCAAACAAGGCAAAAGAGCCCCAAACTTCAGCCCACAAATCTACATTGCGTGACAGCCTGGCATTGTACTGCACAAGCTCATGTTCAGAAGCAAGATGGACATTTTCCTCTCTCTGAAAGACGTACAAGCTAGAGCACAGAGACATGCCAACATGGATGTACTAGTACAGCTCATTCGTGTAGCCCCAGCTCAGGCAGGGTTTTTTTTTCACTGCACTTCCCAGTGTGGAATTAATAGATCCAGGACAGCTTCAGCATCTCTACTTAGGGAGCTCCTTCCACTGGGAAAGTTCTGGGTGTTTCCATGGGGATAGTTTGGATGCATTCTCTCCACCACGCCTGAAATGGGGACAAATGCCAGTGCTCACCCCCAAAGGCAGAAAAAGGGCTACGGTCTGTGCTTGGTGATAAGCATTCCCACAAGTAACATCACCAAGCAGCAGGGAAACATCTCTCTATCCAGTCTTTATCCTTCATCAGTTTCCGTTAAATCCTGCTCACATGCATTAAACCAGAGGCAGTAAAGATTTTCCACTGAAGACTTACATAGGTGGAAACAACATGGTCAGGTCCACAGCACAATTTCCAAGTGACAAAGCTGGTTTAAGATAGTCCCACCCTTCTTTGATGCAATTTACTGGTTCCACCTGTTGGATTGATAAAACTACTTACAGAAATGTGCCCTAAATTGGAACAGTAAAAAAACTCGCATAGGCCCTCAAAAAAATAATACTTTTATGGAGTTACTGCATTGACTTTAATAGTTTTATTGTCAGAATGGCTCAGGTGGTTAAACTGAATGAAGAACTCTTCAGCCATGTTCCCCACTCAAGAAATCATCACATGGAACAAACCTGCATTTTGCTGAGATGTAGGTGTACCAGAGTGGTCCGTTCCTCATCTGCACCCAAAAAAGAAATCTTGATTCTGACCTTTTGGAGGACACCAAATAGACACCCAGGGATGGGGGAAAGGCAAAGCACTTGTCCTCATGCCTAGTTTTAAGCAGCAGCTCGCATGCTTTGCTGAATTGGGACTAGTGACTTAATTGTGAAATTATTTGTATTTTGTCCTACGGAAGACACAATCATTTTATTGGGTAACCTTAGCACCTAAGGAAGACTGTTAAATTATAAGTGGCACCATCTTAGCACGAAGCCATTGTTCACCTGACATCTCTGGAAATGCGTTCGGGCACTTCATGTTCCCTCCATTGATTCTGATTTTCCCAGTGAGAGGACTGTTCTGGTCCCCACCACTGTCCCCCTTTCTTCCCCGGCCTCGTTCTTCTTTCTGCTCTGGGAAGGAAGAAGCTTTCTGTCTTTATAAAAGTCACACCAGTCAAGAAGTACTCCCTTGACATGTAACAGGCTGAAACATAACAGACTTGTAAGAGTTAGCAATTGCACCTTGTTCTGCGGCATGCCTTGCTCTCCGGTCTCCCTTTGGATGGCGGGTGATTGTGTGACAGATACATACAGTTCCTTTTCCATGGGCACCTGGGGCTGTACAACTGTCCGTCCGCCCCAGCCTCGCAGCCATAGGAATTGCACACAAGCTATTCCGAGGCAGGCAGTGTTCTTAGACCTTTCTCTATGGATGCCAATTAGAAGATTAGCGTCTTTTCTCTCCCCCTCTTTGCTATTAAATAGTCACACAAAAGCTGAGCTGACAAATTGCTCTCTCTATGGTGTGGGACAAAGACAGACAATAGATCAACATCATTTACTATACTCAAATCCTATTAATCACAGATTAATGAGAACATGTCTAGGGGGGGAGAAATTACCAGAATGTGGGCATATTGGCTTGTTACTCATGTAACATCTGCTGTAGCTTTACCTTCAGTGTCATGTCATCTTTTATCACATTGAAATAATGTTTGCTCCAGAAACATAATTAAGATAATGGGTCCTTCCTTTAACAATTACTGAGGTACAGTAGGATTGTATTTCTTAGCCCTTTGTTTTTAAAAAAATCTCTCTTAACTACTTTCTGAATGTTTATGTTAGTCATTATGAGATTAACGAAGATGTATTTAAAGGCTTTAATATTAACTTGTTATTATCTTTATTATTTATAATTTTACTCATTACTTCTCTCCTCTGACAAATTACATGTGCAGAAGTAAAACCTTTTGGTTTTAAGCTTAAAGAATTGTTTTTTTTATGGGAGTAACTATTATTAATTTTTCATCAATTGACATTACAACAGTTTTGGAGTATGATGTTTATTTTGATAAGCCTGCACTTTTCTAACTGCCTCCTTAAAATTATTCTACGGCTGAACTGCTTATCAACTTATTCCCCCGTTTTCTTTTCTGCCGTTGCCATTGGTAAGGAATATTGTTCAGGGCAGCAGCCTAGCATGTATATTGTCTCAGTGCATTTAACCACCTACCCTGGCTCGAATCTCCTTTTTTAATTAATTCCTCCGTTTGCCTTTAAGACCTGAAATTTAAAGTTCTGGGTTTAAGTAATTAGTATGCTTCACGAGGCCTCCTCATGCCGTTACCCTCAATATGGGGGAAGATGCTCCGTGGATAAATAGCAAAGCAATTACAAATTACAGCCGGCAAATAAAGAGGGACTGCAGCCTACACGTGGGACCCTGTATTTTAAAAAAAAATATAAATTAATCGGCCCTTGCTCTCTACGTCCCGATTACTTACTGCTCTCCGCTGGGGAGCGGCAGTGACGAGGGCAGGGGCCGGGCCGCGATCAGATGCCACCGCGGCGTTTCAGCACCGCGGGGCGGGGACAGCTCCGCCGGGCGCGGCCCGGGCTGCCGCCACGCCCACTGGCCGCGCCCACTGGCCACGCCCACGTCCCCTCGCCCGCGGGTGCCCCGTTCCCCTGGCAGGGAGCACAGCCCTCGCCCCGGCGCCCAGCATCTCCTGGGGAGGCCGGGACGCTTGGCGGCCAGGCTCACAGCTGCCATCACAGAGAGCCGCAGGGGAACACGGGAAGGCAGGCAACGGGCAATGGTAAGGCCACTAACTCTCAATTTCCAACTTTCTTGAGGACGTGGGACCTCCGGCTCAGCATTGCACCTTGGTGCCTCCTCTCACTCAGGATTCAGAGACCTGCACCCTCTTCTTAAGGTAGGCACGGTAGTTATGAAGATGATCAGAGGGCTGGAGCACCTCTCCTATGAAGACAGGCTGAGAGAGTTGGGGTTGTTCAGCCTGTGGAAGAGAAGGCTCCAGGGAGACATCATAGAGGCCTTCCAGTATCTGAAGGGGGCCTGCAAGAACGCTGGAGAGGGACTTCTTACAAGGGCATGTAGTAATAGGACGAGGGGTAATGTCTTCGAACTAGTAGAGGGTAGATTTAGATTGGATATCAGGAAGAAATTCTTTACTGTGAGGGTGGTAAGGCACTGGAACAGGTTGCCCAGGGAAGTTGTAAATGCCCCATCCCTGGAAGCGTTCAAGGCCAGGCTGGATGAGGCTTTGAGCAGCCTGGTCTAGTGGGAGGTGTCCCTGCCCATGGCAGGGGGGGTTGGAACAAGGTGATCTTTAAGGTCCCTTCCAACGCGAACCATTTTGTGATTCTGTGATTCCATGTGTGAAGACCAGGCTGGATGGGGCTTTGAGCAATCTGGTCTAGTGGAAGGTGTACCTGCCCATGATAGAGGGGGTTGGAACTGGATGATCTTTAAAGTCCCTTCCAAACTAAACCATTCTATATGTTTGGAAAACCGAAGAAGGGATTATGTGTTTCTGTAATGTATTATGCCATGTTTTACACCCTCATGCAACAGTTCAGCACATTCACTGAAGACGTAGGAAACCAGAGTCAGTGCTTTCATCTGTCCAAGGAGAGTCCACCCTTCCCCTTTCTAAGAGTTTCCCTCAACATCTGGTGACAGAGTTAACTGTATTGGGGCTGTCGCCACTCTTTCTATAGAAATTAGGTCACTGTTCTTGAATTTTTTAAATACTCATGGAGAAGGGGGGAAGAGGGACATCAACTTTGTTGCTTGGTGGCTAAGATGACCAGAGGAAAATCTAGACATCTGTTCCAGTTCCTGCTCCAAGAATGGCTCATACTTCTTCATACAACAGTTGTTCTATACAGTACCTTATACCAGGGCTGTCTACGGGAATATTTTTCCCAGACCACAAGGAACATAGCACAAAATCCCGTATTTCTTACTCACCTCTGAGGAAAAAAGTTTGGCACAATGGCCTGGTTCCATCTGAGATGATGGCATGGGCACGCAGAGACAGAGATGGTGCAGCGCTTCTTCACCAGGCCTCAATGAGATTAGTGGATCTCAGCAAACTGGGAAATCCCACTTTTTAGCCATTAGCTTGGGCAGTACTGGAAGCATGCACAGACAGATCTGAATCCTCCCAAACGGAGACCCTGCTGCGATCTCACCTACATCCTGCATGACTGATCGTTCATTCAACTACCAGATAGAAGACCAGTGATAAGGCTGCCAGAGCTCTTTGTATCTGGGAAAAGGAAAGGAAAAAAAAAAAAAAGGAAAGTGATTCCACCGGAGTTAAATGTGAAATCTGGCTTGAGGATTTCAGTGTACTCCAAGTATGTGGTGGCAGATTCACCCTCCGGTGGGGAGAGTCCTGCTGAGGCCACAGGCTCTGATAGGGGAAAGCTTAGACAGGCAGCTGCTATGTCCTGACAAGACCGAGGTCCTTCAAGGTTTGGCCAGAAAGAAATCTTCAGCTGTGTGGGACTTTAATGTCCACAACAGAGGCACCTTCAAAGTAGGGAGACTTTGGGTAGCAGCTGCGCAAAGTGGTCTTGAGGATTAGATTTGGATTCAGAGGCACCTAATTTCTGCCTAAATTCTGCATCCTTCCGTGGCTTTGGTCTGTAAAATCAGGATATATAGCCTTTCCAAGTGACTGTGAGGATAAAAGTATTCACGGTTTTGAGGTAATAGTGCTAAAATTCTGGTAATGGGGAGGCAGAGATAGCTGAGGGCTGCTTACTCACACTGTGCTTCCTTTCTCAATAACTAATAGCATGTCTCGGCTTTGATGTTGATGGGTAGGCAGAAGAGTGGGCTTGATTAAAAGCATTAATTTACCTCTCTCAGATAACAGATTCATACACACAGGTCTAAATCAGGAGTAACTCCATCAAAATAAACAGCCCTCGGGTAAAACAGGTGTAAAAGAGAAGAGAACCAGACCCTGCCTCTAACAGATACATGACAAGGTAAATGGGCAAACACAAGGAAAGTGAATTATTGTTATTATATGTGCACGTTACGCTCAGTACCATTAAAATCTAACGCTACAAAGAAAATACCTTTCAAGCTTGCAAAGTATATGCAATAGGGGTTGTCAAGAACTCATCAGAACCCGTGAACGTTCCCTTTGTATATGTTGCCTTCATTGCAGCATTGATGTAAATCAGGAGTACTTTCATTGGCAGAAAACTGGCAGGATAAAAAAAAATCAGGTCTGTTAGCTCTAAGGAAATTAACTGAGACCCATTGACTCAAGAAAACCTTTATAAAATTTGAATTACATCTTAAATGAACATTTAATTTCATAATTTGTCACCTTAGATAATAACGTTAAGAGATCTATGCTGGTACAAACCATTGCGTTAATTACAGTAAAAGCCATCAAATTAAATTCAATTTCTGGAATCAATAGCATTTCTCCAAGTACCATCCCTAATGATGGCCATACCTTTCATTTGGAGTTTTATTAATGCATGTGTTATATCTGTCACCTTCTTCAGTTGCGAGCAAACTCACTATATGTTAATTCACACCTGATAACAATCGTTTTTCTTGTACTTACCTTTTAAACCTGATGATAGGATGTGTCAACACCTATAGGGTTTTTTGTTTTGTTTGGGGACTTTGTGCAAGTTTTGTTCTTGTTATTTTAAAATTGCTGCTAAATGACAGTTTCCAGTTATTTTAATTATAAAAACGGACAATAAAAATGAAGGGTAAAAAACTTCACTCTCTCTGGTGCAGTGTCCGCTGTAACCTCCAGACGTGTTGGGAAGGAACAAAATCTGAGCAGAAAATCTTTTATAAGTTTTTTTTTTCAGAAATTTCTCTTTTCACTCCTAGGGGAAGTTTTCTCATGCAGATAAACACAGACAAACGATGCCAATAGCTATTTACACATACTTCCCCCCTTCCTAATAATCTGCTTACATTGGGTTTAGACCCAGTACTCTAGAAAATTCCCCATTGCACCAGCCTTCCTGTTTATCGCCTGTTTTCACACTGTGTATCACAGTCAAAGCATCACCTCCTTCGATAGACGCTCTCATGACAAACTGCCAGGACACGCGAAAGATTGCTGCGAGTGCCTAAAACCTCATGCTAATTTCCAGCACGTTTCATCTCCGCAGTCTTGCCTCCCTCTACCCACCACATCATCAATGAACTTTTCCAAAGCAACATAACCTTAATTACATTTTAACCTCAGCACAGAGGGAAGCGGTATCTTCATTAACTGTTGGGAGGCAATTTTCAGGTCAAGTTGCAGGTGTGTTTTTTCATGGTGACTGTTTCTTTTTTCTGGCAAGGGACAACTACGTCAACATATTAGAAAAATACATTATTTTCCTTTGATCTTTTTCTTAGCTCGGTCGTCCTGTAACAGATTATGAAAATGGTTAGGGTTTTGTTGTTTGGGTTTTTTTTTTAATAAAAAAGCACCTTTCATGTGATAATAACCAATTCTGGGAACATAAGGTCAAGATGTTCCTCCTCGTGTCACTAAATGTTAGCCACTTAAAAAATAGGTGTGTAATCTAAATCAGTTGGTTAAACGCCTTCCACGCTCAGTGGAGAGGCGGGCGGACATCTTGCGGGGCAACTCACCACAGCCTAAACCAGACCTTCTGGACAGCCTTTTTGGTCTATCTGCAGCCCAGTTGGAACCACAGACAACTCAGTCTAGGCATGACGAACCCACCTTTAATCTCCATGTTTTGTTCCACATCATGGGTGTCCCAAAGGAAACTCCCCTTAGTTTTACTGCAGACCAAGAAGACTGTACAGGCACGAGTGACATTTCTCATTTGTAAGCCACCCCTCAACTCCAATGTCACCCCAAAGACCAGCAGTGCCACCCACTGAGGGAGGACTCCCCAGGCAGAAGAGAGGGAGATGGGGAAGGCTGACAAATGTGACCCTGAAAGACAACAACAAAACGTTACATTTGAGGCAGGAAGGCAGCTATCAAGGCAAGTGGACGTGTTACCAGACTCAAACAAGGAACTGAAAATAGTATGAGAGATGACAGGACCAAAGAACCTTTGTTGGCTCATGAAAATCTGGGCGTTAAGGGAGCAGAGTCCACTTCCAGGTGCCAAAGGCTGCCAGGACATCTGCCCGGCAGGCTGGGGAGGTGCTGGGCAGAGGGGCTACCCATCACTGCTTAACTTTGCAGCATTAGACACCTCAAATAGTGCTCATCTGTCAGAGGACACACCGTCTTTGGAGCAGTTGCTCTCTGCTCAGATTTATCATGCTGTCAACATGACAAGATACCTGTATGCATATATCTGATCACAACGGAAGAATGATTATACCAAAACATCCAATTTTGCAAAAATGCCCTTTACATGTGCTTACACGTAAAGCTTTAGATAACATTCTGGCTATCAGTACTGTTGCCATTAAAACACTTGCTCATGTTATGTATTAAAGCACCTAACTGTAAATGACTGCATGGACACTGCTATAAACAAAGATACATCCTTCAAGAATGCACTCCCATGTACTGGGAGTTGATCCTCTT
Source organism: Chroicocephalus ridibundus (assembly GCF_963924245.1). Taxonomy (NCBI): domain Eukaryota; kingdom Metazoa; phylum Chordata; class Aves; order Charadriiformes; family Laridae; genus Chroicocephalus; species Chroicocephalus ridibundus. Next base: position 31,585,277 of record NC_086287.1, read on the forward strand.
CCCTGTGAAAAAACTATTTAGAATCGGGCCCTGAAGTAGAAATTTTGCTAGATCATCAGTGGAGCTGACAGCCACGCACAGCTTTAGCTGACCTGAGGTGTGGTGGGGACAAACATTTCTACAACTAAGCACCAGGTGCCCTCAGTTAGCACCCAGAAACGGGAGCTGTCTATGTCATCTGTTGAAAAATACGGCTTCACTCGAGATACCCAGCATCGCACCGGCATGCTCTCAGGGACAGGGTCTTCTGGCACTTGGCAGCCATCCTTGGTGGTCACCAGCAGCTCCCCTCCCTGCCCATGAGCTCCTGCGGGGAGGAGGAGGAGGTAGGACTCTGCAGGCTACCCTCTCCTCCACCCTGTGCTCCTCATTCGACTCCAGGCACCCTCCTCTCTGTCATCAGAACAAGGGAGGGACCCTTTGTTGAAAACAGAGTACCACTGTGTAAAGAAAGTCTAATTCCTAGTACACGCAAGAGGGCATCCAATTGGGAATTTTCAACAAGTTACAATCCTAAAATTACAAGCCCCCTTCTTTTGACATTTTCTTCCCTCTAAGTCCTTAACTTTGAAGCCTTAACTCCGTTAGTCTCATTTTCATTACTTTGTTATCTGGTTAGTTTTTGCTTCCCGATACAACTAGAGTCACTGCCAAAGACTCATTCACAAAAATCTTGGGATTTTGCAACACGCTACCAAGAAGGTAGCTACAAACACCCGTGTAGCTTTATAAGTATAAATATATTTTATATTTTATCATTTATCATTTTGTTTTGCATTTACTTCATATTTTCTAATTTTATTTTATATTTTATAAATATATTTTTATAAAAATATTCTGTTTGCTTGCTGAAAGCCCGTCTAGCCTAGCATTTTGACTCCTACAGTGGCCAAAAGCGGGTGCTTGGGGAAAAATATAGGAACAGGAGAGCATAAAGTGATATTTCCTCTGAATATCCTCTTAACAGCCAGCAGTCTTCAGCTCAGGCAACTCCTGAGCAGTGTCTTTGTGTTTAACAGATTTAATAGATTGACTTTTCCATCCATTCGCTTTTGACCTCTTGTAAACATTCAGCATCCTCAGGAGATTGTCAAAGACAGTGGAGGAAAGGGAGTGCTCACCTGGGGAGAGGGGTGTCCAGGGCTTTGGGCTATGCTCCAGCAAGATCTTGTCTTTCCCATGAAATAGCCACTGGCTAGCCACGAGCAGGGACTCACACCACCTCTTCTGCATACATGTTTTTCCCAGCTGCTCCTTTTTCCGCAACAGAAGAAATTTTGAAGAGTCTACACGAAGCAGCACTGTGCCAAACGTGAGGCATGGGAGACCCACTGGCCTGGGCGCTCCCAAGACACAGCGGGAGGAAGGGATGCAGCCCAGGTCACCCGTGTCTTATCCACTGACCTGGTGAAAAAAGAGAGCAGAGGCTGTTTCCATAGAAAGCCCCAGCTGCCCCCCGTGTACCAACCCCACTCCAGCAGGGCTCTGCAGGGTAAGGGGTTGAGGATCCTGGAGGACCTTGGGTCTGTATGGACGCTAAAGCATCAGCGTCTCAGCAGCTCAAGTCCTTTGCCACATGGAGTTGTGGCATTCATAGACCTCAGGCTGAGGTCAGAGAGACGCTGAGAGGCAGTTGTCATCGTCACAGCTTTGAAACGAAGTTGTGCCCGAGTCCCGTGATTGCATCCCTCCGAGAGCTGGCTGCACGTCCGCCAGTCATTGCTCTGCCCGTCCCAGTGCTGGTGCTTTGCCTAAGTAAAAGCTAATTAAGAACATTTAAAGCTGTTCCTACAAGACTTAATATAATAACAATAATATTTAAAAGATATAACATTAATGGACACGAATTAACCATTATTATTTATTTTAACTATTAACATTACTACTTCAACACACTAATAACATTTTAAAGTACCCATAATAGCTTTTTAATTTTAAGAGCAATAATCAGAAAAACCACCTACTTCCCCTACCAGATGTCGAGGAACAAAACAATGTTTCCTTTTCTCATCAGGAGACCCACGTAATCTTTTCACATATTCATCTGCTCAAATCGATGACGTATGCCACATACCATCCCCAAGTCTGAGGTCTTTCTCAAGGGGAAGAGGAAAACCAGATATGAAGAAGGATGCTCTATGCTTAGGGAGCTTTGCCAGGGAGAGCTTTTGACAATTTTTGCAAAACGCCATTTTCATGATGGCACATACTTACAAAAATCAAAAAGAGGATCTGCAAGTCAGCAGCTTGTGGGTTGGGGAGCTGGAGCTGCACCAAGACACCGACGAGAAGAGTGCAGGCCATCAACGGCGTCTGTTCAGTGCTGCTGAAGGGACCGCGAGAGAGGGAGATGGCAGGTTAGCAGGAAAGTACACAGAGGAAGCGAGGACAAGGGCAGTCCTGGAGAATCTACGTGACATTGCCAGCAGGTGGGTCCCAAGATGGTCAAATGTGGATCAGCAACAGATGGAATTCCCTCAACCTCTGCCCTGCCCACAGTCTTGCTTGTGTCAGAAGACACTGAGCAAGGGGAGAGAGGTTTACTCTGAAACACAGCAACACAACGGCACGAGGCAACAATTTGATGCAAGCAGAGCCAGAGGCTGGGGCCGGCAGGTCCTGCACCTTGCTCCTCCCAAGTCTTTGACTTGGTTAATGGTGCACAGGCCAGGTTACAAACACTTGCATCAGGCCTTCTAGCATTCATTGTCAATAGGCCGTGAGGAGCAGGCATGTGATGATGCGTGCCCAGAGTGACTCCAAATTGCTCAGGAAGGTGGGACATCTGGCTCCCCATCCTTGGGCAGGACACCCTGCAGGCGGGGCTCCCCCGCCTTTGGGCTCAAGCCATCATGCTCCGTCCTGCACCGAGCCATTAAGGATCTCTGCAATACACTCGTTGACGGCATTTACATCAGATCTGAGAGGAGGTAGAGGATTTAGCTGTCCACTTCCAACTGCCTTGAGATGTAGGATATTTTTTTAAAGGGTGTGAAAATTGCTTTAAGCATCTCTAGAAGGCTTGAAGGCCCTGCAACTAGCTGTGGAGCAGGAGCTCACTGGAAGGTTTATGGAGTGGCTAGAGAACATCTTTTGTTGTTATTTGTGCAGAGTTTCTTGTCCGTACAATGTATTTTACCTCAGTTCCACTATGTTTAATGCTTTGTTCCCTGGAGATTTAAAGTATGCTTATTTTTACCAAAGCTCCTCAGTTTCTGCCTGTTGCTTGTAGTATTAGATAACAGCAAATCAGCGAGAGTCACATAGCCTGACGTGGACTTCCCCAGAGATGTAACAGGCGACCGGGAACAACCATGATGCTTCAGCATCCCAACTCATCCAAATGCGGATTCCTGGAAACAGGCTTTTCAGCTGTGCCACGAATGCTGGGCCAGATGCTGGTGGACTTGGGCTGCACCAAACAGTGCTGTTATCGAACCAGAACGCAACAACAAATAATGACTTCAGGTGCACAAGGAGAGCAAAGCGTATAGAATAATAGAATCATAGAATTGCCAAGGTTGGAAGGGACCTTTCAGATCATCTAGTCCAACCATCAACATAACACTGACAAAAACTGTCACTAAACCATATCTCTAAGCACTACGTCTACCCGTCTTTTAAATACCTCCAGGGATGGTGCCTCAACCACTTCCCTGGGCAGCCTCTTCCAATGCTTAATAACCTTTTCACTGTAAAATTTTTTCCAAATATCCGGTCTAAACCTCCCCTGGCACAACTTGAGGCCGTTCCCTCTTGCCCTATCGCCTGTTACTTGGGAGAAGAGACTGACCCCCACCTCGCTACAACCTCCTTACAGGTAGTTGTACTTCATAAAGGCAAACCTTGGGAGCCTCATGAAGGCAACACGGCTACGTTTTTGCTATGGCCCGGAGACATGCTGCCATCTCCGTGGATCGGTCAACCGAAGGAAAGAGGAGTTTTGCGAGCTCGGAAACCCAGCCATACGTTCCCGCAAAGCAGCGGGAATGTGTCCCCTTGGTGGGGACGCTTCGTTTTCCTGCAGGGCTCAGGCACCACTAGAGGGAAACACAGCACCACCCTCGGCAGCGGCCCGGGGGCGCCGGGAGGGGACGGCCGACAGCCGCGGGAACACCGCCGGTGGCGGGACTCGGAGCAGCCTTCCTGTCCCTGTCCCTTCCCCTTCCCCATCCCCTTCCTCATCCTCCCGCACCGGCACTGCGGTGGGAGAGGGACGGAGGGGAGGGACCGCACCGACCTTGCCATAGGAGCAAAGGGGAAAGGACGAGGGGGAAATAATGATGAAATGTAGTAGTAGTAGTAGTAATAATGACGATGATGAGAAGAAGAAGAAGAAGAAGAAGAAGAAGAAAGAAGACGTCTTTTTTAAAATTAAAATTAAAATTAAAATTAAAATTAAAATTAAAATTAAAATTAAAATTAAAATTAAAATTAAATAAAGTCCTAATACTACCGAGGAGCAACTGCCAGGAGGGATGCTAAAGCTTCTGAGGGTACACGGGTGCTCCTCTCTCTCAGACTACTGGGCACAGTTCTTAATTAAAATTTAATTGTTAGCCAGAAACAGCTTCCTCCTGGTGCTCTTCATCTTAGCAGTACAGGAATCTCCCCTGCTGGCGGGAAACCCTTGACCCATTTAGCTCCTAAAAAGACAGTACTATTCCAAACAGCTACTGAATTGTTTGTTACCAACAAGATAGCTATCAAAGGACAGGACAATGACGCAAAAGTTTATGAGAATTATCATCATCATTGTAACATGCTACACTTGGCTTGTATAATAGACGTTTCCTCCCTCAGATTTTGTCTTTAAAGAAAATAATGCCCAGTTTTTTACCATATCCATAAATGACCTGGTAAAGGGAGCGAAGAGCAAAGTAGCAAAGGCTGCAGCTGATGCAGAATTATTTAGAAAATATTAAACTACAGCTGAAAAGAAGTGCAGAAATATTTCGTAATGTGATGTAGCAGAGCAATAAGAAGTCAAGTTTTACATTAAATTCCACTTCAACAAATGCACTACACAGCGCCTCAGGGGAAAAAAATCTATTTATAAATGTCACAGGCTTCAAATGAACTGTTTTTACTAGGAAACGAATCTCAGAGCCTGAGATCAGGGCTCCATGGTGGGCAAAACAGCAGCAAGAATTATCAGAATTAATAGGAATATATAGAGAAAAAAAAGCAGAAAACATCATTTTGCCTTCCTATAAATGCTTCTTAAATACGGTTTGCACCCTGTATCATAGAGATAGCCAGAAAAAAATAGGTTCTGTAAACAGTGACCAGGTATGGAAAGGCTCCCATATGAGAAAAAAACCTAACCAGATTAGAAGCAGGACTGGCTGAAGCTTGGAAAGGAGACAGCAGAGGGTGGTGACAGCTCAGTCACATCACAGGTGGCCTAGAAAGGTGAAGAACAAATCTCATTCCCTGTTTCACTTAACAGAAGTATTCCCTTTGGTCAATTAAAATACCACCTAGTAGTTTTAAAACAAACAGCAGGAAGTTTTGGTGAAGTTTTCTTTCCAGCGCATGTATAATTAAATGTCATCGTCACAGGATATTGTGGAGATCAAAGACGTGGAGACGCCCACCAAGGGATTAGATAAATTCACTGCAGCTGAATCCACAAGTAGCTGCTAAACACAGGTGGATGGGAAGCTCCTAAAGCTCTGAAAGCTGGATGCGCAGTCCAGGAGCAGGACCATTACATGTTTTTTCTTCCTTAGGTGTCGTCAGTTGACCAGTGTCAGAGCGAGAGTGCTGGACTACGTGACTTGGCATGGCATAGCCAAGTGGGAAAGCTGGGTCACAGCAAGGCTGTGATTTTCTGGAGTTCATCTGAAACTTAGGTTGGAGCTGGGAACTGGCTTCACACCCACAAAGCATCGTATCAGGGATACAGCAACCCGCAACTGCAGTTTGCCTGCACAACTGTGTGCCAGAGTTTCACTTGCTGGTCTGGAAATGAACCAGGCAGTAAAAGCAATTAGCAGTGGAAAGACGCTAGACAGCTGTAATTATCTAAATGCCATCCTATTAACCATGTGAGAAACTAAATCCTCACAATCACATTCGTTAGTAAATGCTAACGACAAACTAACTGCATGAAGTTTCATTTGATTAGGCAGAAGAATTCCACTCCAATATGATTATGTTACACAGAATGACCTAAAAAAAATAATAAATAAACCCAGCCTGCCTCAGAGAGCAAATGAATGTTAATACTAGCAGACAGGCAGAGAAGCCCTGCCCTTGTGGGACAAGGCTGCTCCTGCTGCCCCCATGTGCTACCAACAGCACGGCCAGGCTCCCTCAGCTGATGGCAAACGTTCCCATCTCCCTGGGGCAGCTCCTGCTGCGGATGCCGAGTGCAAGCGGGACCGAGCCGGTCCAGCTGCGGCACGCTGGGGTGATTCACTGCGTATTAGCCCCATTTAGAAAACCCTGCAACGTCATAGCGAGAACAGAGAGCGGGCAGCGGGAGAAATATTGTTGATGCCTCTGCTGTTTTTCACCCCAGGGGAACAACGTGGTTCAACGGATGGGGCATCGGCGTAAGTGGCATGAGCGCAGCCTGACAGCCGCTTACGGCAGAGGCGCCGGGTTTTCGCCATCCCTGGCACCCCGTGTTACGAAAGTGCGTCACCAGCCCCTACGCCAGATGCGCTCGCTCCTTCCTGCAGAGCACGAGGAGACCTACACATAACGATTTGTACAGAGCTGTGAAAGTACCATGGCAGACATCAGTTTTCAGGGCAGGCTGCCTCCTTGGTACCTTTGCTGTTTCCTTTATTGAAATACTGATAAAAACAGGATTTCCTGAATTCATCTCTACCAAGCACCCACAGATATTAGCTAAGAAGAGCAGGTCTGTGGATAGATGGAGGAGCTCACTGCACCTTTGTGGGACGAGTGAGGGCAATTCCAGCACCAAGCCGAACCCCACTGCATCTATAACGACCACCATTTCTAGATATCCAGGTACTGCAGTGGCAAGCATGATGCCAATGTCCGGACGCAACAAAACAACATCCATACATTATAAAATGGACCACGAATCACTGTCCATCCAGATCATGAAGCCCTTCAGAGAAGACATGTGTGCCTCCAGAGCCTAGGTACCACAGTGATGAGGACACGAGGAGAGAGTAAAAGCCTGCACCAGAGGGTCCGTTTCCAACATGAGTTACAGAGTGTGATTTGTTGTTGGCTGAAACTGTAATCGCCATTTTTAAGCATGGGTTCCCTCCATACCCTTTTATTCTCAGGCAGATGATGTGGATTTCTGGTGTTTGTGTGATTTTGCCCAGTTGTCCAGTTTAGGAGATTCAACCCCCCATGAGACCCTTCAGGCAAGGAGGCAGAAAGGAGAATGTAGCCTCTCCCAAGAGGCCATACTACATTTCTGTGTGGGCACAAGTCCCTCTGAAGCCCATGAAAGCTGCCGCCTGCCCAGTAGAAGGGCCCATAGGCATCATCTCACCACTCTTCTGCTCCCCAGCCTGACTGGTGGACACTGCCTGTGCTGTTGGCAACCCGGGGACAACCCGTGCACAGAGGCCACAGGGCAGGCAGGTGCCCAAGCACCCAGCTACTCCGCAACCCCATCCTGTCACAACACTGCAGGTGATTTCTTTATATATAATCAAATAAATCAGAAGGTTATTAGATTAGAATTAGCATTCACTAACACAATTGATTGTGTGGATTTAGTCATCTAAATGGTCAATGGTAGGACGTTTGGGTAATTATTGCTGTCTAGTGATATTTCTTCAGCTAATTGTTTTTATTGAATGACTCACTTTGATGATGCAGCTGAAACTAGTGTGCAGCTGGGCTCCCGAGGACAGGCTTGTATCTGCCCAGACCACCTCCCAGAGGCTTCATCCTTCCCGTAAGACAGCACATTCGGGTCCCTCTAGACGGTCCTTAGGCAAGGAACCATTTGGGAACTATTCCTGCCTCCGCCAATGCAAGCTTGATCATATGTGGGACGATTTCTCACAGCAGCTCACCCCAACAGGGTTAAAAAAACCTGAGCTAAACTAAGCTGAAGTGGGGTTTTTCCAAACTCCGCTTGAGTGGGTGCCACCTGTGAGGGCAGCAGCACAACAGCCCACATAAGCTGAGATATTTTCTCCTCCACCCTCTAAAGCACACCCCACCCTCACCCCCATGAGCAAAGCCCCCCCTAATGCTGCCCTCCGGAGAGGGGCTCTGGGCATCTCCCCACAGGTGTCCCTCACCACATTGAGAGGGACACAGGTAAGATTCTGCCTGCACAGCACCATGCCAACGTAGAGAGCTGAGAGCTCATGTTAAAAGTTTTCCCACCTGGAGCTGCCTGGAAAAGCCCAAATGAGCAGATTGCTGCTCCAGCAGCAAGAGTGTACTCATGCCTGCTTCCTTGTCATCAGCAGCTTCCTCCAGGTACGAGGTCTCCCAGGACCACCGTCGTGCTCCCCAGCATCAGTAGCATCAAAGCAATGTTCATCAGAGACCTCTAGATGAGGCAGCTGAGGGAAGGTACCAAGGGATACAGGAGTGGGACTAGGTCTCACCATCATGCTGTGCCTGAAATTGGGTGATCTGGCTTGGTTTTAATTCTGCTATATGTTGTCATTCGAGATCAGCTGAGCCAAACATATGGAAGGAGTCACGGAGACCGTCAGACAGTTCCCAACCCAAAGGGGAGCAGGGGGGGCTGCAACCCCAGCCCAGAGAGCGGGGAGCTGTTGCTCAGCCCCACACGGGAGGGCTCAGCCTTCTCCATGGTCACGCAGCCTGGGGGACCTTGAGGTGACAGGGACCTGACGCTGCTCACTAGGAAGGGTGGGAGAGGGCATCTCACGCCCACAATCCACAGATGCCCTTTTGCTGTTTGTTGCCTGCACGCATCCCAGATGTCTTACAGAACTGTGGGACTGCACAGGCGCACGGCTTTGCCGAGCAGTGCCAGGAGCCTGTCCCAGGCAGAGCTCAGAGCACAAACGTGCCAGTGGGACAGACGGACACCGCCACGACAGGAACAGCAGAGAGGTGGGTGAGCGAGGACTCTCCTTAAAAGGGAAAATACGAATATAACATGAGGGACAGGGTGTTGCTTTATATACGTAGAGGGTGAGAGGCAAGGTAATGGTACAGCCAGCTGACTCCTGCAAAGGGTCGGGTTCCTGTAGGCTCCTGGGAGATGAAGATACTTTGACTACCATGTCTTCTGCCTCCCAGTTCTACAGGGGCAAAGAAGTGCCAGCTGGTGAGGATACAGGAGGCACCTGTGACGGCCACGGTGGGATGCTGGGCTTTGGGAAGCAGGGGATGCAGCCAAGAAAAGGGCTCATGTCTGTGGATGCAGGCAGGAGAAGAATTAAATAGTATGACTGTGAAACACTTGTTTCAAAGTGGGACTGATATGGCTTCTCTGCATTGCTCTGTGCAAAATCACCCCCTCCCATCTCACTTCCCTCGTTGGCTTTCCCACAAACGTGTTTCAGAGCCTCCATGAATCTTCCTATCTCAAGCATAGAACCAAACCCATGGCCCTAAGTCTGCGTTGCCAGAGGTCAGGGTTTTCCCAAGCAAGTTATATTTTTCCCTGCTCAGAAATCTGGTCTGGGAAGAACTCAAGGATTACATTTTCCCCATTTGTCCAGTGTTCCCGGACAACGAAGGAAGGCCGGCACCGTGTGCCCTTGGGGCTATGCCGTGTGCAGGCCCACAGACGTCACCACGGCTCACGCACAGGACAGAGAGTTCGCAGAAGAGCTGAATTTACTGCCTGTGCACAAACCGCCTGTCCAAGAAAGGCAGGAGCTTATCCCGGAGAGGTATTTCTGTCTGGGAAACACCACAGCCATGAGTTAGTAAACAACACCCACGAAATCTGAAGAAATCAGAGCCCTAAAAGGCATACACTAAATGGGAAATCATCCCAGGAATGGATACAGTCTCGGAGAGTGATAAATTTAAACCTTCCCCAGGCTGGAAGATCTGCGTCCGTCTCCATCTGCTCCCCCTTCCTCCCCAACACGGCTCCAGCAATGAATCACCAGCCCCGGCATCCTCTGAAAGACGTGCTGTTGCTTCCAGTTCCCCTTTACTACGTGCAGCTCAGGTACCACAGGACCGGCAGGATCAGTGACCCTCCAACCCGGGCGGCAGAGGTGAAGCAGCCCCACAGGGCGGCACTGCTTGTCCCCTGGCGCCCGTAAGTGCTGGTGGCCCCAAACTGGCTGCCAGCCATCACCTGCCCCAGGAGCGGTCGTGCTCGGAGTAAGCAGTTGGCTGCACAAAAATAAACAGGAATATGAGAGAGCAAGAGCTCTGGGAGGAAATGAGGATTCTATTATAACCCGGTCTGGAGAGCCTGCATCCTGGCAGTGCAGGAATACCCGGAGCATGCGGAGCACGGGGTGTTTGGAGTTTGGAAGAATCTGCATTTAACCCCCCTGAGCCTGCATTTAGCCTCTCTCAGCCTGTAAACCAGAGCTCACCTAGCAGTCCTGTCAATGCAGCCTAAATCTTTGCTGTCCCTTGGAGCTCTTCTCCCAGCTTGCTCTCCTCCAAAGAACAACTGCACTACCCCAGGCACTGCAGCCCCGCTCTCGTCAACAGCCATCGGTATGGGTAGAGGATGGACGGGCTGGACCAGGACATGGCACCAGAAGCACATCCAGTCCTTGGCAATGCTGCGTGCGCTCCCTGCTGGCACTGCCAACGCTCCAGCTCCGAGCACAGCCCTCAACCACTCCAGAAAACAATGAGGTTAAAGCCTTAGGAACTTGGGGAGCAGAGCCCTGGAGTGTTCTGCACTTAAAGCTGAGCCCCCCCTTAGCACCTTCTCGGCAGCAGCTGCTGCTGACACCCATCGTCAGCCACAGGCAATTTGTTGGTGATCGATCGGGGTTACCCCTCCCAGAGCCCTGTGGTCTGCTGGGCTTTGGGGCTCCAAAGGACTTTGACCGGGAGAAGGAGCAGGGAGCAGAGAGCCTGCCCTCCTCCAAAGAGGGTGCGCACAGGAGGAACCGACCTCCAGACAGACCCTCGCCTGGCAGTCCCAGGGCTTTTTCAGGAAGCATCCAGCCAGAAGTTCATCTTCCGTTGGCTTTTTTTCTTCTTTTTTTTTTTTTCTCTCAGGGTTATGCTCTTGGTATTGTCTAGTATTTCCTGCTTCCTCCCCTGGCAGCTCCCCTGCTAGCTCAGACACACAGCTACAGCACTCGCTGCATTAGCCCCTGCGTTTGCCACATCCGTCCCCAGGGAAATCCCTGGGCCCCCACGCAGTTCAGCTTCTAATTAAGGCTCGCCGTGTGTCTGTCTGCTGCGGCGAGCTCCCACTGCTCACAGAGAAGCAGCGTACTGGCTTTTTGTGTCTGTCCACGATGACTCGCACCCACCAGCTGTAGGGAGAAGGGTTGCACAGGAGTGCGAGGAGGCTCAGAGCAAACGGTGTGCTCTCACTGCCCCTGCACAGCCTCCCGCTCGGACAACTCAGCGTTAACTCAGTTCAGGTCTTTGGTTTGCTCAAAATATCACCCAGTACCACTGGGAAATTTGTGTCCAGATCCAGCTTCGAGCCTCTGGATGCATAATGCGAACAGAAAGGAAAGCACCTCCCTCCTCGGCACGGCCCCGCTGGCTGCCCGCGCTCGGCCTCTGCCAGGCAGAGCTCTCCCTCCCGAATTCTCACCGGGTCGGTTTTCTGCACGGTCCCGCCATGCCGCTCTCTCCACATTTGCAAGGCTCCTCCTTGCTGGGAAGAACTAGAGACGGTAACATTACCAAATGTCACAGTTGCTTGCAGGGGGAAAGTCCCTTTTTAATCATTAGCGCGCTCCCAGTTCATATTTTCCCTGTCAGGTGCTTCCACTTTGTCTGCAACCACAGAGGGGGCTGGACCGGTGGGGAGCAACGTTACTCGTATTGCTGAAGGGAAAGTTGTCCAGCAAGCTCAAGAAGCCTGGCTCTGCCGCTCTTCTCTTCCCCCAGCCCGAGTCTCCTCTTTCCTAAATGAAACACACGTGGCAGCAAGCTCTGCTGCATCAGGCAGCGAGCATCAGCTTCCAGCTTCGCAAGCAACGCGCTTTAACAAAACTTCCACCTGAGAAATGGGAATAACACCAGGGAAAACTTGTCTTCCAAGTGGTAGGCACTTTCAAATGACTTGCCCTGTATTTACCCTTAAGGCATAACAATAAAAGCAGTTTAAATGGATACGGTACATCTCATCCCTAAGGATCCCCAGAAATGCAATGAATTGATATATAAACAGCCCACGGTTCACACAGAGAAATGCAGATCTTTCCAGGGACGCAATACATCACTTTAAGAGATGCCAAAAATAAGCTGCAGTCTAAAAATAAAAGCAGAGACTAGTGTAGCCAGCCAGAAGTCTGGGACCATTAGACTCCGGCCGGGACACCCTAGTTAACTCCATTTCTATATCTGTGGGACATGGGTAGGATTTTAAACGCCTTAATTTGGACTTTGGCTTTATGTGCCAAAAATTATTCCCCGCACTGTTTGCTTGGATATTGTATCAGCTCAAATAAGGCGGAGAAATGCTTCCTACTGCATCCACCATACTGCTTTTTGGAGCATCTGGCTGTCCCATAATAGCCTCCGATGAAAAAGTCTGAGGAGGTAGGGATTCAGGCCACGTGGCACGTGTATCACCACCGTCAGCCCTCATCCCAGCTGACAAAAATGGACTTTGCTTAACTTTCCTTCTTCTTATTTGGCCATTTTTTTTAAAGCTTTCAAATTATAGTCATATTATTATTATAAAGCAGGAGGGAAATATGTTTTCCTTGCTTACCACTGGACTAATTGCTTGGAGCTGCCTGGTTCTTATCTCTATAGCAGCTCTAAGTGGGAGCCTGAGATGTGTGGATTTTAATTGCAAAATGTTATCAGAATGATAATGTTAAGTGTTCCCTGGCTTCCATCGCACTTTCAATGTCCGTAGACTTTTGGAGCAATAAACCGGAGTCCTATTCCAAAGGAGTGTCTGCACGTGTGCGTACACATGTAGACAGCAGCTTTACTGCACCAATTTGCTTTGCTTTGCTTTTGGTTTCAACTGCCTGGGCCAAGATCCTGCTGGATGTTGTGAACCACCTTTCCCGGTACGTTTACTGCAAGCCGTGCATAGCCCTGGAAATTAAATGGGAGGAAACGGTTAATAGGTATCTGCAGCAGCAATCACAAAAGGATGAAGTTGAGGGACCAACTCTGGTAAATCAACAGCACCACAGCGACAGCACTAGACGGTTCTCATGATTAGTGTGGCAATCAGGAAATTACAGTTTAATGTGTTTGCTGGAGGAAGCAGCACGAGAATCTTTCATGTACTTTAAAAACTGATTAAAACCCTACTGCCCCTTTGCAGCATTCAGGCACGCAAGGCTGCTTCTCCGCGCCCTGCCAGCTGCTTTCTGCAAGGTAGAATAAAAACAAACATCTCGTCCCCGCAGCCCCGCTGCCCCGCCGACTGAGTGCTCAGGGCACCCAGAGCGGAGGAGGCTTTTGCAAAATCTAGCCCTTAGGTATCAGGTGCAAAACCACCTCTTGTGGCCTTTTACATTGTTATAGTGACTTTTCGGCAGTCCCTTGGTCCTGCAGTGCCCGCTGGACCAGGCAACGGAGGCTACTAACATAGTCCCAAATGCCAAACTGCAGAGAACCTTAATCTCCTCTCAAGCTGATGAGCAAAAAAACATGCTCCTGTGAAATTAATACAGACACAGCAGAGGTATTAAACCAGAAGGCACAAGAGGACAAAGAGGGTTCAGTTTGGCGCAAATGACTGCAGCGTTCATAAAGCTTTGCTCCTGTTTCAGCAGGGCTAACCCCTGTCCCAGCTCTCTGTCCCCGGGGGTCATGTCTGAGCCTCCCAGAGCTGCAACACCTGGGTGAGAGGCCACCTAGGAAATCAGAGGTGTGACAGGCTCCACCCTATATCCAAAAACCTCATATCCAAAAGCCGAGTTTGTTTCTTTCTACTTTTTTTTCTCTTGTGGACCGTGTAGAAAATTGTATAGAAGAACTGCTAAAATGTGTTAACTTTCAAAAAAAAAAACCAAAAAGCCAAAGACAGTAGCACAAAAAGTACCTCAGTAGCACAAAAGCAGCATCAATGACCTTCACTCCTGCTTCAAAACCTTTGCTTTATACTATCTTCCATATGCCGTCCCTCTAGGCAAACATTGTACGATGAGCTGTGAGGGGTTACAGAGAAGACAGCAGCTTTATTTGTTTTAATTTTAACGAGGGTTGCGCTTGCCCCTGCATCTTTACTGCATCCCGCCCCTGCTACTTTACATGTACATGAGGGTTTAGGGCAGAATCCCTTCTCTATCCGTGCTTTTTGGCTGCCTAATACCCAGGGGTGCTGGTCCATGTCTGGGCCACCCCCCCCCCGCCGACACCCCGGGGCCGGGCTGCGGAGTGGCAGCATCTCCCTGGGGCAGGAAGTGGGCTGGGGTTGGCCTCGGCGCCACTTTCCATCCAGAAAACATTTTCCATCTCCTTTCCGCCACCTACAACTAACTGGCTGCAGTACTGCCGGGTTAAAACGCAGCACACAAAATAAAAGCACCTCGCGTGCCTCCGAAAAGAGGTTTCTGCTGGCAAATGCTTGCTAAAAATAGCCCCGCGTTTGCCTGCGAGAGCAGCTGGAGGTCGCTTATAGAAGGAGGCAAAGAACTCACTTTGCTGAATCTGGTTTCCAGACATCGCAGTGGGGACGGGGAGTTTTAAAGTTTAATTTCTGCGTGGTTCTAGCAAAACCCCAACCCGAGGCAGCCGTGGCCGGGCTTGATTCCCCTGCCAGTCAGAGCAGGAGCTTGCTTTCTAACTCCCAGCCTCCCTTTTTTGCAGGGAAGCGGGTAGGAGGAGATTCATTTGTTAATTAAATTTCCCCTGGCGATTTACATTAAAAAGGGGAAACTGTTTCAAGAAGCTCGCAACACTTTCATAACCCTTAACCTATAAAAGAAAAGAGTTGTATGGCTTTTTTCTAAACCTGCCCAAAAGCACCAGCGGGTTGTCCCAGGCCAAGTGATGAATAACGAAAAAAAGCCCAGGAATGGGCCAGCTGGGCTGAAAATCAGGAACATCTGCTCACGGAAAGTCAGGCGTTCGCCCTCTCCTCTGGCTCCCCCTTTCATCTTTGGATTTTTCTTGTTCAAAGGGATGCCATCCAATGGGAAAATGACAAAAGGAAAAAAGCACAGACACTGTTACTCAGCGAAGCCGGCAATAGTTGCAAGAGAAGAAAATTTCTTCATGGGAATCCCCCACATCTGAGAAGTAGAAGCAAAAATTCACCAGGGAAAAATTCAGTGCTGTCAGCAGACGATGCCTTTTATCCATGTGGGAGCCTGCATTTATCCAGTTGTCACTACCCATGGATGCCACGACAGCAGTAAAGAGGAGCAGAGAAGAATCATTAGGAATGGCCAGAGGAAGTAAGAATAGAGGCAGAAAATGTCATTTCTTCTTTAAAAACGTTTGTTACCTGTATGTACTTTCTGAAAGAGGCCTGTTTAGTCCTGGAACAGAAATTGTGTGTACAGGAGTGGCGTAGAATTCTCCTGTTCATTCCTGGTCCCACTGCACTGAAAACAGAGTGAAAACTTACGCACAGCAGAGAAGGGAAATCCTCTGAACGCCGAGGCAGCACCTGCACACCTGCAGGCGTCGTGACACCATAACACCAGTCATGTGCAATACTAACCTGAATCTCTCCAAAAAGCCATTTTCCCCGCCAAAATAATAGCAATTCCCGCCAAAGCAATAGCAGGGAAGACATGCGGCATGCTGATGCAGCCTCAGCATCGCTCGGGTGGCGTTTGGTTCCCTGAACTTTCAGCATGACCTCGTACCCTGGACTGGCTACAAATTCCGTCCCTGCTATCAAACGAGCGCTGGTTAACGACTCCAAAAGGGAGTCCCTCTCACCAGCCCTCGAAATGATCCTCACAGGGTCAGGGATCTGCTGCAGATGAGGGCGATGGAGGAGAGCTGTGGTGATACGCTGCACCTCATGGGTGGTGGGGCTCCTCCGAGTGTGATGACCACCACTTTGTATGCTTACAGACTGGCCTTCTGGCCTGAGACATCCCACGGCTCCTCGTACGGAACAGCAAGCGGGCGGGAAAGTCAGGAGGGGACGTGGGGTGCAATCAAGGCCAGCAGTGCAGGTGGTCCCCAACGCGCCAGGACCCCTGCAGCGTGCAAGGGGACCCTGGTGCAAAGAGCCCCGTGGTGTGCAAGGGGACCCTGCAGCGTGCAAGGACCCC
Organism: Chroicocephalus ridibundus; assembly: GCF_963924245.1. Classification (NCBI taxonomy): domain Eukaryota; kingdom Metazoa; phylum Chordata; class Aves; order Charadriiformes; family Laridae; genus Chroicocephalus; species Chroicocephalus ridibundus. Next base: position 31,601,590 of record NC_086287.1, read on the forward strand.
CGCAGCGGTGCGCACACCCGCTGCCCTGCCGGGGAGGGGGCACCGGGAGCCCCATGACCGGGCAAGGCAGGGAAAGCCCCCCGGGAAAGCCGGCAAGGGGCAGCAGCCCGGGGCGCTGCAGGGAAGTACCGACGGGGACGCCGGGGAGGCGAGTACTTCCCCCTCGACGTGGAAAAACGCCAAGTCCCCTCCCGGGCCGACCTCTTCCCTCCCCTCCCGGGGCGGCGGAGGGGAGGGAAGGGGCCGGCCCGCTGCGATCCGCCCTCCCTGCCATCGCCCGCGGCGCCGAGCAGGACCAGACCCGTCGGTCGGGCTTTGAGTGGCTGGAAATTCCCGTCCTCGGCGGCTCCTCCCCCGCAGAAATCCCCCTCGCCGGGGTGTATATGCCCAGCGCCGCCGCCGCCGCCGCTCACTCGCCGCCAAGCCGGAGCCCCGCCGCCATGATCAGCGCCCGCCGCCCCGTCGAGCCGCCGGTGATGGAGGGCTACGAGCAAGCGAAGAAAGAGCGTCAGGGCGGGTTCCCGCTCGACGACCGCCACGACAGCGGCTTGGACTCCATGAAGGAAGAGGAGTACCGGCAGCTGGTGAAGGAGCTGGAGGACATACGCCTGCAGCCCCGCGAACCGCCCGCCTGGGCGCAGCAGCTGACGGAGGACGGAGACACGTAAGTCGGGGGGGGGGGGGGGATCGAGGTGGAGGGGGGGGAACTGGGATAGGGACGCGGGTCGGGGGGGACGCGGCAGGGTGAGGACGGGGACAGGATGTGCTGCCGGCGGGGAGGCGCCGGGCTGGGCCGCGGCGGGGCGGGGAGGGCGGAAAGTCCCTGGAGGGGCGCCAGGGCCGGGCGGCTCCGCGGCGGCGGAAAGCCCCGGACGCCGAAAGCCCCGGCTTGCGACACCCGCCCGTCACCCTGCCCTCGGACCCCCCCGGGGGTCTGGGGGTGTTTAACGTGGCGTTTAGGGGGCTTTTAGCGTGGGTCGTTTAATTAATTTTCATTTTATTTTTTCCCCCCTGCAGTTTTCTCCACTTGGCGATTATTCACGAGGAAAAAGCTCTGAGCCTGGAGGTGATCCGGCAGACGGCCGGGGACCGTGCTTTCCTGAACTTCCAGAACAACCTCAGCCAGGTACTTTCACCTCCACAGACCCAAATCCGGATTGTACCCCCCCACCCCCACAAAAGCCCTCTGGGAAATTCCCTCCCCAAAAGTCCTTTTAAAATTTTCTTTTAATTGGTGGATAGTAAATCAAAGCCTACATTCAGGGAAGTCCCCAGCGTTAGTACAACGCTTCCTCTCCTCTGAGAGTGCCATTTAACGCCCGCATTTTTCAAATATGATGCAATGGGTTGCATCCCTCTTTATTGGGATGCTAATGATACCCTTCATATGGATTGTCTGTTCAGTATCCGGAGAGCCCTGAGTGCATCACTTCCAGACTAAAGGGCAACAATGCAATATGTCGGGAAGCGTAAAGAACTGAGTTTCTGGGGGGTGTTTTTAACTGGGGGGCACAAATCACCAAGCGGTCAGGGGGTCTGTTTGTCCAGACGTTGCTGCCAAGTTTGTAACTCACAGGTTTGCCTTTTCTTTTCTGCCTGCAGACTCCTCTTCACCTGGCAGTGATCACCGATCAGCCTGAAATTGCCGAGCATCTTCTGAAGGCCGGATGTGACCTGGAAATCAGGGACTTCCGAGGGAACACCCCCCTGCACATTGCCTGCCAGCAGGGCTCCCTCAGGAGCGTCAGCGTCCTCACGCAGCACTGCCAGCCGCACCACCTCCTCGCTGTCCTGCAGGCCACCAACTACAATGGTACGGACACACTGCTGTACATCTGTGTCGGTGTGCTGTACCAAGGGTAGAGCTGTTGTCCCGTATTGCTCAAAGATCTCTGGATAGGTGGAGAAGGATCGTTATGCCCCTTTGAGAGTTGAGGAGTCCAAAGCACACAGCAGTGTCCGACTTCTTTAAAGTGTCACTGTCTTGTAGGACTCCTTACTGTTGATTACTGGCTCTCATGGCTTTGAATTTTGCATTTTTAGTGCACTTTTGCAGTGCTCCTTTTTTTTTTTGGGTTAAAATAAGTTGCAGTCAAACACCAGAATAAAGCCTCTAATAAGTCTTTCCAAAATCCAACCCTGTTATTCATACTTACTGGAAAGCTTTTTTGGAAAACACCCTTTTGCCGTGGATAAATTGCAGACTGTCCTGTAATCTTGACTTTAACTGAATAGTAGGTTAGACTTACTCAGATTTTCCCTTCATTTGTGTTTTGCAGGACATACGTGTCTCCATTTGGCATCTATTCAAGGATACCTGGCTATTGTCGAGTACTTGCTGTCCTTGGGAGCAGACGTAAATGCTCAGGTATGTAACCTATACCGTGAATTTAACGGAGCAGGGCTGCGTAGCCATGAGAATCAACAGGTCTGGCACCGTCTCTGGCTCTCCTAACATGCCAAACCTTGTCTTATTTTCACGCAGGAGCCGTGCAATGGCAGAACGGCACTACATTTGGCTGTCGACCTGCAGAATTCAGACCTGGTGTCGCTTCTGGTGAAACACGGGGCGGACGTGAACAAAGTGACCTACCAGGGCTACTCCCCCTACCAGCTCACGTGGGGAAGAGACAACTCCAGCATACAGGACCAGCTGAAGCAGCTGACCACAGCCGACCTGCAGATGTTGCCAGAAAGTGAGGACGAGGAGAGCAGCGAATCGGAGCCTGAATTCACAGAGGATGAAGTAAGTAGCTATTTGCACCTTTTCAAGAGAAAGGGAAAATCCTGCCCTTTGTAGTTTTTTTTGGTTGGCACCGCTCTGATGCCATGCTCCAGTGGCCTCTTACCTATATAACAGATGGGTATAAATAACCCATAAAGCGAGGTTACGCTGCCAGCCATCAGCAAGATGGCAGTTGGGGCAAGCATATAAATAGATTACATTTAAGAATAAAATGGAAAAAAATTGCACAAGGGAGCGGAGGTTAACTTCACGCAACACGAGTTCTGTTGCTGACACCTACAGAACCTCGTGAGATAAAATTCAAGTTAATGGGTGGTTTTCTCCTCCCCAGCATTTGTTTTTGTAACATGCTCAGTGCTGCGAAATGGCAAACGTAACCATTTCAGTGTAGAAATTTTATACGCTGCCGAAGTCGGGGCATGCAGAATTTGGCAGTTATCCCAGAGTGGATACAATAATCCCAGTAAGAGTTTTGCATTAACAGCCTTTTGTTTTTTTCTTCCAGCTTATATATGATGACTGCCTTATTGGAGGACGACAGCTGTCATTTTAAAGCAGAGCTTTCTGTGAAAAGAAGTGACTGTGTATATATGTACAGAAAAAGGACTGACTTCCTTCATTTAAAAAGAAAGTCGCAATGCGGAGGGAAAAACCAGGAGGGAAATACTACACTGCCCAGCAAGGAGCATGTAATTGTAACAGGATGGTTCCAGGTGTTTAAGTACAGGAGTGGGATGTGTAACATCAATAGAGATCTGTGATTATTCACACCACCCGATAAAGAGCCACGTAGCCCATCTTCTCAACCCTACGAAGGTAGCAGGCTACGTATCCAGCCTGCTAGTTACAGAGAGCTATCTCGTGGCGTTAAGTCCCAGGAGGAGCGCGTGTCCTCTCGTGGCAAGGCAGGCTCTTACCAAGACCCCATCGTCTCGGAGGCTGTGTGTGAATTTGCATTGGGCGCTCCCTGGCCTTACTGACCGACCTCAGCTGCTCTCGATGGGGCGTCTCCGGCGGAGTCGTCAAACCAAGGGACCGGTCACCTCCTGGCTGTTAGGAGAAAGTAGCAATAATGTTAACTGTGGGCATTGGAAACTGTGTGTTTCACACCATGTGTGTCATAATTGCTACACGTTTTAGCAATTGTATATTGTGTAAATACTGTACATTTTTTGTTTATAATTATTTTGGTACATGTGAGATATGTATTTATTAAAAAAAGTCAGATTACCCTACCTGGTCTGTGAAGTGGTTCATGGCCCACCTCATTGTCCCGAGAGACATGGGAATCCACCTGGTTTGCTTTTTAAGAAACATTTAACACCTAGTAGGTCGATGGGGTCACGGGCTCAGGGGGTTTTGGTGGTTCCCCTCAGCAGTGGTAAGACATCGGAGCAGCTCGCAGCTCCCAGCCCTTCTGCTGCAGCTAATTTTGGAAGCAGACGTAGGTGTCGTTTCCTGCGCCCGTTGTGGCTGGCGGGTCAGGGGGCTGGGATTCCCCCTCCATCACCCAAACACGGCACTAGAGAAGGGGGTTTTGAGGCCGTCAGTGGCAGCACCCACCCACCCGCCCTCGTGGCACCTTTTTTTTCCAGCTCCGATACTCGGCAGCTCTTGCCAGGACTTGCCGGGGGAGGCTGGAGTTTTGCTGCTCAGCCCCGCACCCGCTCACCCTCTCATGTATCACCCGGCTCCGGCTCCGGTTTGAACTCGGACACCTTTGGATTTTCCAAAGGGGATTTCCGCGGGAAGCGGGAGCGCACGCCCGGGAACACGTGCTGCTGCCTTCCACCCCTGAAATACAGGCGTGGGGCCTCCCCCCGCCTTCCCCGCTGCGGGAGCCACAGCTCTCCTTGTTCCCTTCACAGCGGTGGAGGATGTGGTTTTAACCCGCTCCAGTTATTCCTGCGTGCTTCTCTCCGGCGTTCGGGCAGATGGAATCACTTTGCTCAAATCCTCGCCCGCTCCGGATTTTCTGTTGGCAGCGTCTCGCAGCGCAGGACTAATTTTAGCCCCGGATTTTAGCCCGTTGTGTGACCACGCAAAGGGTGGGTTGTGTGAGGGGTGACCGTGCCCCGTTCCTTCTGTGCCGTAACCCCCTGGACGGGGACGGTGTGCACCAGAGCTGCTGACGCAGGACCGAGCTCTGCCAAGAGCGTTGGCCAGGCGACTTCTGTGCTGCTGGCACCCAGCCCGGCTCGGGCCGCCGGAGAAGGCCATGGCTCCAGGTTGCACAGGGACACCCATTCCCATTTTCCGCCCTGCTCTTCCCCAGGGGTTCCTGACATACCACCTGCTCTAAGGAGGGCTCTCTGGTATGAGGAAGAGCAGCACGGCTGCCTGGGTGCTTCCTCATTTGCATGGGAGCCAAAGGCCACTGTGGAAAGGATTATATAAAATTGTCATCCTGAGTCATTTTTATTTCCTTTCCACTCTCATCGCATGAGCACAGCCCAGGTGTACGCGCTGAAACTTCCTTCTGTCAGACAGGGCCATGCCAGCATGGCAGACCTGCAAAGTTTTCCAGGCGTGGAGCTGGGTGAGAATCTGCCAAACCCTTCTTCTCCGGGCCTCACCCTGCACCCCGAACGACCGCTGAATCTGAGCTGGGGATGGGGACCGGGGGGGCTCATCCACCTGCTGCTACAGGTTTTTCACCAGTAAAGAACCCCAGGTGACTTTCAGCCTTTCTTGACTAAACACGATGCTGTCACGGTTAGAAATAGAAAAGGCAACGTTCCTCTCATTAGCTACATTTAATTCCCCCCCCCCCATTCAAAACAGGAGCTGGAAATGCTGTCAAGGCCCTGCAGAGGCATTCACCAGCTATAGATATCAGTGTTCTGGAACTGCTCGGGTACACGGCTGGACCTGGTATGCAAATATTTAAATAGATACCATCTGAATGCAAATACTTTTTATTCGAAGGCCAGAGGGAGGAAGGAAAGTGCAGTTATCAGTAGTACCAGGTCGGCTGAGTAGTTTCGGAGGCAGCGGGACATTCTCTCCCGCCCATTGCAACATTTAGACAAACAGTATCTTAGGAAGCTGCTGCTATAATCTTGCAAGAATTCTATAATGACTTAATAAATTAAGCAAATGCTTTAATGTACAAGGAAGTTTTGCAGCTAAACAAATCATTGCCCAGGTACCGCATGCTGGTTACGCTACTGTTTGCCTCCCCCGGTCATGCAAAAGTAACCAAGTATCGTACGTGGAGGAACCGCAGGAAAAGCAAGTAGGACAGAGATTAATGTGAGAATCTGTGTTTGTTAGCAAAATAGGTCGGGGCATGGTGTGTATTCATGCATTGCTAACGTGGGGCTATTCAGTGCAGAGCTTTGCCCGCTCGCTTGATGATATAACAAGATTGACTGCTGTAGGTCACCCCCTGCACCCCTCCAGTTTCCAAAATGTGCCCTTAACTGCTGCACGTCCACCCTGTCTCTGGATTTTCCACACTTATGCCTTTAGAAAGACCTTCTGAGAGTGGTTTTGGTGATAAGCTGCCTTCATGCTACCTTCTTGGCACTCTGGCAGATGTGTTGCACAGTCGCATTTGTAAGACTCGGAGCAAGAACTCCTCACGCGTTTATTCTGCCAGCATCACTTTTTCCTTATTCAGCTGCCCCGGCTGCTATTAGCAGAGCATGCCAGCTTGCTCCTGCTCGTCCTCCTCCTCGCCTCAGCTCCTGACAACGCTTCTCTGTGCCAGCTCAGGGTTCAAAATTCTCCCCCAGCACCTTCGCCACCCTCCCTAGGTGGCTCAGCAAGCTTCAAGAGTAGCCCTACTGCTGCAGATCAAGGTCCTGTGAAGTTCCAGTTTCCTGACTCTGACCCTCTCTCCATTAGCCTCATTCCTTTCCCCAGCTCCTGCCATGCCCATCCTCTGCTATTGCTGTCCTCGCACCCATATCCACCCCTGCCTGCTCTTTTGTCCCTTCCACGGTGACCACCTTTCAGCAGGTCCCCTTCCCTCTTCTCCTGCAATGCCAGCTCACCATGAACTCACTCACACCTTATGACATTGCACAGCATGAGGCTGCATTTTTGTTTCCAGCCTTTCTGCGCTCCCCATTCTTGTAAATCTCTTTGATAATCCTGCAGGGATATTCCCATACTTCCTTATATTGCGCACAAAGAGCTGAACTCCCCGTTTCCTCCCACACCCTCCTCTTCCTCCTCGCACTCCAGCTCCCTGCACGCCTCCCTCGCCCGAACACAACCTAGAGACCTTCAGTCCCTGCACTCCTGCCTTTCACCTCACTCAGCATTGGCCCTGGACTTCTCAAGAACCTTATGGGGGTGACAGACAAAATGCAAGGGGACGGTAATGGTGGAGAGCAGACCCCAAGCCCTGGCTGCCACACAGTAAATTGTGAATCCTTCTCCTGCATCCACTGCAGCTTTGGAAAGTGTAAAAGAAAGGGCAAAAGGCAGCTTTGCACCTCAGGATGCGTGCAGAGAGGCTGCGTATCTCCCACCGGCTCCAGCGCCAGCCTGACCTTTGCAGTCCGGAGACAAAGCCCTCCCCAGGTCTGCTCGCTCTGCTGCTCTTGTATGGTGCAGCGTGCTCCTCTCGCCCAGCCTGGGCTGTGCCGGCTGTTTGACACAGAGGTGTGGGTGTCTCAGCCCCCTCAGTGGCAGGAGGTGGGATGGGCAGCTCCAGGAGCTGCCTGCCGGTGGGCTTGGACACCACGAGGGGCCACAGTCCTAACCTGGGGGCCTTAACTCTTGCTCTCCTCCCCCTCCTCCTTCAGCCCTTTGACATTAGGAAGGGGGTCCCTGTTGACTACTTGGCATTTTACACACTATAACTACGGAGCCAAGGGACAGTGTTTACCAACCATGCGCCCCACACCCAGCTGGTGGACACATCGACCTGCCTGTCCCAGCAGGACTCGATGCACCACAAGGCAGTGGGGCCACCAGGACCCTTAATCTATGCCCCGAAGTGGCAGCCCCACTGCTACTGGCTTTGCCCCACAGCTTTAATTCAGATTTGGATGAGCAAAACGGTTGAGTGAGGAGAGGAAAAGGTGGAACCATCAATCAAACCTGAGGAAAGACACAGTGATCTCCGAGGAGGACGAAAAGTATCATTTGTGACTTATTTTAATAGAAAATCTTCAATGATGGTGGACTGCGGGCCAGGCAGGGTTCCAGCACAGATCATTCTTCTGCAGAAGCTGAGCTGTGGAAATAATTAAGCATCTGGTTGTTCCTAGAAGAAAGAACTGCACAAGGGAGTGCAGGGATGGTAGGGAGGACCCTCTCCCTGGGCGAAAGCCCGCCCTCACTTCAGGGGGGTGGAGGAAGGGCTTTTCCAGTGTTGCTCTGCTCCCAGCACTGGTGTGGGATCCTGTGGGGCGAGGGAGCTGGGAAGTCCTGTGCCCTGCCGGGATCCTGTGGGGCGAGGGAGCTGGGAAGTCCTGTCCCCTCCCGCCAGCCGAGACGGCACGCACCACTAGGACGGCCACTGCACAGCTTGTCTCCAGCAAGCGCCTGTCACAGCTCTGGCAGCTCTCGCCTCCCCGTCCCTTCAGACAGCGCTCTGAAGCATTAACATGAGGGCCAAAAGGCTGCCTTTAAACACCGACACATTTATCATGCCGCAATGTAAGAAGTCCAGAGGGGTTGAAACAGAAAATCCCCCAACACCCTGGAGGTTTGACTGCCCTCCCTCCCTCCCCGTGCTCCAGCACTCAGATTTTCCCAGGAACGTCTCCTTGTCCAATTTTCCAAACAAGACTTTCCAGTCCCTGCCAGAAGAGAGGTGGGGTTTTCCCCGCTCACTCCTTTCTGCAGTTTTACCCCGTTACAGGAGCCACAAGCGGCAGCACCGGGCTCCATTGCCTCTCCAGCAGCTGGAGTGCGGCCTCTTGCCTGCCCACCGCCAGCCCCAGGGGCTTCCCTGCTCCGGAGGAACACGCCTTCACTCCTGTCATTTAAATCCTTTTCTCATTCTCAGTTTCAGTGCATTCGGATTCATTTTCCTGCACATCCTACACGGGAAGTGTAGGATCCCTCACACCCCTCCAGCTGAAAGCAAAATATGAGCAAAGGTGTGCAAAGTGCTGCAAGAAAGAGCCTTAAAAACGCAAATATTTTTTAACACACATGCACCCAGTGAAGGGCACGGGGCCGCAATTACAGCGCAACACTTAGCTCGGTTAATTATTACCCCTGGATTTCAGTAGCTTGGAGGAGGGAGTTTCCCAAGGCCCTGCAGAAGATCTGTGCGAGGGCTGCTGCTCCGCTTCGGCAGCGCTCCTTGTTTGCACTGGGGATCACCCCGGGGGGTCAAGGGAGATGCAGATTTACACACCCCCCCTGCCCCGAGGAGCCCTGGTGGGTGTGAGGAGCACCGATGTGTGCCCAAGGCCATCCCGTGGCGTTCGCTCATGCCGCGTGGGAGGACCCACATGGTGCCTTTCCTCTCTGCGTGGGAAAAGGACGCAGCACGTCTGAGCTCGGCGTGCCACGCTGAGCTGAGAGGGACGGAGAGTCGTCGAGGATGGCCGCCCGGCCTGTGCAGCACGCAGAACAAAACCACCCTCTTCTTTCAGTTTTTTTCTAAGTGGATGGGTTTCCATTCCAGCGTGCGTCAAGGCTGATGTTTCTGGATTTCATCCAAAAACTGAGATCTGACTCGTGGCAGCAGCTTCTCTGAGACGTTTCGCCCCAGCAAACAAACAAACCTGCCCTCCCCCAAGTTGCATGGAGGCTCCTGACCCCAGGGTTTGCCGAGCGTGGCTTGGGGAAAACCCTCCTGAGGAGGGGGATTCACACCACCCACTCACCCCCCCAAGCACACTTGACCTCCCCTTCCTCTCGAACAGCCTATGAAATTTCCCGAGCTGTAGTAAAACAACCAACATCGTCGGTCTGTCCATCTGCTCCAGACCTCTCCGTGCTCCCACCCGTGCAGCCCTGATCCCAGCAGCAGGAGGCTGGAACGCGTGGTGCCGAGCTGCTGGACTACCCCACCGTGGCAAACAGCAATCAAACAGCATGAGGGCATGTTCAACAACTGTGAAATGGCAAGAAGGCCGAGGGGAAAGTGGCAGTGGTGCCACGAGAGTGCTAAAGCTAGGTGAGACAGCACCGTCAGCAGACACGGGTCCAGCAGGTTCACCAGGTCCACTGCTGAGGTCGTCTCATCCCCTTCGCAGCCCAGCAGTAGCACTTTTCACACAGAAATGCTTAAGCTTTCCCCATGGCATCCTCCCCTCTGGCTCTGTCCCAGGGGAAGGGAGGTGAGCAGGTCCAGGAAAGGCTGGGACTTTTGGCCAGGATTGCCTTCTGCCTTCACCTTCCGGGAGATGGCACGCAAAGCCAGTTTCCCTTCTTCCCACAGCTGATTCCCAAGGTGATCCGATCACCCGCTTCCCTCTGCGAGCCACTCCTTTATCTGAGGGACTTGTGGAGTAAGGAACTGATAACTCTTTATTTCCTTTTTTGAGAGAAGTCCAGGCAGAGCATGAAAGGGAAACCACGTAGGTTGCTTGGCAGTTGGCTTCCTTCCATGAGCAGTTCCAGGTACACGGTGTCAAGGCCAAGCCTCCCTAGGCATGGTGCTCTGGGAAGCCTCTTCCCAAAAACAGCTGTGCTGAGGGGCAGAAGATGAGAAGTGCATCCATGCACAGCACAAAATCAGAGAAGAGCATCTCAGTAGGGCACACAGCAGCTCCGTGCCACAAGTAGAACCACAGAGATTTCTCACAAAGGCTTGTGTGTGCAGAAAGCATGAGCCAATGAGTGCCAATATCTCCAAATTTTCTGCTTCAAATTTAAGAACAAGTGGAATAATTCAAAACAGCCAATTTTTTCCATTTTGCAAAGGAAATGTTTTGCTCTGCTTTGTTTCAGTTAGAAACACTGTATTGTTTAAAAAAATCACATGATTACAAGCATCTCAGAACTTCCCAACTGAAACAGATTACTTCTGTAGACTCAGAAAACAAGAATTTATTTCACTTTTTCTTACTCATTGGAAACTTCATGTGTTTGTTTTCTCACTCACCTGAAATTTTTTTTTCTCCTAAGCTTTTGCGGTTGCAACATAACAGAATTTCCTCCCCCGTTCTTCTCCTGAGTCATGTGAGCTGGGCATACCTCCGACCTGGGGCTTACCATGTCGCCTCTGAAAAGCCAACCCCCAAATTTGCATCCAGCTGCCATCTATATAATAGCTATTAAACTCCTTGGGCTTGCACAGGGGCAAGCCTTCAGTTAGCCTTACAGCTAGCAGCCTTCCATCAGGTCTGCTTGGCTGCCTCTCACCGTCGCAGCATCCACCGCCCTCCGCATGCGTACATCCTCTTCCCTCTACCCATTGACTCCATTTTTGGCTGCTTTAAATAGACGGAGAAGAAAACTCAGCTCATGGGAGGTGATGTTTCCAAAAATGATCCTGAGGGCACTCTTGTGCTGAAAGTTTTGGGCCTGCAAATCAATGCGTGGCAAGCATACAGCTTCTGCCAGGTGAACTGATGCTGATCCTGACACCAACCAGTGTCCTGCTGCCAGACATTTTGCCCATGACTTGGACCGTGCCTAGAGACTTATTCAACCCAAGGCGTGAAGCCAACGCACATGACCCAGGGAGTGTTAGGTATTTCCCACGCAGATGCTTTCATTCAGCAATAAAGCAACCACAGCTCGGCGTGCCCTCTTCCTGGAGGCAAGTCCCTTGCATTGTAAGCATGTTCGTCATGAAACACCACTGCACATGGCTTCTCAACATCACCTTAAGAAAAATGTTATCTCTGCAGCCGTTCCTCTTCACTGAGTTTACAGCTGGGCCATTGAATGCCGTCAATAGAAATTCCATATTCCCTGTAAGCACAGGATAAAGACAGCTCCGTGTAGCCTTATTTTTGCTTAACGGCACATGCAATATCATCTTCATCTCCAGTCTCCACAGCATCTGAGTCCTGTCTCTGAGGATAGAAAAGAAATCATTTGGGAGCAGCGTCCCGCCCAAGCTGGGGTGCGCAGGTGAACGCCATGTCAGTGAAGATGCTGTTGTGGCACAGGGTGCTGGCACAGCACAAGCGGTCCTGTCCCTCAGTGTCCCTTCCCACATGTCTGCCAGGGAGCTTTTGCCCCAGGCTGGAGATCACCCTGGCCCAGGGCAGAGGTGAAGAAGGATGCAGCACTGCTGGGCCCCATCGCAAATGGGGCTCTTAAGGGTGAACTAAAAGGCAAGTGTGCCTCTATCCCTGGAGGTGTTCAAGGCCAAGTTGGATGAGGCTTTGAGCAGCCTGGTCTAGTAGGAGTTGTCCCTGCCCATGGCAGGGGGGTTGGAACAAGGTGATCCTTAAGGTCCCTTCCAACCCAAACCATTCTATGATTCTATTATTCTAATGATAAGGAAGACTTTTTTATCATGTTTCATCACCATTTAGCCCAAAGAGCAGTGCTGCAACACTACAAAGCAATTGCTGTTTGCTCCTGGTGGCAGCTCAGTCCCTGTCTGGGGCCGGCCATCGGGCACAAGTGCTCCTGAGGTGAGAGCCCGCGGTCGGAGCAGGAGGTGTCCCTGTCCCTGCAGCACTCTAGTGCCTGGCACCCCAAGCCCTACCCCGTTAGCTGTCGGGGACCTACTTCAGCAAACCACAGGAGGAAGTCAAAGACAAAATGTGTGAGATCTGTGAAGCATGCAGGGCAAGGTCCCACCTAAATCATCGGTCTGCCGCTGGCGTGTGGAAATCCAGAGTTCAGGGCATAACTCACCAACCCTGGATGTAAACAGTCATGACAATCGGAAGAAAGCAAGCTTCAAAATGAGAGCAAGCACTGCAAATGTCACCCTTTAAAGGGTTAAAGCAGAGAGGCACCATGTGCTTTCATCCTCCACCAGAGCAAGCAGGAGCTCACCACCTCTGAAGTGAGCCTCCAGGAGCTCTTCAGAAAGGAAAGTGCAAGCAGGGGCAGAGTGACTGAGCTGCTTTGCATGGGATTTCATTTTACCTTTTTTTATGAAGCCGTGGTGAGAAAAAAGAGGCAGTGATGGTAAATGCAAATACCTGCAAGACACCGAGGCCTCAGCAGGGAACCTGCTCAGCTCTGCCGTCCCTGAGCACAGGGGTAAGGGACCTGCGCGGTTGTGACTTATGATTGACAGGGATCTTGGTGCCCTGACTGACTGCTCTCCTGTCTGGGAAGTAAGTCCCTTTATCCCATCAACATCCGTTGGGCTTTTTTTTTTTTTTTTGGCTGCTACTCAGACGTGATCAAAATATGTAGTGAAGATCTGCTTTTAAAAGTGAGAGCTCGACACGCACAGCTGCCTTTGGCATTACAAGAAACGCAGAAGAAAGAGGAAATGATCTGAACTGTGTGCATGCGGCATGAGCTGTGTCAAGCTGCAGATAGGACGATTCTTCTCAGATGTAGGGCGGCAGCTACATCGGTGTCCCTCTCCTCCTTACTGCCGACAGCTACCTTATTTCTTGCACAGCTGTAATCATACACCTAATGGACTTGCTCCTGCACAAACCCAGAGCATCTCCCTTTTGCTAACCGGCAACCTGTTGGGCCCTCTGTCCCTGTACAGCACCTCACAGATCTCGTGTGCCATGTCACATACGCTGCTGGCATGGTTTAGAGAGTCCCCAGGAGGGGCCTCCGTGAGAGCTGTGTGCTTCCAGACTCTGCCAACCAGGGCTGCAGACGTCCCGGGAGAAAACCTCCCTGTGAGAAGCCAGAACAGAACAGGCTGATCAATACCAAAGGAATGAGGGAGAGGAAAGGAAATGTTTTTGCTAGCAAACAGCCAGCGATTTAAATTAGGAACTTCAGTAACAGCAGTGAGCCTGACCGAACGTGGTATTAGCCTCTCAAAATATTTGTAGTATGAATGCTGTGAGTCCCCAGCGGGGAAAACTGAGGTACAGATGCTGGTTTATGCAGCAGCACAGGAGGGCTCATCCTGCTCCTTAACAGCACCTAGGAAAACAAAAAAAGTAAAAAATCACGTCTACTTAAAAGCTCGTTTTGTTAAGAACAGTGGCACATGCTGGCAAGGGCCGGGGCTGGCTCCGTCTCTGCTGCTCGCCATGTGTGTGGCTGGGGCAAAACCCCTGCCGCCCCGTGCAGCTCTGCTGCTCCTCGCCCGGGCTGGCTACACACGCACCTCGGGGCACCGCAAACCAGCAGATGTAAAATGCTGCCACAGGACATGGAGTCACAGCCCGCACCGGGCTCGTGGCCCGTAGCATCTCTGCCCCGGCTTTGGGCTGTGAGCTGCCCAGGGCAGGGACTGCTTTTAAATAGGTGTTTGCAGAGCTGCCCGGAGAGCCTGTGCTACTGGTCCCCTCCTCTGCGGAGCCACAAGGAATATGAACCGGTAAAACCAGTGCCTACAGTGTTAAAGAAGTTGGTGCTTCCAGCTGAAATGTACCCACTTTGATGTCTGCTGGGACAGCCAAGATTTGGGCTATCGCCTGTGCACCAGGCCTCCCTCGTGTGCTTTCGGCTCTACTAAATGAGCAGACTTCTGCCAGCCACGTGCAATAAAGTAAGGTAAAAGGCTGTGGACTCCAGTACCCAGAGCTACGTGGAAATTCAGGAGGATTTCTTGCTGGGCGGGCGGCAGCCCTGCCGTGCCTGGCGGGTTTCACCTTTGCTCAGCCCTGCTGGCAGAGGCACTCTATGCAAATGCCATTCTCTAAGCTTTCACACACGGGACTTTCAAAAGGTTCACGCTCTTCAGAAAAAAATTTATAGGATCAGATTTTCCTACGGCCCCTCAAGTCATTTTATTAATCACCGGGACCATTCTCAAACGACTTTCGACATTGAGAAATTCCAGTTAATCACAGCCTGCCCTGCTACCACCTTCTCAGCATCAGATGGATAAAGAAATGATGCGGCGAGGACCTTAGTCACACTAACGCTGCTTCAAGGCTGAGCCGGGGAATGGGACATGAATCATCTTTGCCTTTTCTTTCTTTTAAGGGAAATAAGAGAAGAGGACTGCTGCTCTGAGGGTAAAACGCATAATAACAGGTCTTCCTGTTTCCTTCCCATCTCGGGTCCCTGCTGCGTGCTCCTTCCCCGCCCTGAGCTGTGTCTACTGAAAAAGCCCGTCTCTCAGGCTGCTCCCTGGAGATTTGTTCACCACATCTCAGCAAGTGGGGAGCCACGCAGAGCTCTTTTCCAGGACCGGCTGGCAGAGCGAATCGCAGGATATTTTCCAAATGAGCCAGTTCCTCTTCCTTGCTGGAGTCTCTCTCAGCCCAGAGGACTTTTCTGCCTGTGCAGAGGCATAAGGGCAGCGAGATGTGGGGCTGGAAGATAAAAGACCGGCTCCTTGGAAAGGCAGAAGCGTGGCAATGATAGGCATAACATTGCCTCATTTTTACGAGCCTGCCTGCTTGCTGGAGTCCACTGAGCACATCTGGTGACCAGAACACGGAGCGAGGAGCCGCCTGCCCAAGCGAAGGGGAATGCCAAGGCCAGAGGTGCACCTCCAGCCTCAGGCTGGCTGGCACATCGGGGAGGAGGTGAATCGGCATCAGAGGGCACAGCAGAGCTGCGCTGTGAAAAGTGCTCTCCGTGGCCTCCGTGGCTTCTCCTTTCGTCCCCCTGGTCTGAGGCACGCAGAAAGGAGAGCACCCTGGGGCAGCACGGGGCTCTGCAGACCGTCCCTGTCCCGCAGCAGGATAATGGAGCGAGGCTCCCTCCCAGGCACGGTAACACTGGGTAGCAGAAACCCTCCCTGCGCAGAAGGAGAGAGGATGGCAAGAAACAGCTTTGCCCTCTCTCTCTTCTCCTGGAAAATGCATAACCACAACTCCCCATAGGTGCAGCCCCTCAGGAGAGGAATAGATACCTCACTAGAAGAACCCAGCATTTTTTATCTAGACATGCTTTGAGCAAGGCTTTGGTAACACTCAGCTAAGGAGCCGGGAGCTAACGCTAACTCTCCCTCCAGCCTGCTCCTGCCCGACGAAATGCTGAGATCTCCTGGGGCGGGCAGCCCAGCGCGTCAGCCGTGGCTCCTGGCCAAAGCAATCAGGACCTGCAAGCCCTTGCCTTGGCAGCTGGGCACGCTGCAGGGCCTGCCTCTGCAAGCTGTCCGAAACAGCTGAGTCCAAGCAGTAGGCTTGGGATCTGCTGCGAGGAAAAGTGTGCAACTTGTTGCAAGCAAGATGGGTAATGGTTTGCTGGAAAAAAAAAAAACAAACCCAACAACAAAACAAAACAAGAAAAAAACCGCAAACAACCCAGTGTGTTGCTAAGGAGAAATGGCAGCAAGCTGCTTGTGTTGGTAGGGGTTGCCCTATTTCTGTTTTGGGGTTTCCTGGCCTGAAATAAAGGCTGTGTGCGCGCGGTGAGCTCGGCAGGTTGCACGCCTGGGAGCTCCGGCACACAAGGGGACAATCGGCGCAGTTCAGCCAGGGCGCTTCAGCCGCACTTGTGCAACCGAGAGTCCCGGATTTCCAAATGCTCGGGTGACTGGTCACAGCTGCTCTTCTGCCGGGGTTGCTCGATGTCAGCCAGCCAAAGTCCTCGGCTTCAGCACAGCCAAAATTTCCAAGGGTGAAAAGCGAGCGTGTCCAGGGAGGGTGCAGATGCGGGATGACTGGTCACCCACCATGGCTGGGTGGATCTCCTCCAGAGAAAAAGGTCAGAGGAATCTTCCCCTGCGGATCGCGAGCCAAGGGTGCAGCTGTGCACTGCCCCGTTGGCCCTTTCCACGTGCCCACACACACACGGTGGCAGGCTGTTAGCATTCCTGGTTAGTCTGAGCTCTAGTTTGGACAGAAATTTGCCATTAATTCAGCAGCCAGGGCTACAAATTGAGTAGCTTGTTATTCACTTTTGGTGGAGCTTGCTTTTTTTGTTGCCACAAGCCTGCAGCCATCCAAACTCAAATGACGTGTAAAGCTGGGAATCCCCCCACCCCCAAACCCTTCTATCACCCAAATCAAGTCACCTACCTAAACCATGGGCCACCAGCCTAGTTCCAGCTCTTGGCAGGATGCCTGTAGGGACACACTCCAGACACATAGTAATGCCAGCGCTCAGAGAAGGGCACCCACCAAGAGCTACCTACAAGGAGACACAGCTTCCAGGGTTTGCTTTTGCTGGCTTGATCCCAATGCTCTCCCCCTTTCTCCCTGCCCACTACCACCCTGGAGCTGCCAGCCATGGCCAGTCCTGGCTTCTGACAGCCAGCACCCTGGTCACACAAGCTCCTCTGCAGAGTAGGTTTCTCAGCTCACTGAACCCTTGTCTTCTGTTTGATTAGATTTAGCAGCTTGGAGGCGATAAACAAACCCGTTCCTAGAAGCTCTGCCGCAGGAAAAGCTTTTTGGCAACCTCTGTTGGCCACCAGAGACAACTCATCAGGAAGGTGGTGCCAGAAGTTGCGTGAGCAGGGAAGCCCCCGGCAAAAAAAAGGTGGTTTTGCAACAACATCCTGAGCATCCAGGAGGTCGTCGTGACAGCTTCCAAGGTCGCTCTTCTCCATTGGCCCCAGCATGTCTCTGGCAGGGGCTGCAGTAGCTGCATACGCTCGCTGAGCACTTGCACAACGTGAGAATCAAAGCTGTGCTTGGGGCAATCTGAGCTCATGTTTTCTTATACTTCTACTGCAAAACAGAGGCCTCATCCTCGGAGTTGAGCAAACCTATAATTTATGCCAGGGATGATCAGCCTTGGGCGCGTGTGGAGCCACTGAGGGAGCTGCTCACGTTGCTCACTGCGCTGCAAGTTATTTGCTAGCCAGGCTATTTCGAGCTGTGTCAGGGACACCGGGTTACATCAAGAAAACAGCTCATTGAGCAACAGGCTGAGTTTGACACTTAATAAGGCCACCGCAATCCCCAGCCCAGAGGTCTTTCCAGTCCAGTATGTTGTCTTCAGCCATGACCAATGCTGGAAATGCTGGGGTATAACCTTGCCATCACTTGGGCTCCTAGACAATTAGTAGTGTAGACTGATGCAGGGAGATGCTTCTGCCCGTGTCAGTGACTATCTTATCCAACCAGCAGCAAGATAATTAAGAGCAGTATAATGCAATCCCAGCTGGAGCTGATGCTGCAGCACCTACAGAAGTGTCATTCTTAAGTGCCACAGAAACACAGGAGCTATTACGTCCCAGCTTCAGGAAAAATCTACTTATTCTCCAGTAGCATAGCGGAAGTCAGCACTTGGGCATGGATCCCAGAAGAGATTTAAGACCCTAAATCAGGATGCTGGTAGGCTGTGAAAGCCTGTATCCCGACCCGACATCTGGAAAGCCTGTGGTCAGCAGCTTCCCTACCTCCTGCAGGGTGTACAACTCACTAGTGACTCCTCTCTGCTTACCTTGGAAGTCCCTGAAGAGCTTGGGGTCTGCATGGGCGGGCGCCTCACCTGAGGATCCTTCGATGGACATCATATGCACCCTTCTGGGAGGAAGGACTACTAGATCTTCCGCAGAGCCCTGGGGGAAAGGACTTGGGGATATTGGTGGATGAAAAGCTGGACACGAGCCAACAATGCGCACTCGCAGCCCAGAAGGCCAATTGCGTCCTGGGTTGCATGAAAGAAGCATGGCCAGCAGATCAAGGGAGGTGATTCTCCCCCTCTACTCTGCTCCGGTGAGACCCCACCTGGAGTACTGTATCCAGCTCTGGAGCCCTCAGCACAAGAAGGACATGGACCTGTTGGAGCAGGTCCAGAGGAGGGCCACGAAGATGATCTGAAGGCTGCAGGACCTCTCCTATGAAGACAGGCTGAGAGAGTTGGGATTGTTCAGCCTGGAGAAGAGAAGGCTCCGGGGAGACCTTATAGCGGCCTTCCAGTACCTGAAAGGGGCCTACAGGAAAGCTGGGGAGGGGCTGTTTGCAAGGGCATGTAGCAACAGGATGAGGGGCAATGGTTTTAAACTAGAGCAGGGTAGGTTTAGATTGGATGTTAGGAAGAAGTTCTTTACAATGAGGGTGGTGAGACACTGGAACAGGTTGCGCAGAGAGGTGGTGGAGGCCCCATCCCTGGAGACATTCAAGGCCAGGCTTGATGAGGCTCTGAGCAACCTGATCTAGTTAAAGATGTCCTGCTCACTGCAGGGGGGTTGGACTAGATGGCCTTTAAAGGTCCCTTCCAACCCAACACATTCTATGATCTTTCCTCCCACCCAGCAGAGCAACCTAATCCCACAGTCAGCCTCATCTTGCACACTCTGCTCCTGACCCTACGCCACTGCCCTGAATCCCTGGCATTAGGGAAAGAGAGGAGACAGCGTGTCCCCTCTTCTCGCTCTGTCTCCTGCCCGAGGGCCAGGGCTTATCTTCTAGGGACACGTGCCTGGCTGTCCTCAGACAGGGGGTCAAAGAAGCCATTTCTTAGGTGGGTGCACTATCTGGAAGTTTATTGCATTTACCTGGGAGACTGTTCCCTTTGGCATACTTCAGGAGGAAAATAGAAAGGCTGTGAAAGGGCAGTGGTGTTCACAGCAGATGGTGTTCACAGCAGACCCTAGGAAACAGCCAGCCCCAGCTGGGTCAAGAGTCTGGGTGTCCAGAGAGGCACATCTTCAGGCAGACTCTGTGCTCAGCGTTTCCAGCTGACCAGTGACTCGGTTTAGCACAGGGCTGGTTTGACGTTTTCGGTTCCTCGTGGAGAAGCACACCACCAGGACAGGGCTTGCTTCGGCCCCAGCTCTGCTGGTGGAAGAGCTGGTGACCCTGGTCTGCCCGGCCACCGCAGCACCCACATCCTGGCTGGCAGAGAGGGCTGCAGGAGCTTTCCCCTAGTTCGGTTCAGACAGAACCAGCCAAGGTGGCTTAGATGAGTTTAAATTAACCTGTATAACTTTGCCTGAAGCAAACACAGGAAACTGCATTTTAATTACTCCACCAGCCCTCTGAGGGGGAGCAACCTCCAGTGGGAGGGATAGGCGAGAGCAGGGAGACAGAAAACCACTTCCAGAACTGGGTAAGGAGGAAGAAAGGTCCAATGCACGCAGAAAACCCTCCTAGAAACCCACCAAATTACAAGGGTGGGCAGCAGCAGCAGCATCCCTTCCCAGCAGCAGGCAAAGAGGCTTTCACTGAGCCCAGGGGAATGGAGAGGTGAAGTTTGTGCACTCTCTGTGTAAAAAGACAGAGAGGGCCCTGAAGGCTTATCATGGGAGTGAGCAGAAGCTGGCAGGACTGCCGCAAATGCCTGGGAGCACAGAGCAGGTCAAGGGTAGGAGAGGGCCCCCCTCAAGGGAGCAGCCAAGGCCAGGAGGACACCAGGAAAACGTGTGTCGGACACGCTGGGAGATGGGGCTGCCAGGAGAAACCACCAGGCAAAATGGCAACTCGCACAACCAAGTCCCTGCCCTATCAAAACTGATAAAATTGAGAAAACCGGCAGACAAGTCCGCTAGCTCTCAGTGCTTCACCCTGGTGACGGGCAGCATCAGTCACCAGCCCCCGCCATCCCCCAGGCCACTGTGCGTCAGGGAGGAGAGGAGACGAGTGGCACAGCTGTCCCCATACGCAGGTGTTGGCTCTGTTCGCACCTTGAAAACAGGCCTGGCACCAGGTAGACGGGCGCTGAGCTCCAGGGCTGGCCGTCAGCCAGAGGAGCCGGAGCCCTTCTCAGCCTGTGAGGAGGCCGAGGTGGGGCGCTGGAAAGGATGCCAGCTGCTCGATGGAAAGGTGGTTCAACCCGCTGCTCTCACCTTGGGAAATTCCAAGCTCCTTCCACAAATGAAGTGTGCCTTTTGCAAACTTGCTTTGGTGGGGTTCCTGCCCACACCCAGCCTGTATAAACAAAACCAGCGCTGAAAGTAAAAGTATCCGTACTGTGCTAAACGCAGGGCTCCCTTTGCTTCTTGTGTTAATCGTGGTGTGATGGCCACCCTTCATCACCTCCGTAACACGCTCAGTTAAATCTGACCCCTTTGGACATCTGCGAGGTGTGCAGCACGTGCCGTCACATGTGCGGGACCTCTGAGAGACGGCTGACATTTCCCAAATCACCTGCTGACAGACAGGTATCCTGGTGACTCAGGTCTCATGACCTGCTGCTGCTCATCAAGGAGGGTTTTGCCACTTCCACCCTAATTAGCTAAGCCAGCAAGGCATGTGTTCGAGCTGATCTTTCTTCCCTGCTTCATGGATGCTTTATGTCTTAGCTGAGCTGTCCGTGCCCTTCTTTCTTCCATTTCCTTAGAAGGCAGGGCAGGGTGGATTTGCCTTGAAGTCACTGGAACCGGTGACGTGCTGCACTGAGCACAGGCACTGCAGAAGAGCTGTGAAAGGAAAAGATCCAACCCCCAAAGTGGGAGAGGATCCCGCTTTGGAGGAGCGAAAAGCAGACACCAGTGTGGAACTGCCTTGGGGCAGCCGGACAAACCCTGCTTTGGATGGTAACTGTATGACACTACCCACAACATCTGCGAGAAACCAGGAAAACTCAGCGAGGGCCAGGGTTGGGGGCAGAAACACAACTTGCAGAAACTCTGAGCGATGGGGGAAGGCGATTGTCAGGCAACCGAAGCAGATCAGGGCAGAGAGATACAGGTGAAGACATCGCCTGAAATCACTATCCTCAAAGCAGAATTACCCCTGGATCAAGCCGATGCAATTTCTAGCTGGATGTACTGGATTTCAGTGCAAATGGGTGTGCCATGCAGATGCTTTTTTTTTTTTTTCAGTGTTTTTGCTCAGAAAGCAGAGCGTTTCCTGTGGTAACTTGCAAAGACAAACTCCTGTGCCCAGGTTTGGAAGGAAGACACTTTTCCATGCCCCCCCCAGGGAGAGTCGCTGATGGGACAGGCTGGGGAGAAGGCAGGGCTTTCTGGTGGGCTCCGGAGCTGCCAGGGGGATCATCTTTCTGTCCTCATGCTCTTTTCTTCCACAGAAGCCAGGGGAGAGGCTGCTGTGGCGGCTCCCGTGGAAGGCTGCAGCAGTGGAGCTGTGCCAGCGCCGGCGCCGAGCCACCCATTTGGCCTGGACTGTGGTTTTTCTGGGGAAGCACCCACACCAAAACAAACACGGTGCACACCTGACGGGTCCTATTAAAGCATTTCTCACTTCCCTAATGCAGGCAGGCGGTGTCCTCTGCCGCTCTTGGGTCCAAGCCGGGACCGAGCCACCCAGCCGCAGCGGGGATGCTCCCGTGGCTCACCGCACCAAGGTGTCCCCAGGCAGGTGCGGGGGGAAAATCCATCACGGCATAACAAGGCACAGGACGTGCCTTGTGCCATTTGCTGGTTAATACCCGTTTCCCCAGGGTTCTTCTCACCCACTTGCATAGTGATTCAAGTGGAAAACACCGTCAGGGTCTGATTTCCACTGAGTGTACAGACTCAGAGGGACACACGCCGATCGGAAGGTCAGTGACAATCGGTTGTATTCCCCATCCTATTCCCATTTACCCCCCTACTTAACCCCCCTGCTGCACAGTGCTGCTCTGAAGCGCTGCAGAAGCAGAAGGTTTGGTCCACAAGTTCAGACACCTTCCCATAATCCAAGCAGCACTTGGGGTCTCCCCAACTCCTGCTGATCATTTGCCCAGAGGAGGAAACGCTTGAGGATGTTTCCAGCAAGCCTGCAGGTCAGGGGTGGAAAACGCACACATCTGCAAGTCAGATTGGTTAGTTAGGAAAAAAGGATGAAAATGAAGCCCACAGGAACTGCGGGATGGATGCACTACACTCCTTATGTGAAAAAAAGGCACATTCCTCCCATTTTTTCAGGCAGCTTTGCCTTGCAGCTGAACACAGCAAGAGACCCACATGGTGACAGAACATCCCTCTGGGCACATTTTCCCTCCCTTCCTTTTTTCCATGTTTTTTTGTGTTCGGCTGTTTGTCTTTTTTTCTTCTTCTGCTTGGTCATACGCAGCAACAGCTGCTGTAGGAGGAAAGCATTGCTCTGGCCTCAGCATCCACTGGTTCAGCTTACTCAGCTTCTCCTCGGGGGGATTTCTAGAGGAAGGTAATCGGCACTGTGGCTAAACCAGCTTCCCTTCGGCAGCCAGTAAATAATCCCTGACCTCCAGAAGAGGAGCAAATGCATTTCACCCGGGTGAACTGTTTCACACAGTCCGTGGTAATGCCTGGTCCCTGTCCTGCCGATAGCAGGGGGAGGAGAATGAAGGCTTGTTGTCCGATGTGTTCAAAGCCCCCCCAACTCTCCAGACCCCGTTGCTGACTAACCAGGCTTGAGGGATTCGAAGGGATTTTCCTCTTTGTGAAAAATGCATTTCTACTAAAATTAAAAACTATTCGTGCTGGTTGTACAGCACCTCTTCTCCGTTTGCATGACAAGTCTTTTTTCCTTTGCTCCTTATCTGCTTCAAATCAGGAACATTTTGGACAAAAAAAAAAAAAAAGGTAGAAAGTTTTGTGGTTTTTAAAAGCTGCCTGTGCCCGGAGGCAGTCTCCATTCTCCTGACAAAACGGTTGAGGATAAAAGGCGGATCCTCCCTCCTCCTGGTACCACAGGGGTCTCCCCGGGAGACCGGGGAGTCTGCAGGGACTGTGATGAACGGAGCAGCACCCAGCGCTGGCTCTGGCTGGGACGCTGGCGTGCTCTCTCCTTTCCTTGTTCACAGGACACTGTGTGGTTGTGTAATGACAAAGCCACTGCGTTTTAGGAAGAAGAAAAGAGGAAGGAAACTGTGCAAGACAGGGGTTTCCCGGACTGCAACGCTGTCTTTATGCACGGTACTTTTGAATGGAGGAGAAGTCTGGGAACAGGGAAACCAGGAGGGGGTTTTGGTGCCTTTACTTCTTGCTGAGCCAGTAACTCAGATCCCAGTTGAAGCTGTGGTGGTTTCCCCTCCCCAGGCAGCCCGTGGCAATCACCTGGCAGGCCCACGCAAACCAGGCGGGACACTGGAACCTGCCAGACACACACAAAGCCCGCAAACGAACTCCTGCTGCCTTTCCTCGTGGACCTGCTGACACTACAAAACGCTGCTGGCAGTGCTGGGATTGAGGCGTAACCCCGGGGAAGGTGGGACTGACCCGTGAGCTCCATCCACACCTGCGCGCTGCCAGCCTGCGGCTGCTCCCCAGCAGCGAGCATCGCACCCACCAGTCCTTCCCAGCGTCTCCCGTCCTGCCGCGCCACCAGGCAACTGGGGCGGTTGGGTGCCCTCCTGTCCCACGTCCCTGCTAGGCGGTGGGAGCGTGTCTCGCTCCGTGGCAGGGAGGGGAGCGTGGGGTGGGGAGCGTACGTGTGCCTCGGCACAGATAAGCTGCGTCGTCCCCGCGCAGCCTGCGACGCCTCCCAGCTCACACCCTCCGACTCTTAACTTGGCTTTTCATTTGGTCCTAGCAAACTTTTTTCACCAAGCTTATGAAGAGGCCGACCCCCAAAATTACGCACTCCTCTGAGACGCAGCAGCTAACTCAGCAGGGAATTTTGCTGCGAAGCCATTATCTGCACTGTTAGTATTTGAAACACAATTAGATTTTGACCTACAGCCTCTAGGTGGAAAGATGTCACTGCCCATATGACCACAAGAGATAAAAGCTCAGGCCAGACCACTCGTGTCTTCGCAGACAAAAACACATTATTCACTGTTTGTCAAAAAGAAAAAAAAAAAAAAAAAACAAAAAAACCCAGAAAAACCACACTGGCCCAGCTGCAAAAGCCATGATACCTCTCTGCACTGAGCAGATACGGCTTGGCCGAGCCGCAGGAGATTCAAAGGCACTAGCGTGGAAAATCTTCAGAGGGGGAAAGGACTCTGCAGAGGCCACGCACATTCATGTAGAGTTCTACTTTATTTACAAGATCTGCAATCAAGCTGTTGGGTGTTTGGCGCTGCTGCTGCGGTGCAATTAGCCGGCGTGGGAATTCCCTCCCGGGTGGAGCCCCGTGCGGTAGGTGTGGTACCAACAAAAACAAGCCCAGGTTTTCGCTGCTTCTCTCAGGGTGGGCCTCGGAGCAGCCGGGGGTGGGGAAAATTGCCTTGAAAAAGTTTCTGCTGTTAACCTTTTTAAGTCGAGGAGCAATTAACTGCTAAACCTGTGGAAGCTGGAGGGGACAGGACTAGGACAAGCACCGATTTCACGAATTTCAAACTACACTTATCCTGGTATTTTATAATTTACTTCCTGCAGAACTTCTCGTAATTTTTGTCGCCAAAAAAGGGCACTGATCCCTTCTCTCAAATCGGAAAGTATCCCTGGGACCTGGGCATGAGAGGCTTTAAGGACATCTGAAAACAAGAGCAGTTTATGGAAGCTGGTCAGTTGGCATGAGACTGCTCTCTATTCATGTGAAAAAATGGTTGGAATAATCATAACTAAAGATTAAAAAGAGTAACGAAAGAAGGGTGGCAATTTTTCCCACCGGTGACAGTGGTGGAGGGCTCCCCGGCAGCCAGCCGGGGTGTAAGGCCGCAGCCGAGCGAAGCCCTGCCGAGCCGCCCGCGGCGGGGTCAGCAGCTGGCACTCGGAGCCGGGGAGAGACGCGTCCGCCCCGGTGCCATCCTTGCTGAGACTGCACCGCACGGGGATATTTTTAATCAAAATTTTCAAGCGCGGATCCAAGTGGAACAAGCCAAGCAGGTTCTGCCGCAACTATATTTAATCGCTGTTCCGAATCCTCTCCCACAGCCCGTGGCACGAGGCGCGCGGGAGCAGGGGGGAGCTCGGGGCTGGCTCCTTCTCCAGCCCCGCTATCCTCACATGACCCTGCTTCCCCAGGACATCGCCAGTGTCTTTCCCAGCTCTAAAAAAAAATAATCAACAGAGGCGCAAAACCCAGTGCTGAGGTTTTGTTCGCAGTTATTGCAAATACTCCAGTTGTGTCAGCCACCTGTCTTTCAGCACGGATCTACTTTAAGGTTTTTGGCTTTGTTTTATTTATTTATTTTCAACAGACCTTCAGAAGGCAAACCAGAGGCACGGCATTACAGGAGAGCAGGCAACCACGTACTAGCCCACGCGGCAAACCTGTCTCAGCAGCTCCGCCGTATTTGTCAAGAGCGGAGGGAGGGAGCTCCAGCCTTTCACCAGCAGGAACGATTCCAGGCGGTAACCGCAGGTCTTCAATCCAGCCCTTTCAACCACCCATTTTACGCAAAACTGAAAGAAGCACCGGCATAAAGAGTTTCACACGCTTCGGCTGGCTGTGAATGAGTAGGTGCCCGCAGAGTGGGCTGAAGTACCATCTGGAGGATTGTACTTGTACTGCTGGCGGGCGCCGCCAGCTCGCGATGCGCGGAAACTTGGCAAGGAGCAATTGTTTGTTCTCCTAGGTAATTATCCGCCTCAAAATGGTTTAAGATACCAACACAATAAAACCATGGCAACCTGCAGTATGTGGCACAATCAAATCGAGGGGTGTGCTTTTTGCACTCTGTCGGGCTGTGCTGAACTGTGTCCTTCCCTCCCTGTTTCCACAAGATGTTATCCTCTCCCCTTTACAAACGCTGGAGCTCATGCAACCGTGCGGTGAGCCCGTGAGCCGAGACAGGCAAAACTTAATCCTGCAGCGAAGAAGGGACAAGTACCGGCCCAGATGGACTCCCTGAACTGGGTCAAGCTTGCGATCATGTGGATGCCATTGCCTCTACTCTGCCTTGGTGAGGCCGCACCTGGAGTGCTGTGTCCAATTCTGGGCTCCCCGGCTCAAGAAGGACAGGGAACTGCTGGAGAGGGTGCAGCAGAGAGCTACCAAGATGATGAGGGGACTCGAACCCCTCTCTTATGAAGAAAGGCTGAGGGATTTGGGTCTCTTCAGCCTGGAAAAAAGACGACTGAGGGGGGATCTTATCAACACTTATAAATACTTAAAGGGTGGGTGTCAGGAGGATGGGGCCAGGCTCTTTTCAGTGGTGCCCAGTGACAGGACAAGAGGCAATGGGCACAAACTTGAACATAGGAAGTTCCACCTAAACATGAGGAGGCACTTCTTTCCTTTGAGGGTGTCAGAGCACTGGCACAGGTTGCCCAGAGAGGTGGTGGAGTCTCCGTCTCTGGAGACATTCCAAACCCGCCTGGACGCGTTCCTGTGCAACCTGCTCTAGGTGACCCTGCTCTGGCAGGGGGGTTGGACTAGATGATCTCGAGGTCCCTTCCAGCCCTGACCATTCTGTGGTGGCATGGCACCACGCAGTGACTGAAGGCAGCTGTTTCCAACTTAGATCTGGTGAAGATGCTGTGGACCCCCACCCTTGCCTGTTCATGCCAAGAGCCAAACATCATGAACCTGAGCCTAGGAGCTGAAAGAAGCCCCTTCAGCTGCTCTGCTCTTGCGGCACACCTTGGCCTCTCCAGCCCTTTTTAAAGCCCTGCACTCCCAGCAGAGCTGGATTACAGCACGTATCTACCCACACACATTGTTTCTTGTTACAAAGCACAAGCGTTCATGTATTGCCACGGTATGTGTTTTGATTTGCTACCAAAGTGGGAAAACATCCCATACTCATTATTATCTGCATTTGAAATACGGGCTGTAACATCATTTTGCAAGTATGTGCTTCATCAACAGAAGCGGTTTCTCAATTGTCCTCCTGCTGAACGCATTGCACGTGCTTTCGTTTGTCGATAGGTCTAGCATCAGAGAGAAGAAAAATCCATTTTATCCTCTTTTTCTCTATTAATAACTAAATCCCCCTCTTAAAATTGAAGGGGAAGGACCTTTGCTACTTCATTCTGGTAATATAAGCCACTTGTAATGCTACTTATCACTAATTCTTTTTGTTATCTTCCTTTTCTGGACAACCTTATGCCCTTTTTCAGACCATCAAAACCCTCACATGGATGCCAGGACATTCACAACATCTGGGTTTTGGGTTGTTTTTTGGTTTTTTTTTCCCCTGCTCTACAGACTTATTTTGCAGCCCATCTCTAACTCTTGCCTTTGAACATATGGACCATTACTGCATTTTAGGCAGATGCCCCCGCTGAGCTACCTACACAAGAGCTCAGGTCTGTTTCCTGCGTTGGAGTGAGAAAGATGTAGGTGTCAGTGCAAAGTACTCAAAGTAGGAAAAAAAAAAATTGAAAAAATTACTTCCTGGTGAGCACTGTTGTCACCCAAGGGATATAACTACTTTTGCCCTTACAAAGTTAATTCTGCACTATTTTCTACTTTATTTACTTGGTTTGTTACTAGGTAAGAGAGGTTAGTAATGGAAACTTCTCCTGGAGATAAGAATAAGGAACATCATCACCTAATCTCCTCACAAGCATTCAACAAGCATCTCGCGCACGCAGACACCCACGAGTCAGAGCAACCGGGGGCTACAGGCTGGGAAATCCACTGGAGACTGAGGGTTCAGGCGAGTCGCCACAAAACCCACGGCAAGTCAGGCAGAATTCCCGGTCATCCCTGAAAATCCTCCTTTCTCTCCCGTCCCTCCTGCTAACAGCCTCCACAGCAACCCTCCAGCCTTCTTACAGGCACGTCCTGTTACCTTTGGGGGCAGTGAGTAACCAAGCTAACCTGGTAGCCTATTTTCAAGGTTAACCACATCCTTAGGTTAGAAATACCTTTTTTTTTTTTTCTTTCCCTCCTGTCAGCCAGGCATTTCCAAATACTGTTAACTGAAACTAGGCTAACGTTCAACGCAAATACATTTCTTCACAAAGCCTAAAGGTACGCACAGCTACAAGTGGTTTAAGGGATGCAGATGGAACAGGGAACGAAAAGAAACGCTGCCCATCGCGCCCTCGTTAAAACCCAACCCGAGGCGGCCAAACCCTTTGGCAGCCAGCTTGCTGTAAGTTTTCTTGCCACCTTGGTGGAAGTTCTACCTTCCTAAATGCCCTAAAGCTGTCCTGCCCAGTGAGATCCGCTGCCTCCTCTTAGATCCCAGAAAGCGGGCTTTGACAGATTCAGAGAACTAATATCCCCCCCCCCGATGAAAAATATTTGCTTACAAGGGAGGATTTTGACTGCCATTCCTACCTACCGGTTGCACCACCAGTGTAACCAGACCCCGCTTATGGATCCTGTCCTGCACTGCCCCCTGTGCTGGTACTACTATTGCAGGACCAGGATTGAGGTTAACCAGTGTCCAAACCCAGTTCATGCCACTTCTCTGGATGAAATTTCTAATCTAATTTTATTTTTTTAAAACATAGACTCATTTCCAAATCACATTCCCTGGAAATGGCTGGGCTACACAATGGGTACAGGAGCAGAGGAACAAGGGAAGAGCTGCTGTAACAGCACCATCCCCAAAGAAACCTTCTTCAGACTAGACCCTGCTTAGATAAGGGGTAGTCTTGATGCTGCTCAAATTAAGGCTTACGTCACCTGCTGACAGAGGCAAATACCCCTTTGGTGGACCAGGTGTTATCATACACCTTGAGTATAGTGTCCAGTTTTGGGCACCTCAATACGAGAGAGATATCGAGGTGCTGGAGCGAGTGCAGAGGGCAACAAAGCTGGTGAAGGGCCTGGAGAATAAATCTTATGAGGAGCGATTGAAGGAGCTGGGACTGTTTAGTTTGAGGAAGAGGAGGCTGAGGGGAGACCTCATCACTCTCTACAACTACTCGAAAGGACATTGTAGAGGGGTTGGTGCCGGTCTCTTCTCACAGGTAATTAGTGATAGAACAAGAGGGAATGGGTTCAAGCTGCAGCAGGGTAGGTTTAGGCTGGACATTAGGAAAAAATTCTTCATAGAAAGAGTGCTCAGACACTGGAATAGGCTGCCCAGGGAGGTGGTGGAGTCACCATCCCTGAATGTATTTAAGAGTTGTTTAGATGTGGTGTTAAGGGATATGGTGTAGGGGAGAACTTTGTAGAGTGGGGTTGATGGTTGGACTCGATGATCCCAAGGGTCTTTTCCAACCTAAATGATTCTATGATTCTATATAGGTTTAAGTCAAAGAGCAGTCAAGGGGATACTGAGATATGGCTACTCCCGTTCCTTCGGTGATACGGGCTTTGGTTTCCACAGCAGCTTAAACCAGAGGCAGCGAAATCCCATTTCCTTCTTCCCTCCTTCACACCAGCACTACAGCCAACTTGATCCCACGGTAAGCCCGTTGAGGTCACCGACCCAACAAGGAACTGAAACAAACAAAACAACGTTTTCCACCAGTTCAGCAAAGAGAACAGCCGTTACAAATGTAAATGAGCACCAGTCCTGGCTCAAGAGAGAGACTGGACATAGCTGGGATCAAAATAGGGAGGAGGACAACAGTACCTGCAAAAATCACAGCAACAGCAGATGCCACCCAAAGGAATTCCCATTCCTGACCACACAATCCCAGTCCATGCACATTCACGCCATGTTTCTCTATCCACAGCTACCAAGTTTGACTCTAACTTGAGAGAGGGTTACTTTCTAGTCTAAGGAATCCCATAAAGGATAAATAACTTATGTTCACAAATCTCTGTGCCGGTGAGTGTCACAACAGGCAGTTTTCTGGGACAGAAAACAAACAGATATAATTTGCTGGTAAAAAAAAGTAAAAATAAAAATTGGCCTTTGTGTCCTAATCTGCACTGCATACTATGCCTTAGCTAGGACACTTTACTCCCGAGGCTCGTGGTTCAACGTCAGTTGTGTCAGCTGAGCCCCGACGAGCTGCACAGCGGGGCCGCGCGGTGCATCTGCGGCGCCGGGGAGCGCAGCTGCGGCTGATGCGTTCTAAAAAGGACCAGGAGAAAAACACTAACCCAAAACATGGAAGCACACACTTCTGCGTAGATGACTCAATTCTGCCAAACAGAGTGAGCTGAATTTTGACTTGGTGATGTGCTGGCTCTATTTATTCACTGGGTTTGCAGTCAAGTACTGTTCCCTTAGTTAACATTGTAGCACGGAATTTTCATAGATGGTGGTGACAAGTATAAGACTACTATCAGAGAAAAAGATTGCTATGCTAAGAACAGCTTGGTGAACAGCAGCAAATATTGCTACTAACTGAGGGTTTTGACAGTCATTTAAGAAATTCAAGTTTATCTGTGCAGACATGGTGCGAAGTACAGGAAAAAGTGTTGGGTTTTGTTTGATTGAGATTTTTGTTTTTCTTTTTAAATGTGATAATCATGATAAACAAACAAAATCCAGACACTATTTTAAGGAGCTTTGCATAAGCATGTGATGATCCTTGTTTTAGTTTGGGCGTGAGAGGTTTAAGTTCACTGTTCCAACAGATCCTGAACTACAGGATGTCTTGCATTGTTTCCAAATAGTTTAGGTTACAGCAAAACAAGAGGACAGAACAAATTGTTACTACCAAGAACTGGCTGGAACAAGCTATGACAATTTACAAACTTCCCATCTGAAAAAAAAAAAAAAAAAAAAAAAGAAAGAAAAACATCACTGGTTACAAAACGAAAAGCAATGCCCCTACTGGTATTACCCTGGTAGTGTATGTTTTTTTTCTAGAAGAAAACATGAATACTGTCATGGATACACTTCACAAAACTTCATCTCATGAGCCAACAAAGGCTGCTGTTTTGCAGTATTCAAAATAGCAGGCTTTGCTTCTGTGTCAGAGCGAAAAAATAATAGTGGGAAAGTTCTTTTTTTTTTTTTTTTTCCCCCTGCAGATGCCAGCAAGCTACAGACCTTCTTTCATTTCACTTCCACCAATGTGCACTGAACCAAAATATTTATTTGGTTCACCTGGACATTGGCTTAATGAGAAACAGGACAGAGAAAGCAGAGAAGAATGCAGCATGTTATTCCATGTCATTAAAATGGCTGTAATATATCTACACATGCTTGCTCCACCTGAACTCCTCACCTACCTTAGATGTAGCTTAGACTGTCATCACTGGAGGCTTTCCAGTGAAAAGGTATGGTCTAGCATTGCCTATTACAGGTCGATTCAGTGCCACATGTTGCATTTAAGAAGTATCTGAAATCCTAGAGAGGTTCATTACCGCCTGCCTTAAGATCTTGTTTCCAGGACGAATACACAGACAGCTCCTGATGACCCACAGACTATTTATGTTAAGACTCCCGATTAAGCTATTTCTGTCTGTAATACATGCCGTTACAGCTCCTGGGGCCCCCTTGGGGCTGGGGGGGTTGCTCCTAAGAAATCCAGATGCTTTTCACCGAGTCCAATAAATACTGATTTACCTAAGCTGACTGCGTGTACTTGGCATTTGCATCCTTACACTCTACACCACAACGAGAGAGCGCTGCGAGTTAAGACTCGATCCTATTCCTGCTGAACTACGGGTGCTTTCACACTCTAATTACATCTACCAGAGTTTTCAGCACTGGCCCAACAAACCACAAACGCAGGGAGTGAGCCCAGCTCTGCTATCGCTCTTGATAAGCTCTACCCAAACCAGGAGTGTTAGGATCACGTCCTGCATACTCTCGTTTCTCTGCAAGTGCCAGGTTTGGAAGGGCAGGTGATAACCAGGTACGGTATCATCAACTCTATCAGCCACGGCTGATGCAGTTTCGTTGCAGGTGCTGTCGGCTCCAGGGTGCGAGGAACGCCATCGTCTGTATGTGCAATACGTGGGGTTTTCCCATCAGGTCAGGCATCCCCATCTGCGTAGCTGCCTTATCTTAAACAACAAAAAGGTTTGACTGAAAAAGAAAAATCCCTATCATTAGTATGAAAAGAGTGCCAGGCATTCTCACTACAAGACAAAATACTAACAAAAATGGCATTTCAGTTGCTGCAATTTTAACTTTACTTATTAAAAAAAAAAAAAAGCAACATTCCCAGTTAATATATTGCAGACAGCTTAACTCATCATCTCTCGACACAAGATGGGATGTTCTGCATTGCAAAAGCACATGGTATGAACAAACACCCATTGCTCTCAGAACCACCACCTGAGTTATACAATCACATACAAGCTCCAAAATTTAGAATTAAGGGTGTTGCAGGGAGTTTTAATGCTAAATACTATGCAAATGTGCTCTAGCCATACGGCTTCCCAACTGTCATAATTTTTTTTTTAATTTGTTTTGTTCAAGAAGTCATTAGTGAAGTTTTTTATATACATATATAAAGATCAAGACCAAAGTATCAGTGGATTATATTTCACGGCAGAGTAAACGATGACTTAAGTCTACTCAAATTTCAGGCTATTATAAAACTGGAGTATTAGGAAGAAAGGTCCTAGGAAGTTTCAGAAACCCAGCTGTCTCTTGGAGCGACACAGACCTTTCCAAATGTTCCATCAGTATTTGTTCTGCCAATTGTGGCACAAAACCACACAGGATTCTCAGATAACCAACCCAAAACCAGAAGCAAGGGTGGCTTCATCTTACCATCTATACTGCACTATCTGACGTGAGGGGAGCTGAAATTTGGAGGCACAAATGGCAATTCAGGAATCTTTGTAAAGTCACCAATTCACAGTACATTTGAATCTGCTCAACTCAGCTGCCACAAAAAGTTAGCGTTATCTCTTATTAAAGCCACCAAACACATAATTGCATCTCCTTTACTACAAGGAACTTGAAAAAATACACATTCAAGGGGCTTTAACTGTAAAGCAAAAAAAAAAATAAAAATTAAGCAATCCCAGTTTCTGATGACTTATGAGGCCTTACCCAAAGGTCTCAAAAAAAAAAAAATTAAAGAGAACTTTGGAGTAATTAAAGACAATATAGGAATAGCATGGCAGAGGAATGAAGGTCAGGAGATAAGTCACATTAGCTTGGCACTCTTCCAAGACGACTCTCATGTCTACCCAACAGCTAAAAGTGCCTGGTAATGTCCTCTTTCTCCTCAGCATCTCTTCTTGTTTATCTCCCTTTTTGCTGCTGAGGCTGAAACCTCTGCAATTGCAGCAAAACAAACAGGCATTTTTCTTCACCTTCACTTGTGTTTTTGCGGTCTTCTCTTTTCTCCTAACCCAGAAACTTTAAAGGAGCAAGGGGAACTGCTTGCCAGAGACACTCTTATTGATGGACTTTTGCCTGCTGGCCGCACACAGCCCCAGTGTCGTTTCTGACACTGCTCAAGGCCTCAAAACCAGGTAGGTGGCAAACAGCCAAAATCCCAAACTACACTACATATAGAATCTGTTCCCCTAAATAAATGTTAGCTTCAGAGCTGTTTAATTACAGCAGATGTCTTTAAATTCACTACCTGCACCGCAAATAAATCAATCTAAAGGAATGCACTGGGAATCGTAGCTCAAGTTTTTTCCTTCAACTTTTGTCCTAATCCTCATACAAACCTGAGCAAATATTAAGATCCTCTTGATTTCCCCGCAGTTAAACCAGTAATGTTATAAGCCTTTCAACATCAGGGCAAGAAGAGAACGCATGTAAATGTAAGAATTAATCTCAAGACACACACCCCACATAATCTGATAGAAATCTTCACACTAGGAGCCAAATAGCTCAGATGAAAAATACTGTGCAGAGTATAAAATTTCTCTTAAAATACAACTAAAAGGCAAGCAATCATCACAGAAACACTTGAAGTCATCAAGCATTTTGATGAGAATGTCATAGAAATGAAAGTTAAAAAAATACATTAAAAGGAGACACAAGTATTTCAAAAACCTCTGTTTTATTTGTACAGAGTAAAATACATCATATAGTGAACATTGTTTTCCACCCATAATCTAAAGCCATTAATAAGTGTTTTCTTTTCACCAAATATTCTGGCCAGAAGCACAGACAATGGAACCGGGAATGCTAATTAGTCTCTCTCTGCCAGAGCTACAAGGTG
Source organism: Chroicocephalus ridibundus (assembly GCF_963924245.1). Lineage (NCBI taxonomy): Eukaryota > Metazoa > Chordata > Aves > Charadriiformes > Laridae > Chroicocephalus > Chroicocephalus ridibundus. Next base: position 31,635,927 of record NC_086287.1, read on the forward strand.
CACATCAATCTCTGCTTCTGTAAGGATCCTGAAAGAACAAAAAGTCATTTTAAATAGCTGAAATGATTCTTCCCCTTAAGCTGCAATATTACAACCTAATATCTACACAAATAAGTTTTATACAACGCATCTGCCAGCTATTTAAAGTCCTGCTGCCAGGGCCACAGGCCAACGTTCCATTTTTTTTTGAAAAATAAAGGAAGAATCAAAGGCACTAGAGAGCAAAGAGGTAACAAACGGCAGAAAAAGAACACGTGAAGTAGGTGGGAATGCAGCGTACTCAGAAAGGAAAAGTTCAGTCAGTTCCAAACCACTGCAGTGATTTTTAAATCCAGGATTTTTTAGTTTTGTAAAATTAAAACATTTCACATCATAAAAATTCTTAATCTATTAACTATATACTGAAGATGTTAAAAACTGCTACAATTACAAGATGAGCAAGAGTAATTAAAAGATCCCATTTAGAAAAGGATTAAAAAAAAATTAAGGGACTTGCAAAATTTTCCCTAATATAAAGTCTGTTTTAACAGACTTTACTGCATTAGTTGTCATGACTATGATTTGGAAGTGGACTCCAGACACTAGTACAAAGAAGAATTTTTATTCTTTAAAGCATGAAAAATCATCTAGACCACATGTAACTACGTTTTAATCATCACATGAAGCAACACCCTTTTAAGAAACAAAAGGCAACACTTTTCTCTACTGGATCTCTTAACCATGTCAAACATTTTAAAACCATGTTGTTATTTTTTTTTAAACAATGTCTTTTACCCCGACACATTTTGAAGAGTTATGAGTAAAAAAACCAAACAAACCAACCTCCAGAACTTCAACTTCTGACATTTATCTTTTTTTCTATTTACCACTACACAAGAAGTTAAAACTAATTGCACATAACGAGAGAAACACACCAAGTTTTATCAACACTGATCACTTACCTGAATTTAGGATTTTCCACTGTAACTACACCGACTTCTATTTCTGAAGGTTTGAAATCAATGGATAGTACAGTAGACAGGCATGTTATTGCTGTCTGAAAAATGACAAAGAAACTATTATTAAACAGAAAGCACTAAGGCTTTTTCTTTTTTTAATAGACATAGCATTAACAACTACCCTTCCTTCTAGTTTTAAGTCATTTCCCTCCACCTCAAAACCTCTGCTGAAAAGTTTTAAATAGTTTCTCCTTGTTACAGAATACAGTCCCTCTACGGTCCTCTCCCTAAAAAGCCCAATCTACAAAAAACCAAGGGACATGTCATTTTCGTAGCAGAAAAAAAAACCACAACAAAACCAAAACCCTTTACCCTGCAAAACTTAAAACCCCGCGTCCCAAGGACAGAACGTATTTCACTAGTGGCAAACAAGACAGACATCATCATTACAGTTCAAGATTACTCAAAGCACATACCACTTGCGTAGCTTCCATTTTGGCTTTTCTTCTGGTAATTAAAATTACATTGGCTGTTTTTAAAAGCTGCATTTCATCATGGCTTATTTTTTTCCCCACCACAATCATCACCTGTTTTCAAAGGTGTTCTTTGCAACCTCACTCATACTTAACCCTGAAGTTTGGTCACAATAACACTAAAGATGTATTTCTAAAATGATGATTCAACGCAAAAAGAAGTTTCATGAAACAGTTATGTAGCTAGATGCTTATCAGATCAGTTATTCTGACATGCTGGCATGTAATTCTGAGCAGCAGTGTGTTACGAGGTGTCAAACACCAGACAAGACTTTTCTAAAGTTTATTTTCAATATGTTGATAACACATTGATTCTACAATAATTCTATGAGACTATATAGATGTCTTATCAGAAGACTGACAAGTTGAAAAAAAAAAAAAAAACAAACCAAAAACAAAATCAAAAAAACAACCAAAACCCCAAACAAAATTCTTATCCTTGGAGCATTACCTCTAACACACTGCAAGCTTTTTTTTTTTTTTTTTTAAAAAAAAAACCAAAAGGTTTTTGGGCATGTGTTTGAAGAACATTACAAAAACACGATTCTTGTTTTCGTTTCTGCCTGTCACTACTGACTTTCAGAGTAACAGTGTCTGATCTACATTCACAATCTCAGCATTTTCACAATGACAACAAAAAGGTACAGAAGCGCATCCAGGATCTGACTGGCAGATTAATTACCAATCAAGTATCTGCACCATACTATGGAGGTTTTATGAATTAAAACCAAGAATATGACAAGACTGTTTCATCTACCTCCAACCGCTCAATTAAGAAACATGCTCAGTATAATCAAGCAGTGATAGAAAAATATATTTCATGTGAAAAATACTTAGCCAGGATAAAAAAGGATCTCTGAGGGAATTTCAAATACATCCAATTTCAGTATGCTATGATTTTTTAACCCTCTCACGAACTTCTCTTTAAAGAAATTATTAAGGAAATCAGTACTTATTAAGATATAAGTATAAAACTTAGGAGTTTATGCTGAAGAACTTTCTGTTTAAACGGTACTTTCACAGTAATGTAGACTTCAGATGTAATTTAGCTGAAGGTCTGAATCTGCATAGCATTCACAGGAATCTCAACAGGTACTCTGTTGAATCTTACAGGGGAGTCAGTTGCTTAGGTTATTATTCCTTATTTCAGCTGCTGATCTTGTGATGCAGCAAACAACATTATGAGTCAAGAACAAAGCCTGGCAGGAGAAATAGGTGGGCCATGAAAGAGGACTGTTTAGACAGATCTCTACAGTGTAAGTGAAAAAAGTAAGTATGATTTATAAAATAAGTTCATTGACCTATTTTATGAGTAGGATACATTTTTTACAATAGGCCTTGAACAACAGTTTTCACAGTAGGTGTAACAACCGGTGTTATATTTACTAAACTGACAGACAAGCACTACCCCGCTCCTAAAATGCTTTCTAACATGAAGATTATTTTAAGTGCCACTAAAACAAAATTGCACTGGCATCCCCAGAATCAAGCACTGCAGTAACTAACCACCAGCTACAGTGGGAGTGCTACAATGACAGATTCTGCTTCAGCAAAGATAAAGCAGAAAGAGCAGATTAAATGACTATTTAAACATTTGCAAACTACCTTCAAAAGATTTTCTGGTTGGAATAGCTATACTTGCTCTGGCAGCAACACAGAACTGTAAGAAAACATGAAATGCCTAACCCCATTCCTCTATATCGCAAGCATACATGAAGCATATTCATTAAAAATACTGTAACAAATCTCTATTTCCTTCTGCTGGCCTACCTCTACAGTTTGTTCGTATGTCCAATCAAATTTCTTCTTTACTTTCTTTTCAAGAAAACTGGTTGACTCTGTCTGTTTAACTCCTGCAGCTGTGGCCTTGAATCCACAATAGTAACCTGCCGGATCACACTTGTATACCTGAGGGCCGTGTTCTTCATCAATACCAATCAAAATCATACCTTGAAGAGAAAATTTGTTAATTTATGTTTTTCCCCAATTTCATTTAACTAAAGAATAGAATAGATACGCCTCTCCTGTAAAAAACTGCATAGCGGTACATTTTTAGGAACCAGTCCAACACCTAGAGCTATGATTTCCTCTTAATCTCTAATTTGCCATTTCTTAGCAGCGTCGCGTTACCAGGTGCGCAACTCGGTTTAGGGCAAACTACATTTCTATAATTCCCAAAGATGGCTACTCATTAAACGTGGAAACATTTTTGCCATGCTCAGCCTGTAGCGAACCACAAAGTCAGGAAATACAAAATTATTAATCCCAATACAAAGTTAAGCCAGCCACAGTTCTCTTCCTGTGTATTGCATGACACTTTAAAAGTGTAAACAATAGTTGTATTAACATGTACCTTTTACCACGAAGCAACTCTACAAATACTTTGAATTTAATATAAATATTAAAAGATCAACTTTAGATTTCTCAACTGTAATCCTGAAAAGACTGCATTACATTCCTTTTTCTCTTTTCTTTAAAGGAAAAAAGTAATATATGAAATTAAGCATGGAAACATCAGAACATAAAACTGAGTCTTTGAAGACCATTTGACTAAATGCTTTCAAGTTGGACAGACTTCAAGAAACATAAACTGGTCACATCACTGAGATGCATCTGTGTTCACCTTCACCCACACTTCTAGATTTACAGTTGTATAGTCTAAATATGGATATAAAAAAATAACTCAAAAGCAATACTTGCAAAAAAACCCAAAACAGACCAAGGTCAAGGTTTTAAATGATTTTTGTTTTTCACTTGCGTAACTTTTAACTAATACTTATAGTTGATAAGCTTTGAGCAGCTCTTACTACAACAGAAAGAATTTTCCCATCGTCTTTTCAAAAATGGTTAAGGAAAGTTAAGAAAAAACAATTTTTATTCACGTATTAAAAACGTAAAAATAATCACTTTCCAGTAGTATCAAGGCATGGGAAATGCCAATGGAAGAAAGAAACAATCATTCCTGAACATTACAAGCACAGGAAAATTGCCCCATCATGGAAACTGTGGTGCAACCCTGAAATGTTACTTCTTTAGTGAGAAGTGCTAGCGCCTGCTATGATTACGAGAAGTGATTCATCAATTCTGAAACTATTCTCCTTAAAAGAAAAAAAACAAACCCCAAGCAAACAGAAAGAAACCCAGACAGAATGTTCAATGAAAAAGTAATTGAGGAAACATTGTCTTTTATCTCAGTTCCCGGACAGGCCAACAGTACGGTTACAACTTGCTCACAGCCAAATCTAAGAGAAAAAATAAGTCAGAACCAACCTCAGAACACACAGATGACCAGGAAAACCCAACTTTACACACATCGGTTTTTTATTTAAGCTGAATTTGCTGTTCTAAAACAAGACCGGTGTAGAATGTTTGCAAGTGAAAGATTTTTAAGCACTACTTCTCTATATTATATAAATATATATCATGGTTAAGAGCAAAAATTATGCAGATTTTTGTCCTATACATACTACTTAGATGAAAAAGCCACAAAACCTGCACAAGCATAATTGCACTCTCCATATGTCTGTTTTATCAGTGATATTTACCCAAACAGAGACACCTGTAAAAAGATCATCTCCCATTCAAACACATCACTGTGCTGTGCAGAAGCAGATTAGGCTCCAAAACCTCGGGTGAAATAGTATCGCATGTTTTAAAAGAGGCTAAATCATTTATTCCAATTCAAATGCTGAGCCAATGGTAAAATCGTGACTCCAATTCAAAACTTCCCTCTCATTTGGCTGTTCATCCCTCTTATTCCTTCAGTTACATCCATATCTCGCACAATTTGAAAATGGGTGAGAATTCCTTATACTTGAAGTTGCAAGCTTAGACAAGAAAGAGAAAAGATCAATTTCATACACTATACTTACAGCAACCAAGAGGCCTCATTTCAGCATTTTGCGTATAGACCTGAGAAATATCTGCGATCCTTTTACACAGCATATCCACAGGGATGTCATAGCCATACTTGTACTTCCAGTTAGCAGCCTCATAGCGGGCTCTCTGCACCTGGGATCTGCTGTCAGCTAGGCAGAAAGAACTAATATTAATCTCACTGAACATGTACCACATTTATTCCTCGCATTGCTTGAGAATGCAAATTCCAGGCTCAACTTTAAGGTGTCTTTAAATATGCATATTAGAACTAGACAAGTTCTCCAAAACCAGACTGAGTGGAACAAATCTCCTAGAGCACTTACTTGTTTTATGTGATACAAACCTGGTGAACTATATAAAAAAATTGACACGCTTCAGATACTTATAAAAGATGGTGAATTAAATACCTGTCATTCCTGTCATCACACAGCCAATATTTTCAGTAATTTTGAATAAATGAGTCACTGTGTTGGAATCCAGTAACTTGTCCTAAATAGGAAACAGAAATAAACTAATAGTAAACACTGTCCTTCAAGTAGAAAAAAAAGACACATTCTGGATGCTCTGGTATTTACAGAAGAGACCCAAAAAATCAACCAACAGCTAAAAATTGTCTTTCAGGATCTCTAATATTTATTCCTCTAGGCATGTGAAGGCAGAAATAGGAGAATGAGGAAGATAAAAACCCCAATATCTGGAAAAGGCTAGAGCACAACCAACATCAAAGTCCTTTTCCCTCTGAAGAAACTTTGAGTGCACACGTACAAAAACTTGAGCCCTTATTGCATGCTGCCCTTCAAGCACACGGGCTTTCCTCCTTTGTCAACAATACATCACTACTGTGCTAAAACACTCATGAAAACCTGTTCTGCATGCTATTGGTATAACATTTTCTCTGAGTAGGAATTGAAGAAATCAGGGAACTGATTATGGACAGCTCAGCCCTTACAAGCCCAAGTAATGTATGCGTGCCAGAGTACAGCAGGCCCGACTCCATATTTTAGCTTTAGCCCTTTGACAGCTACAAAGAAAACCAATATTACAGTACTTGGTGAGGAAATGCACAGTTAAGCACTAAATGGAGCTAGAACTTGCAATAAGCAGAACAATAATAAGATACTCAATCCAAATTGCAATATATGTCAATGCTAATAAATATCAATATTGCAAAGTCTCACCCCCATCTTTTTTCCTTATCTCCTTCCAGCCTCCCACCCCCTCAAAACCAGACTACTTACAGGTACTTTCTTCTGTGTTACAATTACTGCAGAATCTTTCCCACGAACAGCTACAGATGTAAGTCCACCCTGGTTTATGGCCTTAAAAGCATATTCTAGAAAAGTATGTAAAAGTTAATAAAAAACAGCGTTAGAGATACTAGTACAAATAACTGACACACCTCCCCTGAACAGAGAAGTCTCACCAAGTTCTGGTGTTTTTAATTAATACTTGTGCAACACTTTGTGTCTCTAAGGTCTTTAGTACAATGCACACAAGAACTTTCTGATGGGAACTAAGTCATTGACACTCTTCACAAAACCACTATCACTGCTTCCTTTCAATATTTCTAATAATTGGCCTTTTTGTTCAGTTAGAATGCTTAACAGCAACGGAATTTGTTTGAAAACAAAAAAGCTGTTCTGCACTTGACCAACAGTTCAACCTTAACATACATTAACTGTAAATCCGTACATAAGACTTCTTAACATGCAGAAGTTTAGTAATTCAAGCATTAGTACCACTGCAAGGATGTAATTTTCTTTTGCGGATTTTAACTGATACAGATGAAAACTGTAATGATGGACCAAGCACAGAAGATTGGTTTTAACCTTACTATCACATTTTCTGACTTGACACTCAAACACTGCAATGCTTTTATTCACTTTTTAAAATGAAAACTATGCACATGCCAACTAAACAGCATTATTCAGATAAATACAACAGATTAAGATTTACTTGATATGATCCATTAAATAAATTTCCCTTGATTAATGGTTTCAAAAGCCTCAGGAACAACAACTTTAAAAATCGTTTGTCTGGCAACACATGATAAACATTCAGAACTTCCTAACACCTGGATAGGAGAGGCAAGTTTCAGGCAGCAGCTGAATGCAGATGATCTTTTTGTTAGCTGTGTGAATGAAAACGGAATTCAGAACATGTCTAACCAACAGTGCAGCAAACTGCTAGAACTGTCTTCTAAAATAATGTGAGCATTAAACTTAGCTGTTTTAAAAGCTGCACTCAAATCTACTGAAGAGACTGCATAACAGGAGAGGAATAATCTGAAAATGAAAAAACAGCTCTTGCAATACCTGATGTTCAATCTGATGAGTCAGTGTTATGGAAGGGCTGACTGCCATGTATTCAACGCTCTCAGGCATCTGAGCATTTACTGGTTACCCAAACATGCCATAAAGAATGCTCCCCCTTTCTCTCCGCTAGATGCACAACTCCGCTCACCTCTTCACTTGCCTTCCCCGGGATGACCAGTGCTAGCCAACAGCAAAGCACAGAATCCAGTGAGATGTGAGCTAGCACTGCCCACAAGCTGGTCATCTTTGAAGCCCCGGGACTGGACTCTGCAACACTTTTTTATTTATGTGTACAAATAACTGACAGGAGGGTGTAAAGACAGAGCCACGCTCCTTTCAGTGGTGCCCAGTGATAGGACCAGAGGCAATGGGCACAACCTGCAACACAGGAGGGTCCATCTCAGCATCAAGAAACACTTTTTCACTGTGAGGGCTGACCAAGCGCTGGCACAGGTTGCCCAGAGAGGTTGTGGAGTCTCCATCCTT